>NC_135238.1:112476572-113076572 GCF_051348905.1 Ranitomeya variabilis | reverse complement strand
ACACACACTTTGGGGTGGCGTTAACTCTGCACATGGTATTGCACAGCCTCAATGTCATGGCATTTACTCAGGCAGGATTCACAGATCTCTGTGTCATGATCCATGATTCACAGACCGGCCTGTGGGAGTCTCACTCAACTCTACAGTCTCGTAGGCATAAATGAGGTTGTCAAAATCAGTTCCAGAGACCTGCGGCCAGTCCGTGCATCGCGACCTGTACATGGATGTGTATATCCATGTTTAGACATACACAAGTATCTCCATTGCTTCATACAGCAGAACCAAAGGTAAAAGAATAATAAAGTTGATCAGCACATCCAAAAAAAAGATAAAATCTTCACATTTTATTCCATACATGTCAAACAATTAAAATCCACATGTTGGTGATAGACAAAAGCATTCATACGCATTTCTGGCTCTGTGTGCACCCTTAGTCCTAGAAAATGTGAACACATTATGGAAACATACCTATAAGAACAGACATCCCCAATCATGTGGAGCCAAATGGTGAAATACAATGATGAATTGGGCCTTGTATGCTTTCCTGAAATAATAGACACACGCAGGCCCATGGAAATAAATGCGTGTCGTGTTATCGCTCTGTATTGCAGCATGCTTGTGGGTGTGGAGGCTAAAGAATAACGCTAACCTCAGTCATTAGGATTCTAATACAAGTACAAGTGCAAGATGGACCTGAACACGTGCCCGCTAACAACTTACAACACATTCCTTACTTTTCTCTAGGGTGAAAACGGTAGACCTGGAAGACAGGGAGACCGCGGAGTCGCTGGCGCCCCTGTAAGTAGGACTGAAGCTGATCTTGTACCAGAGTGAGTAAGGAATACTGTCAGCCAGTGCAAGCTTTTAATCTGCACACTAAAAGCTGCAGCCATATTGGACAGGTAGAATTTCTTCGTTTTTTAGGTATCTATACAGCACACATTACAGAAAACAGCATTTCTTATAGCAACACGTTATTATGGTATAACACAAAATAAAAGTGTCACTGTGCAGTAAACTGTAACTGGACACTTAACACAGCAATAGCCAATGAACGAGATCACTTAGGTATCAGGTTACACTTTTCTGCACCATCAGATCTTGCTGCATTGTTGCATGTGTGATAGATTAATAAATGCTACATGTATATGTGAATGATACTGAAGTTACACCTAAGAATAATAATTATAACAAAAGATTTCATTGTTTGCATGTAGGGTGGCAGAGGACCACCTGGTATGGCCGGCTTCCCAGGAATGAAAGGCCACAGAGTAAGTATTTTATCACAATCTCTTATCTATTTTATCATCTTCTAATCAAAGAGCACATTGGCTGTTAACATACAATCTACATATTATATATGATAGAGTAAATGATCAATTATTAATTATATATTACATTTAGATAGTAATTTTATATATCTAGTACTGTATGCATCCCTTACTTATTTATGTATTCTGGATACTTTTTCCATATCATATAGACCTCCCTCTGTTCAGCATGGTTTGGTGGCACAAGAAAAACATAATTAAAAAAACTGCAAGAACACACATCCTTCCCCAAATTACCACTAGGTGGCTACACCTCCCACCTAATTCACAAGTGATTCTATATAACCTGCAGGACTACAGATGTAGCATGACCTTATTGAAATGTGGTGCAGAATTTTCTGCACTAAATCTGCATCTCCTGGCAGAAAACGCAGGTGCAGATTTGATGCAGATTCTGTGCAGTTTCTGTGCAGTTTCTGTGCAGTTTCTGTGCAGTTTTTGTGCAGATTTTACCAGTGCAGATTTTTATCATGGAGGGGTGCAGAAACGCTGCAGAACTGCACAAAAGAAGCGACATGCACTTCTTTGAACTCTGCAGCGTTTCTGCGCAGATTTTTCTGCACCATGTGCACAGCTTTTTTTTTTTCACATTCATTTACATTGTACTGTAAATCACAGTGCAGTTCTGCAGCGTTTCTGCAGCAGAAAAATCTGCTTCAGTTCTGCCCCAATTCTGCACTAAATCTGCATCGTGTGCACATACCCTATTACTAGATATGTCAGCCTGTCTGTGTGTATCAGGGGTATGCTACAGATAACATCACAGCTACACCATTGTATCTCTACAATATGCGACAACTGAGAGCAAGATTGAAAATAGACCATCTACAATCACATCAGTGGTGACTGGTACATGTAATCCATATTATGCAAAGCACTAACCATAAAATCTTAACTGGGCATTAGTTGTACACTTATCAATTACATTTAATACTAAATTATATTTATTTATACATTCATATTAATTGCAAACTGTATCTGTACATTTAACATAAAGTCTACAGCTAGAGCTTTTCTCAGCATTTACTCTAAAGTTCCCATAGGCCCACATTTACCAGACGGAGGCCACAAGTTTTATATATATTTACAAATCTAATATATAAAGCTGAATGTGTGTGTATGTGTGTGTGTGTGTGTGTGTGTCCAGGATTGGCATCTGCTCCATCGTAGCTACAGCCACAAAATTTTGCACAGTCACACGTCTGGACCCTGAGAGCGTCATAGGCTATGTTGTGAGGCAAAATTTTAACCTTGTGCGTTCCAATTCACCAAACAATTTTGCCCCTATCTACATAATGGGGAAAAAGTGAAAGGAAAAGTGTTGGAGGCAAATTGACAGCCAGGAGGAGATGGCATACAGGTATATACTATATATATATACAGGGGAGATGATATACAGCTATATATTGTGTTGGAGGCAAATTGACAGCCAGGAGGAGATGGCATACAGGCATATACTATATACAGGGGAGATGATATACAGTTATATGTTATGTACAGGAGGAGATGACATACAGGTATACACTATATACAGGGGAGATGACATACACGTATATACTATATACAGGAGGAGATGACATGCAGCTATATATTACATACAGGAGGAGATGACATACAGGTATATACTATATACAGGGGAGATGACATACAAGTATATATTATATACAGGGGAGATGACATACAGGTATATACTATATACAATGGAGATGACTTACAGGTATATCTAATATATAAAGCTGAATATGTGTGTGTATGTTTGTGTGTATGTGTGTATGTGTGTGTGTGTGTGTGTGTATGTCCAGGATTGGCATCTGCACCGTCGCAGGTACAGCCACAAAATTTTGCACAGTCACACGTCTGGACCCTGAGAGCGTCATAGGCTATGTTGTGAGGTGAAATTTTAACCCCGCACGTTCCAATTCATCAAACAATTTTGCCCCTATCTACATAATGGGGAAAAAGTGAAAGGAAAAGTGTTGGAGGCAAATTGACAGCTGCCAGATGTGAACAAGGGGGACTTAAAGAGTGACAGCGATGGGTCCAAAGAGTATATACCGTACAGTAGCTAAGGTGGGGCCTCGACATGGGATCCTCACCACACACGAGGATATGAACACACACACAAAATGCGCCACACACTACCACGTGCTTGAACACATATCACCCTCAGCACACATTTCACCACACATACACCAACCTCGCCACATAAAAGTCGAAAAGTCGCCGCTCAAAACTCTCCACGCGCAAAACTCGCCAGACGTGCAAATCTCACCTCATGGAAAACTTGCCACACGCAAAACTTGCACACGCGGAAAAATTGCCACATGCACAAAAGTTGCAACACATGCAAAAGTTGCCTCACACAAAACTTGCACATACTCAAAACACACCACACATAAAACTCGCCACGCGAAAAACTCGCCATGCGCAAAACTTGCTGCTCACAACTTGCTACACTAACCTGTCATATGCAACTCGACACACAAAAAGTTGCTACACACATGTGGCCACACAAAACTCATCTCACAAAAGTCGCTACATGCATGTCGCCACACGCAACTCAACACACACAACTTGATACATGAAACTCGCCCTAAAACACACATAAGTCTGGTATTATCCTTCAAAAATAATAATCTGATTAATAAGCAGACAAAATACAAGAGCAACAACTGTACCATATAGGAAATACGGCAGCTGTCAGTCACATGACCTGTCTATTATGTGTATGTGTGAGCTAATATATACTGCCAGGGGGAGGGCTTCCTGTTGGCTGGGGATTTATCAGGCTGCCAATTTAGCTTACAAATACTGAGGTAAAAATACTAAGCAAATAACGTGTGAACGAGGTCTAATACAGGAGGAGATGACACACAGATATATACTATATACAGGAGGAGATGACACACAGGTATATACTATATACAGGGGAGATGCCACACACACATATATACTATATACAGGGGAGATGACACACAGGTATATACTATATACAGGAGGAGATGACATACAGGTATATACTATATACAGGAGGATATGACACACATATATACTATATACAGGGGAGATGACACACAGGTATATACTATATACAGGAGGAGATGACACACTGGTATATACTATATACAGGGGAGATGACATACAGGTACATACTATATACAGGGGAGATGACACACAGGTATATACTATATACAGGGGAGATGACACACAGGTATATACTACATACAGGGAAGATGACACAGGTATATACTATATACAGGAGGAGATGACACACAGGTATATACTATATACAGGGGAGATGACACACACATATATACTATATACAGGGGAGATGACACACAGGTATATACTATATACAGGAGGAGATGACATACAGGTATATACTATATAAAAGATGAGATGACACATAGGTATATAGAGGAGGAGATGACATACAGCAGGTATATACTATATACAGGGGAGATGACATACAGATATATACTATATACAGGAGATGACATACAGGTATATACTATATATAGGAGGAGATGACATACAGGTATATAGTATATACAGAAGAGATGACATACAGGTATATACTATTAACAGGAGGAGATGACACATAGGTATATACAATATACAGGAGGAGATGACATACAGCAGGTATATACTATTTTCAGGGGAGATGACATACAGGTATATACTATATTCAGGAGATGACATACAGGTGTATACCATAAATAAGGGAGATGACAAACATGTATATACTGAGGGGAAAATGAGAGGTGTGAGGTGAAAATGAGGGGTATGAGGTGAAAATGAAAAGGTGTGAGTGCAAAATGAGAGGAGTGAGGGAAAATAGTGGAGTGATCGGAAAATGACAGATGTGAGGTCGAAATGACAAGTGTTAGGAAGGAATGAGAGGAGTGAGGGGGGAATGAGAGGAGTGAGGGGGAAAATAAGAGGAGTGAGGGGGAAAATGAGAGGTGTGAGGGAGAAAATGAGAGGCGTGATGGGAAAATAAAAGAAGTGAGGTGCTATAACTAACCACAGATATTTTCTATGCCCAGACAACGCCGGGCTCTTCAGCTAGTAAATAATATAAATGGAAATACACAGATAATATGGAAAACACTCAAGTACTCATATACAGTAATATGAATAGTCATGCACAGATAATAGGGACACACACATAGCTGACATGAATGCACATAGTGTAGATAGCACACTGCTCAACTCCGAAATTACATATAATATGAATACACACACATAATATGATTATACATACACACATTATATCCACATACAGAAAATATGAATATACACCCAGGTAATACATTTTCACATAGACAATTTGAATATATACACTCCCATTATAAAAGCACATACAGTTATTGTTAGTACACATACACTCATAATATGAATACACATACAGATAATGTTAGTACACATACACTCATAATATGAGCCCACATACAGATAATGTTAGTACACATACACTCATAATATGAACACACATACAGATAACATTAGTACACATAGACTCTTAATATGAGCCCACATACACATAATGTTAGTAAACATACACTCATAATATGAACACACACATGCAGATAATATTAGTACACATACACTCGTAATATGAGCCCACATACAGATAATGTTAGTACACATACACTCATAATATGAAAACACATACATATAACATTAGTACACATAAACTCTTAATATAAGCACACATACAGATGATGTTAGTACACATACACTCATAATATGAACACACATACAGATAATATTAATACACATACACTCGTAATATGAGCCCACATACAGATAATGTTAGTACACATACACTCAAAATATGAACACACACATGCAGATAATATTAGTACACATACACTCATAATACATACAGATAATGTTAGCACACATACACTCATAATATGAACACACATACACATATTAGCACACATACACTCATAATACATACAGATATTGTTAGTACATATACACTTGTAATATTAACACACATACAGATAATGTTAGTACACATACACTCGTAATATGAACACACATACAGATAATGTTAGTACATATACACTCATAATATGAACACACATACACATAATGTTAATACACATTAATTCATAATATGGACACACATACAGACAATATTAGTACACGTATACACATAATACACGCACGCATACAGATAATGTTAGTATACATTATCTCGTAATATAAGCACACATACAGATAATGTTAGTACACATACAGTCATAATATGAGCACACATACAGATAATGCTAGTACACAAACACTCATAATATGAGTACGCATACAGATAATGCAAGTACACAAACACTTCCAATATGAACACACATACAGATAATGCTAGTACACATACACTCATAATACATACAGATAATGCTAGTACACATACACTCGTAATATGAACACACATACAGATAATGTTAGTACACATACACTCATAATATGAACACACATACAGATAATATTAGCACACATACACAAAAAATACATACAGATAATGCAAGTACACAAACACTTCCAATATGAACACACATACAGATAATGCTAGTGCACATACACTTCTATTATGAACACACATACAGATAATGCTAGTACACATGCACTCGTAATATGAGCACGCATACAGATAATGCTAGTACACATACACTCGTAATATGAGCACACATACAGATAATGCTAGTACACATACACTCGTAATATGAACATACATACAGATAATGTTGGTACACATACACTCATAATATGAGCAAACATACAGATAATGCTAGTACACATGCACTCGTAATATGAACACACATACAGATAATGTTAGTACACATACACTCGTAATATGAGCACACATACAGATAATGTTTATATACATTAACTCATAATATACACACATACAGATAATATTAGTACACAAACACTCATAATATGAGCACACATACAGATAATGCTAGTACACATACACTCGTAATATGAATACACATACAGATAATGTTAATACACATTAACTCGTAATATGAGCACACATACAGATGATGTTAGTACACATATACTCATAATATGAGCACACATACAGATAATGTTTATATACATTAACTCATAATATACACACATACAGATAATATTAGTACACAAACACTCGTAATATGAGCACACATACAGATAATGCTAGTACACATACACTCGTAATATGAATACACATACAGATAATGTTTATATACATTAACTCATAATATACACACATACAGATGATGTTAGTACACATACACTCATAATATGAACACACATACAGATAATGTTAGTACACATACACTCATAATATGAACACACATACAGATAATGTTAGTACACATACACTCGTAATATGAGCACACATACTGATAATGTTAGTACACATACACTCGTAATATGAACACACATACAGAAATGTTAGTACACATACACTCAAAATGCATACAGACAATGTTAGTACATATACACTTGTAATATGAACACACATACAGATAATGTTAGTACATATACACTTGCAATATGAACACACATACAGATAATGTTAGTACACCTACACTCATAATATAAACACACATACAGATAATGTTAGTACATATACACTCATAATATGAGTACACATACAGATAATGTTAGTACATATACACTCATAATATGAGCACACATACAGATAATGTTAGTACATATACACTCATAATATGAACACACATACAAATAATGTAATATGAGTACACATACAGATAATGTTAATATATATTAACTCATAATATGGACACACATACAGATAATATTAGTACACATACACTCATAATACATACAGATAATGCTAGTACACATACTGTACACTTGTAATATGAACACACATACAGATAATGTTAGTATACATTAACTCGTAATATGAGCACACATACAGATAATGTTAGTACACATACAGTCATAATATGAGCACACATACAGATAATGCTAGCACACATACACTCATAATATGAGCACACATACAGATAATGCTAGTACACATACACTCGTAATATGAGCACACATACAGATAATGCTAGTACACATACACTCGTAATATGAACACACATACAAATAATGTTAGTACACATTAACTCGTAATATGAGCACACATACAGATAATGTTAGTACACATACACTCATAATGTGAACACACATACAGATAATGTTAGTACACATACACTCATAATATGAACACGCATACAGATAATGTTAGTACACATACACTCATAATATGAACACACATACAGATAATGTTAGTACACATACACTCGTAATATGAACACACATACAGATAATGTTAATACATATTAACTCATAATATGAGCACGCATACAGATAATGTTAGTACACATACATTCGTAATATGAGCACACATACAGATAATGTTAGTACACATACACTCATAATATGAACACACATACAAATAATGTTAATACATATTAACTCATAATATGAGCACGCATACAGATAATGTTAATACATATTAACTCATAATATGAGCACGCATACAGATAATGTTAGTACACATACATTCGTAATATGAGCACACATACAGATAATGTTAGTACACATACACTCATAATATGAACACACATACAAATAATGTTAATACATATTAACTCATAATATGAGCACGCATACAGATAATGTTAGTACACATACATTCGTAATATGAGCACACATACAGATAATATTAGCACACATACACTCAAAATACATACAGATAATGTTAGTACATATACACTTGTAATATGAACACACATACAGATAATGTTAGTACACATACACTCAAAATACATACAGATAATGTTAGTACACATACACTCGTAATATGAGCACACATACAGATAATGTTTATACTTATTAACTCATAATATGAGCAGGCATACAGATAATGTTAGTACACATACATTCGTAATATGAGCACACATACAGATAATGTTAGTACACATACACTCAAAATATGAACACACATACAGATAATATTAGTACACATACACTCAAAATACATACAGATAATGTTAGTACATATACACTCGTAATATGAGTACACATACAGATAATGTTAATATATATTAACTCATAATATGGACACATACAGATAATATTAATACACATACACTCATAATACATACAGATAATGCTAGTACACATACACTCGTAATATGAACACACATACAGATAATATTAGTATACATTAACTCGTAATATGAGCACACATACAGATAATGTTAGTACACATACAGTCATAATATGAGCACGCATACAGATAATGCTAGTACACATACACTCATAATATGAGCAAACATATAGATAATGTTAGTACATATACAATCGTAATATGAACAAACATACAGATAATGTTAATAATAATAATAATAATCTTTTTTTATATAGCGCCAACATATTCCGCAGCGCTTTACAGTTTAACAGTTTCAAACACAACAGTCATAGGTAACAATGTTAACAATACAGTAATAAAGCAAACTAAGACAAATTGTTAGTACACATACACTCGTAATATGAGCACACATACAGATAATGTTTATACTTATTAACTCATAATATGAGCAGGCATACAGATAATGTTAGTACACATACACTCATAATATGAACACACATACAGATAATATTAGTACACATACACTCAAAATACATACAGATAATGTTAGTACATATACACTCGTAATATGAGTACACATACAGATAATGTTAATATATATTAACTCATTATATGGACACACATACAGATAATATTAGTACACATACACTCATAATACATACAGATAATACTAGTACACATACACTCGTAATATGAACACACATACAGATAATATTAGTATACATTAACTCGTAATATGAGCACACATACAGATAATGTTAGTACACATACAGTCATAATATGAGCAAACATATAGATAATGTTAGTACATATACACTTGTAATATGAACAAACATACAGATAATGTTAATAATAATAATAATAATAATAATCTTTTTTTATATAGCGCCAACATATTCCGCAGCGCTTTACAGTTTAACAGTTTCAAACACAACAGTCATAGGTAACAATGTTAACAATACAGTAATAAAGCAAATTAAGACAAAATGTTAGTACACATACACTCGTAATATGAGCCCACATACAGATAATGTTAGTACACATACTGTACATTCATAATATGAATACACATACAGATAATGTTAGCACACATACACTCGTAATATGAACACACATACAGATAATTTTAGTACACATGCAGTCATAATATGAGCAGACATACAGATAATGTTAGTACACATACACTCGAAATATGAGCACGCATACAAATGTTAGTACACATACACTCTTAATATGAGCACACATACAGATAATGTTAATACATATTAACTCATAATATGAGCACGCATACAGATAATGTTAGTACATATACACTTGTAATATGAAGACATATACAGATAATGTTAGTACATATACACTTGAAATATGAACACACATACAGAAGATGTTAGCACACATACACTCACAATATGAACACACATACAGATAATGTTAGTACACATACACTCATAATATGAACACACATACAGATAATGTTAGTACACATACACTCGTAATATGAGCACGCATACAGATAATGTTAGTACACATACACTCATAATATGAACACACATACAGATAATGTTAGTACACATACACTCATAATATGAACATGCATACAGATGTTAGTACACATACATTCATAATATGAACACACATACAGATAATGTTAGTAGTACACATAGAATCTTAATATGAGCACACATACAGATGATGTTAGTAGACACACACTCATAATATGAACACACATACAGATAATGTTAGTGCACATACACTCATAATATGAACACACATACAGATAATGTTAATACACATTAACTCATAATATGAGCACACATACAGATAATGTTAGTACACATACACTTGTAATATGAACACACATACAGATAATGTTAGTACATATACACTTGTAATATGAACACACATACAGATAATGTTAATATATATTAACTCATAATATAGACACACATACAGATAATATTAGTACACATACACTCATAATACATACAGATAATGCTAGTACACATACACTCATAATATGAACACACATACAGATAATGTTAGTATACATACAGTCATAATATGATCACACATACAGATAATGTTAGTACACATACAGTCATAATATGAGCACGCATACAGATAATGCTAGTACACATACACTCGTAATATGAGCACACATACGGATAATGCTAGTACACATACACTCGTAATATGAGCACACATACAGATAATGTTAGTACACATACACTCATAATATGAGCAAACATATAGATAATGTTAGTAGTACATATACACTCGTAATATGAACAAACATACAGATAATGTTAGTACACATACACTCGTAATATGAGCCAAATACAGATAATGTTAGTACACATACATTCATAATATGAACACACATACAAATAATGCTTGTACACATACACTTGTGATATGAACACACATACAGATAATGCTAGTACACATACATTTATAATATGAATACACATACAGATAATGTTAGTACACATACACTCGTAATGAGTAGGGTTGAGCGACCTTGACTTTTTTAGGTTCGAGTCATGTTTCACGAAACCCGACTGTTGGAAAAGTCGAGTCGGGCGAAATCGGCCGATTACTGCGCAAAGTCGAGGATCGACCGGAACACGAAACCCTATGCACGTCAATGGGGATTTTTTTCTTTTTTTTTTCTCTCTCTCTCTCTCTCTCCCCCTCCGTCCCAGCACAGAAAATTTTGTTTTACACATTCCAAATCGCTACTGCGCAGAAGCGATAAAATGATGATAGGCGTGCACGCGCTAACCCCTATGTCATCACTCTGCCCACGCTCCTTGATTGGCTGTAAAAATGGCGCTAAACGCATCACACGAAACGCGACTTTGGCGCCAAGATCGCGTACCGCATGGCCGACCCCACACAGGGATCGGGTCGGGTTTCATGAGACGCCGACTTTACCAAAAGTCGGCGACTTATGAAAATGAACGATCCGTTTCGCTTAACCCTAGTAATGAGCACACATATAGATAATGTTAGTACACATACACTCGTAATATGAACACACATACAGATAATGTTAGTACACATACACTCGTAATATCAGCACACAAACAGATAATGCTAGTACACATACACTCATACTGTGAACACACATACAGATAATACTAGTACACATACACTCATAATATGAACACACATACAGATAATGTTAGTACACATACACTCATAATATGAACACACATACAGATAATGTTAGTACACATACACTCGTAATTAGTGTTGAGCGATACCGTCCGATACTTGAAAGTATCGGTATTGGATAGTATCGGCCGATACCCGAAAAGTATCGGATCTCGCCGATACCGATACCCGATACCAATACAAGTCAATGGGACTCAAGTATCGGAAGGTATCCCCTATGGTTCCCAGGGTCTGAAGGAGAGGAAACTCTCCTTCAGGCTCTGGGATCCATATGAATGTGTAAAATAAAGAATTAAAATAAAAAATATTGATATACTCACCTGTCCGGAGGCCCCTGCACCTTACCGCTGTTAACCGGCAGCTTCCGTTGCTTAAAATGAGCGCGTTTAGGGCCTTCCATGACGTCACGGCTTCTGATTGGTCGCGTGCCGCTCATGTGACCGCCACGCGACCAATCACAAGCCGTGACGTCATTCTCAGGTCCTAAATTCCGAATTCTAGGAATTTAGGACCTGAGAATGACGTCACGGCTTGTGATTGGTCGCGTGGCGGTCACATGAGCGGCACGCGACCAATCAGCAGCCGTGACGTCATGGAAGGTGCTGAACGCGCTCATTTTAAGCAAAGCTGGCTGCCGGTTACTACCAGGGCGCGTCAGAGGGTGAGTATATCCCTATTTTTATTTTAATTCTTTATTTTTTACATGGATATGGATCCCAGGGCCTGAAGGAGAGGTTCCTCTCCTTCAGACCCTGGGAACCATGCACTGGGAACTTCCGATTCCGATTCCCGATACCACAAAAGTATCGGATCTCGGTATCGGAATTCCGATACCGCAAGTATCGGCCGATAGCCGATACTTGCGGTATCGGAATGCTCAACACTACTCGTAATATGAGCCCACATACAGATAATGTTAGTAAACATACACTCATAATATGAACACACATACCGATAATATTAGTACACATACACTCGTAATATCAGCACACATACAGATAATGTTAGTACACATACACTCGTAATATGAGCACACATACAGATAATGTTAATACACATACATTTCTAATATGAACACACATACAGATAATGTTAGCACATATACACTCGTAATATGAGCACACATACAAATAATGTTAACACACATACACTCATACTGTGAACACACATACAGATAATGCTAATACACATACACTTCTAATATGAACACACATACAGATAATGTTAGTACATATACACTCGTAATATCAGCACACATTCAGATAATGTTAGTACAAATACACTCATAATATGAACACAAATACAGATAATGTTAGTACACATACACTCGTAATACGAACAGTGTGATCAACCAAAAAGAAAGATTGACAAAGTATATTCCTTTAATAGCATGATGTTACAACCTTTCTTCTTTACAGGGTATAGATGGAAGGGATGGAGCGAAGGGAGATTCTGGAGCTCCTGGACTCAGGGTAATTTTCCTTATTCTGCACAAAACTTTTATGTCTGGAAAACAGTCAGTGATGCTGTTGTGCCATAAATCCTGACACTGTTGAACCTCCTGACTGTCTGCTTGCTCTCCTGTCTGTTTTTCTGTACTATTTTGTGCTTTGAATGTCTTAATATTATTATTTGTGTTTTTTATTGCACTGACATTGATACATTTCTTTACTAGGGTGAACCTGGTGCTCCTGGGGACAATGGATTGCCTGGCACTGTGGTAATGATGTTTTTTCGGTCTGCTTAATAATGTTGCGTAATGATAGCATCAGACAAGAAATCAAGAATGATAGAAGGCTTTACTCACCCCCTACACTAAGCTTCTTTAAGACAGGTGTAGAATTAGGGGGTTACTAAGAGTGGTGACATTTTCCAGAATTTTACCTACTATAATTACTTTAAAGGTACCTTCACACTAAACGATATCGCTAGCGATCTGTGACATTGCAGCGTCCTGGCTAGCGATATCGTTGTGTTTGACAGGCAGCAGCGATCAGGATCCTGCTGTGACATCGTTGGTCAGAGAAGAAAGTTCAGAACTTTATTTCGTCGCTGGATCTCCCGTAGACATCGCTGGATCAGTGTGTGTGACACCGATCCAGCGATGTCTTCACTGGTAACCAGGGTAAACATCGGGTTACTAAGTGCAGGGCCGCGCTTAGTAACCCGATGTTTACCCTGGTTACCAGCGTAAACGTAAAAAAAAGTGAGTAAGTAAGTGCCGGCCGTAAAGCAGAGCGGTGACGTCACCGCTCTGCTCTGTGGGAGATGCCGGAGATGTTCGGCGCTGACAAAGGATGCAGGAGGAGTGCAGGGAAGCGGACGCCGGGCACCGGAATGTGAGTATGTGGGGTTTTTTTTTACATTTGCGGCCCTGCGCTTAGTAACCCAATGTTTACCCTGGTTACCAGGGGACTTCGGCATCGTTGGTCCCTGGAGAGCTATCTGTGTGACAGCTCTCCAGTGACCACACAACGACTAAACAGCGACGCTGCAGCGATCGGCATCGTTGTCTGTATCGCTGCAGCGTCGCTTAGTGTGAAGGTACCTTAAGGCTAAACGTCGCAAATTTAATGTTATAATTCTAGAGAGTAACTTCTGAAGAATCTTATAAACTCACAAAAAATCAAATCTTTTTACCCTATGTCAAATTGGAGGACTCATTAAAGGGTTGATTGTGACTTGTAAGAACACTTCTTCCAACAGGTGGCGATATAGAGTTCACGTCTGCTTTCTCTCTAAAAAGGGAATTTGCACATAAAATCAACATAAACTTAATGGAAAATGTTCAGTAAACAAATATATAAAAAACATGGCCATCAATAAGGCAGAGGCACATAGATAACATAGGAAGATAGAAGAATATCATTTTGCTCACAGGGGTGACAATTGAAGAAATTAGCGCAACTCTTACAGAACTTCTAACCCCGCTGCTGCTCCTCCCTACACTGTTTAGTGTCAAGAACAAGCTCCATTTATTAAGCAGCCTGAACACTATCCAGACTTCTCTTCAACCTCTATATCACCCCTTTAAGGAAGGTTTGTCACCTCCAAAATGATATGTAACTTCTTTGGCAGGTTTGTCAAATTAATCATTCCAGAGGAATTGATTTTAGTGACTAAATTTCAAGAAAAGATATTTATTTGTATGCTCAGACGGGGCTCCAGTGCACCCTTTGCACACCAAAATGAAGGGGCCCGATGCATCATTTTGCCTCTACAATTTGCATGTGGAGCACATTGTCAAAGCTTGATTGGCACACACATTGTGTGATAACTGCCTGAACTCAACCAACGGCTCTGCACCTCCGCACAGACACTGCAAAGCTCACCTGCGATCACATTGCGCTATTTCTGGCTTCATTGCTGGCTCCTTTCTGCAGTACCGTACTGAGAAGCAGCTGCAGGGGGGAGACATTGACAAGAGCGCACACTGACAATGCAGGAGAGTAGCCATGTGCCGCTCACACAATGTCAGTGTGCACGCTCTTTGATTGCGTCGGTCAGTGGCTGCTGATTGGCACGGCACTGCAGACAAGAAGACCCATAGTCAGAGCTCCCAACTGTCCTGAATTCAGCGGGACTGTCCAGATTTGAGGGCTCAGTTCTGCATCCTGTCATGTCATAGCTTTCCTCACGGCTCTATACTCACAACTCCAACGTGTTTGATATTTTTTCTCTTAAACCTCTTCTGCAGGTGTTCGTGTAATAGGGTGCAGGGTTGAGTATGTCACCACGGAACAGAGAGACCAACTGTTGAGGGGGATTTATTAACAGGAGTAAGATTCTACTCGCAGGGAGAAAACAGTAGGAAATAAACTGAAAAGATAATGGTGCAAAATATATGGGAAGCAGTATAGCAGTAGTAAACGGAATTTTCTTGGGAAAACAGCTCACAGTCTGATGAGGACTTGCTTGTAGGGTCGTCTTCTCCAAAGTAGGTACTGAGAAACAGCGGCACTTGTCGTCCTTCTTTTATCTGTGAGCTGTGTAGGCTCTAGGAACCTGCAGCCTGGGGGTTTCGGGAGTTAATGTGATAAACAGAGGGAATGCTAGGCAAACGGGGTCCCCTCGGCTCTGAGTCTTTAGCTTTAACAGCACAGCCTATCCTGGGAGAACGATGCTCAATCTACTATTAAGTGTCTTAACAGGAATCAGGTCTCTGCACTGATACCGTGGGTACCAGGGGTCACAGTCTCTACACTGCCAATGTCTCTGCATGGGTGTCAAGGCGCCCCTCTTCAGTCACAGCAGAGTCTGCTTGAATGCACTCACAATATGCAGTCTTTCTGGGCAATCTCCCTGCATTTGTCCTCTGGTGAGGAGCCCTCTCTCCTCCCCGGAGCGCAGCTGCGTCCTGCTCTGACCGCTGCACACGCTGCTCTCCCACTTGCGCGCGCCTTTCCCGCTCTCTGCCCGGCTTCCTTCCTGTCCCGGTTGCTAAGTCTGCCCCCTGGGGAACCTGTAGCACAGCTCAATGGTTCCAGGCACGGAGCAGAGAAGGTAACCACCCCTAGACTCTTCTTGTATTCCACCTCCTTCATTCGCACCAGACAACACAGTTACAAACTTCTCCAATTATTGCATGTTTGCTGCATTTCTTTTATGCATTTCCCCCTTATTTGATGCGATTCTGGGGAAGATATGAAGCCTTGCTTTAATGCTTTTTTTTTAGTTGTACAGAAAAGCTTTGATTCTGTGCTTAAAAATGCAATGGCATTTTTTTTTCTTCATTCGTTTTTTTATTCATGCATTTTTTTTAGAAGAAACCTATAGAGAAAAAATGCACCAAAACTGCAGAATACAGCAGCGTCTTTAGACCATAGAAAGCGGAGACAGTCACATCCACTTTGTGTTGAAATTTAGACCGTGTTCAAATGTAGTGTAAATGCTGCGTATTCTCTGCTTCTTTTTTTGCACAATGATTCTGATGTGTTTAACTGTCCAAAGTGGATGTGATTTCGTGACAACTGCGCCCGCTATTAGAATTCAACAAACAGAATTTTACATGATGTAACAGTCAGTATTTCCCTTATTGCTTGTGTCTGCACCTGTTTACTGCTGGTCTTCATTTCCTTTTTCTTTCCTTACCTTTCCCATTGCTTTACTTCCCCTCCTACCTTTCCCTTGCCCATACTGTACATACTAATCTTTTTCATTTTCTTTCTATAGCTTGATTTTTTCTTTTTTCCCATTTTCCTTAATAAACCATATTTTTCCTTCCATCTCCTCATACTTAACCCTTTCCACCCTTTATTTTGTCTATATCTTTCGCCCACGGATTCTAATGAACTGTGTTGTTTTGGTGCTTTTTTCCCTCTAGATGCTTCTATGTGAGCCTAAAAAAAGCGCATGTAAAAAACTGCAGTAACTTTATTAAGTGCAAAATCAAAGCTTTTCTGTACTATAAAAACACATTAAAAGCTCAGCTTCACATCTGCACCAAAAACGCATCAATTATGGTGGAAAAGATTGTTATTGTTTAGTTTGGTGCGAATCCTGCATAAAACAAAAAACACAGTATTTATACAATGTGTGAACACGGCCTTACAGACACAAAAAAAGCTGGATGTCACTTAATAAAGCTACATGAAGATGAGAAAGTTCTTGGGGCTCCAACTGTGAATGAAGGAACAAAAAGTAATCCAGAGGTCCCAATTAGAAATGAACAAGAGGCACAGATGATGTCCCGCTAGCTCTAGCTAATCAAAAGCCGTTGAGGGGACGCCGCGAGGTTAGAGATTCGCAGCCTCTCATCCAGCCTCCAAATAGCACTGTCGTGGACACAGGCCCAGAGTCCTGTAAATCCATCTGATCATCTCTAGTCCCTATTGTCCTGCATACTACAGACAGTCCTGGTTTTGGGTCTACACACTGCAGTCTCAGGTGTCTACTGAATGTCCTCACTGCCAGCGCCCCTCTGACATCTCCTCCTGCCTGGGAGAAAAAAATGGTAAATGGGCGTGGATTGGGTGTGGCCACAATTTGCATGATCTGTCTCTCTTTCTGTTCTACAAAAGTTGCGAGGTATACACACATTGTAGTAGCTGAACTCCTGCTGTGTCATTGTGGAGGTGCACAGCCGGTGATTAGGTTGATGTAGTTCTCATTTAAAGGGAACCTGTCACCCCGGTTTTTCACTCGGAGATAAAAATACCGCTACATAGGGCATGAGCTGTGCTTTACAAAAGTGTTTTTTTTTCTACCCTGATTCCCCACCTAAGCTGCCGAAATTACTTACCAAAGTCGCCGTTTTCGCTTGTCAATCATGCTGGTCTGGTCTGATGGGCGTGGTGACAAAGCTGTTTCTTCCCCCAAAAAGAGCGCGATCTGCGCTATATCCCTGGTGATCGGTGGGGGCGGCCATCTTCCTGTGGCTGCGCGTGTGCAGTTGGAGCGCTCTGCTGCCCGGGGCTTCAGGAAAATGGCCACGGACTGCCGCGCGTGCGCAGATGGAGATCGCGGTGGCCATTTTCCTGAAGCAGAGTTCGCATCTCGGCTTCCCCCACCGATCACCAGGGATATAGCGCAGATAGCGCTCTTTTTCGTCACCTGCGCAGTCGCAAACCACTACGCCACCAACGGAAACCTAAGCAAGATCTGGGGGAAGAAAAAGCTTTGTCACCACGCCCATCAGACCAGACCAGCATGATTGACAAGCGAAAACGGCGACTTTGGTAAGTAATTTCGGCAGCTTAGGTGGGGAATCAGGGTAGAAAAAAAACACTTTTGTAAAGCACAGCTCATGCCCCAAGTAGCGGTATTTTTATCTCCGAGTGAAAAACCGGGGTGACAGGTTCCCTTTAAGCACTTTCAATCAAGATGTGACAAAGTGCTCAGTATGCAAATTGAGGGGGTGTAACAGCACCAAGCACTTTGCCACTCCAAGGATGTAAATAGTTTGGTAAATAATTTGCATATGAAATAAATTGATCTTTTTATTGGCAACTAAACGACTGAAATAAGATGTGTGATTTTTTCAAGGGCTAAGCCCCTTACATACCTGTACAAGTGGTTTAATTTGGGGCTGACAGACTCCCTTTAAGGCCGGGGTCAGATGAGCATGTGGCATCTGATACGAGAGCATCGGATGCGATATCTTTATAACCCTCGGCTCCTGCTCTGCTGCGAGCGGGAGCCGAGTGTCATGAGCCTGTGCTCCGAGCCTTTCGCACAGAGGATCGGAGCACAGCTGCGGAGGAGGCGGAGAAATGACTTTCTCCATCTCCTCCATTGCCGAGGTCAGCGTTTAACGCACATCACTCGGATGATATCCGAGTGATGTGCGCTGTCTCACTCGCACCCATAGGCTTATATGGGTGCGTGTGAGCCGAGACTCAGCCAAGTGTGGGTGACAATCCCAGCATGCTGTGATTTCACTCGCACACTGAAAACGTCCGAGAAAAAAACGGTGATGTGAGCTGCCCCATAGATGAATACTGGTCAGAGTGCTATTCAATGTTTTATCACACAGCACTCATCTATATTCATCGCTATTGTGACCCCGGCCTAACTGTGAATTAATCACAATATTTGATAGCGACCATTTTACATTAGTTTATTAACCGTGATACCTCCTGTAAGAGGAACTTGTTATATCCTAAAATGCTATTAGTTTGTATATATGCGGTTAATCTGCAGGGCAATAGTGTTCTAAGGCTGCATAGCCACCATTCTGAAAGCTAGGCTACAACAAGTAAATGGGCTATATTCCTCCCGGCAGCTCTCAGCCTCAAGTAGCAGAGGCATAGGCAACGAGGCTTCAGTCACTGCTCGGTGTGTAAGGAATTAAAAGCACCAGAAGAGTCTGGGGGCGGTTACCTTCTCGGCTCTGTGCCCGGAACCTTTGAGCTGTGCCGCAGGTTCCCTAGGGGAGAGACTTGTGGACTGGGACAGGAGGGAAGCAGCCAGAGAGCGGGAAAAGGACGGATGCAGGAGAGAGAGCAGCTTGCAGAGCAGCGTGCAGAGCCGGGTGCAGCTGCGCTCCAGAAGAGAGAGAGAAAGAGACTGCCCAGAAAGACTGCATCTTGTAGAGACTGCCCAGAAAGACTGCATCCAGTGAGTACTTAAAGCGGACTCTGCTGTGACTTTGGGGGGGCGCTTTGAGACCCGTTGAGAGACTACTACACCCTGGCCCCTGACTCCTGGTACAGAGACTTAACAGTGCAGAGCCCCTGTTTTCCTGGTACAGAGACTTAACAGTGCAGAGCCCCTTGTTTTCCTGGTACAGAGACAACCGTGCGGAGCCCTGATTTTCTGGCTGTGCTATAAAGGTTAAAGACTCAGAGCCTGTGTATACCACATTAACTCCCGAAACCCCAGGCAGCAGGCTCTCAGAGACTACTCTGCTCACGGACCCCAGAGGGATGACAAGTGCCGCTGTTTCTCGGCGCCTACGTTGGAGAAGACAACCCTTCAAGCAAGTCCTCATGAAACTGATAAGTGTTCTTTTCTCAAGAAATCCTGCTTAATTCTGTTTTATTGTTTAACTCCCGTATTTTTGCATTGTTTTATTGCTAATAATTTTCCATTGCTTTCCTCCCTGCGAGGAGAACCTAATTCCTGTTATTAAACCCCTCAACTGTTGGTTTGCCTGTTCCGTGGTGACATACTCAGTACCTGCACGCTATTACATTTGGCGTAGTCGGCAGGATGTCACACGGTAGTGCGGATAGGGCAGACCAAGCAGCGGGGGAAGTTCCCAGGTCTAGCATTTCCCTGGGAGCCATGTTGAATAATTTGCCAAGGTTCACTGGGAACAATGTAATGTTGTGGAGTTGGACAGAGCGTATCCGGGGAATGATGCGGATGCACCCCATGACACCAGCCCTGGAGGCAGAAATTGCATTGATGGCTCTGGAGGGGGAGGCGCGGGATTCTGTCATGCATAGGTCCCCCCGGGAGAGAGATACCCTGGACAAAGTGCTGCGCATACTTGAGGAAACGCATGGGGACCCCACTGACGTAGGGGAACTTCGCATGCGACTGTTTCACCGGGTACAATGGGAGGGGGAGACCGTGACCCAATTCATGAACGCCCTACAAGAGCTTTATACTGCTGTCAGATGAAAGGACGGTGTAGGGGTAGGGTCAGTTGATGTGGTGCTCAGAGATCAGCTAGTGACAGGACTGTGTGACACAATGATGAAACAGGCACTGCGAGAGCGCATGCGAGTAAAGCCAGACATGACTTTCTCTGAGGTTGGCAGTGAGGCGCGTGTGCGAGAACAAGAACAGGGAGTGACGGGGTTGGTAGGAAGGGTGCAGAGCGGGGAGGTAACCACCACCGCAGGCAATATTCCCCAGTGGGTGGAGGACCTGAGAATGGAGATTAGACAGGTCCGTGAAGAAATGGCGGCCTCCAGAAGAACTCTGGCAGAGGGGCCCGGCCCTCTGGTGCGAGACAGAGAAGCTGCCCCCCGAAGGGAGGGTGAAACTACCAGGAGGAGAAGCCCTCTTACATGCTACACTTGTGGAGAGTCCGGCCACATTGCTCGATGGTGTCCCCGGCGGAGCCGACCATCCCCGCATCCTCCTTTAAACTAGGTGGCTCTGGGCTTGAGGGGCGCCGCTCAGAGCGTGAAGAACAGAGGAGGAGGAGTAAAAGTCCCCACAATCTTGTTTCCACGTGCCCTCTGGTCTGGGCAGAAATCAATGGAAGAGCAGTGCGATGCTTGATAGACACCGGCTCACAAGTGACCACCATGCCTGAGAGATATTTCCGCCATCACTTCACAGAGGCGCTACGGCCCGAATGGGGTCCAGTGATCAAACTTATGGCGGCCAATCACTTGCCCATCCCGGTCGCAGGGGTGGTATGGATGAACATAGAGGTCTGCGGAAAAGACCTCGGGAGGAGAGGAGTGGTATTGGTGGATGGAGAGGTAGCTAAAGACCATACCATGACCCTGGGCATGAATGTGTTAAAAGACCTCGGAAGCCTCGTTTTCAACGAGTCCCCGGAACAGTTCCTACAACAATGGAGCGACCAAACTCCCCAGAGAAGGGTCTTCCAACAACTGATACGGACCGCCCAGGTCCGGGAAGCATACAGCGACGGAAAGGAACTCGGCAAAGTCGTCATCCCCGCCTCAGTCAATCGAGTGTTGCCCCCTGGGCAGACAGTGCTTCCCCTGCCTGTACGAGCTGGCATCCCGCTGGAGGGAGTCAAAGTCCAAATTGAGCCCAGCAGAGCCGACCAGCTGCCGTCAGGAATATTGGTCGCACGGTCCCTGGCTACCGTGCGGGATGGAACTGTCCTTGTGCGCTGCATCAATTTGGGGGAGACAGATATAACTTTGCCCCCTAGAAGCAAAGTCGCTCAAGTCCTGGGCCTTCCAGACGAATTGGTCCCCACTGAGGCGGTACAGCTGACAGCAAGGCCAGAAGATCCGTGGCTGGTGACCGTCAAGGCGGAGGCAGCTCCGGACCCCAGGTTAATGCAAGAAGGGCGCCAGATACTGGAACGCATGAGGGCGGAGCTCTCGGAACTTACTCCGCAGCAGGTACCTCAGGTAGAAGCTGTATTGGGGAAATTTCAGGATGCGTTCGCCAAAGATGAAGATGACTTTGGACGTACCACGGCCATTACCCACGAGATACCCACGGGGATGCGGCGCCAATCCGGGAACGGTACCGCCGAATACCTCCACAGATGTACCAGGAGGTGAAGGGAATGCTGTCACACATGCTGAAGAAGGGAGTTATACGTGAGAGTCAGAGACCGTGGGCTGCCCCTATCGTCTTGGTGAGAAAGAAAGACGGGTCCCTGCGGTTCTGTGTGGACTATCGGCGGCTCAATGCTTGCACAGTGCGGGACTCGTACCCACTGCCCAGGATAGAGGAGTCACTGACGGCACTAGGGAATGCCAGATATTTATCCACGTTAGACTTGGCCAGCGGCTACTGGCAGGTGCCCATGTCGGAGCAAGACCGAGCCAAGACGGCCTTCATCCTTCCGATGGGACTGTATGAGTTTGACCGGATGCCCTTCGGCCTAGCAAACGCCCCAGGAACATTTCAGCGACTCATGGAGAGATGTCTGGGAGACCTGAACTTTGAAGCCACTTTGATCTACTTGGATGATATCATCGTCTTTGCCCCCACCTTTGAGGAGCATCTGCAGAGATTAGAGCAAGTTCTGAGTCGGCTACAGAAGTATGGCTTGAAAGTGAAACCCCAGAAATGTCACCTCTTCCGTACCGAGATTGAATACTTGGGACATGTTGTCTCCGCTGAAGGGGTGAGGCCTTCCCAGGAGAAGATCGCTGCGGTACAAGAGTGGCCAACTCCAAAAATGGTGAAAGATGTGCGTGCATTCCTGGGACTCACGGGATACTTCAGACGCTTTGTAAAAGACTTTACCCGCCTTGCTAATCCACTCCAGGAGTTGTTGAAAGGAGTGCCCTCTTGCGCCAAAAACAGGAACATACAGTGGGGGAAGCATCAGGAAGAGGCATTCTTGGCTTTGAAGAAGGCATTGACGGAGGCCCCCGTGCTGGCCTACGCTGACTTCACACAACCGTTCATCTTGCACACTGACGGGAGCCTGCAGGGCCTCGGGGCTGTACTGTCGCAGATGCAGGACGGGAAAGAGCGCGTCATCGCAAACGCCAGTCGGTCTCTGCATGACTCAGAAAGGAATCCAGAAAATTACAGTTCATTCAAGCTGGAGATGTTGGCGCTGGTGTGGGCAATGACTGAGAAGTTCGCGGAATATCTGGCTGGCTCAGAAGTTCATGTACGCACCGATAACAATCCATTGGCCCATCTCGAGAATGCCAAGCTAGGCGCCCTAGAACAACGTTGGGTAGCCCGAATGGCCAAGTTCCGATACAGAATTTCATATAAAAGAGGAGCTGAGAATGTACATGCGGATGCCCTCTCCCGAGTAAACTATCGCAAACCAGCACCCAGCCAGGATGAAGAACTGGAAGATGTAGAGGTTCCAGGTTTTGGAAAGACTGCCAGGACGGTGGCAGCGGCGCGGGAAATTGAACAGGAAGAGGCCTGTGTGAATTTGCTGGAGCAGCCCCGCGATGAGTGGGTCCGAGTACAACAGGAGGATCCGGAGCTAGCTCAGTTGAGAAGGTGGGTCGTGTCTGAACAAATGCCCAATCGACGTGAGAGAAGGTCCATGTCACCTGAAGTACTGAAGATGCTACGCCAGTGGGAGAGGCTCGAGTTGCGGGATGGTATCCTGTACCGGAAGGTATTCCTGCAAACAGAACTCAGTCTTGTATGGCAGACAGTGATTCCCTCATCCATGATAGACCAGGTGGCTAAGGAAGCACATGAGAAAGGAGCAACTTTGGGCCAGAAAAGACTTTCCAGTGGTTACAGCGCCTATTTTATCACCCCCACTTAAGGAACACTGTGGATAAAGTATGTCGGCAATGCAGAAGTTGTGAGCTGGTCAAACCACCAGAACAAAGAGCTCCCACAGAGACGGTGAGGTCTTCTGGCCCCATGGACCTACTGGCAATAGATTACTTGACAATTGGACCAGCACATCAAGGTTATGAGCATTGTTTAGTGATGATAGACCACTTTACTAAATTTGCCGTAGTGACGCCCAAGCGGGACCAAACTGCCGAGTCTGCGGCTCACGCAATCTGCAAACACTTCATTCAGGTGTATGGGTGTCCCAAGCGCATCCATTCTGATCAAGGGGCCTGCTTCCTCGGAAGAGTGATGGAGGAGCTGCACCAGCTGTACAAAATTGATAAGTCCCGGACCACCCCTTATCATCCACAGGGGAATGGGGCTTGTGAAAGATTTAACCGCACTCTGATTCAAATGCTGAGGACTCTTGAGGAGGACCAGAAGGCGAAGTGGACTGAGTCCGTCCCTGAATTGGTGTGGGCATATAACAATCGTAAACACAGCACTATCGGATTCACCCCCTACTCTCTGTTATTTGGCCGACCCGGGAAGGGACTGGCAGAGCTGGTGCTGGAACCCGAGGAGGACTACCCACGGACGGGGGTGTACTCCTGGGTTCAAGAACATCGTCGTCGGCTGCGGACAATTCAACGTCTAGTGCAGGACCGGCTACAAGAATTGGAGCATCCCCAGGTAGCTCCTAAAAAGGGGACAGCCCTGTGGCCTGGAGACCGAGTCTTAGTGAGGGAAAAGCGCCCACACAACAAACTGGAGTACCGATGGGAGAAAAGGCCGTACCGAGTGAAGCGGCGGCTCGGCAACGGGGGTCCCGTTTATGAGGTCCAGCCCGAAACGGAAGAAGGGACTCCCACCCGCACGCTGCACAGGAATATGTTGCGTCCATGTTTGTCTCGAGATCCTGAGTCAGTCCAATTGGCTCCAGCACCCCCACCGGCTGCGCCAGTGATCAATGTAGATGTGGAAGATGAGGAAGACTTCGAATCTCCTCCAGTGAACCCAGGAACAGGACTGGTGCCAGATTCTACCAACGTACCGGAGGAAGCCTCGACTCCTCCCACAGCAGCTGACACCACCGCCCCTGCTGGTTTTAGACGCTCTGAACGTTCAACGGCTGGTGTACCCCCTGTTCGCTACAATCAGGATGAGTTCATCTGGCAGCAGATTGTGCAAGGACTAGAAGATTGCCAACAGGAGCTCCTGAAGATCTCGCCCGTGGAATGGCGAGCAGAAAGAGGGGGGGAATGTAAGGAGTTAAAAGCACCAGAAGAGTCTGGGGGCGGTTACCTTCTCGGCTCTGTGCCCGGAACCTTTGAGCTGTGCCGCAGGTTCCCTAGGGGAGAGACTTGTGGACTGGGACAGGAGGGAAGCAGCCAGAGAGCGGGAAAAGGACGGATGCAGGAGAGAGAGCAGCTTGCAGAGCAGCGTGCAGAGCCAGGTGCAGCTGCGCTCCAGAAGAGAGAGAGAAAGAGACTGCCCAGAAAGACTGCATCCAGTGAGTACTTAAAGCGGACTCTGCTGTGACTTTGGGGGGGGCGCTTTGAGACCCGTTGAGAGACTACTACACCCTGGCCCCTGACTCCTGGTACAGAGACTTAACAGTGCAGAGCCCCTGTTTTCCTGGTACAGAGACTTAACAGTACAGAGCCCCTTGTTTTCCTGGTACAGAGACAACCGTGCGGAGCCCTGATTTCCTGGCTGTGCTATAAAGGTTAAAGACTCAAAGCCTGTGTATACCACATTAACTCCCGAAACCCCAGGCAGCAGGCTCTCAGAGACTACTCTGCTCACAGACCCCAGAGGGACGACAAGTGCCGCTGTTTCTCGGCGCCTACGTTGGAGAAGACGACCCTTCAAGCAAGTCCTCATGAAACTGATAAGTGTTCTTTTCTCAAGAAATCCTGCTTAATTCTGTTTTATTGTTTAACTCCCGTATTTTTGCATTGTTTTATTGCTAGTAATTTTCCATTGCTTCCTCCCTGCGAGGAGAACCTAATTCCTGTTATTAAACCCCTCAACTGTTGGTTTGCCTGTTCCGTGGTGACATACTCAGTACCTGCACGCTATTACAGGTGCATTGGGAGAGGAGCTGTGCTCTTGCCCTGGCACAGACTGACAGTGAGCTCTGCACCATCACAATGCATGGCTCTCAAGTCAAGGTGTTATAACTTATTACAGCTCACTGTGTACTTAGTGTGCCGACCTCTATGTCTGAATGCTGTAGGTTGCTGAGAGGAATAAAGATCATTTGCTCCTGTAGCTGGGCTTTCAGTGCAGCTTTAGAATACTGTTAGCCTGCAGATTAATCTTATTTGCAGATTATTAGTGTTTGGGGACATGACAGGTTCTATTTAATTGCTTTTAGATCAAAGGACCTAACCTTCCATTTTGAATCCTTTGAAAATGACTTTAACACAGCACAACACGACTAAAGAGCCCTATGACCTCTCTAAATACGATAAGTTCTCATTCTGCCACCATTTCTATATAATCTTTGACTTAGTCCTACGTTTATAAACTTCTTTAACCCCTTCTAGACAAATTAGATACTAGTATCATATGTCGGGTCCCCATCATACTATAGAAAATATACCGTAATTTGTGTTTTCATTACTACTACAATTATTATTATTTTATTTTTTTAGGGACCAAGAGGACAAGCTGGTGAGAGAGGCCGTCCTGGATCACCTGGACCAGTTGTAAGTAATTTGAGGCATATCTGAGCCATATTTAAATGAGTTTTCCCATTAACCCTTTTACGACCTTAGATGTATCCATACGTCCATGTGCCTAGTAGTTAACGACCTTGGACGTATGGATACGTCATGGCGATTTTGCTCACATAAAAGTTGTGCATGCGTCCATGTGTCAGCTGATTCCAACAGCGGATACCCGGCTCTTAGACACCGTAAATGCTGCGATCGCAGCATTTAACCAGCAGGGAGAGGGAAAAAGCTCCTCTGCCCTTGGATCGGCTCCCCGTGACGTCATCGCGGGGGGCCTGATCGTTGAAATAGTAACCTGAAGTCGTCATTATGACATCCAGGTCACCAGGCACTAGGAAACTAGTTAGACCGTGCACAGTACATGATCTTACTAACTTGTATATGCAGCAATGACAGGTTATAAGGCTCCTGCACTGCTCCTCCATTGCTATGCCTTTTAATTGTGATCAGACTGCAGAAAGTGAAAGTAGCATAGTGGGACTAAGTAAATAAGTTAAAAAAAATGAAAAAAGTTGTAAAAATGTAAAAAAAAAAAAAATATCACAAAATAATAATGTATATAAAAATAATTAAATGTTGTAATTGTACTGACCCAAAGAATAAAGCTGTCTTATCAATTTTACAATATGCAGAACGGTATAAAGATAACAACGAAAAAAATCCTGATTATTCCTTGTTGGTTTTTGTTTATTCTGCCTCCCAAAAATCAGAATAGCGATCGATCAAAAAATGTCATGAGCCTGAAAATGGTAAAAAATAAACACATAAACTTGTCCCACAATATAACAAGCCATCACAAGACTTTGTCAGCAGAAATATAGAAAAGTTACAGCTTTCAAAATATGGTGATGCAAAAGCTAGTTTTTGAAGAAAAAAAAGCATCTTTCAGTGTGTGACAGCAGCCAAACAAAAAAAGCTTGATATAAATCTAGTTTTGCTGTAATCGCACCTACCTGAAGAATAAGGTAATCTAATTACTTATACCCCACGAGAAGCGACGTAAAAAATAAACCACTTCTTCACCTGCTGATGAATTGTTCAATCTGCCTCCTAAAGATCGCAGTAATGCTCAGCTCACATTTATCCTGTGCTCTAGGCTGATCACTTACTCTGAGGTTTCCGTGTAAATCTCTGAAATACATGATTTAGTTGGAACCCCCGGCAGAAGATTCCCTATAATGAGGCAGATGGAGGCATCGTGGATGCAGTCTGACCTGTGATATGTCAGTATCTGTCTTTTTATTAAGAGTGCATAAAAGTGCCATCGGCCACAGTTTTGTGCACCTCTGAAAAATGTACACAGCTGAACAGAGGCCAAACAGAGTCTAGTGTAACTTTGCTGCCTCATTATAGTGAATGGATTCCTCAGGGATTTTATCTGAACTACATTACTCAGTCGGAGATTTAAAGGGAAACTCCGATGTAAGTACGAAGATGTCAGCGAAGAATGCTGGATAAATGTGATCCAAAATGTTATGTAAAATGTTCCCAATAAAAGCTTCAGCTCAGTCAACAAAAAAAGGAGGTCCCCACTCAAGTTCATCATCTCTTAAAGGGAATCTGTCACCTCATTTTTCGCATATAAGCTGCGGCCACCGCCATTTGGGGCTTATCTACAGCATTCTGTAATGCTGTAAATAAGCCCCCTATGTAACCTGAAAGATAAGAGAAACAAGCTAGATTATTCTCACCCAGGGCTGGTTTGGTGTGGTCTGGGTCCGATGGGCGTCGCAGGTCCGGGTCCGGTGCCTGCCATCTTTATATGATGTCGTCATCCTCCTTGCTTCGTGTTGCGGTTCCTGCACAGGCGTACTGATTTGCCCTGTCGAGGGCAGACTAAAGTACTGCAGTGCGCAGGCGCTGGGCCTCTCTGAGCTTTCCAGGCACCTGCGCACTGCAGTAATTCGATCTGCTCTCAACATGGCAGAGAATTACGCCTGCGCATGAGTCACGACAGAAGCAAGGAAGAGGATGTCATCGCATGAAAAAGGGAGGCAACGGACCCAGACTGCGATGCCCATTGAACCCGGACTGCTCTGGACCGCCCCTGGGTGAGTATAATCTAACTTGTTTTTCTTATCTTTCAGGTTACATTCGGGGCTTATCTACAGCATTACAGAATGCTGTAGATAAGCCCCAAATGGCGGTAGCCGCAGCTTATATGCTAAAAATGAGGTGACAGATTCCCTTTAATGGAAATATAGAGGGTTTCCACATTACTGGTAGCAGAAAGCCTCTGGAAAAGCTAAATGGCACTCTCATCCCAAAACAAATTCAACAAATTCTGTGCCCCCAAATCCAAATGCCTTCCTCCCTTCGGAGCCTTGCTCTGCCTAAGCCGCATTGTCCACATATTTGGCATTTCTTTAGCGATGGGAGCCTGCCTAATTTTTGGTTGTGTGAGCTGGGCACAATAAACGGGCACTACAACGTACCAGTCACTACAATGTACTGGTCACTACAATGGTAGTTTGCAATTTTCACTTAGCAATATCCAATGCCACTTGTTTCTGGAAAACAGCCATGGAATCAAAATTGTCACGACATCTGTCGATAAATTCCCGAAAGGATATAATTTCCAAAATAGGGTCACTTAAGGGGGAATTCTGCTCTTCTAGCATTTAGGGACACTGTATATGGACTATTATAGAAAATTATGCGCTCCAGGATGCCTCCTGTATGACAGTGCTGTTTAGCCATATGGCGAGACTCGGCAGGAATGGAGCTCTATTTGCCAAAATCGCTACGTCCCTTCCAAGTATTGCTGAATGGCTAAGCAGTACTGTACAACCACATATTTCTAAATTCAGCAGAAATTGTGGTACACATTTTGGTGCCATTTTTACCCATTTCCCAGTGTGAAAATATAAAATCTGGGGCTATACAATATTTTGGTGGTAAAAATGTAATTATTTTTGTCTCCATTGCCCAATGGTATAACATTCTGTGACCCACATTTGGTGACAATATGATCATTGCACCACTAGATGAATTCATTTATAGGTGTAGTGTGTTAAATGGAGTCTCTTATGGTGAGTTCTGCTGTTCTGGCACCTCTGGGGCTCTGCCAATGTGACATGGTACCCTCAAACCAGTGCAGCAAAATGTTAACCCCAATATTGCACTTCTTTCCTTCTGAGCTTTGCACTGTGCCTCAAAAGTAGTTTTTGACCTCAAATGGGTTATCAGCATACTCAGTAAACAGTAGACATTGTACTCCTGCTATCCTTGTAGAAATACTTTTTTTTTTTGCAAAATAACATTTTAATGAGAAAAATGTGATTTTGTTATTTTTATGGCTCTACGTTATACATTTATGCGAAGCAGCTGGGGATTCATGGTGCTCACCACACATCTAGATACATTACGTGAGGGGTCTAGGTTCCATAATGGTGTCACTTGTGGGGTTTTACACTTTTTAGGCACATCAGGGGCTCTCGAAATAAGACATTACACCGCCAGACCATTCCATCAAAATGTCACTCCTTTTCTGAGCGCTGCTATTATCCCATACAGTAGTTTACCCTCACATATGGAGTATCTGCGTACTCAGGAGAGCTTGCATAGCAAATGTTGGGGTCGATATTCTCCTGCTGTCCATGTGAAAATAAAAAAAATTGGGGATAAAATAATTTTTTTTTAATAGAAATGTCATTTTTTCATTTTCAAGGCTCAATGTTATAAACTTCTCTGAAACACCTGGGGGTTCAATGTGCTCACCACACATCTAGATAGATTCGCTGAGGGGTCTACTTTCCAAAATGGTTTCACTTGTGGGGAGGTTCCACTGTTTAGGCAGATCAGGGACTCTCCAAATGTGACATGGCATTTGCAAATTATTCCATTTTGCAATCAAAAAGTCAAATGGCGCTTTTTCTTCCAAGCACTGCTGTGTGCCCAAACAGCAGTTTTCCCCCACATGTAGGGTACTAGCACACTCAGAAGAAGTTGCACAACAAATTGTTTTGTGTAATTTCTCATATTACCCTTGAGAAATTGAAGTAATGGAAGAAAGTGTGGTTTTGTTCTGCACTGCTGAATCACTGAAAGTCTGAATGTATTAGTAAATGTGGTTTTTATTTATAATTTTTATTGAATAAAAACCACATTTACTAATACGTTCGGACTTTCAGTGATTCAGCAGCGCAGAACAAAACCACACGTTCTCCCATTACTTCCATTTAACGACCGGTCTCTACTGAACCTGTGGATCTTCTGCAGCGAATTCTCTCAAAGCTTTATTTTAGCTACATCTTTATTTTAGCTACATCTGGTGAGTACAATTTAATTGTATCAACCGATTATATCTCAGATAAGACCCTATTTTTGCGCTATTTCCTCCAACAGCACTCATTTGTCCCTTGTGAAACTACAATATTTGGGGGAAAAAAAATGCTTAACCGCTTAAAGTGGTAAACTTCTGGGAAGCACCTGGGAATTCAAGTTGCTGCTCCCCACACATCTAGATAAGTTTCCTGAGTGGTGCCAGTTGTGGGCAGTTTCCACTGTTTAAACACATCGTGGCATTCCAAACGCAACATGGCGTCCGCTAATTATTTTAGGAAAGTTTACATTCAAAAAGTCAAATGGTGCTCTTCCCTTCCAAGTCCTTCTGTTAGCATCAAACAGTAGTTTTCTTCCACATAGTAAGTAATGTATTGTTGTACTCAGGAGAAATTGCACAACAAATTTTATGGTGCAATTTCTCCTGTTACCCATATGAAAAAGAAAAATTTGGGCCTAAAAACATTTCTATGGGAAAAATTAGATATTTTCTTTTTATTTTCACAGCTCAATGTTAAAAATCTTTGTGAAACATCTAGCGACTCAAGGTGCTCACCACACATCTACATAAGTTTCCTGAGAGTTCTAGTTTCCAAAGTGGTGTCACTTGTTGGGGGTTTCCCCTGTTTAGGCACATCAGGGGCTCTCCAAACGGGACATGACATCCGCTAATTATTCCACCAAATTTTGCAATAAAAAAGTCACATAGAGTTCCTTCCTTTCAAAGCCCAGCTATGTGTTATCGGCATACTCAGGAGAAATTGCAAAACAAATTGTATGGACAACTTCTCCTTCTTTCTTTATGAAATTGCAAAATTTGGAGTTAAGAAAAATTTTTGTGGGGAAAACGTGTTTTATTTTATTTTCAGGGCTCAACGTTATAAACTTTTGTGAAGAATCTGGGGTTTCAAGGTGGTCACTCTTCTAGATATGTTCCCTCAGGGGTCTAGTTTCCAAAATGTTGTCATTTGTGGGCAGTTTCCATTGTTTAGGTACATCTGGGGCTCTCCAAACGCAACATGGCATCTGCTAATTATTCCAGCAAATTTTACATTTAAAAAGTCAAATGGCGCTCCTTCCCTTCTGAGCCCTGCCATGTGCCTAAACAGTAGTTTTCCCCCACATATTGAGTATCATCATGCTCAGCGGAAATTGCACAACAAATTTTGTGGTCCATTTTTTTCCTTTTAAACTTGCGAAAATAAGAAAAAAATTGGATCTAAAGTAACATTTTTGTGACAAAAATTTAAATGGTCATTTTTTCTTTCCACATTTAAAAAATTCCTTTGAAGCACCTGATGTGTTAATAAACTTCTTGAATGTGGTTTTGAGCCCTTATAGTGGTGCAGTTTTTAGGTGACAACAACCAGTATTGAATGGGTAAATGCTTAGAGAATAAACCAGCATGAACAAAAAACCTTTTAAACATTAACTTTTAATTAATATAATTAAGAGTGTCTATTCCAAAAAATTAGTTAAAAAAAACACCTTCTATGCAATATTTTTGTACAGTAAAGAAGATATTTATTGCAAGTAACCTCAAATGACCCTAATTGATGCCTTTTAATCTGTTGTTCTACCTGACTTTGGAGGTTGGCACCCTAAAATTCGATATGGCGCCCCCACTCAACATCGGCAGTCCCTCAGAGTCGCTTCATGCCCCTAATATAGTGTCATAATACTTAACCACATACACACAACATATATCTCACTGTCTATCATTCTGCTTGTCTGTGGCTGTGGGGGAAGCTGTAGACTGCAGTGAGTCTGTAAGTAGCAGTCTTTTCTACTTGAAGTAGATATGCAAACAAAAAGAGTCACAAAGAGAATCCAGAGGTCCACGTTGCTAAGGAGGGTGTTTGATAGTTCACTGGGTCCTAGTAGAATTCCCTCAAAATAGTCAACCCCATGTTTTAGATATGCCACATAAAATTAGATAAAGTGCATGTGTTTGCATATCAAAATCTGGTATGTCACATCTATTTGATAAAGGTGCATACGTGCCCTATCAATGCAATTGGTATGCTATACAGCATTAGGCAAGGTGCATGTGTGCTCCGTCATCAATCATAGACAGAAAAGAAAGTCATTTTGGAAAAGATCTCAGTGGATCACTTACCTGATTGTCGTCAGGGTCAACTGTCCCTAATCCCTATGCATTTCGTCCCCTCCCTTTGTCAAGGCTCATCAGGGGACCCAAGATAGGAGTATGCAATAGAAGGTGATGGGTGAGTATGGGGTGCGGGGGCCTCAATTTATAATGAGGTTACCATAATGGTTTCCGGATCCGAGGAAGGACTCAGGCGGCTGACGCGCATGCAGGTACCTGTCATTTCTGCCTCGTGGGAGCTTACATCACTACCAGCATCCAACGCCAACTGCACTAGAACACAAATGCGCACCAGCATTCATTTTTCACTGGACTAATACTCATTCTGGTTGGTGGAGTGCATATGCGTGTCATATCATATCTTTTCATTGTATATAGAGTTAATCGATTAGCAGCAGTAAAAAACAAAAGTGGGTCAGTAAATATAGTCCACCTATTACTCCAGTAATAAAGGTGCTCGAAACAACCATTGGTGCTGTTTGACCCATGTGGCAAATGTTATTTATAAACTAATTTGTGGGACATAACTCTCTGATTTAAGTTCATAAAATGCAAAATTGAAAAAAAATTAGCCAAGTTTCCATTTTTTTCTCCAATAAACACAAGTCACATTGAAGAAATTTTACCACTATCCTGAAGTACAATATTTGTTGAAAAAAAAACATTCTCAAAACCAGTGGGATGTGTTTTGAGCGTTCCAGAGTTATTACCTCATAAAGTGATAGTGGTCAGATTTGTAAAATTTGACTTGATCACGAAGGTGATGCATTTTCTAGTGGACTACAGTGGCCCTTCTAATTTTTCTCTGCACATCAAAATAGCGCACATTTTATAACACAAATAAAATTATTTGAAAACAAATATTATTATTGCAATTACATTGTTTGCCATTGTGACCAAACCAAATATTCATTGATGGGTCATCCTAGCATTCACCATCAACGATAAAAGCCTTTTCACAATGAGCTTATTACTATGCTAAGTATTTCAAAGATAATCTCTAATTCTTAGACAGCGCAAATTTAGACTAGACGGTATGGTATGGTATAAATATTATTGGACATGATTGTGTGATTATATTGTTAGAAATGACCAGGTCCAGCAGACCATCACCTGTTGTTGTGTCTTCTATAAACTGACCCATAAAATCATTCTGCAAAAAGTAGAGGAATTTTCTCCCCTATGTCATTGAAGCAGAATCATCAATACCTGGTTAAAATATCCAGTAATCACTACTTTACCAGCCTGTATAGCCCACTCCATCTGATTATGCAGAAGTCCCTCCAACTTCTCAGTGATGTTGAGGAATTATAGAATACATAAAAATTTCATTTTCAGTGTTTACCTCGCTATGTAGTTCCACCCACATGTATCTAACTTAAATCAAACTACAAGACACTGGCGCTGACCACTAGGGGAGGACAAAAAGGTGTACAGCTGCTGCTGGTGAATAACAGGTGCTGTGTCTGACCCTGTTAGTGCATTAAATCGAGAGGAAAATAAAATAAAATAATATTCACCGCGCTACTGTTGTACCAATTGGTCTAAAAGGACAAAAAAGTGGAGTGTACTTACTCTTGTAGTGGAGAAGGTTAGCAATTTCCCTTGGTGACATGAGAGGATGTAATGTCCAAAAATGGAAACTAGTAAAATGATGCAGCAATTAGTAATATATTCACAGTAGACTATAGTAATATACGTGTTTGTTTAGTATATGCTTGCTACTTGCTACTTACTACGATGACAGGCAAGGATTGATGGTGAACTTGTCTGTTGGGGAGAACTGCTGGTGTGGAAATATTCTGGATCTCGATGAGAGATTTAAAGAGGGCTGGCTACAAACGTAAAGGTTCGATGTGCTGGGAATATATTGGAACCACAGTGTATTGCAGGCAAAAAATACCTATGAATTAATGGTACTTACTGATTAATATATCTGGTGATAGTAAGCGGTTAATCTGGCGTTGGTTTGTGTGCTGGGTTGATGCTCTTAGTCCATCATTAAGTGATTGGCTGTTTTAAGCCAGGTATCTATGGAGCTGACTTGGTATAGCTTCTAAATGGTATGAGGATAATACCGTCAGGGGATCCTATACTGGCGTCCCGTAATGTCGTATGTCCCAGCTGGAAGCAACCGCTGGATCTTTTAATTACACCTATGACTGGTACTGCAGATTAGAAAACACATATTGAATCCACATTCATGCCCCCTATAACGCAGACCACACCATTTAAAATAATCCAATCAGCTGGATATCACAAACAAGCGTACTATAATGCTTGTCCATTAGAAACCCTAGGGAAAGTACTTTTGGATCTATTAGATTAGATTGTCTGAGACTTGATTCAGGTGATGCACTCTACTGGCAGGCTGATATATAAGGGAGGCAGCAGCAGGGATGGACCTAGCCCTGATGAAGAGGGGAGTCACCCTTTGAAACTCGTAGGAAAGTGTCCAACCCGCACACCCGTCCTTCCTTCAAAGTGACGTCACGTCAGCCCTGCCCCTCATCCTCGTCGCATCCTCAGCGTTTGCTTCCAGCACCACCGCTAATACTCAAGTAAGTGGTTTTCAGACATACAACATTACGGGACGCCAGTATAAGATCCCCTGACGGTATTATCCTCATACCATTTAGAAGCTATACCAAGTCGGCTCCATAGATACCTGGCTTAATACAGCCAATCACTTAATGATGGACTAAGAGCATCAACCCAGCACACAAGCCAACGCCAGATTAACCGCTTACTATCACCAGATATATCAATCAGTAAGTATCATTAATTCATAGGTATTTTTTGCCTGCAATACACTGTGGTTCCAATATATTCCCAGCACAACGAACCTTTACGTTTGTAGCCAGCCATCTTTAAATCTCTCATCGAGATCCAGAATATTTCCACACCAGCAGTTCTCCCCAACAGACAAGTTCACCATCAATCCTTGCCTGTCATCGCAGTAAGTAGCAAGTAAATATACTAAACAAACATGTATATTACTATAATCTACTGTGAATTTATTACTAATTGCTGCATCATTTTACTAGTTTCCATTTTTGGACATTACATCCTCTAACGTCACCAAGGGAAATTGCTAACCTTCTCTACAATCTTCTTCCCCTATTGTCACACTCACTTTCACATCGCTCCTGATATGCATCTATACTTCTCCCATATTTCTCCATATTTAGAAGCCAATCATATGAAAAGTCCAACCATGTCTCAGCAAAACCATCCACATCAATGTGTTCCTCCGCTACCAAAGCCTCAAGATCCACCAAATTATTTGCCCAACTTAATTAATATGAAACAAAGAAAAGAATATAAGAGGTGAAATAAAAATATAATGTATATGTCCTATGAGGACATGTGTAAGTTATGCACAAATAGAAAATTAGAAATAAGAATACTGAACTACAATAAGAAATCAAAAAGAAACAGTGAAAGTGTTGTTAGGTATTGATAAAGTATAGTCAATGTTACCATTTTCCCACAAGTCTCCTACTTCCTTAACAAAATGAACAAGAGTAACTTTATTTAATGGTCAAGTATATGCAGTTGTCACTGGGTGATCAATATATACAGTATGTACATCTATTGCTATGGCACAAAGTGCCTCTAACTACTGGAGCACAGTGCAGGCAAAAGATCCTGAGTAAAAACAGAACTGATGTCCTTGTGAGGCCCCCAGGCTTCAGCCTTGTCATCCTTATGAATAATACTGTCCTGTTATTTTATGAAGTGATCCTATGAATTTAAGAGACAGGAACAGCAAAAGATATGGTGTCACCCCTTCAGCTAATGCATTGTTTTTTTCCCATTATTTTCTCTTGTTGCTTACTCTGAAGATAAATCAACAAACCAGGTAATTTTTTTATTTTCATTTTAGGGTGCACGTGGTAATGATGGAGGTCCTGGAGCTTCTGGACAGTCAGTAAGAGCATTATGTGATTTTTTATATTAATTTCATAGATTTTATTTCATTTATCACATTTAATAAATATTGACTTGGTAAAATATTAAAATATTAAATTAATAAAATATTTTTGTTACATCTAATGTGCTGTCTTGTAATATTTTGTATGCTTTCCTGTAGGGTCCTCCAGGTCCCCCAGGTAATGCCGGATTCCCTGGTGGTCCAGGTCCTAAGGTATTTAGCTACATGTTAGTTATTGAAGTAACAAGTAACTTTATTCACATTTACCTTATTATTACTTCATATAATCAAAACTTTCATGTAAAAACAGCTGCTTATATATAGATATAACTTCTGTTTCCTCAAAATTATTCCAATATTTACAGCCATTTCTAATTTATCCTTTTAATAAGAGATTGAAAAATATTTTACTATTGAGTTTAAAATATAATGAAAGGCATATCCTACAAATAACATGTACCAGCTATCCTATAGATGGTATATGTATGACCAGTAGGTGTCCAACCATGTCATCCTGCTGTCTTGTTTAAAATGTGGAGTCTTTTGGAGTCATAGTGCATAGTTAAGAGAATAGTTATTATTATTATTATTATTATTATTATTATTATTATTATTTATTGTTATAGTGCCATTTATTCCATGGCTCTTTACATGTAAGGAGGGGTATACATAATAAAAACAAGTACAATAATCTTAAAAAATACAAGTCATAACTGGTACAGGAGGAGAGAGGACCCTGCCCGCGAAGGCTCACAATCTACAAGGGATGGGTGAGAATACAGTAGGCGAGGGTAGAGCTGGTCATAGTTGTCCCACATATGCGCGGATGTGGCTGGAGGCCACAGACTTCGTTATATTGATCTTCTCAGAGAGAAACTGTCAGTAGGATCATGCCTCCTAAGCCGTCTATATGGGCATGTAGGTCATAGGATGCTTAATAAAATTATACTTTGATATCTGTGATCCAATATTTTTTTCCACAGAATCCATGTTTTTCTGGAATAAGCCATCAGATCGCAGATGTCAAAGTATCATTTTATTCAGCTTCCTATGACCTACATTTCCATGTGTAATGGTCGCTCTCTGCTCTCCTGATCTCACTGCAGGGGCTGTGTGTGATTATACCTGACACATCTGCAGGTTCTTCTCAGTGCTGCAGCTTCTTCTATTACACAGTCAGACAGGGTTAGTAGCAGAGCTGTGAGAGCTGCAGCTGCTAGTGTGTTTGTATGAAGTCCAGCTCTACCGTTCTGTTAGTTACAGCTCATTTACATACCACAGATATCAAGGTATCATTTTATTCAGCTTCATATGACCTACATGTACATATAGACGGCTTTGAAGGCTTGATCCTATTGGGAAATTTCCTTTAAATGTAAGGACTCTATGGACCTATGAAACACTATTCAGGTCAAAAAATTTACAGCACAAAAAATATGGATAAAATCCTGATGTTAAACTCTTGAGCAAGAGACTTAATGCATACTGAGTGCTTCTCTGTCCATAGGCTGCAATGACAAAAAACGAGACTACACTTTTCTATACAGTTGAAAAAAAATGGTATACTGTCATGCCAGCAAAGGACTATCCTTGACCTTCTGCTTACATATAAGTCCCTGTAGTGTACTCGAGATCTACTGTATGTACCTGGAGGTTTCTGAGAGTATACACTGAACTTGTGGGAAAGCTTAATAGTAAGATAATATAAGATGTATTACTATTTCTCATTATTAAGTATATGAGTTTACCAGAAGAAAAAATAATGAATTATGTAATTTTTTACAAGACCTTGACAGTGATGGAGAAGATAGTATGGCCATTGTTATTGTGCATGCAAATTGTGGTTATTTAACTTCTGTTTGTCTCATCAGGGTGAAGTTGGATCTCCTGGTTCTCGTGGTTCTGATGGGTCTCCAGGGTCTAGAGGGGAACAAGGTCCCCAAGGTCCTTCTGGTTTGACTGGTCCTTCTGTAAGCATTGTTTTATTTAAACTGTGTGTACAAATAGAGTAGTATACTAATGGAGATGGTGACTGCCTCCATATTTGTCTGAGCACTCCTTCCATCACCCTATGGGTGTGTGCACCTATTCAGTATTTGCAGCAGAAAAATCTGCTGCACATACAGGAATTTTGTCAGGAAAAATGATACATAAAATGTGTGAACTTTTACCTCTAAAAATGCTGTAAAAACGCCAAAAGAATTGATATGCTGCAAATTTGAAACTGCTTCAAATCTACAAAGCAAAACAAGCAGTATGTGCATGAAATTACAGAAATCACATTCACCTTGCTGGTGCAGTTAAACGCCCAGTTTTTTCATGGCAAAATTGCACGGAAAAATAGAACATACTCTAAGGCTGTTTTTAATTAATGCTGGATCCTACCTGCTTTTTAAACTTGTAGGCTTTCAGCCTAGGAGTGTCATGTTTAATAAATATTAGATAATAGTTCCATTAAAAAAGTTACACCTTGTTGCGCCTAATGGGCCAAATTATACATCAAGTAACTTCATTTTTATAAGTATGCTTTATATAGCAGTAATGCAGTTCACATTTCTTATATTCAACGTTTGTGTAGCGCCCCCACCGCCGCAGGGCCGAGGGGTACCCGGTACCGGGCCTCTGAGTCTCTGCTCCTAGGGTTGTCACGGCGGCTAGGCCCCGGTCCGTGACCCTGCCGTGGGGCGCACAGTCAATGCTAGGTGTGGATGTTGGTGGTGCAGTTGTGGGGTGCAGGTCGCGGTAAATAACGAGGACACCAGGCTGCAGTCTCTTTACCTCTTTACTGGAGATCTCTGAGTCCTCAGTCCAGAATACGGTTCACCAGGCTGCGCAAGTCCGGCCGGTCCAATGGCACCTCCAGAGTTCACTTCACAGGTGGAAATCGGTGCCTTCCTTCTTAGCGCTATGTGTTGTAGTCCTTCCCTGCTATGCTTACGGAAAGTACCCCACAACCGTTGTGTCTGTTTCTTAAGTTCCCTCACAACTCGATTAAATGATGTTCTTCTAATCGTCCGTCCCTTCCTGATGTTACAGTTAGAACGGCACCCGTTTGTCGGGTAGGCCTGGAGTTCTTCCGGGACCCTAGAGACGCCCCTCTCCCGCAATTGCCTCCCAAGACTTCATAGGTGATATGTGTTAGACAGCCCGCCTTAAACTGACTGTCCTGCCGCTGTTTAGAGTATTGCTTGAAGCTGATTATTGTAATACTCCCTCGGCGTTCCGGCCACCGGTAGTGCGCCTCAGTAGGGTGTTGCTCCGGTCTTACAGCACGACCCCTACTGGTATTCTCCTATTGCTTGATCTCGTTTCTCACTCAGCGCAATCTATCTCGCTTCTAGTCCTTTCTTGGGTCCCGCCGCTTCCCGGAGCTGGCGCGGACCCGTTACGTTCTTTTCAATGCCAGGCCTCTGTCAGGATCCCACCCCTGACAGAGACCCTACTGTATCTTCCCCTACAACACCCTCTGCCACAAGGTGTTGCCTGGTTCCAACCCAGTCAGCTTTCTGATCTAACTTCCTGCCTGACCCCCCGTTTACCCACTATGGTGGGGAGTGGCCTAATGAATAGCACCCTTAGCTCCCCCCGGAGGCCCAGCTGTGAAATGTATTGGTGTCTGTGATACCTGATCAGATGAACTCCTTCAGTGCCATCGGACGCACCGTAGCTCCCCATAGTGGCGGAGCCACAGTACTGCAACGACCAGGACTCTGGGGCGCTGCATTTGCATAGATCGATAGACAGACAGACAGACAGACAGACAGATAGATAGATAGATAGATAGATAGATAATTAAAGAAAATTTGGCAGCACTGCAAAAAAAACAGGTGCAATAAAACCTGTAAAGGTGATGTTGTCCAAACGTCCAAAATATAAAATCAGAAAAAAACAGACAGCACTTCAAAAATCAAAGTGAGGCCAGTCTCACACATCCAGATAATTCCGGTACCGTTTTCTCCGGTACCGGAGTTATCCGTGTCCGTGTGCTCACGCGACACATCCGTGTGCAGCCGTGTGCCGCCCGTGTGCCGCCTGAGGACCACACGGACTGTGCAGGAGAGACAGCGCTACAGTAAGCGCTATCCCCCGCGTGTGGTGCTGAAACCGGCATTCATCCCTTCTGTCCTGTTCGGCTGAAAGCAGCGCTTGCAGGACAGAAGGGATGAAAGATCAATTTAAAAAAAATAAATAAATAAAGTTTGGGGTCACCTCCCGCGTCCCACCCTTCCCCACCCCCCGCGCGCCCTCCCGCTAGCAGAGAAATACTCACTCAGCTCTCGCAATGCCTCCTCTCAGCGCCGGCAGCTTGTCCTGTGTGAGCGGTCACGTGGTACCGCTCATTACAGTGATGAATATGCGTCTCCACCCCTATGCACACAAAAACCACAAAATAAATAGATAGAAATTTAATTATTAAAAGGCAAAAACTAAGTTCATTGGCTCTTGAGGAAGCAGCTCTTGTTTTCATGTCTGCAAGCCTCACTTACCTCTCCTCAGAAAGTTCATTGGCCCTTGAGGAAGCAGCTCTTGTTTTCATGTCTGCAAGCCTCGCTTCCCTCTCCTCAGAAAGTTCATTGGCTCTTGAGGAAGCAGCTGCTGTTCTCATGTGTGTCAGCCTTGTTTCTCGGTCTTCACATTTTTCATTGGCCCGTAATGTAGCTTTTCTTTTCGCATCAGCTGACATTTGTGCCATGGAATTCCTTTTCTTCTGAGGCATTATTGTGGTAAAAATAGTCTGTAACTGGCAGTTTCTATATCCTCTCACATGAGGTAATGTGACTGACATCAGCCTTTCCACCAATACACCCTAACTGACATGCTATTACCTCCCACAAGCTTTGTTATACTGAGAATGTCCTTTGTTGCCTATATTAGCTAATCAGAGCTCAGATTAATTAACTGTAGCAAAATAGAAGCTGAGCTGTGATTGGTTGCTATTGGCAGCTTGATAAATCCCCAGCCAACAGGAAGCCCTCCCTCCTGGCAGTATATATTAGCTCACACATACACATAATAGACAGGTCATGTGACTGACAGCTGCCGTATTTCCTATATGGTATATTGTAGTTTGTCTGCTTATTAATCAGATTTTTATTTTTGAAGGATAATACCCGACTTGCATGTGTTTTAGGGCGAGTTTCATGTGTCAAGTTGTGTGTGTTGAGTTGCGTGTGGAGACATGCATGTAGTGACTTGTGAGATGAGTTTTGTGTGGTGACATGCATGTAGCAACTTTCTACGTGTCGAGTTGCATGTGACAGGTTAGTGTAGCAAGTTGTGTGCAGCAAGTTTTGCGCATGGCGAGTTTTGGGCGTGGCGAGTCTTGAGTATGTGAAAGTTTTGTGTGAGGCAACTTCTGCATGTGTTGCAACTTTTGTGCATGTGGCAATTTTTCCGCGTGTGCAAGTTTTGCATGTGGCGAGTTTACCATGAGGTGAGTTTTGCTTGAGCCTAGTTTTGTATGTGGCGAATTTTGTGTTTCGACTTTTATGTGGCGAGGTTGGTGTATGTGTGGTGAAATGTGTGCTGAGGGTGGTATATGTGTTCAAGTACGTGGTAGTGTGTGGCGCATTTTATGTATGTGTGTTCATATCCCCGTGTGTGGTGAGTATCCCATGTCAGGGCCCCACCTTAGCAACTGTACGGTATATACTCTTTGGCGCCACCGCTCTCAGTCTTTAAGTCCCCCTTGTTCACATCTGGCAGCTGTCAATTTGACTCCAACACTTTTCCTTTCACTTTTTCCCCATTATATAGGTAGGGGCAAAATTGTTTGGTGAATTGGAACGCACGGGGTTAAAATTTCGCCTCACAACATAGCCTATGACGCCCTTGGTGTCCAGACGTGTGACTGTGCAAAATTTTGTGGTTGTAGCTGCGACGGTGCAGATGACAGTCCCGGACATACACATACACACACACATACATTCAGAGATATATATATATATATATATATATATATATATATATATATATATATATATATACAGTATATTAGATCAGTCAGCCATGACATTATATCAAATTAAGTTAAAAGGGGGGAAAAAAAACATTGATTTTCTCATGATATCATCACCTGTCAATGATTTTGTCAAGTTGAAAGCAGGAAAAAAATAGGCAAGGATAAGGATCTGGGCATCTCTGGCAAGGTCTAAATTGTGATGGCTTAACAACTGGGTCACAACAACTCCAAAAAAGTGTACCGTATTTCCTATGTATTGTGGTTAGAACCTACTAAAAATGAACAAAGGAAAGGTCACTTTGACCTTCAAAATTCTAATGTCCTGATCTACTGAAGTAATCAAGCTTCAGGAGGATGTGCTGGAAAATTATTACAATCCATAAAAACTCCACTATTCCACCCAGAATTTCAATAAAAAGTCGTGCTTGTTTTATGGTGCTGGTCTCAAAGGAGATGGTCAGCACGGTGGCGCAGTAGACCTTGCAGCGCTGGAGTCCTGGGTTCAAACCCCCACCAAGGACAACATCTGCAAAGAGTTTGTATGTTCTTTCCGTGTTTGCGTGGGTTTCCTCCGAGCACTCCGGTTTCCTCCCACATTCAAAAAAAAGAAATACTGATAGGGAATTTAGATTGTGAGCCCCATCGGGGACAGTGTTGATAATGTGTGCAAAAACTGTAAAGCGCTGCGGAATATGTTAGCGCTATATAAAACAAAATAAAGATTATTATTATGGTCACTATAGTTATGTTGAAACTTCAATTCAATAGAATGTATATGATATATTTTCAGTGTTCTTCTTGCAGAGATACAACTGCAAGTGGCAAAGGAGAAGTTTCATGGTATATATCTATTATATTTTATTCACATTTAATTGGACTTTGCAATAAATTTTATTTTAGGGTCCTCCTGGTAGAGATGGAAATCCAGGTGGCAAAGGAGAAACGGTAGGTATGACACAATAGAGAACTTAAATTTCTTTTATTTTAATACATATAGTGGAACCTATCAATTACTTTTATCCTCAAAAGGGTCCTGGTGGTGTGCCTGGTGCTCCTGGTCTTGCTGGTGCTCGTGGTCCTCCTGGTCCACCTGGATCTAACGGAACTCCTGGCTTACGTGGTGGACCAGTAAGTAACCAGAAACCATTGCATTGTCTGAAACATTATCATATATTTAATACTTGAGTACATTTGCTTGGAAATTCCTTGATTTTTGCAAGTTTTTCTGTAAAAAAATGTTTTATTAAATTGTTATTGTTATTTCTTGGCAATTTGATATTTTTTTACAAGGATATAACATTTGTCTAAGAACTGAATATTTTTATATAGGGTAGAATCTGTGATTTTCTCCATCAGAGGATACTGCAATAATTTCATCACACATGATTTTCTCAAAGTTTTTAGGACGGACTTATAAAAATTGCATGAATTTCATGTGTTTTTTACAAGCATTTTTGTTGCTTTCTGTTTTGTATTGGCGTTAGATAATATTGTCATACTTTTTTTATCTATCTAAAAGCCTGCTGTGTTAAAAAAATAATGCAAAGAACTATCTAACAAGCAAGAAATAACTTACAAAAAACTGCACTGTTTGTAGCAAGTTTCATATTCTCCTATTGACAGTAAGATAACATCCGGCTGCTGTGTTTATTGCATCCGAAAAAAATGCAGCAAAAGGCTAAGAGGAGAAAACAACTAAAAAGTGTCATATTTTTTGTAATACTCTGAGTGTGAAGGCAACTCAGTGGTGTTAACAACATATGATATGGTAACAATAAGAAGAAAAATTCTATTCACTAACATTTAATTAAAGTCGATTCCTTGGTATTTTTTAAATAATGCTCAGTGATTTGTTTCCTTTTTTTAGGGTGAATCTGGTAAAGATGGCTCAAAAGGAGAGCCCGGGTTAAAAGGAGAGCGTGTAAGTCAATAATTCTGGAATCATAAATCTAAACAATCTTGTTAACTTTCCCAAACAAGAATCATGAACAAAACCAAAGTAACTGTTTCATATACAAATGGGAACGTTTATTAAATAAAATATTAAGTAAAATATATTATTATACATTAGCAAAAGCATAAAAATATAATCAAGAAAAAGTGAATCAACCACACATGAAGATGGAGGGGTACAATGGATTCCCCGCAAGAAATTACATGTAATCAGAACTGACCAGAAGTAACGGCACAGAAATACTGATGAGGAGGTACACATGTATTCATGCAGTAAGAACACTGTACGCCTGACATTCCTGCACACAGAGAGAAGAGCAAATGTGAACACTCATAATACTGTATGTATGCTCACCATAGTGGTAAGGTAAAACAGACACGGGGAGCAAAGATTAAAGGTAGAGGCAGAATACCGAATGTGGTGCTGATGTTGAGGAACTCAGATGTATACCACATATAACTTGCACAAATGGGTTATGGGATTTGATTACTACGTATGAATTATATTTATGCAGAATGCATGTTAGCGGTGCTGGACATCCGAGTTCCCCATTATCTGCACTTCATCTGGTTATCATTATCTGGCTTCATCTTATGCCTGTCCTAAAGGTGTACCTTACACAGCATTAAACAACCGCCGACTGGTAATATGTTTACTGGTTCACTTAGCGGTTTACACAAGCAGACCTCGCATGAGATGTGAACTGAGCAATCTGTAATAGATTTTTCATTGCACATAGGCTGCCAGGATGATGCACTGCCGAGAACAATCTACTTTTGGCTTGGTCAAAACAAAGGATCATGGTATAAAGGACCATCCATGATGATGTTTACTTTGTGGTCCCTAAGCAACTTGTTATGGTACCCCTGAGTGTGTGTGTGATTTGGGGGTTTGCTGCTTACACCTCTCCGAGCCACAAGTGGTTTGATGGTACTGGGACCATTTAAGTATGAGACAAATAAGTGAGACCACGATACGTTTTAAAAAGATAAAAATGCAGTTACTGGCATATGTCGACCAGGGTTTCAAAACTAGATAACATGCATGATACTTCTTTTACATTTCTTTTACATTAGGCAGAGGCTCATACTTATACTGAGTATCATATGGCATATTGATCATATGGTTCCAATTCAAGAGTGACAGAATACTGCTCAAGCTTTCAGGCTCTGACCTTCACTTTCTTTATCCTCCACTGTAATGAGCACCCATGTTCCTCCCCGGTTGCAATGGCACTTTATAAACCTCCAAGACCGGTTTATATGTTGTTCCATAGCCCACTTCTTACTAGCTGTTAGTCCATGAGCCGGGCCAGATATCGGTACCACCCGGAGTGACTAATTTTCTTTGGTATTTTTAGGTAGATGCATGTCTGTAGTTTATTTTTTGATATGATAGCCCTTACATATACGTAGCTTATTAACCCCTTCAGCCCTAGGCCTATTTGTACCCAAGTGCCTAAGCCAATCTGACCTGTGCCACTTCATGGGCTAATAACTTTGGAACGCTTTCACCTATCCAAGCCATTCTGAGATTGTTTTCTCGTGACATATTGTACTTCACGTCAGTGCTAAATGGGAGTCAATATATTTTACCTTTCTATATAAAAAAATGCTAAATATTCGGAAATTTTGGAAAAATCGGCAATTTTTTAACTTTGAAATTCTCTGCTTTTTACAAAAATACTGATACCCCCCATAATAGTTATTAATTTACACTCCCCACATGTTTACTTCATATTGGCATCATTTTGAAAATGAAACCTTATTGTTTTACGACGTAATAGGGCTTATAGTTTTATGCGCAATTTTTCACATTTACAGCAAAACCCACTTTTCAAAGGACCAAGTCACTTCTGAAGTCACTTTAAGGGGCTTACATAACAGAAACCACCCATAAATTACCCCATTTTGCAAACTACACCCCTCAAGCTGTTCAAAACTCATTTTTAAAAACTGTTAACCCTTTAGGTGTTCCACAGGAATTTTAGCAGAATGAAGGCGAAATTTCAAAATTTCATTTTTTTTCCAGATATTACATTGTAATCCAATTTTACCTGCAACCTAGCAAGGGTTAACGGCAAACCCAAACTTGGTTACCCTAATTCTGCAGTTTATAGAAACACCCCACATGTACTCGTAAACTAAAGTATGGGCACACAGCACAGCTCAACACGGAAGGAGCGCTATGTGGTTTTTGGGTGGCGGATTCACTGGAAGAAATCTAGGGGGCCATGTCACATTTGAAGGCTGCCTGAGGTACCCCCACAGTGGAAACCCCAAAAAGTGACCCTATTTTGGAAACTACACCCCCAAGGAATCTTTTAGGGGGTATAGTGACCACTTTGACCCAACCAGTGTTTCACAGTAGTTGGAAACACTTGGTTGAGAAAATGGAAAAAGTGCATTTTTTACATGAAGGTGTCATTTTAGGCTCATTTTTTTATTTTTAAGAGGTGTACCAGCAAAAAATGCACCCCACTATTTGTTCACCAATCTCTCCCGAACACAACAACACCCGATATGTTGTCGTACACTGCAGTATTGGGGAACGGCAGGCCTCGGAAGGGAAGGAGCGCCAAATGACTTTTGGAGTGCAAATTTTACTGGAAGAAATCTAGGGGGCTATGTCACATTTGAAGACACCCTGAGGTGCCCCAACACACGCACACACACTGACACATACACGTTCTGTGTACACCAAAGCACGTACTGCTATCCTTTGCAGTTAAGTCTTTGACCGGCAATACAGAACTGATTCGAACTCTGAATCGTCTTGGCCACTGTGTGTCATATTCAATGGCTGAGGAGATCGATACAGCCCTTTGTATCCAGAAGTTGGAATGTTCAAAGGATGACATCCCAATGCCAGCAAGTATCTACCCAGGTGTGTTCACAACCCTGGCCTGGGATAACATTGACAGACTTGAGGAGACACTAAGTGGAGCAGGTACATCTCATAGAGTCAATGGCATTGCTGTTCAGTCCAATGTTGCATGCTCTGTGACAAAGAAAGTCCTGCCAGATGTAACCAAGTCGAAGAAAAGAAGCATAACTCTGACAGAATTAATGCTACCGATATACAATGTTGGGCAGCGGGGAGAGCCACCCAGGATTGAGACTTCGAATGTTAACACTACCAAGGAGGTCCAGGATTCAAAAACCAAAAACCATATCTGGCTTCTGGCTAGAATGTCAGACCATGAGGATCAGACCACCAGCAGTTGGACTGGGTTCAACATAAAAATCCGCAGCGACATTGTAGTGGCCCAGGACACTGTAAGCTACCTGCCCACTATCAATGCTCCTGCAACAGCCATGTCCACTGTGAATGAAGTCTTGGAGCAAACACATGCCATCATGCAGACCCTGAAGCTTAACAGAATTGTGTGTGTGTTTGATCAAGCACTCTATGCCAAAGCTGCCGAGGTTATCTGGAAACAGGAGAAGTTCAAGAACATTATAATTAGAATGGGTGTCTTCCACACAATCTGTAATCTCCTCTCTATCATAGGGAACAGATTTCAGGATGCAGGCCTTAGAGATCTGTGTGTTGAATCCGGTGTAATCGCTGAAGGATCAGTGTCTGGAGTGATGGACGGCCGGAGGTACAACAGAGCAGTGAGACTACACAAGCTGGTCTATGAAGCACTTATGAGGCTTGCATGGAAAAACTTCCTTCCATGGCTAGAAGAAAACCATGCAAGGGACCTTCACCATCTGGATGAAACACTGAAGAACATCACAAACTTTCGCATCAGTGTGTCGCAGGGATCCTTCGAAAAGCTCTTGGATAATGAATCTTGCACACTTACCCTGAAGCTCTTTCAAGTTTATCTTGAGACCCTCAGAAATGAACAACTCTCAGCATTCTGGATGTCATACTTGGACATGGTCGAGACCATGCTGGCCCTGGTTCGAGCTTCAAGAGAAGGCAACTGGATGCTTCACCTAGGAGCAATCCGACAGATGATACCATGGTGTTTTGCCTATGACAAGGTCAACTATGCCCGATACCTAACCTATTACTATGCCACAATGTCTCGGCTGCCCATAGAACACCCAGAGGTCCATGAATACTTCATGCAAGGTGGCTTTTCGGTCCAGATCGGTAGCAAGAATCCTTTTGGACGAATTCCTGTGGACCAGACCATTGAAGAGACAATCAACAAAGACACCCAGACACCAGGGGGCACAAAAGGCTTCAGCCTCAAAGTTGGAGCTGTTTCCAGGTTCTACCTGACATCAGAGTACCGCAGTATGTACTTGAGGCAGCTGAGGGCCCTGGTAGGCCAACAATATACTGACTTCAGCCATTCAGACCTACAGGTGTCTAGGATTAGAAGAGATGAAGCCGATGTCCAATCTTTCGTTCAACTGCTGGAGACAGGTTGGGTGAACCCCTTCAACAAAGAGCATAATGGTGAACTTATCAGTTTGTCAACAGCGACTGTAGCACCACCAGATGTAGCCAAAGACCTTCAAGGGGCATACAGTATAGGAGAGGATGCATATCAAACATTCAAGGATGAGCGTTTGGGTACCGATAAGCCAACTACATTGTTTCATGACAAGATGACGAAGAACAAACTTAAAACGTTCTCTAACATCCAAATGAAGACACGCAGACAAGGTCTTGGCAAGGAGGTAATTTTGAAGGCTGACAGAAACCTATTTGGCCAGATGATACTTGTAGCTGAGAACAGAAAGCTACAAATGAGTGATGTCTTGACTCATCCCCTGGGTCCATTGCCATGGGCACTTGCCAATGGTGATGGGTCTATCCGCAAGACCAACAAGGCTGCCCTCGCAAGGGAGTTGGAGAGGAATGCTCGTCCTGCAGAAGTGATCCCCGAGCCCTCTGCAACCATCATTGATGGGATGAGCCTGGTTCAGAAACTGAAGGGAAACAATGCAACATTTGGCCAGCTAGCAGGCACAGCAATGAGTCGCGCTATCCATGAGGGTGCTAAGAGCAAGCGCATTGATATATGTCTACAAGGAGACATCCATCAAAGATACAGAAAGAGTCAACAGATATGAAGGCACAGGGATCCATTTCAAGAACATTCAACATGGGCACAACATCCAGCAGTGGAAAAAGCTTCTAAGTAGTTCCTCCAACAAGGCAAGTCTCATAAAGTTTCTGGTAGAAGAATGGAAGGCGAAACACCACAGGGAGAAGCTTGAGGAGAAGGAGCTGTATGTCACATGTGAGCAGCTCTGCTTTAAGATCACCAAAGAACAGTGGGAAGAGGCTGCTGACCTTAAGTCAAATCAAGAAGAAGCAGACACACGCCTCCTTCTCCATGCTCTTCATGCAGCAGAATCTGGTTACAAGTCGGTCATCATCACTTCGGAGGATACTGATGTCATGGTCCTGTGTCTGGGCATGTGCCACAAAATCCCATCCCACCTGTTCCAGAAATGCGGTACACAGAACCGGACAAGATTCCTGGATATCACCACTCTGAGCCGAACATTGGGAGGCAGCGTATGTGATTCATTGATTGGTATGCATGCATTTACAGGCTGTGACACCGTCAGTGCATTCGCTGGCCGTGGGAAGATGACGACACTCAAGCAGTTGAAGATGAACAAGACATACCAGGATGCCTTTCAGGAAGTTGGTCGTTCATGGGAAGTGTCTACCGAACTTTTTGAGAAGTTACAGGAAATCACCTGCCACATGTACCTGCCAACTACCCAAACAACTGAGGTAAACAGGCTCCGTTATCAGCTGTTCTGTGCCAGACGTGGAGTGGTAGAGTCAAGTCAACTCCCTCCTTGCCAGGACTGCCTTTTCATGCATGCACTGCGTGCAAACTACCAGGCTGCGATCTGGAGGAGAAGTCTGCAGAGCCAGCCATGGGTTGCAAACCCAACAGACTGCGGTTGGATGATAGATAACGACGGAAAGCTTGTTGTCAAGTGGATGCAAGGGGCACCAGCACCAGAAGCTATTATACAGCTACTGTCCTGCAAGTGTGTGCGGTCATGTGAACTTCCTCAGTGTACTTGCCTCAGCAATGGCCTGAAGTGCACAGACATGTGCAGATTACAGACATGCCAGAACAAGGGTACTGAAGACGAGCCAGTAGAACAACAGTCAGATTCAGAGTCCGATGTTGAAGATATTATGGAGTAACATATATATATATATATATATATATATATATATATATATATATATATATATATATATATATGCACATGACATGTTCAGTGTGTATTTACATAACTTGGATTAAATTTTGTTACAAATACTACATCTAGTCACTCCGGGTGGTACCGATATCGTCATATTTGGTTCTTGGCTCATGCTAAAATTCCTGTGGAACACCTAAAGGGTTAACAGTTTTTAAAAATGAGTTTTGAACAGCTTGAGGGGTGTAGTTTGCAAAATGGGGTAATTTATGGGTGGTTTCTGTTATGTAAGCCCCTTAAAGTGACTTCAGAAGTGACTTGGTCCTTTGAAAAGTGGGTTTTGCTGTAAATGTGAAAAATTGCGCATAAAACTATAAGCCCTATTACGTCGTAAAACAATAAGGTTTCATTTTCAAAATGATGCCAATATGAAGTAAACATGTGGGGAGTGTAAATTAATAACTATTATGGGGGGTATCAGTATTTTTGTAAAAAGCAGAGAATTTCAAAGTTAAAAAATTGCCGATTTTTCCAAAATTTCCGAATATTTAGCATTTTTTTATATAGAAAGGTAAAATATATTGACTCCCATTTAGCACTGACGTGAAGTACAATATGTCACGAGAAAACAATCTCAGAATGGCTTGGATAGGTGAAAGCGTTCCAAAGTTATTAGCCCATGAAGTGGCACAGGTCAGATTGGCTTAGGCACTTGGGTACAAATAGGCCTAGGGCTGAAGGGGTTAATAAGCTACGTATATGTAAGGGCTATCATATCAAAAAATAAACTACAGACATGCATCTACCTAAAAATACCAAAGAGAATTAGTCACTCCGCTTGGTACCGATATCGTCAAATTTGGTTCTTGGCTCATGGACTATGTGCACAATACAGAGCACAGATCACTATACCTTTCTGTAGAGCACAGGAACTCCAGGCAGCTGAACGGCTTCTCACATAATAACAAGTGCCACAACATAAGTCTTCAGAAAATCCAGGTACAGAGATGAATGGGCGGCACTCCATATCTGGTAAAATTCTCCTCTGTACAAGCAAAATTATAGCATGGATGCAAGGGGAGCAGGTCACCAGGAGGATGATGGCCATTTTGTACACAGCCTACGCTTCAACGGGTCCAGGTACCTTGACTCGTTGAAGTGTAGGCTGTAAGGGAAACGGCTGTCACATGATGACCCACTCCCCCTGCATCCATGTTATAACTTTGTTTGAATGAAGGAATATTTTATGGGATTCCTGAGTGCTGCCCATTCATCTCTGCACATGGATACTTCTTACTAACTGCCTAGGGGAATTATGTCTCCTTCAGCTCTGTTTATTACTACAGCAGGTACTACCATTGATGGTGTAAAGGAACCTTCTTGTTACTTCTCTTTCTCTGCACTCCAGCATCTAAGTAGTCACTTGCTATTGAACTTGTTCTAGAACTTTTTAACCCTTCAGTTTGTCTGTCACTAAGGCTACTTTCACATTTGCGGTTAAGTCCGCAGTGTATCATCCGCAACCGCAAACACATGCAAAAACGCATGCAAACGTGTGATAACGCAGCGTTTTTTATCCGCATCAGATTACACTTGATGGTAAAAAAAGCAGCGTTTGCATGCGTTTTTACATGTGTTTGCGCTTTTTATGACCATGCGTTTGATATTTCCAGGAGGGTGTGTCTTTAATGGGCATGCGCAGTCCGAAGTACGCAAGCGCATCAAATGCATGCGTACGCAAAGACATGTGTACGCATGCGTTCCCATAGACAGTAATGCTTTTTTTGCCGCATTCCTTGCGCTAACAACCGCATACGATTCTAGGCGGCAAATTGACGCCTCTAAAATTACTACATGTTGCGTTTACCCCGCCAAACCGCAGATGACGAAACAACGCATGCGTCGGCAAACGCGGCAAAATGCAACCAATCGCAGACACATGCGTCCCTAATGTTAAAGATAGGAAAACACAATGCATGCGGATATTTGCAGAAGAAACGCTGCGGACACAACCGCAAATGTGAAACCGGCCTAACACATTCTCCCACTTTTGGCCTTCTAATGAGCAATACTTCTTATCTCTTCAATCTCTTCTTTCTAACTGGCTCACAAAACAGGAACCAGCCTCTTGTGTGCCCATGTAGCTCTCCCCACCTGAGCTGGGTTCTAACTGTTCACCCTATCCACATGCTAACTAAACTGCTGTTGCATACAGTATGCAAAATCACATGTAAAACAGGTTATTCAATACATCAATGTAATAAATCTTCAGAGAGGGCGTCAAGACAACTTCTCCACTTTTACCATTTCACCCGATAAACTAATTTTGTTCGTTCATCAAGTGATCTCCGGCCTGATGAGACTTCACGATTATTGTGAAACTATTTCCAGGAGCACTCATTCACAATAATAATGTAGTGCAAATGCACCTTAAAGGGACTCTGTCACCTGAATTTGGAGGGAACAATTTTCAGCCACAGGGGCGGGGTTTTTGGGTGTTTGATTCACCCTTTCCTTACCGGCTGGCTGCATGCTGGCTGCAATATGGGATTGAAGTTCATTCTCTGTCCTCCATAGTACATGCCTGCACAAGGCAATCTTGCCTTACGCAGGCGTGTACTATGGAGGACAGAGAATGAACTTCAATCCAATATTGCAGCCAGCATGCAGCCAGCGGGTAAGGAAAGGGTGAATCAAACACCCGAAAACCCCGCCCCTGTGGCTGAAAATTGTTCCATCCAAATTCAGGTGACAGAGTCCCTTTAAGGCTGTTTTTGGCCATATATGTCATGGTTCCCAATGGCAGGGACATAGGCAAAAACAGGACTAGCTCTAGGAAGATGGAATCTAAGCTGGCCGGGATGCTGAACCTCACCCACAACTACCAGTAGCTGGGGAACGTGCCTGCGTTTTATCCCTAGACGTCTCGCACCAGCCGGAGATCTAGCTACCCCTAATAGAGGAAACACAGACCTGGCTTGCCTCCAGAGAAAACCCCAAAGTGATAGTAGCCCCCAACATATAATGACGGTTAGTTAAGAAGAAAACACATACGTAGTATGAATACAGGTTCAGCAAAGAGAGGCCCACTGACTAGATAGCAGAAAATACCAAAGTGGACTTCGCGGTCAACTCAAAACCCTACAAAATACCATCCTGAAATAACTTTAAACTCCGGTGCCAACTCATGACACCGGAGTGGTCATTTCAGTTCACTAGAGCTTCCAGCAGCAAGATACAAACAAAAGCACGCTGGACAAAAATACAAATGATCCAACTGAACGCTGGACAGAAATTCAAGAAAGGTACAAATGATCCAACTTATCTGAATCAGCAGACTTTAGAGCAGGTAGCAAGTATCAGAAGAGCTCTGGTAACATTGATAGCCGGCAAGTAAATGACTGAGAAGCCAGACTATATAGGAGACTCCCATTTCCTGATGGAAACAGGTGCACTGGAGATAAAAGACAGAAGTCAACCAGTACCACCAGTAGCCACCAGAGGGAGCCCACAAACAGAATTCACAACAGTACCCCCCCCCTTGAGGAGGGGGCACCGAACCCTCATGAGAACCACCAGGGCGATCTGGATGAGCCCGATGAAAGGCGCGAACCAAATCAGAGGCATGAACATCAGAGGCAGTCACCCAAGAATTATCCTCCTGACCATATCCCTTCCATTTAACCAAATATTGAAGTCTCCGTCAGGAAATGCGAGAGTCCAAAATCTTCTCCACAACATACTCCAATTCACCCTGCACCAGCACAGGAGCAGGAGGCTCAACAGAAGGAACAACCGGTACCTCGTACCTCCGCAACAAGGACCGATGGAAGACATTATGAATAGTGAAAGCTGCTGGTAGGTCCAAACGAAACGATACAGGATTAAGAATCTCCAAAATCTTATAAGGACCTATGAACCGAGGTTTAAACTTAGGAGAAGAGACCTTCATAGGGACAAAACGAGAAGATAACCACACCAAGTCCCCAACGCGAAGACGATTACCAGCACGACGATGACGATTAGCAAACCGCTGAGTCTTCTCCTGGGACAACTTCAAGTTGTCCACCACATGACTCCAAATCCGGTGCAGTCTATCCACCATCGTGTCCACTCCAGGGCAATCCGAAGACTCCACCTGGCCAGATGAAAAACGAGGGTGAAACCCCGAATTGCAAAAGAAAGGAGAAACCAGAGTGGCAGAACTAGCCCGATTATTAAGGGCAAATTCTGCCAACGGCAAAAAGGCGACCCAATCATCCTGATCAGCAGACACAAAACACCTCAAATAAGTCTCCAAGGTCTGATTAGTTCGCTCTGTCTGGCCATTCGTCTGAGGGTGGAATGCAGACGAAAAAGACAAATCAATGCCCATCCTGGCACAGAACGCCTGCCAAAATCTAGACACAAATTGGGATCCCCTGTCAGAAACAATGTTTTCTGGAATACCATGTAAACGCACCACATTCTGAAAAAATAGAGGAACCAACTCAGATGAAGAAGGCAACTTGGGCAAGGGTACCAAATGAACCATTTTAGAAAAACGGTCACACACCACCCAGATGACGGTCATTTTCTGAGAAACCGGAAGATCCGAAATAAAGTCCATAGAGATGTGCGTCCAAGGCCTCTTCGGAATAGGCAAGGGCAACAACAATCCACTAGCCCGAGAACAACAAGGCTTGGCCCGAGCACAAACATCACAAGACTGTACAAAAGTACGCACATCCCGAGACAGGGAAGGCCACCAGAAGGACCTGGCCACCAAATCTCTGGTACCAAAGATTCCAGGGTGACCTGCCAACACAGAAGAATGAACTTCCAATATGACTCTAGTGGTCCACTCATCTGGAACAAACAGTCTCCCAGGCGGACAACGATCAGGCCTATCCGCTTGAAACTCCTGCAAAGCACGTCGCAAGTCTGGAGAGACAGCAGACAATATCACCCCATCCTTAAGGATACCCGTAGGCTCAGAATCACCAGGGGAGTCAGGCTCAAAACTCCTAGAAAGGGCATCTGCCTTCACATTTTTTGAACCTGGTAGATATGAGACCACAAAATTAAACCGGGAGAAAAACAACGACCAGCGCGCCTGTCTAGGATTCAGACGCCTGGCTGACTCAAGGTAAATCAGATTCTTGTGATCAGTCAAGACCACCACCTGATGCCTAGCACCCTCAAGCCAATGACGCCACTCCTCAAAGGCCCACTTCATAGCCAAGAGTTCCCGATTACCAACATCATAATTTCGCTCGGCGGGCGAAAATTTTCGAGAAAAGAACGCACATGGTCTCATCACCGAGCAATCGGAACTTCTCTGTGACAAAACCGCCCCCGCTCCGATCTCGGAAGCATCAACTTCGACCTGAAAAGGAAGTGAAACATCAGGCTGGCGCAACACAGGGGCAGAAGAGAAGCGGCGCTTAAGCTCCCGAAAGGCCTCCACAGCCGCCGAGGACCAATTGGCAACATCAGCACCCTTCTTAGTCAAATCCGTTAGAGGCTTAACAACACTTGAAAAACCAGTTATAAATCGACGATAAAAATTAGCAAAACCCAAGAATTTTTGAAGACTCTTAAGGGAAGTAGGTTGCGTCCAATCACAAATAGCCCGAACCTTGACAGGATCCATCTCAATAGAAGAAGGGGAAAAATGTACCCCAAAAAAGAGATCTTCTGAACCCCAAAAATACACTTTGAACCCTTTACAAACAAAAAATTGGCCCGCAAAACCTGAAAAACCTTCCTGACCTGTTGAACATGCGACTCCCAGTCATCAGAAAAAATCAAAATATCATCCAAATACACAATCATAAATTTATCCAGATATTCACGGAAAATATTGTGCATAAAGGACTGAAAAACTGAAGGGGCATTAGAAAGACCAAAAGGCATCACTAGATACTCAAAATGGCCCTCGGGCGTATTAAATGCAGTTTTCCACTCATCTCCCTGCTTAATCCGCACCAAACGCACCCCGAAGGTCAATCTTAGAAAACCATCTTGCCCCCTTAATACGAGCAAACAAATCAGTCAACAGTGGCAAAGGATACTGATATTTGACTGTAATCTTATTCAACAGCCGATAATCAATACAAGGCCTCAGGGAACCATCTTTTTTACCCACGAAAAAAAAACCTGCTCCTAAAGGGGATGAGGATGGACGGATATGTCCCTTTTCCAAGGACTCCTTAATATACTCTCGCATAGCAGCATGCTCTGGCACAGACAGATTGAACAGACGACCTTTAGGAAATTTGCTGCCAGGAATCAAATCTATAGCACAATCGCAATCCCTGTGAGGAGGGAGCGAACTAAGTTTAGGCTCAGCAAAAACATCACCGTAGTCAGACAAAAATGCCAGGACCTCAGAGGGAGTAGATGAAGCAATGGAAACCAAAGGTACTTCCCCATGAGCCCCCTGACATCCCCAGCTTAATACGGACATTGTCTTCCTGTCAAGAACTGGATTATGAGTTTGTAGCCATGGCAATCCAAGCACTAAGACATCATGCAAATTATGCAACACAAGGAATCGAATCACCTCCTGATGGTCTGGAGTCATACACATAGTCACTTGTGTCCAGTATTGAGGTTTATTCCTAGCCAATGGCGTGGAATCAATACCCTTCAAAGGGATAGGGACTTCCAGAGACTCTAGACTAAACCCACATCGCCTGGCAAAGGACCAATCCATAAGACTCAGGGCGGCGCCAGAGTCCACATAGGCATTCACGGTAATAGATGATAATGAACAAATCAAAGTCACAGATAAAATAAACTTAGACTGCAAAGTGCTAACTGCAAGAGACTTATCAACCCTTCTTGTGCGTTTAGAGCATGCTGATATAACATGAGCAGAATCGCCACAATAGAAGCACAACCCATTTTTACGCCTATAATTCTGCCGTTCACTTCTGGACAGAATTCGATCACATTGAATATTCTCCGGTGCCTGCTCAGAAGACACCGCCAAATGGTGCACAGATTTGCGCTCCCGTAAACGCCGGTCAATCTGAATAGCCATTGTCATGGACTCATTCAGACCTGTGGGCGTAGGAAACCCCACCATGACATCTTTAACGGCGTCAGAGAGACCCTCTCTGAAATTCGCCGCCAGGGCGCACTCATTCCACTGAGTAAGCACAGACCATTTTCAAAATTTTTGACAATATATCTCAGCTTCATCATGCCCTTGAGAGAGGGCTATCAAGGCTTTTTCAGCCTGAATCTCCAAATTAGGTTCCTCATAGAGCAACCCCAGCGCCAGAAAAAACGCATCCACATTGAGCAGCGCAGGGTCCCCTGGCGCCAATGCAAATGCCCAATTCTGGGGGTCACCCCGCAGCAAGGAAATAACAATCTTAACCTGCTGAGCGGGGTCTCCAGCGGAGTAAGATCTCAGAGAAAGATACAATTTACAATTGTGCTTAAAATTCAAAAAACGAGATCTATCTCCAGAAAAAAACTCTGGTATAGGAATTTTAGGTTCAGACATAGGAGCATGTATGACAAAGTCTTGTATATTTTGAACCTTAGAAGCGAGATTATTCAGATTTGAAGCTAAACTCTGGATATCCATTTCTCAGCAGCTGAGATCTGAGCCATTCAGGGATTAAGAGGAGGGAAAAGCAGCAGACAGCAATTATGGCTAGACAGACTTCAGAATAAAAAAAAAAAAAAAAGGTGTCAGAAACTTCTTTTCTCTCCTTCTTCAGCCAATACTTTTAACACAGTTTGGCTGGCTATACTGTCATGGTTCCCAATGGCAGGGACATAGGCAAAAACAGGACTGGCTCTAGGAAGATGGAATCTAAGCTGGCCGCGATGCTGAACCTCACGCACAACTACCAGTAGCCGGGGAACGTGCCTGCGTTTTATCCCTAGACGTCTCGCACCAGCCGGAGATCTAGCTACCCCTAATAGAGGAAACACAGACCTGGCTTGCCTCCAGAGAAAACCCCAAAGTGATAGTAGCCCCCAACATATAATGACGGTTAGTTAAGAAGAAAACACATACGTAGTATGAATACAGGTTCAGCAAAGAGAGGCCCACTGACTAGATAGCAGAAAATACCAAAGTGGACTTCGCGGTCAACTCAAAACCCTACAAAATACCATCCTGAAATAATTTTAAACTCCGGTGCCAACTCATGACACCGGAGTGGTCATTTCAGTTCACTAGAGCTTCCAGCAGCAAGATACAAACAAAAGCACACTGGACAAAAATACAAATGATCCAAATGAACGCTGGATAGAAATTCAAGAAAGGTACAAATGATCCAACTTATCTGAATCAGTAGACTTTAGAGCAGGTAGCAAGTATCAGAAGAGCTCTGGTAACATTGATACCCGGCAAGTAAATGACTGAGAAGCCAGACTATATAGGAGACTCCCATTTCCTGATGGAAACAGGTGCACTGGAGATAAAAGACAGAAGTCAACCAGTACCACCAGTAGCCACCAGAGGGAGCCCACAAACAGAATTCACAACACATATATAAGTATGTTGTGAATCATCACATTTAGCAATGTTTTGTTACTATCTTTGTTTGCAAGCATGCCATGAGTATTGTTTTACATATGTTACATGTATACTGTATCTCCCCATGAATATTATATTGTCAGCACTTCATGGATTCCCAGCAAGAAATGACATGCAAACAAAACTAAACTTCCCCCATCTCTATATGTGTGGATTCAATTTTTAATATGTGCTTATTCTTTTTTTTTCTTTTAACTAAAATATATATATTTTTATATCTAATAAACGTTTCCATTTTTATAAGAATTTGCTACATTTTTTTTATTTGTGAATGTATTAACTGCATGTGACCAGTACTGTTAGAATGTTTGTTACTTGAATAACTACGTACTGTGATATTATTGTTTCCGCTACTGTGTTTAGGGAGAAGCTGGAACTCCAGGTGCTCCTGGTCCTGCAGGAGAAGAAGGCAAAAGAGGAGCTAATGGGGAACCAGGAACAAATGGTGTACCAGGAACCGCAGGAGAAAGAGTACGTTTATTATATGCAGTTAAAAATAGGCAGTTTTATTCTGTTAAAAATTGTAGGTGTTTAGACACCAATGTCTTCAAATATTAATAGCATTATTATACAGTTTTAAAATACATTTAAAATAAAGCAATTTCATCCAAGAGAACAACTATAAAGAAAAAAATATGCAAGTTGTTTGTGGTGCTTTCACCCTTTGATGTCCGGCATGTTTTGATATGAATACTTTTTAGTAAAATAATATGTCCCTTGAGAGTTTATAGAAAACCTCTTCAGCCATTCACACGTTTTTTCTTAATTTTCCACTGTAATTTGGCCAGTCACAGGTGACCCAGTTACAGATAAAAGCATTAGCTACTGTTAGAACCTATCTGGGTCTGCAGAGGGGACTGCTGGTGACCCAACATGCTCCTGCTACATTGGATGACCTTCAAAGCAGCATTGTACATTTACACTGATACAAGCTAAAAGCCCAGGATCAGATGCCACACATGTATGTGCAGTACCCCAGGTGACTGGTTGCTGCTGTGATGTTGCTTTCCTTTCAGGGAGGGTAATGTCAAGCTCAAAGGCAATTGAGTTCTCTTTACCAGGTAAGGCACCCACACACAACATATTCCAAATCCAGGCCTGGAGTGGGAGCTCAGGACCTGGATTCAGGGGAGCTTCCCTAAACTATATGTATCCTGACGTGGAGGAGGAGATAGCCAGTCTGGGAGAGACAGTGGACAGGGACAGTTGGGCTGAGAAGACCAAGGCAGAGAGTCTGGGGGAGACACTGAAGTAAAAGGAAGTTTGAAACTGAGTGCAGACAGAGAGGCCTGGCAGCCACGAGGGAGCTGCAGCCTCTGGAAGGAGGAAGACCTGAGGGGTTGAATGTGGAGGAGCCGGAAGGGAAAGAGCAAAGGAGAGGAACAGGGCTCAGCGGGGAACTGTGACTGGGCACCCTCAGAGCCGAAGCGCAGTACCGGGTACCGGGAGCCCGAGGCCTTAGTGGAACTGTGCGACACTTGGCAGAACCGGAGGGCTCAGAGCTTTATGTGATTGGCCCACACCACACCTGAGACACAGCAGCACTTACGGAGCCCAGGGCATGATAGAGTCCCTGTAAAAAGGCTCAAGCTGCCCGTCATGCAGGTACCTGTCTCAGGACAGGGGGAATACAGGACTCTGCAAGAAGCTTCAGGCAGTAGGGACCCCATATACAGCAAGTGCTTGTTGGAAAGGCTCACGAACTTCTACTGGGACAAGGGAACCCTCCATAGCCTCTGGGCTGGCCGGGCCATACCATCATCCGTGCCTGGTACCCTGGACTGTGGCCTGCTAACTACAATAAACCAGGTAAAGACTTACAACTTGTGTCCTTTACTCATTTTACCAGCCTACACCATCATCGCCATACACTTCAGGACCTCTGGGGACCCCGCTTCACCTGTGGGAAGCGTTACCATCATTGCTGTGACAACATCCCCCAGAGGACCCCTTTAATGCAGCGTCGGTCCCACTGTTGACCGATCACCACAGGTTGTGTCATGACAGACATTTTTCCCTTAACAGACCTTCCCCCTTTTACATGGGCGCCCAGGGCCACAGACCGGGTCACCACCATGACATCCCCCTGTGAACACCGGACCCGGTCCCGGGCATCCCACGGCCCTGGCGGGCGACTCATTTTGGTGTCACAAACAGGATGGACCGACCCATTGAAATGGGTCCTGTGCGCCATGGATTATAATGGACTGTGTGAAATTGACTTGTGTAATGGCCGCCATTGCTGCACCATGAGGAAGATAATGGAGGAAGATGTGTTGCCATGGTTGGAGTTCAAGAGCCGGTGCGAAAGCTGGATCCACCCCTTACAGAGACTGTAATACCAACAAAAGATGTCATCACCAGGACGGATCTGCCCCCAGAGGTGGCTGGTGGGAAAATTCGGGAGGCACTGTAAAGAAAGCCCTGAAAGCATGAAGAAGAAGGATGTGGAACAGCATGACAGCAGGATGGCTGCACACTACCTGGTCAAGACACCGGCGGACAGAGGAGAAGAGCCGCCAGCACTAGCAGATACCTTTAAAGATGTTCTCGGTCCGCAGCGACAAGAAACTTTGCACCTGCAACCTACCCTGGACCCGGAGCTCCTCGCCACAGAGATGGAGGAGATGGCCCAGCAACTTCTAAAGTCACAGATGACAGCGGTAGCCGCCTGGAAAGAATCCCTGGTCCGGAAAATGACAACCGCCCAGCTACAACGACAATACTCACCAGCCGCGCTCCCAGCCCTGGAAGAACCATGTGCCTTCGACCTCGGTGCTGGTGCTGGTGAAGGAGACGCCATCAACGAAGAACCTGGACCCCGCGACTGCTGCCCTGACAGAGCCGAAAAGTGAGACCCAGCCGGAAAGCGAGACGCCGCAACTGGAGACGACCAAGCCGCAACACCAGGCCCTGCAGCCCTCGGACCAGGCATAGCAATCCGTGATCCAGACCCCAGCAAAGGAGACGAAACAGTACACTGGCAAGACAGGTATGCTAACTGCCCCGGTAGCTGAAGACACCTTAGTGGGACCTATAGCACCACCACCAACCTTAATGTTTAAACAAATTACGACTGCTATACCTTGGGACCTTATGACGGATGCATGTGACACACTAACTGAACCAATGACCCCAGTGCCCTCGCCCCTGAAGGCATGTAGGCCCAAAGAAACTGTTCAATGGAAGCATCCCCAGACAGACCATATGGGATTCCCAATAGAGGCCTTATTAGCAGCTAATGGTGTGCAATTGATTGATAAGGAGGACTATCGTAAGCAACAAATATTAAAACTAGCAGCGGAGGAGAAGCAACGTCAAACTAAATGGGAGGCCATGGAACAGAAGAACCTGTTAGTTAAAGCCCAATCTCGCACAATTAAACCGCAAGTAGAGGACCCATTAGATCTGGAACTGTTGTCTCCTTCAATTTGGATAAAGGATGGGGATTTATCCGAGAACAAATAGGACATAGATAACTGTTTTCCAACCTCAGGGATGTGGAATCACACCTCTTAAGGCTGCTTTCACACATCAGGTTTTTTGTTTCAGGCACAATCCGGCAGTTTTTGAAAAAAACGGATCCGGGTTTTTTTTACGCCGGATCCGTTTTTTTCTCATACAGTTGTATTAGCGCCGGATTGGGCCTGAAGGGAAAGCATTTGATCCGTTTTGTGCCGGATCCGTCCCTTCAGGCTTTTTTGCCGGACACAAAAAACGTCTATTGCAACGTTTTTTCTGTGCGGCGAAAAAGCCTGAAGGTACGTTTCCGGCAATAAACACATGGAACGGGTGTGTGAATGAACGGTTCCGGCTACCGAATCTGTTTTTTACACATTGAGCATGCCCAGAAGCTTTGTTTTCGATTCTGGTATGGGAAAATCTCTCTCTCTCTCTCGCTCTCTCTCTCTCGCTCTCTCTAGCGCTCTCTATAGCGCTCTCTCTCGCTCTCTCTCTCGCTCTCTCTCTCTCACTCTCTCTCTTGCTCGCTCTCTCTCGCTCTCTCTCTTTTCCCGGAATCAGGAAGTCAAAAATCCATGCGCAGTAAAGAAAGCTGGATGCGCCGGATCCAGCTAAAAAACAGATCCGGTGCATCAGTTTTTCCAAAATTTACGCCGGATCCGTTGTTTGAAAATTTGCCGGATTTAGCCTGAAACCAAAAACCTGATGTGTGAAAGTAGCCTAAGGGGACACCCTGATCGTGGCTTTTACCCTGGTGACAAAGTGACTTATACCCGGCACCATGGAGATAGGGGTTACTATGCTCATCATGTTAAAAGGTGCCCAATTCAACATGCTTATGACCATGTAGCCACTGTGAATGGACAGCAAACCCGGTCTACACAGACTTTGGAATATGAACATTTTCCTAAGGAGTCACCTGCTGACCCCAGTGTTAATGAACTTCTCCAGTCAGGAAGCTGTAAACGCCAGGACCTGCCCTGGAAGAAACAAAAGTAAAGAGACATTCACCTGCATGAAAGAACTAATGTAAATATGGACAGATGTTCCCTGGAAACTGTTGTATAAATAGTTTGTCACCTGTTCCAGTGCCCCTCTTCTTTGATATTGCCGCGCGCTGGTAGCGTGAGCAGGACTGAATATATATGTGTACCTGTTTTGTTTTTAAGGACTGGAATAAAACTACCTGGCGCATCAGAGACCAGTACTGGTCAATGCGCCTTGTTAATTTCAAAGTTTGCACTTTAACTTGTGTGGACTTGTAATAAAAAGCTATGTTAATGTTATTTTGCAATGTTCAAGAACCGTGCCTCCCATAAAGGGATGTTTCGGTTTTTCACCTGTTGATATGCATATCCAAAAATTGTGTTCTTTTCCCAGTCTGGGAGTACTGGTGTTAACATGGGGGGGGGGCAGCACCGCAGGTGGCCGGTTGCTGCTGTGATGTTGCTTTCCTTTCGGGGAGGGTAATGTCATGCTCAGAGGCAATCGAGTTCTCTTTCCCAGGTAAGGCACCCACACATAACATATTCCGAATCCAGGCCAGGAGGGGGAGTTCAAGACCCGGATTCAGTGGAGCTTCCCTAAGCTATATGTATCCTGACCTGGAGGAGGAGATAGCCAGTCTGGGAGAGACAGTGGACGGAGACAGTTGGGCTGAGAAGACCAAGGCAGAGAGTCTGGGAGAGACACTGAAGTAGAAGGAAGTCTGGAACTGATTGCAGAGAGAGAGGACTGGCAGCCATGAGGGAGCTGCAGCCTCTGGAAGGTGGAAGACCTGAGGGGTTGAATATGGAGGAGCCGTAAGGGAAAGAGCAAAGGAGAGGAACAAGGCTCAGAGGGGAACTGTGACCGGGCACCCTCAGAGCCAAAGCGCAGAACCGGGTACCGGGAGCCCGAGGCCTTAGTGGAACTGTAGGACACTTGGCAGAACCGGAGGGCTCAGAGCTTTATGTGATTGGCCCACACCACACCTGAGACGCAGCAGCACTTACGGAGCCCGGGGCATGATAGAGTCCCTGTAAAAAGGCTCAAGCTGCCCATCATGCAGGTACCTGTCTCAGGACAGGGGGAATAGAGGATTCTGCAGGAAGCTTCAGGCAGTAGGGACCCCATATACAGCAGGCGCTAGTTGGAAAGGCTCACGAACCTCTACTGGAACAAGGGAACCCTCCATTACCTCTGGGCCAGTCGGGCCATACCATTGTTGTAGCTGTTTGCGTTCTGACCCAATGTCAGATATGCCAGGTCACCAGTGAGGCCAAATCAGGAGGTTACGCCTTTCATTTACAAGCGCGCTTGGAGAAAAAGGAAATCGCACACCTATTGTGAGCAAAGTCACTTTTTCTGAGGTAATGAAGCAAGAGGCAGTATTTTATATCATTTACAACAAATGTAACTATCAATGTAATTCATGTAGCCCTCCCCCCTGTTACCCCGGGTCATGCTGACCTTTATTTCCCACGTACCCAGAACATGCTGTTTGCTGACTATTGAAAACATGTAAAATAAGAAGTATAAAATCCTTGAATCATAGACTACAAGACTACTGCATCATAAGAACAAATTCTAAACACATTTGAGCAATTAAAGGCAAAAGGCAATTTAAAGGCAAAACATTAACCCTTCTATATCACCATCATCCGAGCCTGGTACCCTGGACTGTGGCCTTCTAAGTACAGTAAACCAGGTAAAGACTTACAACTTGTGTCCTTTACTCATTTTACCGGCCTACACCATCATCACCATACATTTCAGGACGTCTGGGGACCCCGTTTCACCTGTGGGAAGCCTTACCATCATTGCTGCGACAACATCACCCAGAAGACCCCTTTAATGCAGCGTCGGTCCCACTATTGACCGAACATCACAGGTGGCGCCACGACAGACTCATAAACATTTTTTCCTTAAAAGACCTTCCCCCTTTTACCTGGGCGCCCAGGGCCACGGACCTGGTCGCCACCGTAACATCCCATTGTGAACACCGGACCTGGTACCGGGTATCCCACAGCCCTGGCGAGCGACTCATATGTTATGTGGTTTCAAACATGTTAATAAAAGTCTAGATAATCAGTACAAACTAAGCCTCGTATCTAAATCAGCTTTGTCTTTCAAAAAACAGTTTGCTAGAATAACACAGATTTCTATCTTATAATTTGTATAATGTATAAAACACTGTGATGTAAAAAGATTTTTCTGCAATATTATCAGTATTTAAAGAGAACCTGTCATCAGCCTGGTTTTTGCTTAATTATTATTAGAAGTTTTGATGCAATATGCTTTTGTTGTATCGGGGTAGGCCTGTGGGTATGGTCTTTGGCTTGTCACACCCCTCCACTGCCTCTGAAGTCCATGTTATCTTATTGTTTAACATTTTGCAGTAACCCAGTCCTAACCATGGGCTGAACTTGTACACATTAATCTCGCTGTGTGGCTTCAGTAAAATGGTGCTGGTGGCAGTTCATGCACTGATTGAGATCTTGGCTCCTCATTGATGATGATATCAGAAGCAGAGGAGAGGCTGTGGCAAACTCGAAGAACCGTTCCACAGTCTTGCCCCACAGTCCCACCTGATGCACAAATAGCTTATTGCACCAAAACTTCTAATGATAATTAAACAACAATCAGGCTGTGGATTTCTACACTGAATGGACCTATTAAATCAGTATAAAAGCACCATTATACCCTTACCTTTAGTTTAACATGAATGATTCTGATGACAGGTTCTCTTTAATGATTGAGCTGAGCTTAAATTTTGTTTAAAGAGCTATTCTCATCTTTAAAAATCATGACGTATGACGAGGATATTCCATCTCTGTATGATGAACCTCCAGCAATCCTAAGAATGAAGAAGAGATTTAGCTCTGCATAACTTTCAATGTTTGGTTCAGCACTCCATACCTGTTAATGTTTTTGCTGTATGGCGGCATCCTGGCCACCCAGCTGCTCAGGAAAAACAGTTATGGATGTGCAACACTAAGTCACTCCTGCACCCCTTCATTCTCAGGATTGATGGAGGTTCTAGAAGTTTAACCCTTTCATCATAAAGTATTAGAAGTAAATTCTAGTTCATAAAGTGAACGTTGTCCAGTAGTTTACATTCTATTTTAGTTTACAAGTATGTTGGAATAAGCACATTTACAGCACAATCTGTAGATAATTACTATTCAGGATGTTTGGGAAAATACACGCTAAAAAGGGTGTGTGGCCCTGTTAAAATAAAAAGACCTTTTAAAGCGATTTAAAGGGATTTATCCAAATACTTTTTGTTCTATAATGAACACAGTAGAAATGAATTTACTTAGATTACATACCATTCTTAAAATCGGGCTTCAAATTTACAGTGTATTAAGCAGTGCTAAAGATACAATATTCAGCTGAAGTATTTCATCTATGTGCATTGCTTCCCATCTAGGGATCTCCAGGTTTCCGTGGGCCCCCAGGTAGCAATGGAGTACCAGGTGAAAAGGTAAGTCAATGCTGTATTAGATCGAAAGATAGATAGATAGATAGATAGATAGATAGATAGATAGATAGATAGATAGATAGATGGATATTTTTCTTTTTAATTATCTCCAACTATATTTCCTTTATGCACTTAGGGACCTGGAGGAGAACGTGGACCAGCTGGTAGTCCTGGACTTAGAGGAATTGCTGGCGAACCAGGAAGAGATGGAGGTCCAGGCTTACCTGGAATGAGGGTCAGTATATATATATATATATATATATATATATATATATATATATATATATATATAATATATACATACACACACACACACACACACACACACACAACATTTCAGTGTATATATTGTTTGATTTAAATACAATCAAATTAACAAATATTCATATTACTGGTACTGCTATAAAGCACAATATTTCATTATTAAAATATGATTATATTTAACATAATAAATCTTGCAAGTGACATCTCTGTCAAAATTTTACTTTGTATTCTAGGGTCTTACAGGAAGTCCAGGAGGCCCTGGATCTGACGGCAAGCCAGGACCCTCGGTAAGTGTTCACTATCTCGTTGAAAGCTGTAACATTTTTATAATATTTGTTACAGTAAGGCCGATTTCACATGACCGACATTCACCCACCAACCTTATACGAAGCTGTTGAGTTCAGGACAGGAAACTTGCTGCCAGTTCGGACATTGCAGTCCATAGTAGGAAAATGATGGCCACATGGCCAAACTTTTTTTCATTTTACTAATGATCTAATTTGGGGGAAAGAAAAGTATAATTATCTTCATTTCTTGTGTCTGGTCTGTGAGATGAAATTTGTGACATAGTAATGCTTATTATTTCTTTTGGGCTCTGCTGCTAAAATTTTGAAATTTCACTCTCATATTTAAGGGTCCTCCTGGAGAATCTGGACGTTCAGGCAATCCTGGTCCACCGGGCCCTAGAGGTCAGCCTGGAGTCATGGGCTTCCCAGGTCCTAAGGGTAATGAGGTAAGTACTCACCAGCATTTTATGTATTCATTTTATGCATTGTAAAAATTCTATACATTTTAGCAATATATTAGTAGTATTGCAGTAACTAATCTTTCATGCTTTCGTATAGGGAGCACCCGGTAAAAATGGTGAAAGAGGTGGTCCTGGATCCCAGGGACCACAGGTATGCCATTATAAATGTAACATTTTAAAAGTCATTATTATTATTTGTCTTATTTAATTTCTAATATTTTTTATTAGGGTCTGCCAGGAAAGAGCGGTGACCAAGGACAGCAGGGTCCTCCAGGAGCAGCAGTAAGTACTCAGAAAACTTTTGCTGAAGAAAACATTGTTGATAATGAAGAGATTTCTATTATTGGACTTATTTATCATGCTACTTATAACCAGTTGTCACTTCTCTGCCCTTTGATAATTGCCTCATACATGTAAGTATGAGAATCATTGATTTTACACATTTTTTATCACTGAAGCTACAAGCTTAATAGTTAAGGCACAGTTCTTGACTGCTAAAATAAAGGCACGAACCTTGATGGTTTCATATCACAAACATAAACAAATGTGGGACAGTCTAGTGATACCTGTCAGAATATTGACCTGTGGTATAGAGGATGGTTTGTCCAACCTACTGGCAGTTAGTTTCGCTGCAGCTATAATATACAACACAGGAACAAATGACTTCTTTGACGTTACTCACTCCTCTCTAATACCTGTCAGATTACCCCTTTCCCCGTAACTCTTCATCAGTAGATTCCATCATTGCTCTTCAACTCAGCAGCTCCCTCCCTCCTTGGCATCTCCATCACCTCTCTAATCTGTCTCCTCAACAGTAGCACCCACAGCTTTGTCTTGCCTCACACTTTCACTTGTCAACTTCCACAACATGTCTCCTACTTGATATATGTCCCTTGCTTTCTGGAGTGGAGCAGCACCATGCTGGGCCATCAGTTGGGTCCACCATTTCCATTCTGGCAATTGGTACCTGTCACACTCTAATGTCATAAAAGTGCAGTCATTATTTACAGACGACTGAACATAATGCATAAAATATTCATTGTATCCAAATAATAAGAATTTGAAATGCATTTTTTTGTTTAGAATAAATTTATGTATTTGCTAGGGTCCTACAGGTGAACGAGGAGAACCAGGAGCAACGGGCCCACCCGGCTTTCAGGTAATGCTAAAAGAGTTACCATGCTTATTTTGTTTTGACAGGGTATCTCTCGTTTAATCAATGTTCTAAGATTCTTTCTGGAGAGAAATAGTAGCTAACATGGTAGGCTCCTTAGTGTCCTATTAGGATATGGATGATTTATTTTCCTTGGTGTTTATTTTCCTGTAAAGCTGAACATAGTGTAATTAATATAGCTCAGTCTAAATCTCCTTAATGGGTTTTTCCGGACTGGTCAAAATGCAGTAAGTGGTATGAAACAAGAAAACTATTACTTTTCTGATAACTCCCACATTGCTCTGGCACCAAAGCTCCGGTGCTCCCATGTTAGGTTCCTCTTTACTTCCCAGCAGAGATCACTTGCCATCAAACCATGTAACCACTATAGCAAATTACAGATTATTTTGTTAATGTCTCTTAAGCAGGGCCGTATTTGGCCTTCATGCTGCCCTAGGCACTTTTTGTGGTCACGCCCCTTACTGAAGTCACACTTTATTTTACTATTTAAGGCAGATCTACTCTGTAAAATTTCTTTTAAAATTAAACACTAAAAGAATGAACATCTGCACTTGCTGCGCACAGGTTCAGTCTTTTGAGCATTTTTTAACACCTTCAGCTTTTCAAAGTCATCAAGAGATTAAAATAGGTGGCATAACCATTGCTTCAGTGTGGAGAGGCCTAGTGATATAGAGACATGCTGTCTTCTCATTCACCCCTCCTATTTACTGAAGGGTTTCAAAGGGAATCCAAGAACAGACAGGTAGCAGGTGTCAGAGCAAGCCTGCAGCCACATTGTGTGCACCCACTACGACACTTGGAGCGAGCTGCTGCACTCATCCAGTGTCGCTGGTTTCACACTTGCGGTTTTTTTTTTCAAATCAGGCAAAATCAGGTTTTCAGTCAAATCCTGATCCTTTCAGAATCTAGTTTTAGCCCATTCACTTTAATGGTGTCAGGTAGAATCCAGTTACTTCACGTTGCTTCTTGACACCATTAAAGTGAATGGACAAAAAACTGTATCCTGAAAGGATCAGGATTTGGCTGAAAAACCTGATTTTGCCTGACTTGAAAAAAACACAAATGTGAAACCAGCCTCAGTGAGTAAGCACAGACTTGCAAGCTGATTTTAGACAGCATTCACTTTTACTAATGGAGCGCTGACAATAAAGACAAGCTTTAGTATACAAATACGAGAGTGCTGCAAAACACCCTCATTTGCATATTACATAAAGTAGATTTAACTTTATAGCACCAATAAAAACGATTCTACAGGAATATGCCCCCTAATCCCTATTCAGAAATGTTAGCCTCCCCAAATCCCCAGGCTGCATAGCACCAACCTCCCCTGTTCACCAGTATATACTGTAGCAGCACCAGCCTCCCCTGTCACCAGTACATAGCAGCAGCAGCCTCCCCTGTTCACCAGTATATAGCAGCACCAGCCTCCCGTGTTCACCAGTATATAGCAGCAGCAGCCTCCCCTGTTCCCCAGTATATAGCAGCGCCTTCCTCCCCTGTTCACCAGTATATAACAGCACCAGCCTCCCCTGTCACCAGTATATAGCAGCACCAGCTTCCCCTGTTCACCAGTATATAGCAGCACCAGCCTCCCCTGTCACCAGTACATAGCAGCACCAGCCTCCCCTGTTCACCAGTATATAGCAGCACCAGCCTCCTCTGTTCCCCAGTATACAGCAGCAGCAGCCTCCCCTGTTCCCCAGTATATAGCAGCGCCTTCCTCCCTTGTTCACCAGTATATAACAGCACCAGCCTCCCCTGTCACCAGTATATAGCAGCACCAGCTTCCCCTGTTCACCAGTATATAGCAGCACCAGCCTCCCCTGTCACCAGTATATAGCAGCACCAGCCTCCCCTGTTCAGCAGTATATAGCAGCAGCAGCCTCCCCTGTTCACCAGTATATAGCAGTGCCTTCCTCCCTTGTTCACCAGTATGTAGCAGCACCAGCCTCCCCTGTCACCAGTATACAGCAGCAGCAGCCTCCCCTGTTCACCAGAATATAGCAGCACCAGCCTCCCCTCTCACCAGTATATAGCAGCCCCAGCTTCCCCTGTTCACCAGTATATAGCAGCAGCCTCCCCTGCTCTCCAGTATACAGCACAGCCTCCCGTCACCAGTCTCCCCTGTTCACCAGTATACAGCACAGCCTCCCTTTTTCTCCAGCCTCCCCTGTCACCAGCCTCCCCTGTTCACCAGTATACAGCACAGCAGCCTCTCCTTTTCACCAGCCTTCCCTGTTCAACAGTATACAGCACAGCCTGCCCTGTCACCATCCTCCCTTGCTCACCAATATACAGCACCGCAGCTTCCCTTTTCACCAGCCTTCCCTGTTCACCAGTATACAGTACAGCCTGCCCTGACAACCATCCTCCCCTATTCACCAGTATACAGCACAGCCTGCCCTGTCACCAGTCTCCCCTGTTCACCAACCTCCCCATCTTCAGCTCTATGAGTGCTCACCTGCATCTGTGTCCTCCCATGTTGTCTTCCTCCTCCTCCGCTGTGATGTCTGCAGTGAGAGATGATCTCATCATCCTCACATGGACAGACGCTGCAGCAGCACCTCGGATTTATGGACCTCTCTGACCCAGGAAGTTGCGGCGCCACTGCTTCCTGTGTCAGTCAAGTCAACTCCCTGCATCGAGGTGAATATGGAGGGGCGCCCCAGGCCCCTCCTGTCCCCCATCCCCCCCGAAAAGACAACAGATTTCCTGGATTGTCTAACGGAGGGGAAGGGAGGTTAAAAAAAAAAGTAAAATAAAAAAAATTCTTCCCTGTCTTGGTGCAGCCCCCTGCAGCCTCATGCAGCCTGGCACCCCTAGGCACGTGCCCTCCAGTACCTAGTGGCAAATACGGCCCCGCTTTTAAGGTCTCTTTTGTTATGTCATGCCGCTTATTACTTTTAGACTATTTTTTCTGATCTCGGAAAAACACTTCAAAGAAGCATTTTGAGACAGAAAGTAAGTTTTTATTATCAGTGAAAATTACATAAAGAGCCACTAAAAGCATTTACCCTGTGTCAGAAGTATATCAATATTTCTTAAAGTTCTCAGAACTGAAGAGATGTAAATTTATGCACTGACCTATGGGATAAGGTTTTTTTGGGAGTTCCACCACTAACTGATTAGGTGATGAAAACTACAATAGGCATCTACTCTAATAAAACACATGGCACTAAAGTATTCAGAAAAAAATAAGTTAGACTGATGGGTTAGTGATCATTTACCAAATGGTAGATGATATGATAATCAAACGGTTAGAAACCGACTCCATGAGGATGGTCTGTGTGCCTGACGTCCACAGATGGGGGTTGTGCTCACAGCCCAACACCGTGCAGGACGCTTGGCATTTGCCACAGAGCACCAGGATTGGCAAATTCTCCACTGGCGCCCTGTGCTCTTCGCAGATGAAAGCAGGTTCTCACTGGACACATGTGACAGACGTGACAGAGTCTGGAGATGCCGTGGAGAGCAATCTGCTGCCTGCAACATCCTTCAGCATGACCGGTTTGGCAGTGAGTCACTAATGGTGTGGGGTGGCATTTCTTTGGAGGGCCACACAGCCCTTCATGTGCTCGCCAGAGGTAGCCTGACTGCCATTAGGTACCGAGATTAGATCATCAGACCCCTTGTAAGACTATATGTTCGTGCGGTTGGCCCTGGGTTCCTCCTAATGCAGGACAATGCCAGACCTCATGTGGCTGGAATGTGTCAGCAGTTCCTACAAGATGAAGGCATTGAAGCAATGGACTGACCTGCCCGTTCCCAGACCTGAATCTGATTGAACACATTTAGGACATCATGTCTCGCACCATCCACCAACGTCATGTTGCACCACAGACTGTCCAGGAGTTGGCGGATGCTTTAGTCCAGGTCTGGGAGGAGATCCCTCAGGAGACAATCTGCTGCCTCATTAGGAGCATGCCCAGGCATTGTAGGGAGGTCATACAGGCACATGGAGGCCACACACGCACTACTGAGCATCGTCTCCTTGTTTTGAGGCATTTTCACTGAAGTTGGATCAACCTGTAATTTGATTTTCCACTTTGATTTTGAGTATTGTTTCAAATCCAGGCCTCCATGGGATATTAATTTTGATTTACATTGATAATTTTTATGTTTTATTGTTCTCAACGCTTTCCACTATGTAGTGAATAAAGATTTACAAGTGGAATATTTTATTCAGTGATATCTAGGATATGGTATTTTAGTGTTCCCTTTATTTTTTGAGCAGTGTATATATGCTAATTCTATGTTTGAATAAATTCTGAATAGGCCAAAATGTAGAAAGCAAAACACCTAACTGGGCAATTTACTTTTATGGGAAACATCGCACTTCTGTGTCATTGTGCTGTCGAGGATTTACCGTAAACTAAGGCTATGTGCCCACGTTGCAGATTCTTGTTCGGATTTTTCCTCACCGTTTTTGAAAACTCCGCAGGCATTTGACCTGCGAATTACCTGCAGATTTACTGCAGATTTCCTGTGTTTTTTGTGCGGATTTCACCTGCAGTTTTACACCTGCAGATTCCAATTGAGGAGCAGGTGTAAAACGCTGCGGAATCCGCTCAAAGAATTGACATGCTGCGGAAATACAACGCAGCGTTTCCGCGCGGTATTTTCCGCACCATCGGCAAAGCGGATTTGGTTTTCCTTAGGATTACATGGTACTGTAAACCTAATGGAAAACTGCTGCGTATCCGCAGCGGCCATTTCACTACGAATCCGCAGGCAAATCCGCAACGTTTGCACATAGCCTAAAAGTTTAACAGCTTTCACAGAAAATAAAACAATACTAATCCAATAATTTTTCTACTGCTGCACTGTTTCAACCAAAGTTTGTATAGTTTGCTCCAGCAATCATGTGCTGTACGTCCGTGTAAACGCTGCTATCAGTCAAGTCCCTCAGTGATGATAACTTAATATATGACTCAAGATTGCCATAGAAGTCACATGGATGTACAGCGAATGGTCTCTGAGACAGAAAAAATGTACACAAGAACCATTCATAATAAAAAGTACATTTTATTACCAATGTAAAGACAAAAAAACACAATCAAAATTTTAAATAATGGGAAACCAAACAAATGGCACCAAACACCCACATGTTACATACAAGTAACTAGAGTCCAATCATTCACAGCATTTTATAAACAAATAGGAAAATCAAGTTTCCAAGTGGAATACCTGTCAAAGAGGTGTGACGAACTGTAGAAACAAAGAAGCAAACATGTACAAAAATTACCTCCTGTGAGTGATGGTGTGTGCCCCTACGCACGTTTCGGCTATTGCCTTTTTCCGGGGGAATTTTTTTTCTGTTGGCATTTCATTAGTAATTGTTTACATTTTGCACTGGGTGTGTTTTCTTGATTTATGCCATGTTTTATTGACCCAACTTCCTTATAGCGAATGGTCTCTGTAGCAAAGACAATCAAAGCAGTAAAGACAATCAAAACATTGTAAAATATTCCTTCAAGTTCGGAACTACAAATATGATTTTAAGATTTTTTTTGTAATAGAAAATAGTACTCTGTACAACCTAATAGCTTACAAACTACTGTAATAAGCTGGCTACTTGTAGCAAATAGTGTTTTATATTGGTAGTCAGATAGAATGTACATATGTATTAACCATGGCACTACAAGTCTATGTCAACAGCTTGTCCACATTTAATTCTCTTAAAGCACCACTCCAACATTTTTCTTTTTGCAGCGCTGAAGTGGTGTCACTAACCTAAGTTTCCTTCCCCTTCTGATAAACTTACCAGCTGCCGTCTTCAACTTTTGTCAGCACCACTCCAGTTCGTCTTCTCTAGATTGTGACCTGCCGGATCCAGTGATTGCTTAGTGATCCAGAAGTCCCAATTCAATGTAAGTCTATGAAAGACAGAACGAGGCCAGAGCAAGGCTCTCATAGACTCACATTGGGAGCTTGTGGCCATTACCCCTGACTTCCAGTAAGTCAGAAGCTGCTCTCACAAGATGATTCCATGGGACCAAAGCAGCACTGTGAAAAGCTGAAGACAGTGGCTGATAAGTATAATACTAGGGTAAGGGACTTGCATTAGTTGCATCACTCCAAAGTTGAAACAAAAGAAACTAGAGTGGTGCTTTAAATGAGTTACTTAGACTTTTATGAAATCGTATTGGCTTGCAGTTGTTTACAGTCTTAGCTCTAAACTATTTTTGCATATTTAGCATATATGTATTGCCATTTTTTGGCTTAAAATGTGTTTATCAATCATAGGGATTGCCTGGAACTAATGGACCCCCAGGGGAAAATGGAAAACCAGGGGAAGCAGTAAGTACCTTTTAAAAACTAAGTTTTTCTTTATTCACAAAATCTAATAAAAACTGGAAATGTTATTAATCTGAGTTTCCAACCTTCAATGTTCATAGTTTGAAAACCTTTTTTAACTTAAATAATAATTTTAATTATGCACTGTTCACTTTGCTTATAGGGACCAAAAGGTGAAATTGGAGCACCAGGGAACCCAGGCAATAAAGTAAGCTTTGATATTTATACTGTAATATGTTTAATTTGACTTTCATTTGCTCATAATTTTTTTTCACCGCTAATTTCTATTTTATTTAGGGAGAAAATGGTATACCTGGTGAAAGAGGCGTGCAAGGTTCTCCAGGAACTCCTGGTACACGAGGTGCTGCTGGTCCTCCTGGACCAGATGGTGGAAAGGTAGATATAAAGGAAGAGCAAAAATACATTTAATTTTTTTAAGTTTCTCTGCATCTCTTGCGCACCTGTAATGCCAAACTATTTTTAGTTTGCTGCAGCAATGATGTGGCGCATATCCACGTGACCGCTGCAGCCAATCAAATACTTTAGTAGTTTATTATTGTAAGTTTAAATTTACTCTGCTAGTAAAAATGTGGCAGCCCATTCAATAATTAAAATGTTTATGTCTATATTATTATTATTATTATTTATTATTATTATAGCGCCATTTATTCCATTGCGCTTTACATGTGACTATATCTGTTCTGTATTCGATAACATCACACCTCAAGGACAAAGTGATTTTTATACTATTCTGATAAAATACCCATATAAAGGCTTTCTCTTTTTTTTTTTTGCAAGACTACTGTTATTTTTCACAATGACTTGTATAAATGTAATGATTTTTTTAAATTAATTTTCTATTCTGCCATTGTTTTTGAGTTTTGCTCTTACAGCATTTATCGGAAGCTATAAGTGACATGTTACATGTGACATGGCTTCATTCTGCAGGTCAGTTTGATTATAGAAATGCTACATTTTTAAAGTTTTGTCACAGCATTAGTTATTTTTCTTTATGGGCACCTGTAAGGGTAAAGGTACCTTCACACTAAGCGAATTTGCAGCGAGAACGACGACGATCCGTGATGTTGCAGCGTCCTGGATAGCGATCTCGTTGTGTTTGACATGCAGCAGCGATCTGGATCCCGCTGTGATATCGCTGGTCGGAGCTAGAAGTCCAGAACTTTATTTTGTCGCTAGATCACCCGCTGTCATCGCTGGATTGGCGTGTGTGACGCCGATCCAGCAATGTGTTCACTTGTAACCAGGGTAAACATCGGGTTACTAAGTGCAGGGCCGCGCTTAGTGACCCGATATTTACCCTGGTTACCATTGTAAAAGTAAAAAAAAAAACACTACATACTCACCTTCTGATGTCTGTCACGTCCCCCGGCGTCCACAGGATTACGCGCTGCTGCCGAGAACTTCCTGCACTGACTGTGTCAGCGCTGGCCATAAAGCAGAGCACAGCGGTGACGTCACCGCTGTTCTCTGCTTTACTGCCGGCGCTGACACATTCAGTGCAGGAAGCTCTGAGCAGCAGCGCGTAACCCTGTGGACGCCGGGGGACATGACAGACATCAGAATGTGAGTATGTACTGTTTTTTTTTACTTTTACAATGGTAACCAGGGTAAATATTGGGTTACTAAGCGCGGCCCTGCACTTAGTAACCCGATGTTTACCCTGGTTACCCGGGTGCTGCAGGGGGACTTCGGCATAATTGAAGACAGTTTCAACGATGCCGAAGTCGTTCCCCTGATCGTTGGTCGCTGGAGAGAGCTGTCTGTGTGACAGCTCCCCAGCGACCACACAACGACTTACCAACGATCATGGCCAGGTCGTATCGCTGGTCGTGATCGTTGGTAAGTCGTTTAGTGTAACGGTACATTTATGGTTGCTATTGACTGAGTGTAGCGCTAGTTCCTATCCTGGCCATTGTAACAGGGTGTCTGCTGTCTGTTATATGCAAGTGCTTTATGTAAGCCCTCATTATTGCCATTTGGAGGATGATGGGGTTGAAGAACACAAGAGGCAGGTTTGCTAGTCTGCTGATGTCAGTTTTTTGAGGTTAATAATTACAAAATGTGGCAACAGGGCAACATTTGTAGCCAGTGCACTTTCTCTGATACATACAAATATGTTTGCAAAGAAGGTGAGACTTCAGCATGATGCTGGTGTGCCAACTCCTAATGAAAGATTTTCATTATTTGCTTATTTAGAAATATTTAAATGCCGGTTACACAGACGACCAAAGTAAATGATGTGCACTGAGCGATCTACACTAGATTCCAGAGTTCTCTTAGGCTGCCATAGCTTTCAGCAATATGAGTCCTGTTTAAACAGGATGATGCACCGCCAAAAATGAAGATTTTTTTTGTGCTGTGTAAAAAATCATTTCACCCGGTGAACAAGCATTTGATCACTCATCAGGTAATCAGCAGCCTGTTTACGTGACAAGATAATATTGAAACTAGTGTTGTTATCAATGCTCGTTCATGATTATCATGCAGTGTAAATGCCCATTAAATCTCCTTTTATTAGAGTAAATTGTTATAGAAATAAAAATCATGTGTTGTCATGGTTTATGATCATACCTTTTAAAAGAATGAATTCTTTTTCAGGGACCTGCAGGCCCATCTGGACCATCTGGAGCAATGGGACCACCTGGTCTTCAAGGAATGCCTGGAGAAAGAGGAACATTCGGAAGTCCTGGGCCAAAAGGAGAAAGGGTCTCTTCATTACTTTGCTTCTAGTTTGCACATGAATTTAGATATAAAAAGATGTAGTCTAAATGACGTTTTTAAGATAATTTATTAATGATTTGTTTTGCTCTTTTAGGGTGAACCTGGCGGCAAAGGTTCAGATGGAGCTCCAGGAAAGGATGGCATGAGGGTAAATTTCTTTAAAATTAAGTTATAAATCACAGAATATTATTGGTTACACAAGATGAATGTGTATTTCTCAGCAATGGATGATTCATTTTTCTAAAGCACATCTGCGATGATTACTGGATATTCAGGTTCAATATTTTTTGTCTTAATTTAGGGACTTGCTGGCCCTATTGGTCCTCCTGGTCCTGCTGGTCCATCTGGAGACAAGGTATTTTTTTATCTATATAATAGCTAAAATGTTAATTTGTCTAAAAATGAACCATACGGCGCTGCTTAGTTGCTCCAGGTGAATAAGCAGCAAATATATGGACGAGATCACTCCCAATCGTCCCAGAAGTTGTTAGTCAAAGAAAGCTATATGTAATATTTGCGCTAAGGACACCTATATGAAGCCATAAATAGTTAAAATGCTAGGACATGTCATAAGCAAGGTTCTTCATTCAAGACTAGGATTAACAAGATGTGTTTACCTTAATATCAAGGAAAAGGAAAACTGTATCCAGTGCTGGCATGCGGAAAGGTCCTTCACTCATGCACTTAAAGGTTGGTATCTGAAGCCTTCTCTGAATCTCTGTTCCAAAAATATCCAATATGTTGCAGAGCAAATGGTGGTATAGGAGACGCTGTCCCGGCCGGTGACTAGCGTACTCCCCCAGAGCTTGGTGACTGCCGTGAACAGGCAGTGGCGGCCGCGTGTGTATAGCTAAAGCCGACAAGGTGCAGGACCTTGTGTGACGTCACAGTCATGTGATGTGTACACGTGACCAGCTACAGAGCTGCGGAGCTAAGGAGCTACGAATAGCACACAGGACCAACTAATCCTACGCGTTTCAGAGTCACTGACTCCTTCATCAGGGATGGTGCTGTGTGCAGGATGTGTGCTTTATATAGCGTGCCGCTTTTTTTTTTTCCTTTTAAAATTATTGCTCATTGGATAAAAGCAAACAGTTCTAAATACGGAAATAAAACTGTTTGCTTTTATCCAATGAGCAATAATTTTAAAAGGAAAAAAAAAAAAAGCGGCACGCTATATAAAGCACACATCCTGCACACAGCACCATCCCTGATGAAGGAGTCAGTGACTCTGAAACGCGTAGGATTAGTTGGTCCTGTGTGCTATTCGTAGCTCCTTAGCTCCGCAGCTCTGTAGCTGGTCACGTGTACACATCACGTGACTGTGACGTCACACAAGGTCCTGCACCTTGTCGGCTTTAGCTATACACACGCGGCCGCCACTGCCTGTTCACGGCAGTCACCAAGCTCTGGGGGAGTACGCTAGTCACCGGCCGGGACAGCGTCTCCTATACCACCATTTGCTCTGCAACATATTGGATATTTTTGGAACAGAGATTCAGAGAAGGCTTCAGATACCAACCTTTAAGTGCATGAGTGAAGGACCTTTCCGCATGCCAGCACTGGATACAGTTTTCCTTTTCCTTGATATTAAGGTAAACACATCTTGTTAATCCTAGTCCTGAATGAAGAACCTTGCTTATGACATGTCCTAGCATTTTAACTATTTATGACTTCATATAGGTGTCCTTAGCGCAAATATTACATATAGCTTTCTTTAAAATGTTAATTTCTCATGTTTTACTTTCAATTCATGTAACTTCATTGCTTGGCTTGACATAATCAATATTGTGTTTTATAGGGAGATGGTGGTCCAGCTGGACCCCCTGGACCTGTGGGTACACGTGGTGGACCTGTAAGTACTATTATTTTTGGCAAACTTGATATTGAAGAATTAATAAATAAATGCAATTTTTTTAATAATAGATAATGCTTGCTTTCTTTTAAATGTTTAATGCTTATAAAAATGGAATGTATTCTTTCTGAAATACAATATATTTTACAAAAAAGGAAGTGAATTCATGACTTAAAATATTAATTAAATATCATTGTTCTTACTCTTTTTTTGGATCTTTCAAGCTATTAATATGGCCGCTGATATGTTTAATATGATATTTATTTTTATCTTTTTTCTATAAGAGGCAATTGTTTGCTGTATGTTTGGATCCATGTGCTTATTTCTATCATTAAACAATGGCACCACAGTAGTTAGTGTGATGCTAAAACACGATGTATTATTCACTACTATAAAAAAAAGGATAAAATGTAACAGTAAACCTCACAAAGTGATACTGTTTTATCATACTTTTTGGCCTGTAGGAGCCTTTCAGTATTGTTTTGTATCTTATTATTCCCTTACACAAACATGTAATATGTCAAATGTATGAGCCCAGTGTGAAGTACACAGATCCTAACTAAATAAAGGCACACCCAAAATCCTTACATAGAATCCTTTTCCTCGTTGTCACAGATCAGATCCTGCTTACATCACTTGTTACATTACAATTCTGGTGTAATCATAATATTTATGGAGGGAGGTAATGCTGCAAATATATTATGCAGATTTTACTCATTAAAATGCAATTAGTAATATCTGAATATCTGCATCACTAGCTTTTTTATTTTCGCTTTTATTATTTTATTTCGAGCTTATTCATACACAATCATATTTTCCTCATGACTCAGTCTATCATCATCATAGGTTGGCATGATCCTATTAGTAACTTGGTTGTAATTGGCAGCTGAAACAAATCAGAGAAAATACCGCTGATTTATAGTTGTGTGAAAGAGACCTTAAGCTGGTAACAATCATGCAGCATCTGATGCAGTTTTCGATGCAGTTTTTGAACCAATAAATTAGGAAAAAGTTGTTCCTTTTGAATAAAAAAACTTGCATTAAAAAGAGTCTGTGGATTTGTAGCACAACTTGCATTGTTATTGTTATCTATGCCCATTTTATTTCTCCGATGTCAGAGTTACTGAGTACAGAATATCAACATTTCATATTCTTAAAACTTATTTTTGTGTATTTCTCAATTTTAGGGAGAACGTGGGGAATCTGGTCCACCGGGCCCTGCTGGCTTCCCTGGAGCACCTGTAAGTGTCTCACCCAGTAATCAACAGATAATACGATAGTGGATCACAATCAACATTACAATGATTACTTCTCTTTTGGCGGTGTGGTTTAATGAGTTACAAAAATACACAAAAGCTATAAGGCAAATGCATTACTTGATTCAAATTTTCTGACATTCGCGGTTCCACTTATATTTGAACATTTTGAGATTCAATTTGAGGTTCACATAAAAAAATAACTTGCTCGACACAATTCGCCACATTGCTGACGCATCAGAGAGCAGACTAATGTGATTTTGCATGGCTGCTCAGGCGTCCTCCTAATGCCCTGCAGGAAAGGGGTGAGTAGCTGGGCTATCACATAACATGAAAAACACCAAAAAAGGAACAATTCAAGAAAACACACCAAAAACAGGCAGAGATGCTTACCTGTCTGAATAGGCATTTGCTATTTTATTTGGGTCCGCTGCACCCTGCTTGTGCATTTGTATTGAGGCCTATTCAGACAGGTAAGCATCTCTGCCTGTTTTTGGTGTGTTTTCTATCACATAACAGCAGTTGCCATGAAAGCAAAGTTTCTACAATAGAGTCATTATCCATCTCCAGAGTCACTGGGTAAGTCTCTCGTCTGTAGAGTGGAAGCTCTTATGATCAGCAGAGTCCGCTCTCCTTTTTCACATGTAGAGTTTAAGCTCTTATGGCCAAATTAGTCCTTTCTCCCTATCCTGCACAAAGCAAGCTCTTATGATCAGCAGGGTTCTCTATCTCATGTAGAGTGTAAGCTCTTATGATCCGCAGGGTTCTCTATCTCATGTAGAGTGTAAGCTCTTATGATCAGCAGGGTTCTCTAGCTCATATAGAGTGTAAGCTCTTATGATCAGCAGGGTTCTCTATCTCATGTAGAGTGTAAGTGCTTATGATCAGCAGGGTTCTCTATCTCATGTAGAGTGTAAGCTCTTATGGTCAGCAGGGTTCTCTATCTCATGTAGAGTGTAAGCTCTTATGGTCAGCAGGGTTCTCTATCTCATGTAGATTGTAAGCTCTTATGATCAGCAGGGTTCTCTATCTCATGTAGAGTGTAAGCTCTTATGATCAGCAGGGTTCTCTATCTCATGTAGAGTGTAAGCTCTTATGGTCAGCAGGGTTTTCTATCTCATGTAGAGTGTAAGCTCTTATGATCAGCAGGGTTCTCTATCTCATGAAGAGTGTAAGCTCTTATGATCAGCAGGGTTCTCTATCTCATGTAGAGTGTAACCTCTTATGGTCAGCAGGGTTCTCTATCTCATGTAGAGTGTAAACTCTTATGATCAGCAGGGTTCTCTATCTCATGTAGAGTGTAAGCTCTTATGATCAGCAGGGTTCTCTCTCTTATGTAGAGTGTAAGTGCTTATGATCAGCAGGGTTCTCTATCTCATGTAGAGTGTAAGCTCTTATGGTCAGCAGGGTTTTCTATCTCATGTAGAGTGTAAGCTCTTATGATCAGCAGGGTTCTCTATCTCACGTAGAGTGTAAGCTCTTATGATCAGCAGGGTTCTCTCTCTCATGTAGAGTGTAATGTCTTATGATCAGCAGGGTTCTCTATTTCATGTAGAGTGTAAGCTCTTATGATCAGCAGGGTTCTCTATCTCATGTAGAGTGTAAGCTCTTATGGTCAGCAGGGTTCTTTATCTCATGTAGAGTGTAAGCTCTTATGATCAGCAGGGTTCTCTAGCTCATGTAGAGTGTAAGCTCTTATGATCAGCAGGGTTCTGTCTCTATCTCATGTAGAGTGTAAGCTCTTATGATCAGCAGGGTTCTGTCTCTATCTCATGTAGAGTGTAAGCTCTTATGATCAGCAGGGTTCTCTATCTCATGTAGAGTGTAAGCTCTTATGGTCAGCAGGGTTCTGTCTCTAACTCATGTAGTGTGTAAGCTTTTATGATCAGCAGGGTTCTCTATCTCATGTAGAGTGTAAGCTCTTATGATCAGCAGGGTTCTCTATCTCATGTAGAGTGTAAGCTCTTATGATCAGCAGGGTTCTCTATCTCATGTAGAATGTAAGCTTTTATGATCAGCAGGGTACTCTATCTCATGTAGAGTGTAAGCTCTTATGATCAGCAGGGTTCTGTATCTCATGTAGAGTGTAAGCTCTTATGATCAGCAGGGTTCTCTATCTCGTGTAGAATGTAAGCTCTTATGATCAGCAGGGTTCTGTCTCTATCTCATGTAGAGTGTAAGCTCTTATGATCGGCAGAGTTCTGTCTCTATCTCATGTAGAGTGTAAGCTCTTATGGTCAGCAGGGTTCTGTCTCTATCTCATGTAGAGTGTAAGCTCTTATGGTCAGCAGGGTTCTGTCTCTATCTCATGTAGAGTGTAAGCTCTTTTGATCAGCAGGGTTCTCTATCTCATGTAGAGTGTAAGCTTTTATGATCAGCAGGGTTCTCTATCTCATGTAGAGTGTAAGCTCTTTTGATCAGCAGGGTTCTCTATCTCATGTAGAGTGTAAGCTTTTATGATCAGCAGGGTTCTCTATCTCATGTAGAGTGTAAGCTCTTATGATCAGCAGGGTTCTCTATCTCATGTAGAGTGTAAGCTCTTATGATCAGCAGGGTTCTCTATCTCATGTAGAGTGTAAGCTCTTATGGTCAGCAGGGTTCTGTCTCTATCTCATGTAGAGTGTAAGCTCTTTTGATCAGCAGGGTACTCTATCTCATGTAGAGTGTAAGCTCTTATGATCAGCAGGGTTCTGTATCTCATGTAGAGTGTAAGCTCTTATGATCAGCAGGGTTCTCTATCTCATGTAGAATGTAAGCTCTTATGATCAGCAGGGTTCTGTCTCTATCTCATGTAGAGTGTAAGCTCTTATGATCGGCAGGGTTCTGTCTCTATCTCATGTAGAGTGTAAGCTCTTATGGTCAGCAGGGTTCTGTCTCTATCTCATGTAGAGTGTAAGCTCTTATGGTCAGCAGGGTTCTGTCTCTATCTCATGTAGAGTGTAAGCTCTTTTGATCAGCAGGGTTCTCTATCTCATGTAGAGTGTAAGCTTTTATGATCAGCAGGGTTCTCTATCTCATGTAGAGTGTAAGCTCTTATGATCAGCAGGGTTCTCTATCTCATGTAGAGTGTAAGCTCTTATGATCAGCAGGGTTCTCAATCTCATGTAGAGTGTAAGCTCTTATGATCAGCAGGGTTCTGTCTCTATGTCATGTAGAGTGTAAGCTCTTATGATCAGCAGGGTTCTCTATCTCATGTAGAGTGTAAGCTCTTATGATCAGCAGGGTTCTGTCTCTATCTCATGTAGAGTGTAATCTCTTATGATCAGCAGGGTTCTGTCTCTATCTCATGTAGAATGTAAGCTCTTATGATCAGCAGGGTTCTCTATTTCATGTAGAGTGTAATCTCTTATGATCAGCAGGGTTCTCTATTTCATGTAGAGTGTAAGCTCTTATGGTCAGCAGGGTTCTGTCTCTATCTCATGTAGAGTGTAAGCTCTTTTGATCAGCAGGGTTCTCTATCTCATGTAGAGTGTAAGCTTTTATGATCAGCAGGGTTCTCTATCTCATGTAGAGTGTAAGCTCTTTTGATCAGCAGGGTTCTCTATCTCATGTAGAGTGTAAGCTTTTATGATCAGCAGGGTTCTCTATCTCATGTAGAGTGTAAGCTCTTATGATCAGCAGGGTTCTCTATCTCATGTAGAGTGTAAGCTCTTATGATCAGCAGGGTTCTCTATCTCATGTAGAGTGTAAGCTCTTATGGTCAGCAGGGTTCTGTCTCTATCTCATGTAGAGTGTAAGCTCTTTTGATCAGCAGGGTACTCTATCTCATGTAGAGTGTAAGCTCTTATGATCAGCAGGGTTCTGTATCTCATGTAGAGTGTAAGCTCTTATGATCAGCAGGGTTCTCTATCTCATGTAGAATGTAAGCTCTTATGATCAGCAGGGTTCTGTCTCTATCTCATGTAGAGTGTAAGCTCTTATGATCGGCAGGGTTCTGTCTCTATCTCATGTAGAGTGTAAGCTCTTATGGTCAGCAGGGTTCTGTCTCTATCTCATGTAGAGTGTAAGCTCTTATGGTCAGCAGGGTTCTGTCTCTATCTCATGTAGAGTGTAAGCTCTTTTGATCAGCAGGGTTCTCTATCTCATGTAGAGTGTAAGCTTTTATGATCAGCAGGGTTCTCTATCTCATGTAGAGTGTAAGCTCTTATGATCAGCAGGGTTCTCTATCTCATGTAGAGTGTAAGCTCTTATGATCAGCAGGGTTCTCAATCTCATGTAGAGTGTAAGCTCTTATGATCAGCAGGGTTCTGTCTCTATGTCATGTAGAGTGTAAGCTCTTATGATCAGCAGGGTTCTCTATCTCATGTAGAGTGTAAGCTCTTATGATCAGCAGGGTTCTGTCTCTATCTCATGTAGAGTGTAATCTCTTATGATCAGCAGGGTTCTGTCTCTATCTCATGTAGAATGTAAGCTCTTATGATCAGCAGGGTTCTCTATTTCATGTAGAGTGTAATCTCTTATGATCAGCAGGGTTCTCTATTTCATGTAGAGTGTAAGCTCTTATGGTCAGCAGGGTTCTCTATCTCATGTAGAGTGTAAGCTCTTATGATCAGCAGGGTTCTCTATCTCATGTAGAGTGTAAGCTCTTATGATCAGCAGGGTTCTGTCTCTATCTCATGTAGAGTGTAAGCTCTTATGATCAGCAGGGTTCTGTCTCTATCTCATGTAGAGTGTAAGCTCTTATGATCAGCAGGGTTCTCTATCTCATGTAGAATGTAAGCTCTTATTATCAGCAGGGTTCTCTATCTCTTGTAGAGTGTAAGCTCTTATGATCAGCAGGGTTCTCTATTTCATGTAGAGTGTAATCTCTTATGATCAGCAGGGTTCTCTATTTCATGTAGAGTGTAAGCTCTTATGATCAGCAGGGTTCTCTATCTCATGTAGAGTGTAAGCTCTTATGATCAGCAGGGTTCTGTCTCTATCTCATGTAGAGTGTAATCTCTTATGATCAGCAGGGTTCTGTCTCTATCTCATGTAGAATGTAAGCTCTTATGATCAGCAGGGTTCTCTATTTCATGTAGAGTGTAATCTCTTATGATCAGCAGGGTTCTCTATTTCATGTAGAGTGTAAGCTCTTATGGTCAGCAGGGTTCTGTCTCTATCTCATGTAGAGTGTAAGCTCTTTTGATCAGCAGGGTTCTCTATCTCATGTAGAGTGTAAGCTTTTATGATCAGCAGGGTTCTCTATCTCATGTAGAGTGTAAGCTCTTTTGATCAGCAGGGTTCTCTATCTCATGTAGAGTGTAAGCTTTTATGATCAGCAGGGTTCTCTATCTCATGTAGAGTGTAAGCTCTTATGATCAGCAGGGTTCTCTATCTCATGTAGAGTGTAAGCTCTTATGATCAGCAGGGTTCTCTATCTCATGTAGAGTGTAAGCTCTTATGGTCAGCAGGGTTCTGTCTCTATCTCATGTAGAGTGTAAGCTCTTTTGATCAGCAGGGTACTCTATCTCATGTAGAGTGTAAGCTCTTATGATCAGCAGGGTTCTGTATCTCATGTAGAGTGTAAGCTCTTATGATCAGCAGGGTTCTCTATCTCATGTAGAATGTAAGCTCTTATGATCAGCAGGGTTCTGTCTCTATCTCATGTAGAGTGTAAGCTCTTATGATCGGCAGGGTTCTGTCTCTATCTCATGTAGAGTGTAAGCTCTTATGGTCAGCAGGGTTCTGTCTCTATCTCATGTAGAGTGTAAGCTCTTATGGTCAGCAGGGTTCTGTCTCTATCTCATGTAGAGTGTAAGCTCTTTTGATCAGCAGGGTTCTCTATCTCATGTAGAGTGTAAGCTTTTATGATCAGCAGGGTTCTCTATCTCATGTAGAGTGTAAGCTCTTATGATCAGCAGGGTTCTCTATCTCATGTAGAGTGTAAGCTCTTATGATCAGCAGGGTTCTCAATCTCATGTAGAGTGTAAGCTCTTATGATCAGCAGGGTTCTGTCTCTATGTCATGTAGAGTGTAAGCTCTTATGATCAGCAGGGTTCTCTATCTCATGTAGAGTGTAAGCTCTTATGATCAGCAGGGTTCTGTCTCTATCTCATGTAGAGTGTAATCTCTTATGATCAGCAGGGTTCTGTCTCTATCTCATGTAGAATGTAAGCTCTTATGATCAGCAGGGTTCTCTATTTCATGTAGAGTGTAATCTCTTATGGTCAGCAGGGTTCTCTATCTCATGTAGAGTGTAAGCTCTTATGATCAGCAGGGTTCTCTATCTCATGTAGAGTGTAAGCTCTTATGATCAGCAGGGTTCTGTCTCTATCTCATGTAGAGTGTAAGCTCTTATGATCAGCAGGGTTCTGTCTCTATCTCATGTAGAGTGTAAGCTCTTATGATCAGCAGGGTTCTCTATCTCATGTAGAATGTAAGCTCTTATTATCAGCAGGGTTCTCTATCTCTTGTAGAGTGTAAGCTCTTATGATCAGCAGGGTTCTCTATTTCATGTAGAGTGTAATCTCTTATGATCAGCAGGGTTCTCTATTTCATGTAGAGTGTAAGCTCTTATGATCAGCAGGGTTCTCTATCTCATGTAGAGTGTAAGCTCTTATGATCAGCAGGGTTCTCTATTTCATGTAGAGTGTAATCTCTTATGATCAGCAGGGTTCTCTATTTCATGTAGAGTGTAAGCTCTTATGGTCAGCAGGGTTCTCTATCTCATGTAGAGTGTAAGCTCTTATGATCAGCAGGGTTCTCTATCTCATGTAGAGTGTCAGCTCTTATGATCAGCAGGGTTCTGTCTCTATCTCATGTAGAGTGTAAGCTCTTATGATCAGCAGGGTTCTCTATCTCATGTAGAGTGTAAGCTCTTATTATCAGCAGGGTTCTCTATCTCTTGTAGAGTGTAAGCTCTTATGATCAGCAGGGTTCTCTATTTCATGTAGAGTGTAATCTCTTATGATCAGCAGGGTTCTCTATTTCATGTAGAGTGTAAGCTCTTATGGTCAGCAGGGTTCTCTATCTCATGTAGAGTGTAAGTGCTTATGATCAGCAGGGTTCTCTATCTCATGTAGAGTGTAAGCTCTTATGGTCAGCAGGGTTCTCTATCTCATGTAGAGTGTAAGCTCTTATGATCAGCAGGGTTCTCTATCTCATGTAGAGTGTAAGCTCTTATGATCAGCAGGGTTCTCTATCTCATGTAGAGTGTAAGCTCTTATGATCAGCAGTGTTCTCTATTTCATGTAGAGTGTAAGCTCTTATGGTCAGCAGGGTTCTCTATCTCATGTAGAGTGTAAGCTCTTATTATCAGCAGGGTTCTCTATCTCATGTAGAGTGTAAGCTCTTATGATCAGCAGGGTTCTCTATTTCATGTAGAGTGTAATCTCTTATGATCAGCAGGGTTCTCTATTTCATGTAGAGTGTAAGCTCTTATGGTCAGCAGGGTTCTCTATCTCATGTAGAGTGTAAGCTCTTATGATCAGCAGGGTTCTCTATCTCATGTAGAGTGTAAGCTCTTATGATCAGCAGGGTTCTCTATCTCATGTAGAGTGTAAGCTCTTATGATCAGCAGGGTTCTGTCTCTATCTCATGTAGAGTGTAAGCTCTTATGATCAGCAGGGTTCTGTCTCTATCTCATGTAGAGTGTAAGCTCTTATGATCAGCAGGGTTCTCTATCTCATGTAGAATGTAAGCTCTTATTATCAGCAGGGTTCTCTATCTCTTGTAGAGTGTAAGCTCTTATGATCAGCAGGGTTCTCTATTTCATGTAGAGTGTAATCTCTTATGATCAGCAGGGTTCTCTATTTCATGTAGAGTGTAAGCTCTTATGATCAGCAGGGTTCTCTATCTCATGTAGAGTGTAAGCTCTTATGATCAGCAGGGTTCTCTATTTCATGTAGAGTGTAATCTCTTATGATCAGCAGGGTTCTCTATTTCATGTAGAGTGTAAGCTCTTATGGTCAGCAGGGTTCTCTATCTCATGTAGAGTGTAAGCTCTTATGATCAGCAGGGTTCTCTATCTCATGTAGAGTGTCAGCTCTTATGATCAGCAGGGTTCTGTCTCTATCTCATGTAGAGTGTAAGCTCTTATGATCAGCAGGGTTCTCTATCTCATGTAGAGTGTAAGCTCTTATTATCAGCAGGGTTCTCTATCTCTTGTAGAGTGTAAGCTCTTATGATCAGCAGGGTTCTCTATTTCATGTAGAGTGTAATCTCTTATGATCAGCAGGGTTCTCTATTTCATGTAGAGTGTAAGCTCTTATGGTCAGCAGGGTTCTCTATCTCATGTAGAGTGTAAGTGCTTATGATCAGCAGGGTTCTCTATCTCATGTAGAGTGTAAGCTCTTATGGTCAGCAGGGTTCTCTATCTCATGTAGAGTGTAAGCTCTTATGATCAGCAGGGTTCTCTATCTCATGTAGAGTGTAAGCTCTTATGATCAGCAGGGTTCTCTATCTCATGTAGAGTGTAAGCTCTTATGATCAGCAGGGTTCTCTATTTCATGTAGAGTGTAAGCTCTTATGGTAAGCAGGGTTCTCTATCTCATGTAGAGTGTAAGCTCTTATTATCAGCAGGGTTCTCTATCTCATGTAGAGTGTAAGCTCTTATGATCAGCAGGGTTCTCTATTTCATGTAGAGTGTAATCTCTTATGATCAGCAGGGTTCTCTATTTCATGTAGAGTGTAAGCTCTTATGGTCAGCAGGGTTCTCTATCTCATGTAGAGTGTAAGCTCTTATGATCAGCAGGGTTCTCTATCTCATGTAGAGTGTAAGCTCTTATGATCAGCAGGGTTCTCTGTTTCATGTAGAGTGTAAGCTCTTATGATCAGCAGGGTTCTCTGTTTCATGTAGAGTGTAAGCTCTTATGATCAGCAGGGTTCTCTGTTTCATGTAGAGTGTAAGCTCTTATGATCAGCAGGGTTCTGTCTCTATCTCATGTTGAGTGTAAGCTCTTATGATCCGCAAGGTTCTCTCTCTATCTCATGTAGAGTGTAAGCTCTTATGATCAGCAGAGTTATTTCTCTCTCTTCACCCCTAGATGTATTTTCTGAGCTATTACAAGCTTTCTAGTATATATATTTATACAAATGTATTTACTGCAATTGAAATCTTGGAAAATTTGTCAAAGCTGGCAAATTTGAATTTAAAAAGATTCATTTATCTCTAGTAGTCAGATAAAATAAGGACTTGGCTACAGGTAACTACATCTATATCACCCACATTTTTTAGCGTTTTAGTAAAGGGTCTTACTAGTGATGAGCGAATATGCTTGTTGCTCGGGTGGTCTCCGAGTATTTTGGCGTGCTCGGAGATTTAGTTTATGTCTATGCAGCTGCATGATTTGAGGCTGCTAGACAGCTTGAATAGATGTGGGGATTGCCTGTTTGTTAGGGAATCCTCACATGTATTCAAACTCTCTAGCAGCCGCAAATCATGCAGCTGCGTCGACATAAACTAAAACTTCAAGCACGCTGAAATACTCGGAGACCACCTGAGCATGCTCGGAGAAACTCGAGTGACGAGCATACTCGCTCATTACTAGTCTTTACAAGCTTGAGATATTGATGACCTTTCCTTAATATAGCAGATGAGGTGTTTTCAGCTCTGGCCGCTCCAGATGAATACAGAGCCATAACAGTACAGATTTGCTACCTGTACAATAGCCATTCTCAGGTACTGCAGCTAAACTTCTTTCAAAGTGAATAAGAACTGCGATGAAGTCACTGGGAACAGCCATTGCACAGTGAACGGAGATGTCCTGTTTCAGAACTTACATGTGGCCATCAAAAGCGCTGATGATAGTGATGATGAACTGATTGGTTGTGGTGTTGATATTTGACCCTCATAGATCTGATATTTATGAGCTTTCCTAAGGATAGTTCATCAATACTTTAATCCCTGAAAATTCCAATAAGGATAAAATATTCTGGTGTTTGCCTTTGAAATTATTTGGTTAAAGTCCAAAAAGCAATGCTTAGCCTACACTGCAGAAAGAACATCAAACCGTCAGCATGAGCATCTGTCCATTTTTGCTTCAATGAGTTCTGCTCCCTCTTAATCATAATCCAGGAGAGAAGGAAACATTAAAAAAAAAAAGTTTAGAAATGTGTTTTGATTTTTCTTGATGAAAATTGATGAATTAAAATATGGTAATATGGTATATGTAGATTTTAATTTTGATGTGAATTTGATTATAAAATTGGTGACAATCTGCAACATTGCTGTAACAATATGTAAATTTTGTGGATTTGAAAATCTCGACATGATCTAAATGTTGGACAGATTTTTGAAGTGGAGTTTTTGAACTGTAAATCGTTGTAGATTTCTTTTTAGTGCAGAATGTACCACAAAAATCTGTGACAAATCAAGCACGTCAATAAATTAATCACCTTAAATGGGTTTTCCGGGTTTATGCAAAATGGACTGATTTTGTTAATGTTATTTAATAAAACAAGGGAATAATTAACTACTCCTTGAATCCCTGCTTGCTTCAGTGCAATCTCAGCCAATCACTGTCCTCAGTAGTCATGATGGACAAAACGTCACAACTTTCAGCACCAGCAGGTGCAGAGTGGCATGGGATTCAAGTGGGTATGGAATTGTTTTCTTTTAATAACGTTTTCTACCTTATAGCCAATGTTGTAGAAAAATGATCTAAGAATTCTCTGAGCATAACTGTATATGTTAATGCTAGTAACTATCATCATTACATTAAAACCAATACGTTACCTTTTCAAATTTTACAGTTTTAATCTGCACTAAAACAATTTAGGTTACTTGGCACCAACTCCGTTTTTTGCGGGGAATTTGAGGAAAAAACAAAACAATTAGTGACACTTTCATTAGAAAATTTCACTTTTACTGGTAATAATATGATTTTTATGTTTATCGTCTTTAGGGTCAGAATGGAGAACCAGGAGGTAAAGGAGAAAAAGGTGGTCCCGGTGAAAGAGGAGAGTCTGGTCCTCCAGGTGTTGCTGGACCTGCTGGTGGTCCTGGCCCTGCTGTGAGTTGTCTTTATATAAATTTTATATATATACACATTGCTCAAAAAAATAAAGGGAATACTTAAACAACAGAATATAACTCCAAGTAAATCACTCTTCTGTGAAATCAAACTGTCCACTTAGGAAGCAACACTGTTTGACAATCAATTTCACATGCTGTTGTGCAAATGGAATAAACAACAGATGGAAATTATTGGCAATTATCAAGACACACTCAATAAAGGAGTGGTTCTGCGGGTGGGGACCACAGACCACATCTCAGTACCAATGCTTTCTGGCTGATGCTTTGGTCACTTTTGAATGTTGGCTGTGCTTTCACACTCGTGGTAGCATGAGACGGACTCTACAACCAACACAAGTAGCTCACGTAGTGCAGCTCATCCAGGATGGCACATCATTGTGAGCTGTGGCAAGAAGATTTGCTGTGTCTGTCAGTGTAGTGTCCAGAGGCTGGAGGTGCTACCAGGAAACAGGCCACTACACCAGGAGACGTCAAGGGGGCCGTAGGAGGGCAACAACCCAGCAGCAGGACTGCTATCTCAGCCTTTGTGCAAGGAGGAACAGGAGGAGCACTGCCAGAGCCCTGCAAAATGACCTCTGGCAGGCCACAAATGTGCATGTGTCTGCACAAACGGTTAGAAACTGACTCCATGAGGATGGTCTGAGTGCCTGACGTCCACAGATGGGGGTAGTGCTCACAGGCCAACACCGTGCAGGACGCTTGGCATTTTCCACAGAGCACCAGGACTGGCATATTTGCCACTGGCGCCCTGTGCTCTTCACAGATGAAAGCAGGTTCATACTGAGGCATGTGACAGATGTGACATAGTCTGAAGAAGATGTGGAGAGCGATCTCCTGTATGCAACATCCTTCAGCATGACCGGTTTGGCAGTGGGTCAGTAATGGTGTGCTGGTTTCTTTGGAGGGCCTCACAGCCCTCCTTGTGCTCGCCAGAGGTAGCTTGACTGCCATTAGGTACTGAGATGAGATCATCAGACCCCTTGTGAGACCATATGCTGGTGCAGTTGGTCCTGGGTTCCTCCTAATGCAGAACAATGCCAGACCTCATGTGGCTGGGGTGTGTCAGCAGTTCCTGCAAGATGAAGGCATTGAAGCTATGGACTGGCCTGCCCGTTCCCAGACCTGAATCCGATTGAACACATCTGGGACATCATGTCTCGCACCATCCACCAATGTCACATTGCACCACAGACTGTCCAGGAGTTGGCAGATGCTTTAGTCCAGGTCTGGGAGGAGATCCCTCAGGAGACCATCCACCACCTCATCAGGAGCATGCCCAGGCATCGTAGGGAGGTCATACAGGCACATAGAGGCAACGCACACACAACTGAACATCATTTCCTTGTCTTGAGGCATTTCCACTGAAGTTGGATCAGCCTGTAATTTGATTTTCCACTTTTATTTTTAGTATCATTCCAAATCCAGACCTCCATGGGATATTCATTTTGATTTACATTGATCATTCTATGTTTTATGGTTCTCAACACATTCCACTATGTAATGAATAAAGATTTGCAACTGAAATATTTCATTCAGTGATAATTGGATGTAGTATTTTAGTGTTCCCTTTATTTTTTTGAACAGTGTATATATTTTAATTTATACTTTCAGATATTAGTGTGCAAAATTATATTTTATTTTGTTTCAAAATGTATAGCATATCTGCTTATTTAAAGTTTTACTTTCAATGTTCTTCTTAATCATAGGGTGGTCCCGGTCCTCAAGGAACTAAAGGTGACCGCGGTGCTCCAGGCTCAGCTGTAAGCAAATAAGCATTATTTTACTTTATTTTATTATAATTAAAATGATTGTAACCATATGAATGAAATGCATTGGAAATTCTCATTGTATTGATTTAATTGGAAGTTAATTAGAAATTCATGATGACAAAGAATAAATTGAGCACTATGGGCCCAATTCATCAAGTTATTTTTTGCCAAAATTCTATTGCAAAAACACTTGCAATGTCACTTTTTTGTCCGCAAAAATGTTGCATTTTTATGCCACTGTTGGCCAGCTCCGCTAACTTTTAGAAAAATGGGTGGAGATGAGGCAGGACAAAGCATGAACAAACACACCAGACTATCATGATCATGAATGCCCTTAATGTGATAGAAATTACACTTAACATTTACACCAGTTTCTGACTGAAGTATAATTTCAGGCAGTTGTACATGGCAGTGGAGTATAAACCCTTAAAATATTTTTTATTAAATTCAATAAATATTAAAATCAATGAATCACATACAGAAATACTACTAGGTAATTACAAAAGAATGAGAACGCCAATAAAATATATCTAAACACATATTGTCCTGTGCCTTATCTAGCTCACTGTATCCAGATATACACAACAGTATCAGGGGTACATATTCCCCACATACCAAAATATAGCTAATCATGAATTCATATTTTACAACATCAAAAAAGCAAGATGGCCACACTTACTGAGGTATATATTTGAAGAAAGTGTCCCCACCACCCCAACGCACGTTTCGTTTCAATACTTCATCAGGAGTAAAATATGAATTCATGATTAACTATATTTTGGTATGTGGGAAATATGTACCCCTGATACTGTTATGTATATCTGGATACAATGAGCTAGATAAGACACAGGACACTATGTGATTAGATATATTTTATTGGCATCCCCATTCTTTTGTAATTACATAGTAGTTAGTATTACTGTATGTGATTCATTAATTTTAATATTTATTGAATTTAATAAAAGCGATTTTAAGGGTATATATTCCTCTGGTTATTTTTTAACCAATTTTGTTTTGAATACGTTATATGAGTTAAATCACCCATTTACTTTGGTGGGCTTTTTGATATATAATAGTTGTACATGACAGTTGAAGAAGCATGCCACTTTTTGAATTTGGCACATTCTAATTCTGCTCACAGTTCATTAAGACTAATCGGCCCCTAGATGTGCACTTCATGGTCAGGTTCTGGCAATTAGATTTTCACATATGCATATTGTAATATCACAATAACTAGTATGTCTCTAAATTAGTACGTTAATCGATTTAATTATTTTAAGCATTTTTGCCTCTCATGGCTAAAATAAAAAAGTCAAGTTTTGTCAAATGCAGTTTTCAATATGATTATGCAAGCTACAAAATAAGATTAAAATTGACATTAAACAATGCAAAATTGTACTTCAAGTTTTCCCAAGCCAATCTCAGTCGTTTGAGAATTGTATTATTTAAGTAAATTATATATTTAACATCAACATAGTCTGCAACTCTGTAGAGAGATAGGCATCCCTCCCCATCGCCCTTGCCCCCATTGGGGTTGAATATCTACATTTCAAATTTACCTATTGGGTTGCTTTTAGAGCGTGTGAGGAAAAGCAAAAACACAGACAACATACAAAATTCATAAAGTATAACCCTATGTTATCTTGTCCTCACTAAGTAGCACAGAAACCAGAACAAGGAAGGTGCATCCTTATACTCTTGTGTGTGTGTGTGTGTATATATATATAAAAAAAAATAAATAAAAATAAATATATATATATATATATATATATATATATATACACACATACATATACTGGTATATATATATATTTATATTCAGGTGGATTTTGAAGGTTAAAGAAAGTCTGAATTGAATTAGAAAAAGATAAATAATTGACATAGGTAGTTTAATTTTCTGACTTCATAATGTTTCATTATATTTCCTTGATACCTTTCAGGGTGCTGCTGGTTTCCCTGGTGCTCGTGGTTTACCTGGACCTCCCGGTTCTAATGTAAGTAGACACTTATGTAAAAACAAAACTCAGTCAGTTTTTACAGACAGATGGCAAATATCAATGACAATTAAATATATGATCCTACTATATATGTGTAATATTTATTTTAACAATATTTAACGCAGTACCTATACACATAGCTCTAGAATACCATTCAGAATAGTACTAACATTACGGTACATTACTGCAGTATATGGCAATTTTAACTTCTTAACAAATGCTTTTCCTTAACTCACTCACTAATTAGCTAGGAAATATAGGACAAACATGCATGACAATAATTAAGGCATTTATTCTTCCTTTTTTTATTAAAAAGTGATTCTTTCTTGTGGCAGACGTGGCAGTTTGTTTAAATCAATGTTCTCACTCAAGTTAAGATTTAATAAGAAACTCTTTCTTATTAATAGGGCAATGCTGGTTCTCCCGGTTCTCCTGGTGGCCCAGGAAAAGATGGCCCTCCAGGTCCAGCAGGCAGTCTTGGAGCTCCTGGTAGTCCAGGTTCCGCAGGTCCAAAGGGTGAGCCAGGTCAACCAGGAGAGAGGGGTCAACCAGGTTCTCGAGGAGAAGCGGTAAGTATTTCTTATATTATTTCAGCTGAACACTCACATGAACAGTGAGTGTGAATCATTAAAACATTTACATATTTTGTGTATTTGTTATTTTCTTCCACAGGGTGCACCAGGACCTTCTGGTATCTCTGGCCCAGCTGGTAACCGTGGTATTGTAGGTTTACCTGGCCTACAGGGTAGACCAGGTACTTCTGGACTTCCAGGTAGTAAGGTAGGTTATAATTCATTGTTTCTGCAAGATATTGTTTTCAAGATTTTAAATATTATGTTTGAATAGTTTTTTACTTCATATACTAATCCACATGCCATAATAACTTGACATTACCATTTTGTGACGTTATGTATGAAACTTTATTCATATATCAAATATTTTAAGCAATTTACCTCCAATACAGCATAATGTTTTATTTTTAAGGGTGAAGATGGTAAACCTGGTAACAATGGGTCTCCTGGCGATCGCGGCTCTCCTGGTCCACCAGGACCATCTGGTCTTAATGGGTCTCCTGGAGAAAGTGGTCGAGATGTAAGTTACTTATATGTTGACTTGTAGAAGAGAATGATTTCTATTATTTTTACAGTAATCTCATTATATAATGAATAAACACGTTGTGGTGTTTTATGCATTATTTAGAGGGAGAGATAAATTAATATTGATTTTCTTTATGGTCAACTAGTAAGTAAATATAATACATTTATTCATTAGGGTAATCCAGGTACCGATGGCTTGCCTGGACGGGATGGATCTCCTGGCTCTAAGGTATGAATAACAAATCCAGCAATTTGTCTATAGTTTACCTACTCTCAATAAACTTTTGTTAATCTATTGTACCTTTGGCTCTTTCCCAGGGGGATCGTGGTGAAAATGGCTCTCCTGGTGCTCCTGGATCTCCAGGCCATCCTGGTGCCCCAGGTCCTGTTGGTCCAGCAGGAAAATCAGGGGATAGAGGAGAAAATGTAAGTGATTTATTTAAGAATTATTTGCTTTACAATGTGTAAACATATTTAGATCATTGACATACTGTGATACGTTATTATAATCTTTACAAGAAAATTTTTTTACAGCAATTTAGAAAGTTATCTGCTGGTATATTGTGCGCAAACAATAATTCGTAAGTATACAGTATACTCGTATAGGACAGTTTTGTATAGGCATACAGTTTCTTATGTAAGACACTAATATAGCGCTACATTAGAAAAAGAACCTTTTCTTGTCTCCACATATGGAAATAAGTCATTGGATTGATTATCAATATTAAAATTATTATATATTCTACTGTCTCATTTTTGAGATGAGAGAAACATTGTCCATTTGACATTTCATGTGGAAAACAGTTGTGATGCAATATTGTTTCATGGGAGTGGTTGATTATTTTTGGCTGTGTTTTCCAAATCTGATATATTCATGAGATGCATGCGCACCACCCACCACTGATAGATTTCTTTCTCTCTATTGTGGTAACATGACTGTGAAATAGAGATGGGTGTGGAAAGGGATCTGATATGTCATGAATACATTGGAATTCTTACTAACAACCCCTGCATTGCTAAAATTAGTCTGTCACTGCTTTCTGCTGCCAATTGAGAAGACAGAAAAAAACAAGTTGACAAGTTATTCTTTAAAGTGGTATTCTCACCCAAATCATCCCCTTTCATATAGGGTCATAACATTCGATATGATTGGATAGGGTTACTTTTCGAATATTACCAATTTAAAAGCATAATAAGCAAGATTTTTACTTTTGTGTTCTTATGAAAACAAATTTTCATGCACACTTTCTTTTTTAGGGTCCTTCTGGTCCTGCTGGTCCTGCTGGTCCCGCTGGTTCTCGAGGTCTCCCAGTAGGTTTCAAGCAATTCTTTGATCGCTCACATATACAATAGGATTTGTAATAAATATATACATATATAAATATATGTGTATATACAGCATGCACATATAAATACATTTGTATATACAGGAAATGTACATATATATATATATATTCCTCCTATATACCCTCCTATATATCCTCCTATATACTGTATATCTCACACTCTCAGATACCTGTTTGGATACGTGGATACACATGTCACGGGATTTTAGATCAAAACAACAAGTATTTATTGTCCATCATAAACGTTACATTTCCAAAATGAAAACAGCCTTCCTTAACCCCTTTACCCCCAAGGGTGGTTTGCACGTTAATGACCAGGCCAATTTTTACAATTCTGACCACTATCCCTTTATGAGGTTATAACTCTGGAATGCTTCAACGGATCCTGGTGATTCTGACGATTTTTTCTCGAGACATATTGTACTTCATGATAGTGGTAAAATTTCTTTGATATTACCTGCGTTTATTTGTGAAAAAAACTAAATTTGGCGAAAATTTTGAAAATTTCGCAACTTTCCAAATTTGAATTTTTATGCAATTAAATCACAGAGATATGTCACACAAAATACTTAATAAATAACATTTACCACATGTCTATTTTACATAAGCACAGTTTTGGAACCGAAATTTTTTTTTGTTAGGGAGTTATAAGGGTTAAAGTTGACCAGCAATTTCTCATTTTTAAAAAACCATTTTTTTTTAGGGTCTACATCTCATTTGAAGTCATTTTGAGGGGTCTATATGATAGAAAATAACCAAGTGTGACACCGTTCTAAAAACTGCACCCCTCAAGGTGCTCAAAACCACATTCAAGAAGTTTATTAACCCTTCGTGTGTTTCACAGGAATTTTTGGAATGTTTAAATAAAAATGAACATTTAACTTTTTTTCACACAAAATTTATTTCAGCTCCAATTTGTTTTATTTTACCAAGGGTAACAGGAGAAAATGGACCCCAAAAGTTGTTGTGCAATTTGTCCTGAGTACGCTGATACCCTATATGTGGGGGTAAACCACTGTTTGGGCGCATGGGAGAGCTCAGAAGGGAAGGAGCACTGTTTGACTTTTCAAAGCAAAATTGACAGGAATTGAGATGGGACGCCATGTTGCGTTTGAAGAGCCCCTGATGTGCCTAAACATTGAAACCCCCCACAAGTAACACCATTTTGGAAAGTAGACCACCTAAGGAACTTATCTAGATGTGTGGTGAGCACTTTGACCCATTAAGTGATTCACAGAAGTTTATAATGCAGAGGCGTAAAAATAAAAAATCATATTTTTTCACAAAAATGATCTTTTCGCCCCCAATTTTTTATTTTCCCAAGGGTAAGAGTAGAAATTGGACAACAAAAGTTGTTGTGCAATTTGTCCTGAGTATGCTGATACCCCATATGTGGGGGTAAACCACTGTTTGGCTGCATGGGAGAGCTTGGAAGGGAAGGAGCGCCGTTTGACTTTTCAATGCAAAATTGACGTGAAAATAAAAATTCTTTTTTTTCCACAAAAATTATTTTTTAGCCCCCAGTTTTGTATTTTTCCAAGGGTAACAGTTGAAATTGGACCCCAAAAGTTGTTGTCCAATTTGTCCTGAGTACGCTGATACCCCATATGTGCGGGGTAACCACCGTTTGAGCGCATGGCAGAGCTCGGAAGGGAAGGAGTGTCATTTGTAATGCAGACTTAGATGGATTGGTCTGCAGGCGTCACATTGCGTTTGCAGAGCCCCTAATGTACCTAAACAGTAGAAACCCCCCACAAGTGACCCCATATTGAAAACTAGACACCCCAAGGAACTTATCTAGATGTGCTGTGAGAACTTTGAACCCCCAAGTGTTTCACTACAGTTTATAACGCAGAGCCGTGAAAATAAAAAATATTTTTTTTTTCCACAAAATTTATTTTTTAGCCCCCAGTTTTGTATTTTTCCAAGGGTAATAGTTGAAATTGGACCCCAAAAGTGGTTGCCCAATTTGTCCTGAGTACGCTGATACCCCATATGTGGGGGGGAACCACCGTTTGAGCACTTGGCAGAGCTCGGAAGGGAAGGAGCGTAATTTGGAATGCAGATATAAATGGATTGGTCTGCAGGTGTCACATTGCGTTTGCAGAGCCCCTAATGTACCTAAACAGTAGAAACCCCCCACAAGTGACCCCATATTGGAAACTAGACCCCCCAAGGAACTTATCTAGATGTGTTGTGAGAACTTTGAACCCCCAAGTGTTTCACTACAGTTTATAACGCAGAGCCGTGAAAATAAAAAATCCTTTTTTTCCACAAAAATTATTTTTTAGCCCCCAGTTTTGTATTTTCCCAAGGGTAGCAGGAGAAATTGGACTCCAAAAGTTGTTGTCCAATGTGTCCTGAGTACGCCGATACCCGATATGTTGGGGTAAACCCCTGTTTGGGCGCACGGGAGAGCTCGGAAGGGAAGGAGCACTGTTTTACTTTTTCAACGCAGAATTGGCTGGAATTGAGATCGGATGCCATGTCGTGTTTGGAGAGCCCCTGATGTGCCTAAACAGTGGAAACCCCCCAATTATAACTGAAACCCTAATCCAAACACATCCCTAACCCTAATCCCAACAGTAACCCTAACCACACCCCTAACCCTATTCCTAACCCTATTCCCAACCGTAAATGTAATCCAAACCCTAACCCTAACTTTAGCCCCAACCCTAACCCTAACTTTAGCCCCAACCCTAACTGTAGCCATAACCCTAGCCCCAACCCTAACCCTAACCCTTCCCCTAACCCTAGCCCTAACCCTACCCCTAGCCCTAACCCTAACCCTAGCCCTAACCCTAGCCCTAGCCCTAACCCTACCCCTAACCCTAATGAGGAAATAGAAATAAATACATTTTTGTAATTTTTTAATTTTTCGCTAACTAAGGGAGTGATGAAGGGGGGTTTGATTTACTTTTATTGCGGGTTTTTTAGCGGATTTTTATGATTGGCAGCCGCCACACACTGAAAGACGCTTTTTATTGCAAAAAATATTTTTTGCATTACCACATTTTGAGAGCTATAATTTTTCCATATTTTGGTCCACAGAGTCATGTGAGGACTTGTTTTTTGAGGGACGTTTTTATTGGTATCATTTTCGGGCACATGACATTTTTTGATCGCTTTTTATTCCAATTTTTGTGAGGCAGAATGAACAAAAACCAGCTATCCATGAATTTCTTTTGCGGGAGGCGTTTATACCGTTCCGCATTTGGTAAAATGGATAAAGCAGTTTTATTCTTCGGGACAGTACGATTACAGCGATACCTCAATTATATCATTTTTTTATGTTTTGGTGATTTTATACGATAAAAACTATTTTATAGAAAAAATAATTATTTTTGCATCGCTTTATTCTGAGGACTATAACTTTTTTACTTTTTCTTTGATGATGCTGTGTGGTGGCTCACTTTTTGCAGGACAAGATGACGTTTTCAGCGGTACCATGGTTATTTATATCCGTCTTTCTGATCGCGTGTTATTCCACTTTTTGTTTGGCGGCATGATAATAAAGCGTTGTTTTTTGGCTCGTTTTTTTTTTTTTTTACGGTGTTCACTGAAGGGGTTAACTAGTGGGACAGTTATAGGTCGGGTCGTTACGGACGCGGCAATACTAAATATGTGTATTTTTATTGTTTTTTTTATTTATTTAGATAAAGAAATGTATTTATAGGAACCATATATATATATATTTTTTTTTGAGGGGGCAAATTTTTTTTAATTTTTTTTACACATGTGAATATTTTTTTTTTCACTATAACATTGCCCCAGGGGGGGCATCATGTTATAGTGTAAGATTGCCGATCTGACACTTTGCTGTGCACTGTGTCAGATCGGCGATCTGAGGTGCACAGATTCAGGCTTCGCGGCGCTTGCTCTGAGCAGGCGCTGTGAAGCCACCTCCCTGCAGGACCCGGATGCCGCGGCCATCTTGGATCCAGGCCTGTGCAGGGAGGCCTGTGCAGGCCCACCCCACATGGACGGAATAGTACGTCCAATGGCAGAAAGGGGTTAAATATCAATGGATAACATAAACAATTTTTTTCTTCAGGCAGATGAAACAACATAAATGTAGCAGCCTCACCAATCTCTGTATTTCCAGCAGCAGTTCACACTTGCATTCAATGTGTTCACCAAACAAACACCTCTCTGTTTAGCTCCAGAACACCTCAATTTGCAGAGCAGACTAACCAGCAGCTCTGCCTTTCTCCAATTTCAACACCCTCCACACTGTTGAGCTATCCCTCCTGATGTTAATCAGCCTGTAAACCCCATAAAGATCATAGGAAAGACGTTTCCCAGCAAGATTCTTTTGGTTGCTCAAAATCCAGTCACAGTAAACCTGCTCAGTGATCTACAATAGTATTATTGCCTGGTACAGCTTACATTACACTGTGTAACAAATTTCAGGGAAATTCTTGTCCCCTGAGAAAATTTTACTGTATCTTATAAATTTTGATATACTGAAGAAGAATATGTGCTCCAAAAGTCTGTATCACATAAGGTTTTTAACTAGTGATGAGCGAATATACTCGTTACTCGAGATTTCTCGAGCATGCTCGGGTGTCCTCCAAGTATTTTTTAGTGCTCGGAGTTTTAGTTTTTCTTGCCGCAGCTGAATGATTTACATCTGATAGCCAGCATAAGTACATGTTGGGGTTGCCTGGTTGCTAGGGAATTCCCACATGTACTTAAGCTGGCTATCAGATGTAAATCATTCAGCTGCGGCAAGAAAAACTAAAACTCTGAGCACTAAAAAAATACTCGGAGGACCCCCGAGCATGCTTGAGAAATCTCGAGTAACGAGTATATTCGCTCATCACTATTTTTAACCCCTTCATGACGGGAGCTATTTTTGATTTTTGCTTTTTGCTCTCCTTATTTCCAGAGCCATAACTTTTTTATTTTTCCGTCAATATGGCCGTGTGAGGGCTTATTTTTTGCGGGACGAGTTGTACTTTTGAAAGACTCCATTGGTTTTACCATGTCATGTACTCAAACCTGGGAAAAAAAATTCCAAGTGCTGTGAAATTGCAAAAAAAGTGCAATCCCACATTTGTTTTTTGCTTGGCTTTTTTGCTAGGTTCACTAAATGCTAAAACTGACCTGCCAATATGATTCTTCAGGTCATTATGAGTTCATAGACATAAAACATGTCTAGGTTCTCTTTTATCTAAGTGGTGAAAAAAAAAATTCAACGTTTGCTAAAGAAAAATTGCGCAATTTTCCAAGACCCGTAGCGTCTCCATTTTTCGTGATCTCAGGTTTTGTGCAGATACGTTCTTTTGATTGCCCGTTATTGCATTTTAATGCAATGTCGCCGCGACCAAAAACATTTTATTTTTTTATTGCTACACCGTTTAGCGATTGGGTTAATTCTTTTATTATTGATAGATTGGGCGATTCTGAATGCGGCGATACCAAATATGTGTAAGTTTGATTTTCTTTTTTTATTGTTTTAATTTGATTGGGGCCAAAGGGGGGTGATTTGAACTTTTATTTTTTTTAATATTTTTAAAGACTTTTTTTGTTACTTTTGGCATGCTTCAATAGCCTCCATAGGAGGCAAGAAGCTGCCATAGCGCGATCGCCTCTGCTACATAGGAGAGATGCTCAGATCACCTCTATGCAGCAGAATTACAGGCTTGCTATGAGTGCCGACCACAGGTTGGTGCTCATAGCAATCTGCCATCAACAACAATATCAAAATATTGTTTAACCCCTTCCCGACTTGCGCCGTACTAGTACTGCTCTGCAGGAACTGAGTTCCCGCAAACCGCAGTACTAGTACAGCGGCACGATCACGCGGTCTCACGGTGAGCACCGCGGCGACCTGCTGAGAGCAGGCGCCGGAAAGCCTCCTGCACTGCCTGTGCTATGCAAAGTGTCAGGTCACGATCTGATGAAATATAGTGATGTTCCGCCCTGGGACAATGTTATAAAGTAAAAAAAAAAAATCCCCAAAAAATAAATAAATAAATATTTTCCAATATATCCATTTATTTATGTAAAAAAAAATAAAATAAATAAAAGTACACATATTTGGCATTGCCGCGTCCGTAATGACCCGCTCTATAAAAGTATCCCACTAGTTAACCCCTTCAGTGAACACCACAAATAAAATAAATAAAAAACGAGGCAAAAAACAACGCTTTATCATCATACTGCTGAACAAAAAGTGCAATAAAATGTGATTAAAAAAAAGACGGATATAAATAAACATGGTACCGCTGAAAACGTCATCTTGTCCGGCAAAAAAAAGCCCCCATACAGAAAAATAAAAAAGTTATAGCTCTCAGAATAAAGCGATGCAAAAACTATTATTTTTTATATAAAATAGTTTTTATTGTGTAAAAAGCGCAAAAAGATAAAAAAGATATAAATGAGGTATCGCTGTAATCGTACTAACCCGAAGAATAAAGCTGCTTTATCAATTTAACCACATGTGGAACGATGTAAACGCCCCCCTTCAGGAATTGCTGTTTTTTGTTCATTCTGCCTCCCAAAAATTGGAATAAAAAGCAATCAAAAAATGTCTTGTGCCTGAAAATGGTACCAATAAAAACATCAACTCATCCCGCAGAAAACAAGACCTCACATGACTCTGTGGGCCAAAATATGGATAAATTATATGGTGATGCAAAAAACTATTTTTGTGCAATAAAAAGCGTCTCTTAGCGTGTCACAGCTGCCAAACAAAAACCCGCTATAAAAACCCACTATAAATAGTAAATCAAACCCCCCTTTATCACCCCCTTAGTTAGGGAAAAATAATAAAATTTAAAAAATGTATTTATTTCCATTTTCCCATTAGGGTTAGGGTTAGGGCTAACGTTAGGGTTGGGGCTAAAGTTTGGGTTAGGGCTAGGGCTAAAGTTAGGGTTAGGGTTGGGTTTGGATTATGTTTAGGGTTGGGATTAAGGTTAGGACTGGTATTAGGGTTAGGGGTGTGGTCATGGTTATGGTTAGGGTTGGGATTAGGGTTAGGGGTGTGTTCGGGTTAGGGGTGTGGTTAAGGTTATGGTTGGGATTAGGCTTAGGGGTGCGTTGGGGTTAGGGTTGGAGTTAGAATTGGGTTTTTTTCCACTGTTTAGGCACATCAGGGGCTCACGAATCACGACATGGTGTCCGATCTCAATTCCAGCCAATTCTGCGTTGAAAAAGTAAAATGGTGCTCCTTCCCTTCTGAGCTCTGCCGTGTGCCCAAACAGTGGTTCCCCCCACATATGGGGTATCAGCGTACTCAGGACAAATTGGACAACAACGTTAGGGGTCCAATTTCTCCTGTTACCCTTGTGAATATAAAAAATTTGGGGCAAAAAAATCATTTTTGTGAAAAAAATATGATTTTTTTTTTATGGCTCTACATTATAAACTTCTGTGAAGCACTTGGAGATTCAAAGTGCTCACCACACATCTAGATTAGTTCTTTATGGTGTCTACTTTCCAAAATGGTGTCACTTGTGGGGGGTTTCCACTGTTTAAGCATATCAGAGGCTCTCCAAATGCGACATGGTGTACGATCTCAATTCCAGCAAATTTTGCATTGAAAAGTCAAATGGCGCTCCTTCCCTTCCGAGCTCTGCCATGTGCCCAAACAGTGGTTTACCCCCACATATGGGGTATAGGCGTACTCAGGACAAATTGTACAACGACTGTTGTGGTCCAATTTCTCTTGTTACCCTTGGTAAAATAAAACAAATTGGACCTGAAGTAAAAATGTTGTGAAAAAAAGTTAAATGTTCAATTTTTTTTAAACATTCCAAAAATTCCTGTGAAGCACCTGAAGGGTTAATAAACTTTTTGAATGTGGTTTTGAGTAAATTGAGGGGTGCAGTTTTTAGAATGGTGTCACTTTTGAGCATTTTCTGTCATATAGGCCCCTCAAAGTCACTTCAAGTGTGAGGTGGTCCCTAAAAAAAAATAGTTTTGCAAATTTTGTTGTAAAAATGAGAAATCGTTGGTCAACTTTTTAACCCTTATAACTTCCTAACAAAAAGAAATATGTTTCCAAAATTGTGCTAATGTAAAGCAGACATGTGGGTAATGTTATTTATTAACTATTTTGTATGATATGACTCTCTAATTTAAGGGCATAAAAACTAAAAGTTTAATAATTGCAAAATTTTCAAAATTTTCGCCAAATTTTTGTTTTTGTCACAAATAAACGCAAGTCATATCGAACAAATTTTACCACTACCATAAAGTACAATATGTCATGAGATAACATTCTCAGAAACACCAGGATCTGTTGAAGCGTTTCAGAGTTATGACCTCATAAATTGACAGTGGTCAGAGTTGAAAAAAATGGCCTGGTCAGGAAGTTGAAAACAGGCTTCGGGGTGAAGGGGTTAAAAACAGTCACTGAAATATTTTACCTCACAAAATGAATCCTCGGTGATCTCCTGCTGTAATGTCAGTATTGTCTATTGATTCCTCCCCTGCCCAGGAGATGTGGTGTGCTCCGTACACGGTCAGCCGAATGATTCACCGCGCCTGTGCGCAATTCGCATAATAAGTACTTGCATATGTGTAGATCAGCAATTTTTGTTATTTCAGTGGAAAAATCAGAATATACTGTTTCAGAAAAAGTTCATATATGAGTTTTTAGAATCATAACAGAATATTATAATGTTTCGTATCATTTCTCAAAAACCTTACGTGATAGGAAAAATCTGAAGTCATTTCTGAAATCAGCATGAAAAATTCTATCAGAATAGGAACAGTCAAAATTGTCCAAGGGACAAAACCTTTGTAAAACAGTGTATCAACAAACACCTACCATCGAGGATCTTACCTCCTGCTTTCCTTCAATACTCATATACTGTATATGTAGAAAGAGAGAGAGAGGGAGAGAGAAAAGAGACAGTTAATGTTGATTTAGAAGCTAATGGTACAATTTTCATGTCTTTTCTAGGGTCCTCAGGGTACACGTGGTGATAAAGGTGAAGCAGGAGAGCGTGGTACAAATGGAATTAAAGGTCATCGTGGATTCCCTGGCAACCCTGGTCTTCCTGGCCCTCCTGTGAGTTTATATAAAAATTAATTCAAAAATTATTATCTTGATCTGTTATAATTAAAAAAAATATGATTTAAAATTGGTTTCTTTAAAAAATAGTTCACATCACGAATAATGCTCACTCTTTGTGTATGAAAGGATTTTTATAACTTGAATACTTCTCTCTTATACAAGGGATCTTCAGGAGAACAAGGTACTGCTGGATCACCAGGTCCTCAAGGTCCCAGAGTAAGTAAATCTTTGTACAAAAAGTACAATTTTGGGTATTGATTTAAGAATAGATAAAATGTTGAACTGGTTAATTAAATTATGGTTTTAGGGCTCACCAGGATCTAATGGAGCTCCTGGTAAAGATGGCACTAGTGGTTATCCTGGACCCCTGGGCCCTCCAGGTCCACGCGGTAGCAGAGGAGAACCTGGCTCAGAGGTAATTTCTATGCAAATATTTAGATGTGTATATTGTGCAGAATGATTCCAGAATTATGATTTCTGAATTTAATACAATTATATAAAGAAAACAATCTTACAGATTAGTTACATCTGGAAATATGGCTATCAAACTAGCAATAGTGATAATTGTTCTGTATTTTCTAGGGCGCAGCTGGTCAACCTGGACCACCAGGGCAGCCTGGCCCCCCAGGCCCTTGCTGTGATGGTGGTGGAGCTAATCTTGGTTCATTCGGTGGAGAAAAGGGACCATCAGCCCCATATTATGGTGACCAACCAATTGATGCAACGGCAACATCTGAGATTATGTCATCACTTAAATCCATTAATAGTCAAATAGAAAACATGATCAGTCCTGACGGTACCAGAAAGAACCCAGCTCGTAACTGTCGTGACCTAAAATTCTGTCATCCAGAGATGAAGAGTGGTAAGTAGTCCATTTTACCAATTGTTGAGACATTAAAAATGAGAATCTAAAATTCATCCATTTTTAACATCTTGTAACAAATGTGTAAATCAAATGTACACATATCCAATTGTAAAAAGTTGTGTTTCCATACATTCACAATCTATACATACATCAAAAGTGAAAAAGCATCTCCCAAACAGATGGCAATGCTATGCAACTAGAAACCTTTTTTGACACATCTATCTGAATATAGCATAAATGTGGATATCTTTTTGCAGTAAACCTTTTTAAATACATGTAAAATGGCTTTGTACAGATAACCTTTTCATGTCATTTATCAAATATGTGTATTGTACCAACCACAATTAGGGATGAGCGAACCTGTGGAAGTTCAGGTTCTGGTACACGACCCAAACTTCCAAAGTTTGGTTCCGGTACCAGAACTGTACCCAAATATGAACCAGAACCCGAACTCCATTGAAAACAATGAAGACTGGAACTTCAGCCGGAAAATCAATCTCTCTTTTTCTTTGAAACAGGCTTCCCCAGAACGCTGAATATTGCCACTGACTTCCCAGAGAAGTTTGTGTTTGGCATTTAGCACAAGACACTAACTGTCCGGTACAAACCCCGATTTTCAAGCGGGGTTCTCTCATTTCTAACCTCATTGTGTCCAAAAGTTGCAGTCATTCACACGTCAGTGAATGCTTTAGGCTAGGATTTTGAAAAATGCATTTGCAAAAATTTACAGATGACTTGTATGCTTCATAAAGTAATAATTGCTCACACTAGCCAATATATGTCATGGAAATCCTCATTTACTTTTAGTCAAGAACTTGCACTGGCAGCTCTCTGGCATCCCATTACCCTCAGGTCAGTCAGGGTACTGCACCTAGGATAAGTAGTCGCCGGAGAGGCTGTGTAACCTGGACAATGGAAAATAATTCATATTTTCCTGACAATATATACAGTGCCTTGCAAAAGTATTCGGCCCCCTGGAACTTTTCAACCTTTTCCCACATATCATGCTTCAAACATAAAGATACCAAATGTAAATTTTTGGTGAAGAATCAACAACAAGTGGAACACAATTGTGAAATTGAACGAAATTTATTGGTTATTTTAAATTTTTGTGGAAATTCAAAAATGAAAAGTGGCGTGTGCAATATTATTCAGCCCCTTTAACACCTTTTGCTGCGATTACAGCTTGAAAGTCACTTGGGGTATGTCTCTATCAGTTTTGCACATCGGGAGACTGAAATTCTTGCCCATTCTTTCTTGGCAAGCAGCTGAAGCTCAGTGAGCTTTGATGGAGATCGTTTGTGAACAGCAGTTTCCAGCTCTTTCCACAGATTCTCGATTGGTTTGAGGTCTGGACTTTGACTTGGCCATTCTAACACCTGGATACATTTATTTGTGAACCATTCAATTGTAGATTTTGTTTTATGTTTGGGATCATTGTCTTGTTGGAAGACAAATCTCCATCCCAGTCTCAGGTTTTTTGCAGACTCCAATAGGTTTTCTTCAAGAATGGTCCTGTATTTGGCTCCATCCATATTCCCATCAATTTTAACCATCTTCCCTGTCCCTGCTGAAGAAAAGGAGGCCCAAACCATGATGCTGCCACCACCGTGTTTGACAGTGGGGATGGTGTATTCAGGTTGATGAGCTGTGTTGCCTTTATGCCAAACATATCATTTGGCATTGTTGCCAAAAAGTTTGATTTTGGTTTCATCTGACCAGAGCACTTTCTTCTACATGTTTGGTGTGTCTCCCAGGTGTGCAAACTTTAAACTACACTTTTTATGGATATCTTTGAGAAATGGCTTTCTTCTTGCCACTCTTCCATAAAGGCCAGATTTGTGCAGTGTACAACCGATTGTTGTCCTATGGACAGACTGTCCCACCTCAGCTGTATATCTCTGCAGTTCATCCAGAGTGATCATGGGCCTCTTGGCTGCATCTCTGATCAGTCTTCTCCTTGTTTGAGATGAAAGTTTAGAGGGACGGCCGGGTCTTTGTAGATTTGCAGTGTTATGATACTCCTTCCATTTTAATATGATCGCTTGCAGAGTGCTCCTTGGGATGTTTAAAGTTTTGGAAAATATTTTGCATCCAAACCCGGCTTTAAACTTCTCCACAACAGTATCACGGACCTACCTGTTATGTTACTTGGTCTTCATGATGCTCTCTGTGCTTCAAACAGAACCCTGAGACTATCACAGAGCAGGTGCATTTATACGGGGCCTTAATTACACACAGATGGATTATATTTATCATCATTAGGCATTTAGGACAACATTGGATCATTCAGAGATCCACAATGAACTTCTGGAGTGAGTTTGCTGCACAGAAAGGAAAGTGGCCGAATAATATTGCACGCCCCACTTTTCAGTTTTTGAATTTCCTCAAAAATTTAAAATATCCAATACATTTCATTCAACTTCACAAACGTGTTCCACTTGTTGTTGATTCTTCACAAAAAGTTTACATTTGGTATCTTTATGTTTGAAGCACGTGTGAAGGCAAAAGGGCCAACAAGTGCTAAGCATCTCTGGGAACTCCTTCAAGATTGTTGGAAGACCATTTCCGGTGACTACCTCTTGATGCTCATCAAGAGAATGCCAAGAGTGTTCAAAGCAGTCATCAAAGCAAAAGGTGGCTACTTTGAAGAACTTAGAATATAAGACATATTTTCAGTTGTTTCACACTTTTTTGTTAAGTATATAATTCCACATGTGTTAATTCATAGTTTTCATGCCTTCAGTGTGAATTTACAATTTTCATAGTCATGAAAATGCAGAAAAATCTTTAAATGAGAAGGTGTGTCCAAACTTTTGGTCTATACTGTATATATATGTAGAGTAGCTGCGGAGACACCATCACGTGTTTCTCAACGCAAGCAGTGAATAGCCAGGCCTTTCCCCGGGAAGGAACAACCACAGGAAGGGCAGCATCCAATAAAGGAAAACATCCAATATAGGAAAACTGTCATGGATCCCAATGGCTGGGGATCGCACTGGACAAGCAAAATAACATAAATAACGGACGAGCTCTAGGGTGATGGAACCTGGGCTGACCGCTGCCCTACTCCTGACAAACACAACTAGAAATAGCCAGGGAGCGTGCCTACGTTGATTCTAGACGCCACGCGCCAGCCTAAGAGCTAACTAGCACTGCAGAGGAAATAAAGACCTAGCTTGCCCTCCAGAGGAATGAACCCCAAAAGGTATAGTTGCCCCCCACATGTATTGACGGTGAAATGAGAGGAAGGCACGCACATAGAGATGAAAATAGATTTAGCAAAATGAGGCCCGCTATAACTAGAAAGCAGAATGATACAAAAGGGGTCTGAGCGGTCAGCAAAAAACCCTAATCAAAAACCATCCTGAGATTACAAGAACCCATGTGCCAACTCATGGCACATGGGGAGAACCTCAGCCCACTAGAGCTACCAGCTAGCATAGAGTCATAATTAGCAAGCTGGACAAAAAAACCAAACAACTGAAAAACAGAACTTAGCTTATCCTGAGAGATCTGGGAGCAGGTAGTCAGGAACCAAACTGAGCACATCTGAGTACATTGATAGCCGGCAAGGGAATGACAGGAAAGCCAGGTTAAATAGGAAACACCCAGCCTCTGATGGACAGGTGGAAACCAGAGACCGCAACCCACCAAAGTCACCCAGTACCAGCCGTAACCACCAGAGGGAGCCCAAAAACAGAATCCACAACAGTACCCCCCCCCTTGAGGAGGGGTCACCGAACCCTCACGAGAACCCCCAGGGCGATCAGGATGAGCTCTATGGAAGGCGCGGACCAAATCAGTCGCATGAACATCAGAGGCGACCACCCAGGAATTATCCTCCTGACCATAACCCTTCCACTTAACCAAATACTGGAGTTTACGTCTGGAAACACGAGAATCCAAGATCTTCTCAACAACATACTCCAATTCTCCCTCCACCAGCACCGGAGCAGGAGGCTCAACCGAAGGAACAACGGGCACCTCATACCTCCGCAATAATGACCGATGGAACACATTATGAATAGCAAACGATGCTGGGAGATCCAAACGAAAAGACACAGGGTTAAGAATCTCCAAGATCTTATAAGGACCGATGAACCGAGGCTTGAACTTAGGAGAAGAGACCTTCATAGGGACAAAACGAGAAGACAACCACACCAAGTCCCCAACAAGAAGTCGGGGACCCACGCGGCGACGGCGATTAGCAAACTGCTGAGTCTTCTCCTGAGACAACTTCAAATTGTCCACCACCTGATTCCAAATCTGATGTAGCCTGTCCACCACCACGTCCACTCCAGGACAATCCGAAGGCTCCACCTGACCAGAGAAAAAACGAGGATGAAACCCCGAATTACAAAAGAAAGGAGAGACCAAAGTAGCAGAACTAGCCCGATTATTAAGGGCAAATTCGGCCAGTGGCAAAAAGGCAACCCGGTCATCTTGATCAGCAGAAACAAAACACCTTAAATAAGTTTCCAAGGTCTGATTAGTTCGCTCCGTCTGGCCATTCGTCTGAGGATGGAATGCAGACGAGAAAGACAAATCAATGCCCATCTTAGCACAGAACGTCCGCCAAAATCTAGACACAAACTGGGATCCCCTGTCAGAAACGATATTCTCCGGAATCCCATGCAAACGAACCACGTTCTGAAAAAATAAAGGGACCAACTCAGAGGAGGAAGGCAACTTAGGCAAGGGTACCAAATGAACCATCTTAGAAAAGCGGTCACACACAACCCAGATAACGGACATTTTCTGTGAGATAGGGAGATCTGAAATAAAATCCATGGAAATGTGCGTCCAAGGCCTCTTCGGGATAGGCAAGGATAACAACAACCCACTGGCCCGAGAACAGCAAGGCTTAGCCCGAGCACACACTTCACAAGACTGCACAAAGGTGCGCACATCCCTTGACAAGGAAGGCCACCAAAAAGACCTGGCCACCAAGTTTCTAGTACCAAATATTCCAGGATGACCAGCCAACACAGAAGAAAGGACCTCGGAGATGACTCTACTGGTCCAATCATCCGGAACAAACAGTCTTTCTGATGGACAACGATCAGGTTTATCCGCCTGAAACTCCTGCAATGCACGTCGCAAGTCTGGGGAGACGGCGGACAATATTACCCCATCCCTAAGGATACCAGTAGGCCCAGAGTCTCCAGGAGAGTCAGGCACAAAACTCCTGGAAAGAGCATCTGCCTTCACATTCTTTGAACCTGGCAGGTATGAAACCACAAAATTGAAACGAGAAAAAAACAACGACCAACGAGCCTGTCTAGGATTCAAACGCCTGGCAGACTCAAGGTAAATCAGATTTTTGTGATCAGTCAAGACCACCACACGATGTCTAGCACCCTCAAGCCAATGACGCCACTCCTCAAATGCCCACTTCATGGCCAAAAGCTCCCGAGTACCCACATCATAATTGCGCTCGGCGGGCGAGAATTTTCTAGAAAAGAACGCACATGGCTTCATCACCGAGCCATTGGAACTTCTCTGTGACAAAACCGCCCCCGCTCCAATCTCGGAAGCATCAACCTCAACCTGAAAAGGAAGTGAAACATCTGGCTGACACAACACAGGAGCAGAAGAAAACCGGCGCTTAAGTTCCTGAAAGGCCTCCACAGCCGTAGGAGACCAATTAGCAACATCAGCACCCTTTTTAGTCAAATCAGTCAAAGGTTTAACAACACTGGAAAAATTAGTAATGAACCGACGATAAAAATTAGCAAAACCCAAGAACTTCTGAAGACTCTTAACAGATGTAGGTTGTGTCCAGTCACAAATCGCCTGAACCTTGACGGGATCCATCTCAATAGTAGAAGGAGAAAAAATGTACCCCAAAAAAGAAATTTTCTGGACTCCGAAGAGACATTTTGAGCCCTTCACAAACAGAGAATTGGCCCGCAGGACTTGAAACACCTTCCTGACCTGTAGAACATGAGACTCCCAGTCATCAGAAAACACCAAAATATCATCCAAATACACAATCATAAACTTATCCAGATATTCACGGAAAATATTGTGCATAAAGGACTGAAAGACTGAAGGAGCATTAGAAAGTCCAAAAGGCATTACCAAATACTCAAAATGGCCCTCAGGCGTATTAAATGCGGTTTTCCACTCATCACCCTGTTTTATCCGCACAAGATTATACGCACCGCGAAGATCTATCTTAGTGAACCACCTAGCCCCCTTAATGCGAGCAAACAAATCAGTCAATAATGGCAATGGATACTGATATTTGACTGTAATCTTATTCAGAAGGCGATAATCTATACAAGGCCTCAGGGAACCATCTTTTTTTGCCACGAAAAAAAAACCCTGCTCCCAGAGGGGACGAAGATGGACTAATATGTCCCTTTTCCAAGGACTCCTTAATATAATTCCGCATAGCAGTATGCTCTGGCACTGACAGATTAAATAAACGACCCTTAGGGAACTTACTGCCAGGAATTAATTCTATAGCACAGTCACAATCCCTATGAGGAGGGAGCGAATTGAGCTTAGGCTCCTCAAAAACATCCCGATAGTCAGACAAAAATGCAGGGACCTCAGAAGGAGTAGATGAAGCGATTGCAATCAGAGGTGCATCATCATGAACCCCCTGACATCCCCAGCTTAACACAGACATTGTTTTCCAATCCAGGACAGGATTATGAGTTTGTAACCATGGCAGACCAAGCACTAGTACATCATGTAAATTATACAGTACAAGGAAGCGAATCACCTCCTGATGAACGGGAGTCATGCACATGGTCACTTGTGTCCAGTACTGCGGTTTATTCATAGCCAATGGTGTAGAGTCAATTCCCTTCAAAGGAATAGGAACTTCCAGAGGCTCCAGACTAAAACCGCAGCGTTTGGCAAATGACCAATCCATAAGACTCAGGGCAGCGCCCGAATCCACATAGGCATCGACGGAAATGGAAGACAGTGAACAAATCAGAGTTACAGACAAAATGAATTTAGACTGCAGAGTACTAATGGCAAAATATTTATCAACCTTTTTTGTGCGTTTAGAGCATGCTGATATAACATGAGCTGAATCACCACAATAAAAACACAATCCATTTTTCCGCCTATAATTTTGCCGTTCACTTCTGGACTGAATTCTATCACATTGCATAGTCTCAGGTGCCTGTTCAGAAGACACCTCCAACTGGTGCACAGGTTTGCGCTCCCGTAAACGCCGATCAATCTGAATGGCCATAGCCATAGACTCATTCAGACCTGTAGGCGCAGGGAACCCCACCATAATATCCTTAATGGCCTCAGAAAGACCATCTCTGAAGTTTGCAGCCAGGGCGCACTCATTCCACTGAGTAAGCACCGACCATTTCCAAAATTTTTGACAATATACTTCCGCTTCATCATGCCCCTGAGAGAGGGCTAATAAAGCCTTTTCAGCCTGAATCTCCAGGTTAGGTTCCTCATAGAGCAATCCCAGTGCCAGAAAAAACGCATCCACACTGAGCAATGCAGGATCCCCTGGTGCCAATGCAAATGCCCAATTCTGAGGGTCACCCCGCAGGAAAGATATTACAATCTTAACCTGCTGAGCAGGGTCTCCAGAGGAGCGAGATTTCAAAGAAAGAAACAATTTGCAATTGTTCCTGAAATTCAGGAAGGTAGATCTATCTCCAGAAAAAAACTCTGGAATAGGAATTCTAGGTTCAGACATGGGAGTGTGAACAACAAAATCCTGTATGTTTTGAACTTTTGCAGCAAGATTACTCAGGCTGGAAGCCAAACTCTGGACATCCATGTTAAACAGCTAAGGTCAGAGCCATTCAAGGGTTAAGAGGAGGTAAGAAGCAGCTAGACAGCAATTAAGGGCTAGGCAGCAAAACTCTAAGGGGAAAAAAAAAAAAATTTCCCTTAAACACTTCTTTTTCTCCTGCTTCAGCCCAAACAATTAACACTTTGCTGGCCGGCTATACTGTCATGGATCCCAATGGCTGGGGATCGCACTGGACAAGCAAAATAACATAAATAACGGACGAGCTCTAGGGTGATGGAACCTGGGCTGACCGCTGCCCTACTCCTGACAAACACAACTAGAAATAGCCAGGGAGCGTGCCTACGTTGATTCTAGACGCCACGCGCCAGCCTAAGAGCTAACTAGCACTGCAGAGGAAATAAAGACCTAGCTTGCCTCCAGAGGAATGAACCCCAAAAGGTATAGTTGCCCCCCACATGTATTGACGGTGAAATGAGAGGAAGGCACGCACATAGAGATGAAAATAGATTTAGCAAAATGAGGCCCGCTATAACTAGAAAGCAGAATGATACAAAAGGGGTCTGAGCGGTCAGCAAAAAACCCTAATCAAAAACCATCCTGAGATTACAAGAACCCATGTGCCAACTCATGGCACATGGGGAGAACCTCAGCCCACTAGAGCTACCAGCTAGCATAGAGTCATAATTAGCAAGCTGGACAAAAAAACCAAACAACTGAAAAACAGAACTTAGCTTATCCTGAGAGATCTGGGAGCAGGTAGTCAGGAACCAAACTGAGCACATCTGAGTACATTGATAGCCGGCAAGGGAATGACAGGAAAGCCAGGTTAAATAGGAAACACCCAGCCTCTGATGGACAGGTGGAAACCAGAGACCGCAACCCACCAAAGTCACCCAGTACCAGCCGTAACCACCAGAGGGAGCCCAAAAACAGAATCCACAACAGAAAACCACCTATGCCAAGCATGGTATCCATCCACAGACAGCTGTTTCGGGGTGTTTGCCCCTCATCAGTGTGGAGTAGGAATCTGGCTATTAGGAGCAGTGCCTAGTAAAAGGCTGTGAAGGAACAGATGATTGGCCTCGGGGAGACCAAAACATCCAACACCGCGGAGACACCATCACATGTTTCTCAACGCAGTGATCCAGAACACTGCCCCCATCCCTTATGGGAAATATGTATGTAGTGCATGCAGTGTAATGCATGTAGGATAGCTGCGGAGACACCATCACGTGTTTCTCAACGCAAGCAGAGAGTAGCTGCGGAGACACCATCACATGTTTCTCAACGTGATGGTGTCTCCGCGGTGTTGGATGTTTTGGTCACCCCGAGGCCAATCATCTGTGCCTTTACAGCCTTTTCACTAGGCACTGCTCCTAATAGCCAGATTCCTACTCCACACTGATGAGGGGCAAACACCCCGAAACAGCTGTCTGTGGATAGATACCATGCTTGGCATAGGTGGTTTTCCTATATTGGATGTTTTCCTTTATTGGATGCTGCCCTTCCCGTGATTGTTCCTTCCCGGGGAAAGGCCTGGCTATTCACTGCTTGCGTTGAGAAACACGTGATGGTGTCTCCGCAGCTATCCTACATGCATTTGCATATTTCCCATAAGGGATGGGGGCAGTGTTCTGGATCACTGCGTTGAGAAACACGTGATGGTGTCTCCGCGGTGTTGGATGTTTTGGTCACCCCGAGGCCAATCATCTGTGCCTTTACAACTGTACTGTATATATACACCATGTTCCAAATTATTATGCAAATTACATTTTTCTCTGATTTTCCTAAATGGTCGGTGCAAATCACAGTCAGTCTAATAAAAGTCATCACTCGTTAGAGTATACATCACATTTTTTTTGAAGAAACCTCCCAATGATAACAGCATGATCTCCAAAAAGAATAAAAACTCAAAATGCACTGTTCCAAATTATTATGCACAGTAGAATTTCTAAACATTTGATATGTTTTAAAGAACTGAAAATGCTCATTTGTGGAATTTGCAGCATTAGGAGGTCACATTCACTGAAAAAAAAAGCTACCATATATACTCGAGTATAAGCCGAGATTTTCAGCCCACTTTTATGGGCTGAAAGAGACCCTCTCGGCTTATACTCGAGTCAGTATCGGCGGGGGGGTCGGCGGGTGAGGGGGAGCGGCGGCTCTCACATACTCACCTGCTCCTGGCGCGGTCCCTGCATGTCCGATGGTCTCCGGGCAGCTCTTCCTATGTTCAGCGGTCACGTGGCACCGTTCATTACAGTAATGAATATGCACGCATATTCATTACTGTAATGAGCGGTACGTGACCGCTGAACACAGGAAGATGCCGCCGGCTCCTGGAGACCATCTGACAGTGAGACGCTGCCAGGGACCACGCCAGGAGCAGGTGAGTATATCAGGGGAGGTAAGCAATGCGCGATAGTCACCTGTCCCCCGTTCCACCACTGCGCGCTGCTCTGTCTTCCATCCTCTGGCTGTGACTGTTCAGGTCAGAGGGTGCGATGACGCGATTAGTGTGCGCGCCGCCCTCTGCCTGAACAGTCAGTGCAGAGGATGGAAGACAGAGCAGCACGCAGCGATGGAACGTAGAAGGTGACTATCGCAAGTGCCGGGGGCCTGAGTGAAGAGAGGTGAGTATGTGATTTTTTTATTTTAATCGCAGCACCAGCAAATGTGGCAAATGTGTGGAGCATCTTATGGGGCATATATGAGGAGCATCTTATGGGGCATAATGTGTGGAGCATCTCATGGGGCCCATAATGTGTGAAGCATCTCATGGGGCCACAATGTATGGCCCTTGATAAGGCGTTGATCCAGGGAACTAGTCTGATTGCCGTATGTGGAGCCGGGAAGGAATTTTTTTCCCCATGGTGGAGTTACTCTTTGCCACATGGGTTTTTTTTGCCTTCCTCTGGATCAACATGTTAGGGCATGTTAGGTTAGGCTATGGGTTGAACTAGATGGACTTACAGTCTTCCTTCAACCTTAATAACTATCGTATGGGGCCATAATGTGTGGAGCATCTCATGGGGCCTGTTGTGAATTCTGCTCTTGGGCTCCCTCCGGTGGTTGTTAGAGGTAGTGCAGGGGTCTCTGGGTTGTAAGTCAGGGCAGGTGTTTCTGCTTATTGCAGCTCTATTAGGTATTTAGGTTTGTAGGATCCATCAATCCCTGCCAGTTGTCCATTGTATCTTGGAGGGATTGCATCTCTGTCTGGCTCCACTTGCCCTGCTGTCATTTCAGCTAAGTGTTTGGTTTTTGCTCTCTGTAGCACGCATGCAGTGTGCTTTTATGTGCAGTGCAATCTATTGTGTTTTTGTCCAGCTTAGACTTTGTTTGGATTTTTCTGTCATGCTGGATTCTTTGGAGATGCAGATATACATCCTATGTCTTTAGTTAGATGTAGTAGATAGTATATTCTGCTGTGGATTTTTCTAGAGTTTTAATACTGACCGCTTAGTACTCTGTCCTATCCTTTTCTATTTTAGCTAGAAGTGCCTCTTTTGCTAAACTCTGTCTTTTCTGCCTGTGTGTACGTATTTCCTCTTAAACTCACAGTCAATATTTGGAGGGGGCTGCCTATCCTTTGGGGCTCTGCTCTGAGGCAAGATAGGATTTCCCATTTCCATCTTTAGGGGTATTTAGTCCTCCGGCTGTGTCGAGGTGTCTAGGCCATGTTAGGTACATCCCACGGCTACTTCTAGTTGCGGTGTCAGTATTAGGATTGCGGTCAGTACAGGTACCACTTACTCCAGAGATAGTCTCATGCGGCTCCAGGGTCACCGGATCATAACAGTACAACTGGCCAACAATGAGTTAAATGCATCTCAGAAGAAGGGAAGAAAAGTGCTGAGCCATTTTTTTTTCTGTAGTCTGTTTTGTCTTTCCTTCCCTCTTTTCCTCTGGGTGACTGAAGAGCTGTGTGCTAGCATGGATGTTCGGCAATTGGCTTCTCGTGTAGACCAACTGGCTGCTAGGGTACAGGGTATTTCTGATTATATTGTTCAGACTCCTTTTTTAGAGCCTAGGATTCCTACTCCTGATTTATTTTTTGGGGACAGGTCTAAATTTTTGAGTTTTAAAAATAACTGTAAACTGTTTTTTGCTCTGAAACCTCGTTCTTCTGGTGATCCCATTCAGCAGGTTAAATTTGTCATCTCCCTGCTGCGTGGCGATCCTCAGGATTGGGCATTTTCCCTGGAATCTGGGAATCCTGCCTTGCTTAATGTAGAAGCCTTTTTTCAGGCTCTAGGGTTATTGTATGATGAACCAAATTCTGTGGATCATGCTGAGAAGACCTTGTTGACCCTGTTTCAGGGTCAAGAAGCGGCAGAATTGTATTGTCAGAAATTTAGAAAATGGTCTGTGCTGACTAAGTGGAATGAGGATGCTTTGGCGGCAATTTTCAGAAAGGGTCTTTCTGAATCTGTTAAAGATGTTATGGTGGGGTTTCCCACGCCTATTGGTCTGAGCGATTCTATGTCTCTGGCCATTCAGATTGCTCGACGCCTGCGTGAGCGCAGAGCTGTGCGCGCTGTGGCGTTGTCCTCAGAGCAGATACCTGAGCCTATGCAGTGCGATAGGATTCTGTCTGGAGCGGAACAACGGGGATTCAGACGTCAGAATGGGTTGTGTTTTTACTGTGGTGATGCTTCTCATGTCATTTCGGTCTGCCCTAAGCGTACTAAGAGGATCGCTAGTTCAGTTACCATTGGTACCGTACAACCTAAATTTCTGTTATCTGTGACATTGATCTGCTCATTGTCGTCATTTTCTGTCATGGTGTTTGTAGATTCTGGCGCCGCTTTGAACTTAATGGACTTTGAATTTGCTAGACGTTGTGGTTTCCCCTTGCAGTCTTTGGAGAACCCTATTCCTTTAAGGGGCATTGATGCTACGCCTTTGGCTAAAAATAAACCCCAGTTTTGGACACAGGTGACCATGTGCATGGCGCCAGCCCATCGGGAGGATTGTCGCTTTCTGGTGTTGCATAATTTGCATGATGCTATTGTACTGGGTTTCCCATGGTTGCAGGTACATAATCCGGTGTTGGATTGGAAATCTATGTCTGTGACTAGTTGGGGTTGTCAGGGAGTTCATGGTGACGTTCCTTTGATGTCAATCTCCTCTTCCCCCTCTTCTGAAATTCCAGAGTTCTTGTCTGATTTTCAGGATGTGTTCAATGAGCCCAAGTCCAGTTCCCTTCCACCGCATAGGGACTGTGATTGTGCTATTGACTTAGTTCCAGGTTGTAAGTTTCCTAAGGGCCGACTTTTCAACCTGTCTGTGCCTGAACATACCGCCATGCGGAGTTATATTAAGGAGTCTTTGGAGAAAGGGCATATTCGGCCATCTTCTTCACCATTGGGAGCTGGATTTTTTTTTGTTGCCAAGAAGGATGGCTCCTTGAAACCCTGTATTGATTATCGCCTCTTGAATAAGATCACGGTCAAATTTCAATACCCTTTGCCTTTGCTTTCCGATTTGTTTGCTAGGATTAAGGGGGCTAGTTGGTTTACTAAGATTGACCTTCGAGGGGCATATAATCTTGTTCGTATTAAGCAGGGTGACGAATGGAAAACTGCGTTTAATACGCCCGAGGGCCATTTTGAATACCTTGTGATGCCTTTCAGGCTCTCTAATGCTCCATCTGATTTTCTGTCCTTCATGCATGATATCTTCCGGAATTATCTTGATAAATTCATGATTGTATATTTGGATGACATTTTTATTTTTTCCGATGATTGGGAGTCTCATGTGAAACAGGTCAGGATGGTATTTCAGATCCTTCGTGATAATGCTTTATTTGTGAAGGGATCTAAGTGTCTCTTTGGAGTGCAGAAGGTTTCTTTTTTAGGCTTCATTTTTTCTCCCTCATCTATAGAGATGGATCCGGTTAAGGTTCAGGCCATTCATGATTGGATTCAGCCCATGTCCATGAAGAGTCTTCAGAAATTTTTGGGCTTTGCTAATTTTTATTGCCGTTTCATTGCTAACTTCTCCAGTGTGGTTAAACCCCTGACCGATTTAATGAAAAAGGGCGCTGATGTGACGAATTGGTCCTCTGCGGCTGTCTCTGCCTTTCAGGAGCTTAAACGCTGATTTACTTCTGCCCCGGTGTTGCGTCAGCCAGATGTTTCTCTTCCATTTCAGGTTGAGGTTGACGCTTCTGAGATTGGGGCAGGGGCCGTTTTGTCTCAGAGGAATTCTAATGGTTCCTTGATGAGGCCATGTGCCTTCTTTTCCCGAAAGTTTTCGCCAGCGGAACGTAATTATGATGTCGGCAATCGGGAATTGTTGGCTATGAAGTGGGCGTTCGAGGAATGGCGACATTGGCTTGAGGGAGCCAAGCACCATATTGTGGTCTTGACCGATCATAAAAATCTGATTTACCTCGAGTCTGCCAAGCGGCTGAATCCTAGACAGGCTCGATGGTCTTTGTTTTTCTCCTGTTTTGATTTCGTAGTCTCGTATCTTCCGTGTTCTAAGAATATTAAGGCTGATGCCCTCTCTAGGAGCTTTTTGCCTGATTCTCCAGAGGTCCTTGAACCAGTCGGCATTCTAAAGGAAGGGGTGGTTCTTTCTGCCATCTCCCCTGATTTGCGACGGGTTCTTCAGGAATTTCAGGCTGACAAACCTGACCGCTGTCCAGTGGGGAAACTGTTCGTTCCTGATAAATGGACTAGTAGAGTGATTTCGGAGGTTCATTGTTCTGTGTTGGCTGGTCATCCTGGTATTTTTGGTACCAGGGATTTGGTTGGTAGGTCTTTTTGGTGGCCTTCTTTGTCGAGGGATGTGCGTTCTTTTGTGCAGTCCTGTGGGACTTGTGCGCGGGCTAAGCCTTGTTGTTCCCGTGCTAGTGGGTTGCTTTTGCCTTTGCCGGTCCCTGAGAGGCCTTGGACGCATATTTCTATGGATTTTATTTCAGACCTTCCGGTTTCCCAGAGGATGTCGGTTATCTGGGTGGTTTGTGACCGGTTTTCTAAGATGGTTCATTTGGTGCCTTTGCCTAAGTTGCCTTCCTCTTCTGATTTGGTTCCATTGTTTTTTCAGCATGTGGTTCGTTTGCATGGTATTCCGGAGAATATTGTGTCCGACAGAGGTTCCCAGTTTGTTTCTAGGTTTTGGCGAGCCTTTTGTGCTAGGCTGGGCATTGATTTGTCTTTTTCTTCCGCATTTCATCCTCGGACAAATGGCCAAACCGAGCGAACTAATCAGACTTTGGAAACTTATTTGAGATGCTTCGTGTCTGCTGATCAGGATGATTGGGTGGCTTTCTTGTCATTGGCCGAGTTTGCCCTTAATAAACGGGCTAGTTCGGCTACCTTGGTTTTGCCCTTCTTTTGTAATTTTGGTTTTCATCCTCGTTTTTCTTCAGGGCAGGTTGAGCCTTCTGATTGTCCTGGTGTGGATTCTGTGGTTGACAGGTTGCAGCAAATTTGGGCTCATGTGGTGGACAATTTGGTGTTGTCTCAGGAGGCGCAATGTTTTGCTAATCGTCGTCGGTGTGTTGGTTCCCGGCTTCGGGTTGGGGACTTGGTCTGGTTGTCTTCCCGTCATGTTCCTATGAAGGTTTCTTCCCCTAAGTTTAAGCCTCGGTTTATTGGTCCTTATAGGATTTCTGAGATTATCAATCCTGTGTCGTTTCGTTTGGCCCTTCCGGCATCTTTTGCCATCCATAATGTTTTCCATAGATCTTTATTGCGGAAATATGTGACGCCCGTTCTTCCCTCTGTTGATCCTCTGGCTCCTGTGTTGGTTGATGGGGAGTTGGAGTACGTGGTTGAGAAGATTTTGGATTCTCGTTTTTCGAGACGGACGCTTCAGTACCTTGTCAAATGGAAGGGTTACGGCCAGGAGGATAATTCTTAGGTTTTTGCCTCTGATGTCCATGCTGCTGATTTGGTTCGGGCCTTTCATCTGGCTCGTCCTGATCGGCCTGGGGGCTCTGGTGAGGGTTCGGTGACCCCTCTTCAAGGGGGGGGTACTGCTGTGAATTCTGCTCTTGGGCTCCCTCCGGTGGTTGTTAGTGGTAGTGCAGTGGTCTCTGGATTGTAAGTCAGGGCAGGTGTTTCTGCTTATTGCAGCTCTATTAGGTATTTAGGTTTGTAGGATCCATCAATCCCTGCCAGTTGTCCATTGTATCTTGGAGGGATTGCATCTCTGTCTGGCTCCACTTGCCCTGCTGTCATTTCAGCTAAGATAAGTGTTTGGTTTTTGCTCTCTGTAGCACGCATGCAGTGTGCTTTTATGTGCAGTGCAATCTATTGTGTTTTTGTCCAGCTTAGACTTTGGATTTTTCTGTCATGCTGGATTCTTTGGAGATGCAGATATACATCCTATGTCTTTAGTTAGATGTAGTAGATAGTATATTCTGCTGTGGATTTTTCTAGAGTTTTAATACTGACCGCTTAGTACTCTGTCCTATCCTTTTCTATTTTAGCTAGAAGTGCCTCTTTTGCTAAACTCTGTCTTTTCTGCCTGTGTGTACGTATTTCCTCTTAAACTCACAGTCAATATTTGTGGGGGGCTGCCTATCCTTTGGGGCTCTGCTCTGAGGCAAGATAGGATTTCCCATTTCCATCTTTAGGGGTATTTAGTCCTCCGGCTGTGTCGAGGTGTCTAGGCCATGTTAGGTACATCCCACGGCTACTTCTAGTTGCGGTGTCAGTATTAGGATTGCGGTCAGTACAGGTACCACCTACTCCAGAGATAGTCTCATGCGGCTCCAGGGTCACCGGATCATAACAGGGGCCATAATGTATGGAGCATCTCATGGGGCCATAATGTGTGGAGCATCTTATGGGGCCATAATGTGTGGGGCATCTCATGGGGCCATAATGTATGGAGCATCTCATGGGGCCATAATGTGTGGAGCATCTTATGGGGCCATAATGTGTGGAGCATCTTATGGGGCCATCAACCTTTATGCAGCATTGTATGGGGCAAATGTTTCTATGGAACATTTTATGGAGCCATTATTAACCTTTGTGCAGCATTATATGGGTTATATTTTAATATGGAGCATCTTATGGGGCCCATCATGAACTGTATGGAGCATTATATGGGGCTGCTGATTCAATATGGATATTCAAAAACACTTAACCTACTGATGTCTCAATTAATTTTACTTTTATTGGTATCTATTTTTATTTTTGTCATTTACCGGTAGCTGCTGCATTTCCCACCCTAGGTGTCATGATCCATTCCGGAGATTAGTCCTGTCTGATCTTTCTCTGGGTGGATCATGTCTAGGGTTAACTTTGCTCTGCCTCATTCTGGGCTCGGGTTTGCTATTTAGCTCCCAGGTATCCTGAGGGTGGTGTCAGCTATAGCTCTGTCTTTGGCGTGTGTACCTGACTCTGGAAGCTCTTGTCTTCTCCTGCTGTGAACCCTGACTTGCCCTGTGTCTGTTATCTCCCCCTGCCTGCCCTTTCCCAGTGTCTCTTTGTTTGTCTGTAGATCTGCTTGACTCCCTGGTTCTGACCTCCTGGCTTGGCGTTTTGACTCCGTTTCAGTTTGTCCCTATTGTACCGTATTTTTGCCCGTCCTGGTTTACTGATCCCTTGCTATGTCCTGACCATCCATTCTGTCTAAATCATTTTGTACTGTAGTGCTATCTTGTGTTTTGACTTGGCTATCCTGACCTCTCTCTTGCCACTAGGTGGCATCTGTTCAGCTGCTCTGTGTGTGCAGTCTCGCTTCTCTACCAAGCTCCCCCTGGTGGAGGTTGCGCTGTACTGCACTGCAGCTGCATGACACTAGGCTTATACTCGAGTCAATAAGTTTTCCCAGTTTTTTGTGGCAAAATTAGGGGGGTCAGCTTATACTCGGGTCAGCTTATACTCGAGTAGATACAGTATTTAACTCCAAAACATCTTAACAGGCCAAGTTACATGTTAACATAGGAACCATTCTTTGATATCACCTTCACAATTCTTGCATCCATTGAACTTGTGAGTTTACTGAGAGTTTCTGCTTCTATTTCTTTACATGAAGTCAGAATAGCCTCCCAGAGCTGCTTTTTTTATGTGAACTGCCTCCCACCCTCATAGATCTTTTGCTTGATGATACTCCAAAGGTTCTCTATAGGGTTGAGGTCAGGGGAAGATGGTGGCCTCACCATGAGTTTGTCTCCTTTTATGCCCAAGCAGCCAATGACTCAGAGGTATTCGTTGCAGCATGAGATGGTACATTGCCATACATGAAGATGACTTGGCTCCTAAAGGCACGTTTCTGCTTTTTGTACCACGGAAGAAAGTTGTCAGTCAGAAACTCTATATACTTTGCAGAGGTCATTTTCACACCTTCAGGAACCTTAAAGGGCTCTACCAGCTGTTTATCCATGATTCCGGCCCAAAACATGACTCCTCCACCTCCTTGCTGACGTCGCCGCCTTGTTGGGACATGGTGGCCATCCACCAACCATCCATTGCTCTATCCATCAGGACCATCCATGGTTGCTCGACACTCATCAGTAAACAAGACTGAAAATAAGTCTTCATGTATGTCTGGGCCCACTACAACCGATTCTGCTTGTGAACGCTGTTTAGGGGTGGCTGAATAGTAGGTTTATGCATCACAGCAAGCCTCTGAAGGATCCTACACCTTGAAGTTCGAGGGACTCCAGAGGCATCAGCAGCTTCAAATAACTATTTGCTGCTTTGTAATGGTATTTTGACAGCTGCTCTCTTAATCCAATGAATTTGTCTGGCAGAAACCTTCCTCATTATGCCTTTATCTGCATGTACTCTGTGCTCTGTTTCAGTCACAAATGTCTTCACAGTATGATGATCACTCTTAAGTTTTTGTGAAATATCTAATGTTTTGATACCTTGTCCAAGGCATTGCACTATTTAACGCTTTCCAGCAGCAGAGAGATCCTTTTTATTTCCCATATTGCTTGAAACCTGTGGCCTGCTTAATAATGTGCAACATCATTTTTAAGTAGTTTTCCTTTAAAAAGAATCACCTAGAAAACTAATTATCACGTGTTTAAGATTGATTGCAGTGATCCATTGAGCCCTGAGACACAATACCATCCACAAGTTTATTTGAAAAACAAAACAATTAAATATTTCTGACACTTAAATTCCATTTGCATCATAATTTGGAACACAATATAAATATATATATATATATATATATATAGTATACTGTATATATATATATATATATATATATATATATATATATATATATATTTTCTTTTTAAATTTATTTATTTAGTCATGGCTGAAATTGAATTTGTTCCAGAAAGTAGAGTATGTCTCCCAGAAAATTATTGCAATTGCATGTGTCTTGTTATACACATGTTATTTCCTTTGTGTGTATTGGAGCAACACAAAAATTCAGTAAAAATGGCAAATTGGACATCATTTCACACAAAAAAACCCAAAATGGTCCAAAATTATGGCTATACAACTTTGTTTCAAGCATGTGATGCTTGTTGAAACTCACCTGTGGCAAGAAACAGGTGTGAGCAATAATAAAATCACACCTGAAACCAGATGAAAAGGGGTGAAGTTGACTCAATCTTTACATTGTGTGTGTGTGTCACACTAAGCACAAAGAACAGAAAAAGGAGAAGAGAATTGTCTGATGATTTGAGAACCAACATTTTTGAAAAATATCAACAATCTCCAGAGATCTTGATGTTCCTTTGTCTATGGTGCGCAACATAATCAAAAAGTTTACAATCCATGGCACTGTAACTATTCTCCCTGGATGTGGACAGCAGAGAAAAATTTATGAAAGGTTGGAGTGCAGGATAAGATAAGCAGCCCGAATCAAGTTCTAGAGAAATTTATGCTGTCCTGCAGGCTGAGCGTGCATCAGTGTCAGGGCAAACTATCCGTGAACATTTGAATGAAATGGAACGCTATGGCAGGAAACCCAGGATGACCCCACTGTTGACACAGACATAAAAAAGCTAGACTGCAGTTTGCCAAATGTACGTGAGTAAGCCAAAATCCTTTTGAGAAAGCATCTTGTGGACAGATGAGACCAAGATAAAGCTTTTTGCTAAAGCACCTCATTCGTGTTTACCAAAAAAAAAGGAATGAGGACTACAAACAAAAGAACTCAGTAACAACAGTCAATGGAGGTTCAAAGATGTTTTGGGTTTTTTTTTTGCTGCATCTGGCATCGAAAGCTATGGCTGTGTGTAAGACATCATGAAATCAGAAGAGTGCCAAAAGATTTTGGGTCGCAGTCTAGTGCCCAGTGTCAGAAAGCTAGCTTTTGAACTAGTTCATGGGTCTACAAGCAGGACAATGACCCAAAACATACTTCAAGAAGGATGCAGAAATGGAAACAAAGCACTGCAGACTACGGATCTAAATCCTATTGAACACCTGTGCAGAGATCTTAAAATTGCTGTTGGGATAAGGCACCCTTCAAATATGACAGACCTGAAGTACCGTAGTTTGCAAAAGAAGAGTGGTCCAAAACTCCAGTTGAGAGTTATAAGAAGCTTGTTGATTGTTATTGGAAGCGATTGATTGCATTTATTTATTCCAAAGGGTATGTAGCCAAATATTAAGTTGAGGGTGCCAACATTTATGTCCAAACCATTTGTGGGTTTTTTTGTTAAATGTTGTTCAATTTGTCTTGTATATATGTATATAGCAAAACGTGTAATTGTAATAATTTTCTGGGGGAAATACTTAATTTTCTGGAACAATTCAATGGATGCCAACACTTTAGGCCATGACTGTATATATATATATATATATATATATATATATATATATATATATATATATATATATATATATTGCAGCATAGCGCCTACTACGTGTCTTGGGGGACACTCGCTTGGCATGGGATTAACGCACTCGAGCACGGTTTTCTATCAAAACAGAGTCTTTTAGGTTTATTTCTCACAACATAAACCACATCCACAGGAACTTAGTATCGGTTTGAACACCATCTGGATGTATTCAACTTCACCACAGTTCGTCTCTGACCCCGGTCAGCATACGACACGGACCTCATCCGTTACCTGCTGGTGACCTTCACAGGTTCCTGGACACCTCTTGGCCTCAGAGATGCCCCATACACAATGTCTCTCTCTTCTAACCCCGGTTAGCATAACACGGATCCCTTTCTGTTACCTGTTGGTGCCGCACAGGTTTCTCAGATACCTCTCCTCCACAGAGGTATCTTTCAGACGTTTCCCACTCTGACCCCGGTCAGTACAACACGGATCTCCATCCGTCCCACACACTGGCATGTGCTAGGTCCAGAGCCCTGCCATGTGCTCTTCAGGACTTCCAACACACATGTGGTGATGTGGTGATTGTGTGTGGTAATGTGGGGGCCGTGATTGTGTGTGGTAATGTGGGAGGATGGCATTGTGTGTGATGATGTGTTGGGGGCGGGATTGTGTGTGGTGATGTGGTGGGGCGGAGCTACTGTGCAGGGGGCGGGATTAGGGAGTAATCACGATGCCTCTTATATATATAGATATATATATGTTAGGACTGGCGGAACGCACCAAATAATGATATTAGAGAATATGAGGTGCATTCGCAGTCCGGGATCCACCGTGCAGAGATGACACTTGCTGCTGAGTAATGGAGGATGGACACTTGCTCACACATGGGTTAGACCTCACCCAGTGTGAATGGAAGCGAACTCTGTTGCTTCACAGAGTCGGCATAAATATGCTGCACCCTGTTAACAGTCACAGGGTACAGCTGAAAGACACTAGTGGGATCCCTATGAATCATCCCCACTAAACTGGTGATTGGACTCGCTCTGACCCTCGGTGGCTTTTGAGCCCGCATCTGAGGACACCCTGAGTCAGATGCTGAGTCCAAGCGGGAATTCCCACCCTACACTGACCGGCTGTCAGGAAAGCGCAGATTGCGCATGGTGCCGTACAGGCGGGCACTGCGAATAGACGCAGAATCGTGTGCTAAGTGTGCAGGTAGCACTGTCGGGCGCAAGGTAGATTCCACCATTCGCGAGCAGTCATCAACACTAGGAATGGGAATCATTAAGGAGCTTTCATCCATCGACAGGCATTCATCTACACACACACGTTATCAAGTTTATACTAGCGCATGGCCGAGCGGCCATGGGATCCTTTTACAGAGGTAGCGCTCCAGGACCTTCCAGATGGTCCAATAGGAGCCGCAACAGGACCTGAGCATGTGACCCCCGACCTCCAATGGGAGATCGTCCTGTGGGCATGCTCAATATGGGAAAAGCTGGACTTAGTCCCTGAAATGCCTGCTCGCTGCTGATCAGTGCAGGCTACAAAGGCAGAGCCTGGAAAGGTAGCAGTAACCGAGTGCACAGTATCAGCTTGAACCAGATGCTGGGATCTCCATCTCTGCTGAGCAGGTTCCACTGTGGCTGGAGGAGAATGGGAGACTGCAGTAGACATGGTTTGAGATTCCTCCTGTGCGGTGGTGGGAACTCGACACCTAACATATATGAACTTGACACCTAACATATATATATATACATACAGTGGGTACGGAAAGTATTCAGACCCCATTCAATTTTTCACTCTTTGTTTCATAGCAGCCATTTGGTAAATTCAAAAAAGTTCATTTTTTCTCATTAATATCATTAATATACACTCTGCACCCCATCTTCAGTGAAAAAAACTGAAATGTAGAAGTTTTTGCAAATGTATTAAAAAAGTTAAAACTGAAATATCACATGGTGATAGGTATTCTGACTCTTTGCTCAGTATTGAGTAGAAGCACTCTTTTGAGCTAGTACAGCCATGAGTCTTCTTGGGAATGATGCAATAAGTTTTCACACCTGGAATTGGGGATCCTCTGCCATTCTTACTTGCAGATCCTCGCCAGTTCCGTCAGGTTGGATGGTGAGCGTTAGTGGATAGCCATTTTCAGGTCTCTCCGGAAATGCTCAATTGGGTTTAGGTCTGGGCTCTGGCTGGGCCAGTCAAGAATGCTAACAGAGTTGTTCTTAAGCCACTCCTTTGTTATTTTAGCTGTGTGCTTAGGGTCATTGCCTTGTTGGAAGGTGAACCTTCGGCCAAGTCTGCGGTCCAGAGCACACTGAAAGAGGTTTTCATCCAGGATATCTCTGTACTTGGTGCATTCATGTTTCCTTCAATGACAACCAGTTGTCCTGTCCCTGCAGCTGAAAAACACCTCTATAGCATGATGCTGCCACCACCATGTTTCACTGCAGGGATTATATTGGGCAGGTGATGAGCAGTGCCTGGTTTTCTCCACACATACCGCTTAGAAATATCACCAAAAAGGTCTATTTTCATCAGACCAGAGAATTTCAATTCTCATACTCTGGGAGTCCTTCATGTGTTTTTTTAGCAAACTCTACGTCGGCTTTCATATGTCTTGCACTGAGGAATGGCTTCTGTCGGGCCACTCTGCCATAAATGCCTGACTGGTGGAGGGCTGCAGTGATAGTTGACTTTGTGGAACTTTCTTCCATCTCCCTACTGCATCTGTGGAGCTCATCTACAGTTATCTTGGGGTTCTTCTTTCCCTCTCTCACAAAGGATCTTCTTCCATGATTGCTCAGTTAGGCTGGACAGCCAGGTCTAGGAAGACTTCTGGTGGTCCCAAACTTCTTGCATTTAAGGATTATGGAGGCCACTGTGTTCTTATGAACCTTGAGTACTGCAGAGATTCTGTTGTAACCTAGGTCATATCTATGCCTTGCCACAATTCTGTCTCTGAGCTCCTTGGCCAGTTCCTTTGACCTCATGTTTCTCATTTGGTCTGACATGCACTGTGAGCTGTGAGATCTTATACATATAGGTGTGTGCCTTTCCAAATCAAGTCTTATCGGTTTAATTAAACAAAGCTGGACTCCAATGAAGGAGTAGAACCATCTCAAGGATGATCATAAGGAAATGGACAGCATATGACTTAAATATGAGTGTCTGAGCAAAGGGTCTGAATACTTAGGACCATGTAATATTTCATTTTTTCTTTTTTACTAAATTTGCAAAAATGTCTACATTTCTGTTTTTTGTCAGTCAAGATGGGGTGCAGAGTTGACATTAATGGGAAAAAATTAAAATTTTTTAATTTACCAAATGGCTGCTATGAAACAAAGAGTGAAAAATTTAAAGGGGTATGGATACTTTCTGTACCCACTGTGCATATATATAAAATCTGAGAGCAGCATGTTACAGGGACCCTGATTCCATTGATGTGTCACTTATTAGGCTGCTTGCTGTTGTTTTTCCATTCCATGATAAGAACAGAAAATATACATTCATGCAGGAAAAGAAAAAATGCATGAAGGTTCCTTTAGGTGTAACGTCAGTTTAATAGAAAAATATCGCTGTATACTGATGTCCTTCTTGTTCTAGTGTCAACAAAGCCTTGAATTGTGTATAGACATGGGTTTTTTTCATTCACAGGAGAATACTGGATTGACCCCAACCAAGGTTGTAAAATGGATGCCATTAAAGTGTTCTGCAATATGGAATCTGGTGAAACATGCATTAATGCCAATCCTAGAAATATCCCACAAAAGAACTGGTACAGCCGCACAGAAGGGGTTAAGAAACATGTCTGGTTTGGCGAGTCTATGAGTGGAGGTTTCCAGGTAGGACTAAAAGAAAGATGTTGTTTTGGCCATACACCAATAATAATGAGCATGTTAAAATGTACATTGTTTAATATTGTAATATTGGATACAGATTTCATTTCACTGGGCTTTCTTGATCTAGCGAAGACAGAACATAATGCTGCCCACAAATCTTGCATACACTCTTTTAAAATCTGACTAAGGCTACGTTCACATTTGCGTTGTTGGGCGCAGCGTCGGAGACGCGACGCAACCAACAACGCATGTACACAACGCAGCGTTTTGCGACGAATGCGTTGTCATAAGATCCTACAGATCAGGACTTTCGGCGCAGGGAAAACGCTACAAGTAGCATCCCCTGCGCCCTGTCTGGTGCGTCTATATGACGCATGCGTCGTAAAACGCAGTACAACGCATACCGGGGCATGTCCATGTGCCCCCCATGTTAAAGATAGGGCGCATGACGCATGTGTCGGTATGCGTCGCCGACGCTGCGCCCAACAACGCAAATGTGAACATAGCCTAATAAATATTTATCATTGTTTTTTTTTATTTTTTCTAATGTAGTAATATTATTTCCTACTTGCACTTTGCAGTTCAGCTATGGTGATCCAGAGCTCCCAGAAGATGTTTCTGATGTGCAAATGGCATTCCTAAGAATTCTTTCCAGCCGAGGCTCTCAAAATATCACTTACCACTGCAAGAACAGTGTTGCATACATGGATGGACAGAACGGAAATGTTAAGAAAGCTGTGAAATTTATGAGCTCGACTGAAAGTGAACTAAAGGCAGAAGGAAACAGCAAATTCACATACACTGTTTTGGAAGATGGTTGCACTGTAAGTATTTTATCACCTCCTTGTGTTCCTCCTGCTCTTTGTGTCTCATCTTCTTGCCTTTATTACTACTATGTTGTTTTATATTTGCTAACAATAGGTAAGCTTGGCATAACAAGTTTGTTTTACTTTGAAAATATTTATCATCTCCCTTCCTTCTCAATTATAATTAATACAAGCTTATCTGGAACAGTTATTCTCAGTCTTATTATATTAGAAATCTCAGAAAATATTTTGATTCCCAGAGAAACCATTTCCGGTGACTACCTCTTGAAGCTCATCAGCCTCATCAATTTAGGCTGATGAAAAACACATAATTACCCATGATCCAGACTGCCACAGACAGCCTAAATCTTCCATATATGATTATGATGTGCAGAGGAATATCTCCATATAAGACTCCTAAGCAACTGTGTTTATTATATACTGCATTTCATTACTGAACTATTTGCACCCAGCTCCTAGTTTTGCTTGGTCCAAATGCATATGCACTTTATCACTTGATTCACTTTCTAGCATTGTGCTATTTATTTATGATGGCCTATCATTAAATATGATTATTGTTGGACCTGTTGCATATTTCCGCCCAATTTTTGCTTGTCCTTTTTGTACAAATGTCATCCCTTTTTTAATTATGTTTTAATATGGCTCAAGAAAAATTACTTTTATATGATCATCTTTCTGGAGGACTATTTTTGTAGGTTGTCCTGATTTTCACGGTCCTCCGTGTGTAGTTGTGGGCTTATTTGGTATTTTTCTCTGACTAGCTAGGGGCCAACAGGGTTTACCAGGGAGAGCCATTGTTGAGCGGGGGCACCATATTGTGACCAAGCTAGGGTGCCAACCTTCATTGGTAGGAAGTGGTTTACTAGGGCTTTATAGGGTGAGGTAGAATACATATCAATTTAGTACCAATTGTTTGGCCTGGCCAGGTGTTTTTTATTGTTTTTTGAGATCTGGGTAATTTTTTGGATAAAAATTAAAGGTTATATTTTAAGGTATAGATGTCTGTGAGCCACTTGTCATTTCGGACGGAGTCAAATGGAAGGCTGTTCTGTGGTCAGATGAATCGAAATTAGAATTTTTTTATGGAAACCATAGGCACAGTGTCCTGCAGACTGAAGAGTAGAAGACCATCCAGCTTGTTATAAGCGCACAGTTCCTGCATCTCTGATGGTATGAGGTTGAGTTAGTGCCTATGACATGGGCAGCTTACATATCTTGAAAGGCACTGTCTGTGCTGAACATACCTTGCAATATAGAGGTTCTAGGACAATTCCCATTCAGAAAACGGCTATTTCAGAGAAAGTCTTGCATACAGTATTTCAGCAAGACAATGCTAAACCACATACTGCATCCATGACAACATGGCTTCACAGATGAAGAATTCATGTGATAAACCTGCTGTCCAGACATCTCACTAATAGAAAAAATTTGGTGCATAATAAAATTAAAAATCAGGCAAAGAAGACCACGAAAATCCTGCATCATACCAAAAATGGGACAACATTTCTCACCCAAAGCTCCAGCAATGGTCTCCTAACTTCACTGACATTAACAGATTTTTGTAAAAAGTTAATGCTACTCAATGGTAGACATGGCCGTGTCCCTACTTTTATCAGATGTGCTGCTTCCTTCAATTATTAAATGAGGTAATTTTTTCAAATGAAATAGAAAAAGTCTGATTTTCACCTTCTGTTCTGTGTTCTGTTGGGGATAAAATATGTCTATTAGAGATTTCCCAATCATTGCATTCTTGTTGTCTTTACATTTTGCTTAGCATAGCAACCTTTTTGGAATTGTTGGATATTTTCTACTTTTTGGAAGGATTATAATTTGCATTTCCCCTACAGTGATTTATGATATTTTTGTATGCCAGTCCTGCCTTATTTCAGGAATTTGTACTTTGAATTATAGTTTCTACACACAATATTGGTGATACCTACTAGTTGTCTATTTGTCAGCCTACCAATTTATTTGGGCCAGACCATTCTGCTCGGGTGTCGTGTTCTATTGATTTTTTATTCTATTAATTTTTTTTAAATTGTCTATTTATCTATGAAATAATGAAGACATTTATATGGTTTTATATTTAGTTTTACTATTGCCGGCACTCTTTGATCCCTTTCGTTTGTTTGTAGTCAGATCATGATTTCTAGCTAAGTTGTGTTTCCATGTATTGTTGGAAGTGGGTATGTCTTATATTCACAATACAAATGGGATGCATTATAAGGTAGAGCTCTCCAGAATAGGCCCACCTATTTTAAAGATAATAATTTTCTCAATTCAACTAGAAGTACAGTAAAGCTGGATACCAAAAAAGTGCATTTAAATATCAGGGAGGAGATTTTTCAAAAATAATTGTACACCCATTATAACATTTACTTTCAATGTAATTATACCAACTTTGTCAGGTCTAAGGGATCTACTTAATAATGTATGCAGTTAGTATTGCAAAATGTAGTAACTGCTAAATATACAAAGTACGTACAAAGTCTGGCCAGCTACTTTGGTAACTTAATAGTTACTATATTTTTGTGGCATTCATTATTTCTATGTCAACCCTAGTTAACCGTGTACTCTATTTCTTATTGCTTTACAGAAACACACAGGAGACTGGGGTAAAACAGTTTTCGAGTACAGAACACGCAAGACTATGAGATTGCCAATTGTAGATATTGCACCATTGGATATTGGAGGACCAGATCAAGAATTTGGTGTTGAAGTGGGACCAGTTTGCTTCTTGTAGATTTAGGGTATTACATAATTTTAAACCACAGCAAACAATCAGCACTCCGGTTTTTGTCCCTATTATAACTGCATCACCAAAATAGTTATTTATTTTCCACACATTGTGGAAAACAGGGATGTTTTGATGGAGAGTCGCTAAATATTTTGCAATAACACAAAGTAAATGCTTTGCTCTATTTTTTTCTACAAAAAATCCTATTTTGAAGACCTCTGAATGGTGCTATAAATATCAAAATGAAAAACTAAAGAACACTGTGTATTTTTTTTAAATTGTAGCAAAACAAGCACTGATCAATGCATTCATCAAACTTCACCCAGCTTTCTAACCAAGATGAAGTTCATAGCATACAATAAGAACTTCCATGTTTCATCTACCTCATCATGGGCAGAATGTGGGGAGAGTTTGATAACGCATCACAGTGTGCTAGACCGGGCTGAAAGTCAACACACTCGTTTTTATTTGGTTTCTGAAACATTTTGTTAAGCACAAATACTATTTTGTATAAGATCTACTGTCCTGAACTCATAAACAAATTCAGTTTTGCTCGGTGCTGTCTATATGTTCCTGTCATTGCTGGCCAAGACCACTAAAATATAAGAGAAGTTTGAAATCTGACATCATGGTGCTAAATCCTAACATCTTTCCATTCAGAATCTTTGTGTGAAGTATTGACTGAACACAATAACTGAACACAGGGGAAAAAAAAAGTTTTACAACACAATAAAAATGTCTGTCTTCTGTTTAGAATGATTTGCTGACAACTTCTTTAATGAAATCGGTCAATGACATGTGGCATTAGTCAATGTTAGTCAGCAATGTTAGTATGCTGCTGCAATACTACACCACAGTTGGCAGGCTTTAATCATCTTTGTAAACTTCTCATTATGGTTGTTGTGTAAGATACACATAATAAAATGATGTACAAACTCATTCATGCTTTTTTGGAGCTGTTGTTTTATTATTATATGCTAGATGGTAGCATCTCATGCCAATGTTAAAAAAAAATATATATATATACATATATATACTGCATATACACACAGTATATACAGATGCTTCTCACAAAATAAGAATATCATCAAAAAGTTAATTTATTTCAGTTCTTCAATACAAAAAATGAAACTCCTATATTATATAGGGTCATTACAAACAGAGTGATCTATTTCAAGTGTTTATTTCTGTTAATGTTTATGATTATGGATTACAGCCAATGAAAACCCAAAAGTCAATATCTCAGTAAATTAGAATAATTAACAAAAACAGCTGCAAAGACTTCCTAAGTAGGGTTGAGCGAAACGGGTCGATCATTTTCAAAAGTCGCCGACTTTTGGCTAAGTCGGCGTCTCATGAAACCCGATCCGACCCCTGTGCTTGTCGGCCATGCGGTACGCGACTTTCGCGCCAAAGTCGCGTTTCAATGACGCGAAAAGCGCCATTTCTCAGCCAATGAAGGTGAACGCAGAGTGTGGGCAGCGTGATGACATAGGTCCTGGTCCCCACCATCTTAGAGAAGGGCATTGCAGTGATTGGCTTGCTGTCTGCGGCGTCACAGGGGCTATAAAGGGGCGTTCCCGCCGACCGCCATCTTACTGCTGCTGATCTGAGCTTAGGGAGAGGTTGCTGCCGCTTCGTCAGAAGCAGGGAGAGCGTTAGGCAGGGTCCACTAACCACCAAACCGCTTGTGCTGCAGCGATTTCCACTGTCCAACACCACCTTCGGTGTTCAGGGACAGTGGAAGCTATTTTTTTTTTTTTTTCCCCTCAGCGCTGTAGCTCATTGGGCTGCCCTAGAAGGCTCCCTGATAGCTGTATTCCTGTGTGTACGCCACTGTGGAAACCAACTGCTTTTTTCAAAGCACATATCCTCTTGTTCCTTCCTTTCTGCACAGCTATCTTTTTTGTTTGTCCACACTTTTTATTTAATTTGTGCATCAGTCCACTCCTATTGCTGCCTGCCATACCTGGCTGAGATTACTGCAGGGGAGATAGTAATTGTAGGACAGTCCCTGTTTTTTTTTTTTTTTTTTTTTTTGTGGGAGATTAAGATTGGCATTTCTGCTAGAGTGCCATCCCTGTGTGTGCCATCTCTCACTGAGTGGGCCATAGAAAGCCTATTTATTTTTTCCTTCATTTGTGTTCTAAAATCTACCTCAACACAAAAACACTACATCAATCAGTGGGAGAAAAATATTGGCCTCAGTCAGGGCTTGTGTGCCACTGCTGTGTGTGCTATCTCTCATTCAGTGGGCTATAGAAAGCCTATTTATTTATTTTTTTTTTTTAAATATTATTTGGTTTCTAAAGTCTCCCTGAAACAAAAAAAATACCTAAAAAAACAGTGGGAGAGTAATATTGCCCTTTCAGCTTGTGTGCCAGTCTTGACTCCTGGGTGTGCCATCTCTGTCCCTCTCATTCAGTGGGCCATAGAAAGCCTTTTTTTTTTTTTTTTTTTAATATTATTTGGTTTCTAAAGTCTCCCTGAAAATAAAAAAAAAAATACATAAAAAAACAGTGGGAGAGTAATATTGCCATTTCAGCTTGTGTGCCAGTCTTGACTCCTGGGTGTGCCACCTCTGTCCCTCTCATTCAGTGGGCCATAGAAAGCCTTGTTTTTTTGTTTTTTTTTAATATTATTTGGTTTCTAAAGTCTCCCTGAAAATAAAAAAAAAAAATACATAAAAAAACAGTGGGAGAGTAATATTGCCATTTCAGCTTGTGTGCCAGTCTTGACTCCTGGGTGTGCCACCTCTGTCCCTCTCATTCAGTGGGCCATAGAAAGCCTTGTTTTTTTGTTTTTTTTTTAATATTATTTGGTTTCTAAAGTCTCACAGAGAAAAAAAAATAAATAAATTAGGTGGGAGATTAATATTGACATTAGTGCTTGAGTGACAGTCCTGCGTGTGTGTCATCTCTGTGATTTGGTGTCACAGAAAACAGAGTGTGTAACATTGTGCCTGATTTTCCTTGTGGTCTCACCAACCTGTTAAGGGATATTGAAATCATACTGAAGTTATAGCTCACCGTGTAAGTTGTTTGACAGCAACAAATAAAGTTACTTTGGTTACGATTTTTAAACAATGAGGAAGTCTGGTGCAAGAGGTCGTCGTGGGCGTTCATTGTCAGCTGGTAATGATGGTAGTGGTAGTGGAGCATCAGGTGGTCGTGGGGATAAAAATATTCCACCTAAGTCTGGAGCTGTGGAGCCAGTTTCGTCGTCAGGCTACACAAGGCCTCGAACGCTCTCTTTTCTGGGAGTAGGAAAACCGCTTTTAAAGGCGGAGCAGCAACAGCAAGTTTTGGCTTACATTGCAGACTCAGCCTCTAGCTCTTTTGCCTCCTCTTCCGAAACTGGTAAATGTAAAAGCAGCGCGTCGCTTGTGGATGTTCACGGTCAGGGACAAGTCGCTTCCTTGTCCTCCTCAGCAAAAACTACAACAAGAGAGAAGGATGCAGCAGGCGACACAACGGGTCACTCCATGGAGCTCTTTACACATACCGTCCCTGGCTTAGAAAGTGAAACATTTAACAGGCCATGCCCATTACAAGTAGATTCTGACATGGAGTGCACTGATGCACAGCCACAGCCAGAGTACTATGCTGCTCCTTTGACTCAGACCACCACATTGCCCTCTCAGGGTACAGATCCACAATCAGACCCTGATGAGACTATGTTGCCCCGCCACGAACGCTATACCACCGACCGACACAGTGACACAGACGAAGTTGCACACGAGCTCGAAGAGGAGGTAATAGATGACCCAGTTATTGACCCCGATTGGCAGCCATTGGGGGAACAGGGTGCAGGCGGCAGTAGTTCAGAAGCGGAGGTGGAGGAGGGGCCGCAGCAGGCATCAACATCGCAACAGGTTCCATCTGCCGGGCCCGTATCTGGCCCAAAACGCGTGTCAAAGCCAAAACCTGTTGGAGGACAGCGTGGCCATCCGGTTAAAGCTCAGTCTGCAATCCCTGAAAAGGGATCCGAGTCTAGGAAGAGTGCAGTCTGGCATTTTTTTAAACAACATCCAACTGATCAGCGCAAAGTCATCTGTCAAAAATGTTCAACTAGCTTAAGCAGAGGTCAGAATCTGAAAAGTCTAAATACTAGTTGCATGCATAGACACTTAACCACCATGCATTTTCAAGCCTGGACTAACTACCAAACGTCCCTTAAGGTTGTAGCACCCTCGGCCAATGAAGCTAGTCAGCAACGCAACATCCCTTCCGTCACTGTAAGGCCACCATTTTCCGCACCACCGGCAGTATCTGTGCAGGTTTCTTTGCCAGCCAAAAGCAGTCAGGGTCAGGGAATCACCAGTTTAGTAGGAGGAAATATTGCATCTAGGGCACCGGCGGAAACAATACCGTCTCCAACCGTCTCTCAGTCTGCCATGTACACCGGCACACCCGAAAGTTCCACGATCTCCTGCTCTCCAGTCCAGCTCACCCTACATGAGACTCTGGTTAGAAAAAGGAAGTACTTATCCTCGCATCCGCGTACACAGGGTTTTAACGCCCACATAGCTAGACTAATCTCGTTAGAGATGATGCCCTACCGTTTAGTTGAAAGCGAAGCTTTTAAAGCCCTGATGGAGTACGCTGAACCACGATACGAGCTACCTAGTCGACACTTTTTTTCCAGAAAAGCCATCCCAGCCCTGCACCAGCATGTTAAACAGCGCATCGTCCATGCACTTAGGCAATCTGTGAGTACAAAGGTGCACCTGACTACAGATGCATGGACCAGTAGGCATGGCCAGGGACTTTATGTGTCCATCACGGCACACTGGGTGAATGTGGTGGATGCAGGGTCCACAGGCGACATCAATTTAGGGACAGTTGTGCCTAGCCCACGGTCTAGGAAACAGTTGGCTGTAGGCGTTCGCACCCCCTCCTCCTCCTCCTCGTCCTCCTGCAGAAGCTACAGCTCTTCCACAGAACGCAGTCGGCCAACCACTCCATCGGCAGATGACACTGTTGCACACCAGTTGTCCCATTATGGGCCAGCTACTGCCAAGCGTCAGCAGGCTGTATTGGCTATGAAGTGTTTGGGCGACAACAGACACACCGCGGAAGTTCTGTCCGAGTTCTTGCAACAAGAAACGCAGTCGTGGCTGGGCACAGTAGATCTTGAGGCAGGCAAGGTAGTGAGTGATAACGGAAGGAATTTCATGGCTGCCATCTCCCTTTCCCAACTGAAACACATTCCTTGCCTGGCTCACACCTTAAACCTGGTGGTGCAGTGCTTATTGAAAACTTATCCTGGGTTCTCCGACCTGCTCCTCAAAGTGCGTGCACTTTGCTCACATATCCGACGTTCGCCTGTACACGCCAGCCGTATGCAGACCTATCAGCGGTCTTTGAACCTTCCCCAGCATCGCCTAATCATAGACGTTGCAACAAGGTGGAACTCAACACTGCACATGCTTCAGAGCCTGTGCGAACAGAGGCGTGCTGTTATTTATTTGTGGGAGGATACACGGGCAGGCAGTAGGATGGCAGACATGGAGTTGTCAGGTGTGCAGTGGTCGAAGATACAAGACATGTGTCAAGTCCTTCAGTGTTTTGAGGAATGCACACGGCTGGTTAGTGCAGACAACGCCGTAATAAGCATGAGCATCCCCCTAATGCGTCTGCTGATGCAAAGTTTGACGCACATAAAGGAGCAGGCGTCTGCACCAGAGGAAGAGGGAAGCCTTGATGACAGTCAGCCATTGTCTGGTCAGGGCAGTGTACAGGACGAGGTAGCGGGCGAAGAGGAGGTGGAGGACGAGGAGGATGATGGGGATGAGTATATTTTTAATGCGGAAACTTTCACGGGGGCACAGGAAATTGGTTGCGTGTCACGGCCGGGTTCTGGTTTTTTGAGGGACACAAGTGACGTAGATTTGCCTGCAACTGCCCCTCAACCAATCACAACCGGAGATTTGACAAGTGGAACTTTGGCCCACATGGCGGATTATGCCTTACGTATCCTACAAAGGGACACACGCATTACGAAAATGATGAACGATGACGATTACTGGTTGGCCTGCCTCCTTGATCCACGCTATAAAGGCAAATTGCAAAATATTATGCCACATGAGAACTTGGAACTAATATTAGCAACCAAACAATCAACTCTTGTTGACCGTTTGCTTCAGGCATTCCCAGCACACAGCGCACGTGATCGTTCTCACACGAGCTCCAGGGGGCAGCAGACTAGGAGTGTTAGGGGTGCACACATCAGAAGTGGCGTTGGACAGAGGGGTTTTCTGACCAGGTTGTGGAGTGATTTTGCTATGACCGCAGACAGGACAGGTACTGCTGCATCAATTGAAAGTGACAGGAGACAACATTTGTCCAGTATGGTTACTAACTATTTTTCATCCCTTATCGATGTTCTCCCTCAACCGTCATTCCCATTTGATTACTGGGCCTCCAAATTAGACACCTGGCCAGAATTGGCAGAATATGCATTGCAGGAGCTTGCTTGCCCGGCAGCAAGTGTCCTATCAGAAAGAGTATTCAGTGCTGCAGGGTCAATATTAACCGAAAAAAGGACTCGTCTGGCTACCCAAAATGTTGACGATCTAACATTCATTAAAATGAACCACAACTGGATTTCAAAATCTTTTGCCCCACCTTGCCCGGCCGACACCTAGCTTTCCTATGAAAAGCTCTTGCCTGTGAATTACTTTTCTAATGTCTAATTTGCTGCTGCAGATTGTACAGCATACGACATGTTTACACCTCCCTAAATGGCCAAACTCCCCACACGGGGCCGTGGTATCGCGACTTGGCGCAAGCACCCGTGAGACTGCTGTTTGTCTGAAGAGGTGGGTGTGCTCGCTTTTGGTTGACGGCATTGCTACTGGGTCCCTCATAGTACAATGTAGTGTCTCTGGCGGTGGTGGTGCGCACCCAACGTCAGACACACCGTTGTAACATGAGTGGCCCTGGGGCGGTCCCGCCGGCCTCAAGAGAGTTCCCCCCTACCCCAGCTCAAACTGGGCTCTACCACGTGCAAAATTATGTCGCACAGCTCCACCAATCTTTAGTCTATTCGCTGACATCATTCAATGTCTGGCACTGACAATACAAATTTGTAGACATCTATGATGCAACTTAAAGTAGTCTGTGTCTGTGTCCTATATTGGCACCATTAAATAGTTACTGCCAAATTACTATGTCAGAAACACAGCAGATGAGCCCACCCCTGTACCTAAGTATGCCACCTTTTTTTTTGTTTTGGTTGTTTTGCGAGACATTAACATCTATTTATATTTTGGGAGTACTGGGACAGACACTCCTTGCACTACTCCTCCACTCAGCACCAAGCTGCCTGCCCGTGTATCCATGTAACCGCTGTAAAACTGCCATGAGCCTATTGTTTGTTATTTTAGGCCTTTGATAGCCTGTCTGCGGTCCCTACTCCTCCACTGACCACCAAGCTGCCTGCCCGTGTATCCATGTAACCGCTGTAAAACTGCCATGAGCCTATTGTTTGTTATTTTAGGCCTTTGAAGCCTTTCTGCGCTCCCTCCTTCCACTAGTCCTCCACTGACCAGACCACTGCTGCCCGTGTACCCCTGGAACCAATTTTAAAGTGCCTACAGCCAGCCCATTTTATTGTGTTAGGCCTTCGAAGCCTGTCTGCGGTCCATACTTTAAATACTCCTCCACTCACCACCAAGCTGCCTGCCCGTGTATCCATGTAACCGCTGTAAAACTGCCATGAGCCTATTGTTTGTTATTTTAGGCCTTTGAAGCCTTTCTGCGCTCCCTCCTTCCACTAGTCCTCCACTGACCAGACCACTGCTGCCCGTGTACCCCTGGAACCAATTTTAAAGTGCCTACAGCCAGCCCATTTTATTGTGTTAGGCCTTCGAAACCTGTCTGCGGTCCATACTTTAAATACTCCTCCACTCACCACCAAGCTGCCTGCCCGTGTATCCATGTAACCGCTGTAAAACTGCCATGAGCCTATTGTTTGTTATTTTAGGCCTTTGATAGCCTGTCTGCGGTCCCTACTCCTCCACTGACCACCAAGCTGCCTGCCCGTGTATCCATGTAACCGCTGTAAAACTGCCATGAGCCTATTGTTTGTTATTTTAGGCCTTTGATAGCCTGTCTGCGGTCCCTACTCCTCCACTGACCACCAAGCTGCCTGCCCGTGTATCCATGTAACCGCTGTAAAACTGCCATGAGCCTATTGTTTGTTATTTTAGGCCTTTGAAGCCTTTCTGCGCTCCCTCCTTCCACTAGTCCTCCACTGACCAGACCACTGCTGCCCGTGTACCCCTGGAACCAATTTTAAAGTGCCTACAGCCAGCCCATTTTATTGTGTTAGGCCTTCGAAGCCTGTCTGCGGTCCCTCCTTCCACTAGGCCTCCACTGACCAGACCACTGCTGCCCGTGTACCCCTGGAACCAATTTTAAAGTGCCTACAGCCAGCCCATTTTATTGTGTTAGGCCTTCGAAGCCTGTCTGCGGTCCATACTTTAAATACTCCTCCACTCACCACCAAGCTGCCTGCCCGTGTATCCATGTAACCGCTGTAAAACTGCCATGAGCCTATTGTTTGTTATTTTAGGCCTTTGATAGCCTGTCTGCGGTCCCTACTCCTCCACTGACCACCAAGCTGCCTGCCCGTGTATCCATGTAACCGCTGTAAAACTGCCATGAGCCTATTGTTTGTTATTTTAGGCCTTTGATAGCCTGTCTGCGGTCCCTACTCCTCCACTGACCACCAAGCTGCCTGCCCGTGTATCCATGTAACCGCTGTAAAACTGCCATGAGCCTATTGTTTGTTATTTTAGGCCTTTGAAGCCTTTCTGCGCTCCCTCCTTCCACTAGTCCTCCACTGACCAGACCACTGCTGCCCGTGTACCCCTGGAACCAATTATAAAGTGCCTACAGCCAGCCCATTTTATTATGTTAGGCCTTTGAAGCCTGTCTGCGGTCCCTACTTTAAATACTCCTCCACTCACCACCAAGCTGCCTGCCCGTGTATCCATGTAACCGATGTAAAACTGCCATGACTGCCTACTGTTTGTTATTTTAGGCCTTTGTGAGCCTGTCTGCGGCCCCTACTTGCAATACTCCTCCACTGACCACAATGCTGCCTGGAGTGCCTGCCTGTGTATCCATGTAACCGATGTAAAACTGCCATGACTGCCTACTGTTTGTTATTTTAGGCCTTTGTGAGCCTGTCTGCGGCCCCTACTTGCAATACTCCTCCACTGACCACAATGCTGCCTGGAGTGCCTGCCTGTGTATCCATGTAACCGATGTAAAACTGCCATGACTGCCTACTGTTTGTTATTTTAGGCCTTTGTGAGCCTGTCTGCGGCCCCTACTTGCAATACTCCTCCACTGACCACAATGCTGCCTGGAGTGCCTGCCTGTGTATCCATGTAACCGATGTAAAACTGCCATGACTGCCTACTGTTTGTTATTTTAGGCCTTTGTGAGCCTGTCTGCGGCCCCTACTTGCAATACTCCTCCACTGACCACACCAATGCTGCCCGTGTACCCCTGGAACCTATTTAAAAGTTCATAGAGCCTAGTTATATATTTTATTTACTATTAATAAGGCCATGATGGACTACGCTGTACCACGCTACAAGCTAACCAGTCGACACTTCTTTTGCGAGAAAAGCCATCCCAACCCTCCACCAGCTTGTAGAAGACCGCATTGTCCATGCACTCTGGCAATCTGTGAGTACAAAGGTGCACCTGACAACAGACGCATGGACCTGTAGGCATGGCCACGGAAGATTACGTGTCCATTACGGCACAATGGGTTAATGTGTTGGATGCATGGTCCACAGAGGACAGCCTACTAAGTATGTCTGCAGTCCATAATTCAAACTGTCCTCCACTGTCTAAATCGGAGCTTCCACCTTCTGGCTTTCGGCCTATAGTATCAGAAATTAAACTGCATTTGGCCTTCAACTTTGGTTACGGCCTACTAACGGCTTCTGCCCCTCCCTGGTGTTGCCCACAACTAAATAAAGCTGAGCTTCAACCTTCCGGCTCTCATTAAGTGGTTTTGAAAAAACAAAATGGTGGATAGGGCCTACTAACGGCTTCTTCCCCTCCCTGGTGTTGCCCTCAACTAAATAAAGCTGAGCTTCAACCTTCCGGCTATCATTAAGTGGTTTTGAAAAAACAAAATGGTGGATAGGGCCTACTAACGGCTTCTTCCCCTCCCTGGTGTTGCCCTCAACTAAATAAAGCTGAGCTTCAACCTTCCGGCTATCATTAAGTGGTTTTGAAAAAACAAAATGGTGGATAGGGCCTACTAACGGCTTCTGCCCCTCCCTGGTGTTGCCCTCAACTAAATAAAGCTGAGCTTCAACCTTCCGGCTCTCATTAAGTGGTTTTGAAAAAACAAAATGGTGGATAGGGCCTACTAACGGCTTCTTCCCCTCCCTGGTGTTGCCCTCAACTAAATAAAGCTGAGCTTCAACCTTCCGGCTATCATTAAGTGGTTTTGAAAAAACAAAATGGTGGATAGGGCCTACTAACGGCTTCTTCCCCTCCCTGGTGTTGCCCTCAACTAAATAAAGCTGAGCTTCAACCTTCCGGCTATCATTACGTGGTTTTGAAAAAACAAAATGGTGGATAGGGCCTACTAACGGCTTCTGCCCCTCCCTGGTGTTGCCCTCAACTAAATAAAGCTGAGCTTCAACCTTCCAGCTATCATTAAGTGGTTTTGAAAAAACAAAATGGTGGATAGGGCCTACTAACGGCTTCTGCCCCTCCCTGGTGTTGCCCTCAACTAAATAAAGCTGAGCTTCAACCTTCCGGCTATCATTAAGTGGTTTTGAAAAAACAAAATGGTGGATAGGGCCTACTAACGGCTTCTGCCCCTCCCTGGTGTTGCCCTCAACTAAATAAAGCTGAGCTTCAACCTTCCGGCTATCATTAAGTGGTTTTGAAAAAACAAAATGGTGGATAGGGCCTACTAACGGCTTCTGCCCCTCCCTGGTGTTGCCCTCAACTAAATAAAGCTGAGCTTCAACCTTCCGGCTATCATTAAGTGGTTTTGAAAAAACAAAATGGTGGATAGGGCCTACTAACGGCTTCTGCCCCTCCCTGGTGTTGCCCACAACTAAATAAAGCTGAGCTTCAACCTTCCGGCTCTCATTAAGTGGTTTTGAAAAAACAAAATGGTGGATAGGGCCTACTAACGGCTTCTGCCCCTCCCTGGTGTTGCCCTCAACTAAATAAAGCTGAGCTTCAACCTTCCGGCTATCATTAAGTGGTTTTGAAAAAACAAAATGGTGGATAGGGCCTACTAACGGCTTCTGCCCCTCCCTGGTGTTGCCCTCAACTAAATAAAGCTGAGCTTCAACCTTCCGGCTATCATTAAGTGGTTTTGAAAAAACAAAATGGTGGATAGGGCCTACTAACGGCTTCTGCCCCTCCCTGGTGTTGCCCTCAACTAAATAAAGCTGAGCTTCAACCTTCCGGCTATCATTAAGTGGTTTTGAAAAAACAAAATGGTGGATAGGGCCTACTAACGGCTTCTGCCCCTCCCTGGTGTTGCCCTCAACTAAATAAAGCTGAGCTTCAACCTTCCGGCTATCATTAAGTGGTTTTGAAAAAACAAAATGGTGGATAGGGCCTACTAACGGCTTCTGCCCCTCCCTGGTGTTGCCCACAACTAAATAAAGCTGAGCTTCAACCTTCCGGCTCTCATTAAGTGGTTTTGAAAAAACAAAATGGTGGATAGGGCCTACTAACGGCTTCTGCCCCTCCCTGGTGTTGCCCTCAACTAAATAAAGCTGAGCTTCAACCTTCCGGCTATCATTAAGTGGTTTTGAAAAAACAAAATGGTGGATAGGGCCTAATAACGGCTTCTGCCCCTCCCTGGTGTTGCCCACAACTAAATAAAGCTGAGCTTCAACCTTCCGGCTCTCATTAAGTGGTTTTGAAAAAACAAAATGGTGGATAGGGCCTACTAACGGCTTCTGCCCCTCCCTGGTGTTGCCCACAACTAAATAAAGCTGAGCTTCAACCTTCCGGCTCTCATTAAGTGGTTTTGAAAAAACAAAATGGTGGTTAGGGCCTACTAACGGCTTCTGCCCCTCCCTGGTGTTGTCCTCAACTGAACAAAGCTGAGCTTCCACATTCTGCCTTTCGCCCTATACTATCAGATATTAAACTGCATTTGGCCTACTAGTGTGGTTAGGCCCTTGAAACAGTGTCTGCTGCTCTTGGGTTTGCTACTCCACTGAACAAAGCAATGCCGCCTGTTTAGTCCTGTTACCAATTTTGAACTGCATTTAGCCTACTTTATTCTTTGGCCCTATATCTGTTTCCTCCTCATCCTGCCCATTGCCCAGCCACTGCTAAATGAGTCTGCTGGTACATTGACCTAGACCACTACATTCCCCTTGTACTCTACACAGCCAGAATCTGACCCTGCTGAAAGTAAGGTTCCCCTTCTCGCATGTTATACCACCTTACACAGGGACAAAGAGGAAGGTGCAGATGAAAGTGCAGGTTCCTTCATCAGGTGGGGGGGGCATACTCGTTGGCGACGTCACTGGCACAGGGCCCCTCAGAGTACGCAAAAGTGTCGCTGCTGGTGGGAGGCGCCCCCGCCATGCAAACACACCGCCGTACTTTGAGGGGCCCTGTGCCAGTGCCAATGCGAACGAGTGGGCCCCCCCCTGCTTGCTCAGGATCACAGCACTTGCAACGTTTAAATACTTACCTTTCCCTGCAACACCGCCGTGACGTAGTCCGCATTTCCTGGGCCCACGAAAAAATTGAGCCAGCCCTACTCCCCCCACAACTTTTGCCAAATGACCCCCAATTCCCTATGCCCAACTATTATTATAAAGTTAATTACGATTGGCAAGCTTCAGAAACAAGAATGGATGTTTTTGGCATTAAAATGGGCACTGTAGGTGTTTTCCTGGCCTCCACTCACTGCCGACTATGCTTCCCCATTGACTTGCATTGGGTTTCGTGTTTCGGTCGATCCCCGACTTTTAGCGATAATCGGCCGAATGCACTCGACTCGACTCTGGACAAAATCGGGTTTCCCAAAACCCTACTCGATCTGAAAAAAATGAAAGTCGCTCAACCCTATTCCTAAGCATTTAAAAACTTTCCTTGGTCTGTTTCAGTAGGCTCCACAATCATGGGGAATACTGCTGACTTGACAGATGTCCAGAAGGCAGTCACTGACACACTCCACAAGGAGGGTAAGCCACGAAAGGTCATTGCTAAAGAAGCTGGCTGTTCACAGAGTGCTGTATCAAAGAATATTAAGGGAAAGTTGAGTGGAAGGAAAAAGTGTGGTAGAAAAAGGTGCACAAGAAACCGGGATAACCGCAGCCTTGAAAGATTTGTTAAGAAAAGGCTATTCAAAAATTTTGGGGAGATTTACAAGGAGTGCATTGCTGCTGGAGTCATTGCCTCAAGAGCCACTACACAAAGACATATCCAGGATAACAAGTAGTGATGAGTGAGCACTAAAATGCTCGGGTGCTCATGCTCGGGTCGAGCAAATTGGAATACTCGGGTACTTGACTCAAGCAACGAGGCCAATGTAAGTCTATGGGAAACCCGAGTATTTTTACCGCGATTCCCCCCGGGGGTCCTTTTAAGGTCTAAAAACGTCAGAAAATGATGGAAACACAGCTTAAGTGACACAGGGACATCATGGGTATTGCCCCTGGAAGCATTTCTGACTCCTAGGTCACAGCTGTAAGCAATGTTGTCAGAGTTTCACCCCATTTTTACAAGTGCACCAAAAAAACATACAAAAATGTAACCAAAATGGATTTTGCTGGGAAATATGTTAAGGTAAGTCCTTTCCAGGCTAATGACTTGTATATAAGGAAAAATAATTAACTCCAGACAAAAATTTTCCTCCACCACTTGGGCTATGTTCACACGTAGCGTTTTTGGTGTGTTTTTCAACTTTAACATTGCTTTCAACCAATACAAACGCATTCACTTGGAAATGTCATTGTAACATTTAACAACCCCAGCTGGCCATGTGGTGTGTGACACATAAGGGGACACATCTTGTTTCATTTCTGAAGGAGGGACTCTTAAAGTCACAAAGCCTATTTTTATAGTGGCATCAGGCGGCATTAATATTCTTAAAGGGCCATTATTAAACTGTGGGTCTCCTATGATGTTATTGCCTATGCAGTGAGTAGCTGGGCTGCCACCCCAACGCACCCCAATACCACTTTCATGAGAGGTACAGGAGGACTTCCTGAAAAAATGCTGCATTGAATGCAAGGCCTGCCCTGCTATCAAGTCATATGCACCCCAATAAGCATTTGAACACAGGTACTGGATGGCCACAGGAAAACCCACTTCACATTCTTCAGTTGGTCCTGCCATTCTGTTTTCTTATGTGTTGACTGCAAGGCCTGCCCTGCTAACAAGTCATATGCACCCCAGTAAGCCTTTGAACCCAGGTACTGGATGGCCACAGGAAAACCCAACTCACATTCTTCAGTTGGTCCTGCCATACTGTTTCCTTATGCATTGAATGTAAGGGCCGCCTTGACCCAAATTTGCATGCACCCCAATCCCCCTTTGAAAGAAACTTGGAGGAGGGCCTCATAAAAAAAACTGTCCCATTACAAAGGAGCGGGTCTCCTAGACACTAAGTGCATGGGCTGACAAACATTTCCCCATGGGGGTAAATTTTTTAAAAATATTGAATGGGGATGATAGACACCCTTGCTAAAAATTGACTGTCTGTAGCAGCACGGAACACGTGAACCCTGGTGATCTAGTGGTTGAAAATGATGAGAGGTGGAGGAAGGCCTCATTAAAAACTAGGCCCAAATTAACCCCTTCATGACCCAGCCTATTTTGACCTTAATGACCTGGCCGTTTTTTGCAATTCTGACCAGTGTCCCTTTATGAGGTAATAACTCAGGAACGCTTCAACGGATCCTGGCGGTTCTGAGATTGTTTTATCGTGACATATTGGGCTTCATGTTAGTGGTAAATTTAGGTCGATAATTTTTGCGTTTATTTGTGAAAAAAATGGAAATTTGGATAAAATTTTGAAAATTTTGCAATTTTTATTCTGTTAAACGAGAGAGTTATGTGACAAAAAATAGTTAATAAATAACATTTCCCACATCGGCACAATTTTGGAAACCAAATTTTTTTTTGCTAGGAAGTTAAAATTTGACCAGCGATTTCTCATTTTTTCAGCAAAATTTACAAAACCATTTTTTTTAGGGACCACCTCACATTTGAAGTTAGTTTGAGGGGTCTATATGGCTGAAAATACCCAAAAGTGACACCATTCTGAAAACTGCACCCCTCAAGGTGCTCAAAACCACATTCAAGAAGTTTATTAACCCTTCAAGTGCTTCACAGCAGCAGAAGCAACATGGAAGGAAAAAATGAACATTTAACTTTTTAGTCACAAAAATGATCTTTTAGCAACAATTTTTTTTATTTTCCCAAGGGTAAAAAGAGAAACTGGACCCCAAAAGTTATTGTACAATTTGTCCTGAGTACGCTGATACCCCATATGTGGGGGGGAACCACTGTCTGGGCGCACGACAGGGCTCGAAAAGGAAAGTGCGCTATTTGACTTTTTCAATGAAAAATTGGCTCCAATCTTTAGCGGACACCATGTCGCGTTTGGAGAGCCCCTGTGTGCCTAAACATTGGAGCTCCCCCACAAGTGACCCTATTTTGGAAACTAGACGCCCCAAGGAACTTATCTAGATGCATAGTGAGCACTTTGAACCCCCAAGTGCTTCACAAATTGATCCGTAAAAATGAAAAAGTACTTTTTTTCACAAAAAAATTCTTTTAGCATCAATTTGTTCATTTCCACATGGGCAACAGGATAAAATGGATCCTAAAATGTGTTGGGCAATTTCTTCTGAGTACACTGATACCTCATATGTGGTCACAAACCACTGTTTGTGCACACGGCAAGGCTCGGAAGGGAAGGAGCGCCATTTGACTTTTGAATGAAAAATTAGCTCCAATCGTTAGCGGACACAATGTCGCGTTTGGACAGCCCCTGTGTGCCTAAACATTGGAGCTCCCCCACATGTGACCCCATTTTTGAAACTAGACCCCCAAAGGAACTTATCTAGATGCATAGTGAGCACTGTGAACCCCAAGGTGCTTCACAAATTGATCTGTAAAAATGAAAAAGTACTTTTTTTTCACAAAAAATTTCTTTTAGCCTCAATTTGTTTATTTCCACATGGGCAACAGGATAAAATGGATCCTAAAATTTATTGGGCAAATTCTCCTGAGTAAACTGATACCTCACATGTGGGGGTAAACCACTGTTTGGGCACACGGCAGGGCTCGGAAGGGAAGAAGTGCCATTTGACTTTTTGAATGAAAAATTAGCTCCAATCGTTAGCGGACACCATGTCGCGTTTTGGAGAGCCCCTGTGTGTCTAAACATTGGAGCTCCCCCACATGTGACCCCATTTTGGAAACTAGACCCCCCAAGGAACTTATCTAGATGCATAGTGAGCACTTTGAACCCCCAGGTGCTTCACAGAAGTTTATAACGCAGAGCCGTGAAAATAAAAAATCATTTTTCTTTCCTCAAAAATGATGTTTTAGCAAGCAATTGTTTATTTTCACAAGGGTAAAAGGAGAAATTGGACCCCAATAGTGGTTGCCACGTTTGTGCCGAGTATGCTGGCACACCAAATGTGGGGGTAAACCACTGTTTGGGCACACGTCGGGGCTCGGAAGGGAAGTAGTGACGTTTTGAAATGCAGACTTTGATGGAATGGTCTGCGGGCGTCACGTTGCATTTGCAGAGCCCCTGATGTGCCTAAACAGTAGAAACCCCCCACAAGTGACCCCATTTTGGAAACTAGATCCCCCAAGGAACTTATCTAGTTATGTGGTGAGCACTTTGAACCCCCAAGTGCTTCACAGAAGTTTACAACGCAGAGCCGTGAAAATAAAAAATCATTTTTCTTTCCTCAGAAATGATGTTTTAGCAAGCAATTTTTTATTTTTGCAAGGGTAAGAAAAGAAATTGGACCCCAATTGTTGTTGCCCAGTTTGTCCCGAGTATGCTGGTACCCCATATGTGGGGGTAAACCACTGTTTGGGCACACGTCGGGGCCCGGAAGGGAAGTAGTGACGTTTTGAAATGCAGACTATGATGGAATGGTCTGCGGGTGTCACTTTGCATTTGCAGAGCCCCTGATGTGCCTAAACAGTAGAAACCTCCCACAAGTGACCCCATTTTGGAAACTAGATCCCTCAATGAACTTATCTAGATAAGTGGTGAGCACTTTGAGCCCCCAAGTGCTTCACAGAAGTTTACAACGCAGAGCTGTGAAAATAAAAAATCATTTTTCTTTCCTCAAAAATGATGTTTTAGCAAGCAATTTTTTATTTTCACAAGGGTAAAAGGAGAAATTGGACCCCAATAGTTGTTGCCCAGTTTGTCCCCAGTATGCTGGTACCCTATATGTGGTGGTAAACCACTGTTTGGGCACACGTCGGGGCTCGGAAGGGAAGTAGTGACGTTTTGAAATGCAGGCTTTGTGTTATGATCCCAATGGCAGAGGATCTCTGATATTCCAGCAAGATAGCAAAAATATAAATACTGCTCTAGGGAGGTGGAAACTGGGCTAACCGCATACCTGATCCTGACACAAACAACTAAAAGTAGCCGGTGAACGTGCCTACGTTGGTTCTAGACGTCTCGAGCCAGCCGGACAACTGACTACCCCTAGAGGGAAAAAATAAGACCTCGCTTGCCTCCAGAGAAATTGAACCCCAAAGATATAGAAAGCCCCCAACAAATAATAATGGTGAGGCAAGAGGAAAACACAAACGTAGAGATGAACTAGATTCAGCAAAGTGAGGCCCAATAGTCTAGATAGCAGAAAATAGATAGTGGACTATGCGGTTAGCAGAAAACCCTACAAAACATCCACGCTGAACATTCAAGAACCCCCACACCAACTGACGGTGTGGAGGGAGAATATCAGCCCCCTAGAGCTTCCAGTGAGTCAAAAATCAAATGTAAAGCAAGCTGGACAAAAACACTGAATAATGCAAACGATCCAAATTGTACAAAACAGACTTAGCTTTTCTTGCATGAGGCAGACTGAAAGGAATCCGGAGGAGACCAAATAGGTCTGGATACAACGATGCCAGGCAAGAGACTGAGTCCAGAGGAGACTCAAATAGGAAACACCCGCTGCTTAACGACACAGCTGGAGCTCAGGCCTGCAACAAGACATACCTAACACAATACCGTTAGTGACCACCAGAGGGAGCCCAGAAACACAGTTCACAACAGTACCCCCCCCTTGAGGAGGGGTCACCGAACCCTCACCAAGACCCCCAGGGCGATCAGGATGAGCAGCGTGAAAGGCATGAACCAAATCAGCCGCATGAACATCAGCGGCGACAACCCAGGAATTATCCTCCTGACCATAGCCTTTCCACTTAACTAAATACTGGAGTTTCCGTCTAGAGATACGAGAATCCAGAATCTTCTCCACCACGTACTCCAACTCGCCCTCAACCAAAACCGGGGCAGGAGGCTCAACAGCAGGAACCATAGGCACCACGTACCGCCACAACAAGGACCTATGGAACACATTATGAATAGCAAAAGACGCTGGAATGTCCAAGCGAAAAGACACCGGGTTAAGGATTTCCAAAATCTTATAAGGACCGATAAAGCGAGGCTTTTACTTAGGAGAGGAGACTTTCAAAGGAACATGCCGAGAAGACAACCAAACCAAATCCCCAACACGAAGTCGGGGACCCACACCGCAGCGGCGGTTGGCAAACCGCTGGGCCTTGTCTTGTGACAACTTCAAATTGTCCACCACATGGTTCCAAATCCGCTGCAACCTATCCACCACAGAATCAACCCCAGGACAGTCAGAAGGTTCAACCTGACCCGAGGAGAAACGAGGATGAAAACCAGAGTTGCAGAAAAAGGGTGAAACCAAGGTGGCAGAACTAGCCCGATTATTAAGGGCAAACTCGGCCAGTGGCAAAAAGGTAACCCAGTCGTCCTGATCAGCAGAAACAAAACATCTCAAATAAGTCTCTAACGTCTGATTAGTTCGCTCGGTCTGGCCATTAGTCTGAGGATGAAAGGCCGACGAAAAAGACAAATCAATACCCATCTTAGCACAAAAGGATCGCCAGAATCTGGACACAAACTGGGATCCTCTGTCAGATACAATATTCTCAGGGATGCCATGCAAACGAACCACATTCTGAAAGAACAAAGGAACCAAATCAGAGGAGGAAGGCAACTTAGGCAAGGGCACCAAATGGACCATTTTAGAAAAACGATCGCACACCACCCAGATGACAGACATCTTCCGAGACACCGGAAGATCCGAAATGAAATCCATGGAAATGTGCGTCCAAGGCCTCTTTGGGATAGGCAAGGGCAAAAGCAACCCGCTGGCACGAGAACAGCAAGGCTTAGCCCGAGCACAAATCCCACAGGACTGCACAAAAGAACGCACATCCCGCGACAAGGAAGGCCACCAAAAGGACCTGGCCACCAAATCTCTGGTACCGAAAATCCCAGGATGTCCCGCCAACACCGAAGAATGAACCTCAGAAATAACTCTGTTGGTCCATCCATCAGGGACAAACAATCTCTCTGGTGGACAACGATCAGGCCTATCAGCCTGAAATTTTTGCAGCCCTCGTCGCAAATCTGGGGAAATGGCAGACAAAATTACTCCCTCTCTGAGAATACCAGCCGGCTCAGAGACTCCCGGAGAATCAGGTACAAAACTCCTAGAAAGTGCATCAGCCTTCACGTTCTTCGAACCAGGCAGGTACGAGACCACAAAGTCAAAACGGGAGAAAAACAACGACCAACGGGCCTGTCTAGGATTCAGGCGCTTGGCAGACTCGAGGTAAATCAGATTTTTATGATCAGTCAAGACCACCACACGATGTCTAGCTCCCTCTAGCCAATGTCGCCACTCCTCAAATGCCCACTTCATGGCCAACAACTCCCGATTACCAACATCGTAGTTCCGCTCAGCAGGCGAAAATTTCCTTGAAAAGAAGGCGCATGGCTTCATCACGGAGCCATCAGAACTTTTTTGCGACAAAACAGCCCCTGCACCAATTTCAGAAGCATCAACTTCAACCTGGGAAGGGAAGAGAGACATCCGGCTGGCACAAGACTGGCGCTGAAGTAAACTGACGCTTCAGCTCCCGAAAGGCCTCCATGGCCGCAGGAGACCAATTCGCAACATCAGAACCCTTCTTGGTCATATCCGTCAAAGGTTTAACCACGCTGGAGAAATTAGCGATAAAACGACGGTAAAAATTAGCAAAGCCCGAGAACTTCTGCAGGCTCTTAACAGACGTGGGCTGAGTCCAGTCATGAATGGCACGGACCTTAACTGGGTCCATCTCCACAGTAGAAGGGGAAAAAATAAAACCCAAAAAAGAAACCTTTTGTACCCCAAAGATACATTTTGAGCCCTTCACAAATAGAGCATTCTCCCGCAAAACCTGAAACACCATCCTGACCTGGTTCACATTGGACTCCCAATCATCAGAAAAAACCAAAATATCATCCAGATAAATAATCATAAATTTATCCAGATATTTCCGGAAGATGTCATGCATGAAGGACTGAAACACAGAAGGAGCATTAGATAATCCGAAAGGCATCACCAGGTACTCAAAATGACCCTCAGGCGTATTAAATGCCGTTTTCCATTCATCTCCCTGCTTTATGCGCACAAGGTTATACGCACCACGAAGATCTATCTTGGTGAACCAACTGGATCCCTTAATCCGAGCAAACAAATCAGACAACAATGGCAAAGGATACTGAAATTTAACAGTGATCTTATTCAGAAGACGATAATCAATACAAGGTCTCAGAGACCCGTCTTTCTTGCCCAAAAAAAAGAATCCTGCACCAAGAGGGGACGAGGATGGGCGAATATGTCCCTTCTCCAAAGACTCCTTTATATAACTCCGCATCGCGGCATGCTCTGGCACAGATAAATTAAAGAGTCGTCCCTTAGGAAACTTACTACCAGGAATCAAATCTATAGCACAATCACAGTCCCTATGAGGAGGAAGGGCACTGGACCTGGCCTCATTAAATACATCCTGAAAGTCTGACAAAAACTCAGGGATCTCAGAAGGAGTAGAAGAAGCAATAGACACCAATGGAGAATCGCCATGAATCCCCTGACACCCCCAACTAGACACAGTCATAGCTTTCCAATCTAAAACTGGATTATGGGCCTGTAACCATGGCAGACCCAAAACGACAACATCATGCATTTTATGCAGTACCAAAAAACGAATCACCTCCTGATGTACAGGAGTCATGCACATGGTCACCTGCGTCCAATACTGAGGTTTATTCTCTGCCAATGGCGTAGAATCAATTCCTCTAAGAGGAATAGGATTTTCCAAAGGCTCCAGGACAAAACCGCAGCGCTTGGCAAACGACAAATCCATCAGACTTAAAGCAGCACCAGAATCCACAAAAGCCATAACTGAGTAAGAAGATAATGAACAAATTAAAGTCACAGACAAAATAAACTTAGGCTGAAAAGTACCAATGGCGACAGGATTAACTTTTTTCCTTAAACGTTTAGAGCATGCTGAGATAACATGTGTTGAATCACCACAGTAGAAACACAACCCATTTTGACGTCTATGATTTTGTCGCTCGGCTCTGGTCAGAAATCTGTCACATTGCATAGAATCAGGTGACCGTTCAGACAGCACCGCCAAAGGATTATCAGATTTGCGTTCCCGCAAACGTCGATCAATTTGAATGGCTAGAGCCATTGAATCATTTAGACCTGTAGGGATAGGAAACCCCACCATAACATCTTTAATGGCTTCAGAAAGACCATTTCTGAAATTTGCGGCCAGTGCACACTCATTCCATTGAGTAAGCACGGACCATTTCCAAAATTTTTGGCAATATATCTCAGCTTCGTCCTGACCCTGAGAGATAACCAGCAACATTTTTTCAGCCTGATTTTCAAGATTAGGCTCCTCATAAAGCAAACCAAGTGCCAGAAAAAACGCATCAACATTCACCAATGCAGGATCTCCTGGCGCCAGAGAGAAGGCCCAATCCTGAGGGTCGCCGCGCAAGAAGGAAATAACAATCTTAACTTGCTGAGCGGAATCACCAGAGGAACGAGGTTTCAGAGACAGAAACAATTTACAATTATTCCTAAAATTCAGGAATTTAGATCTATCTCCAAAAAACGGCTCAGGAATAGGTATTTTTGGTTCAGACATAGGGCTATGGATAACAAAATCCTGAATGCTTTGCACCCTAGCAGCAAGCTGATCCACACTAGAAGTCAAAGTCTGGACATTCATATCTGCAGCAGAGTTTCAGCCACTCAGAGAAAAAGGGGATGGAAGAAGCTAGGCAAACTGCAGCAAAAAAAAAACAAAAAAAACTCAGAACTTCTTTTTAATCCCGCTTCTGCGATGCATTAAACATTTTCTTTTGGGCCTGGCATTCTGTTATGATCCCAATGGCAGAGGATCTCTGATATTCCGGCAAGATAGCAAAAATATAAATACTGCTCTAGGGAGGTGGAAACTGGGCTAACCGCATACCTGATCCTGACACAAACAACTAAAAGTAGCCGGTGAACGTGCCTACGTTGGTTCTAGACGTCTCGAGCCAGCAGGAGAACTGACTACCCCTAGAGGGAAAAAATAAGACCTCGCTTGCCTCCAGAGAAATTGAACCCCAAAGATATAGAAAGCCCCCAACAAATAATAACGGTGAGGCAAGAGGAAAACACAAACGTAGAGATGAACTAGATTCAGCAAAGTGAGGCCCAATAGTCTAGATAGCAGAAAATAGATAGTGGACTATGTGGTTAGCAGAAAACCCTACAAAACATCCACGCTGAACATTCAAGAACCCCCACACCGACTGACGGTGTGGAGGGAGAATATCAGCCCCCTAGAGCTTCCAGCGAGTCAAAAATCAAATGTAAAGCAAGCTGGACAAAAACACTGAATAATGCAAACGATCCAAATTGTACAAAACAGACTTAGCTTTTCTTGCATGAGGCAGACTGAAAGGAATCCGGAGGAGACCAAATAGGTCTGGATACAACGATGCCAGGCAAGAGACTGAGTCCAGAGGAGACTCAAATAGGAAACACCCGCTGCTTAACGACACAGCTGGAGCTCAGGCCTGCAACAAGACATACCTAACACAATACCGTTAGTGAGCACCAGAGGGAGCCCAGAAACACAGTTCACAACAGCTTTGATGGAATGGTCTGCGGGCGTCACGTTGCACTTGCAGAGCCCCTGATATGCCTAAACAGTAGAAACCCCCCACAATTGACCATATTTTGGAAACTAGACCCCAAAGGAACTTATCTAGATATGTGGTGAGCACTTTGAACCCCCAAGTGCTTCACAGAAGTTTACAATGCAGAGCCGTGAAAATAAAAAATCATTTTTCTTTCCTCAAAAGTGATGTTTTAGCAAGCAATTTTTTATTTTCACAAGGGTAACAGATGAAATTGGACCTCAATAGTTGTTGCCCAGTTTGTCCCGAGTATGCTGGTACCCCATAGGTGGGGGTAAACCACTGTTTGGGCGCACGTCGGGGCTCGGAAGTGAGGGAGCACCATTTTACTTTTTGAACGCAAGATTGGCTGGAATCAATGGTGGCGCCATGTTGCATTTGGAGACCCCTGATGTGCCTAAACAGTGGAAACCCCTCAATTCGAACTCAAACACTAACCCAACACACCCCTAACCCTAATCCCAACTCTAGCCATAACTCTAACCACAACCCTAACCCCAACACACCCCTAACCATAACCCTAACCACAAGCCTAATCTTAACCCTATTTCCAACCCTAGCCCTAATTCCAACCCTAACCCTAGGGCTATGTGCCCACGTTGCGGATTCGTGTGAGTTTTTTCCGCATCATTTTTGAAAAATCCGCAGGTAAAAGGCATTGCGTTTTACCTGCGGATTTACCACGGATTTCCAGTGGTTTTTGTGCTGATTTCATGTGCGGATTCCTATTAAGGAACAGGTGTAAAACGCTGCGGAATCCGCACAAAGAATTGACATGCTGAGGATAATACAACGCAGCGTTTCCGCGTGGTATTTTCCACACCATGGGCACAGCGGATTTGGTTTTCCATAAGTTTGCATGGAACTGTAAACCTGTTGGAAAACTGCTACGAATCCGCAGCGGCCAATCCTCTGCGGATCCGCAGCCAAATCCGCACCGTGTGCACATAGCCTAATTCTAAGGCTATGTGCACACGCTGCTGAAAACGCTGCGGATCCGTAGCATTTCCGCAGCTGCAGATCTGCAGCAGTTTCCCATGAGTTTATAGTTCAATGTAAACCTATGGGAAACTAAAAATGCTGTGCACATGTTGGGGAAAAAACTGCGCAGAAACGCAGCGGTTTACATTCCGCAGCATGTCACTTCTTTCTGCGGATTCCGCAGCGGTTTTACAACTGCTCCAATAGAAAACCGCAGTTGTAAAACCGCAGTGAAATCCGCAGAAAAACCACGTTGAATCCGCGATAAGTCCGCAGCGGTTTTGCACTGCGGATTTATCAAATTTGCTGCGGAAAAATCCGCAGAGGACCAGAATACGTGTGCATAGCCTAACCCTAACCCTAGCCCTAACCCTAACCCTAACCCTAACCCTAGTTCTAACCCTAGTTTTAACCCTAGTGGAAAAAAATATATATACAGTATATTTTCTTTATTTTATTGTTGTCCCTACTTATGGGGGTGATAAAGGGGGGGGTTCATTTACTATTTTTTTTATTTTGATCACTGTGATAGGTTTTATTACAGTGATCAAAATGTACATGGAACGAATCTGCCGGCCGGCAGATTCGGCGGGCGCACTGCGCATGCCCATTTTGGAAGATGGCGGCGCCCATGGAGTAGACGGACGGACACTGGGAGACTCGGTAAGTATGAGGGGGTGGGTGGGGAGCACAGGGAGTGGATCGTAGCACAGGGGGGTGGATCGGAGCACAGAGGGAGCGGACAGGAGGATGGGGGAGTGGACAGGAGGACGGAGGGGAGCAGAATACAGAACGGAGGACTGGGGAGGAGATCGGTGGCGGTGGGGGGCAGACAAGGGTTTCCAGCCATGGCCGATGATATTGCAGCATCGGCCATGGCTGGATTGTAATATTTCACCACTTTTCATAGGTGAAATATTACAAATTGCTCTGATTGTCTGTTGCACTTTCAACAGCCAATCAGAGCGATCGTAGCCACGTGGGGGCAAAGTCACCCTCCCCCCCCAGGCTAAAGTACCACTCCCCCTGTCCCTGCAGATCGGGTGAAATTGGAGTTAACCCTTTCACCCGATCTGCAGGGACGCAATCATTCTGTGACACAGCATATGCGTCACAGGTCGGATTGGCACCGACTTTCATGACGCATACGCTGTGTCACAGGTCGGGAAGGGGTTAAAGGAGCGAGTCTCCTAGGCTTGTAATGCCCATACACTATTTGTATGGGCTGACAAACATTTCCCCATGGGGGGTAAATTTTAAAAAAATATACCATGGGCATCATAGACACCCTTGCCAAAAAATGGACTGACTATAGCAGCGTGGTGATCTAGTGGTGGAGAATAAGGAGACATTGCTGAAGGCCTCATTGAAGACTAGGCCCAATGTAAAGGAGTGTGTCTCCTAGACTTGTAATGCCCATACACGCAGTGCATGGGCTGTCAAACATTTCCCCAAGGGGGATACATTTTTAAAAAATATACTATGGGCATCATAGACACCCTTGCCAAAACTGCCTGTAGAGGCACAGAAGATGTTAAGCCTGGTAATCTAGTGGTGGAGAATGAGAAGACATAAAGCAAAATCATACTGAAATTAAAAAAAAATAAAGGATGTGAATCCACCGATGAAAGTAAATAACAAAAGGGAGGGGTGAACACAGTTTCATAGATTTGAAGCCATAATGTGTCCAACGAGATATGTTTGTCCCTAGCAACAGCTCAGAGACAGGGCTATAAATAAAAATATAATATAAAAGTCATTGAATAATTTTCTATTGTAGAGGTATACACTACCTCATTAGAGGACTGTCCAGAGATAGGTAAAATGGAAAATATAAGAATAAATGGGAATAATAGACGTACATCTCTTTTTTATGACATTTCCCCCTGTGGAAGTAACGTTTGTTTTGGTTTCCAATTAGTAATGGGCATCATAAAAACACCCATGTACAAAAAAAGTTGTGACATTGGCATCACGGAATCCATTCACCCTGGTGTTCTACTGATTGTGGATGATGAAGATGAGGATAAGGAGGAGGATAACAAGAAACTGTCCAAATCTGGAATTGTATACCCATGTGTGGTTGTGAAGAGGTGCATGAGAATACACCTCCCCAAAAAACAGAATGTATTATTGGTTATGTTTCGCTGTTTTCACTTGGTGGTGTACAGAAGTCTTGCTCAATCCAGCCCTTGTTCATTTTTATAATAGTCAGCCTGTCAGCATTTTCAGTTTACAGGCGGATGCGCTTATCTGTTATAATTCCACCAGCGGCAATAAAAACCCATTCAGACAGAACGCTAGCAGCAGGGCAGGCCAGGACCTCCAAGGTGTAAAGAGCCAGTTCATGCCACGTGTATAGCTTTGGATACCCGATAATTAAACGGCACAGAGGAATCACGGAGGACGTTCGTACGATCTGCAAAGTACTCCCTCAGCATCTTCCCAAACATTGCATTTCTTGTGACAGCACCCCATGCATCTGTGCCGGCACAATGGGAGGGTCTGAGAAAACTGTCCCAGAACTTTGCCATTGTTCCCCTGCCTGAGCTGGATTGTACTTCTGTCTCTCTCGCTTGGACTCCTTGGTTGTACAACAAGCTCTGACATCTGCTGCCAGCGTTCTCACATGGGAATTTTCTAAGTAATTCCGCTACAAGGGCCCTCTGGTACTACAAAATTTTAGTACACCTCTCTGCCTCTGGCAGAAGAGATTGAAAGTTCTCCTTGTAGCGTGTGTTAGGTGTAGAGTTCCCGCCTCTGCACATGGGAAATCTCGAACCATCTCCGCTGCAGTCTCCCATTCTTCTCCAGCCGCATTGGAGCCTGCTCAGCGGAGACGTCGGTCCCAGTATCTGGCTCATGCTGATACTATGTGACTGGTTAGGCTACTTTCACACTAGCGTCGGGCTCGGTCCGTCGCAGTGCGTCGGGCCGAGGTCCCCGACGCTAGCGTTGTCTCCGCCGCACAACGCTAGTGTGAAAGTAGCCTTACTGCTGCCCTTCCAGGCTCTGCCTTTGTAGCCAGCACTGATCAGCAGTGACCAGATCTTTCTGGGACTAAGTCCTGCTTTTCCCATACTGAGCATGCCCACGGGATGACCTCCCATTGGAGGTCGGGGGTCACATGCTCCGGTCCTGTTGCGGCTCCTATTGGACAATCTCGAAGGTCCCGTAGCACTGCTGCTATAAAAGGTTTGCATGGCCACTCGGCCATGCGCTAGTATATGCTTCAAAATGTGTGTGTGTAGATGTTTGACTGTTGCTCATTACTCATCCCTCTTCCTAGTGTTGTTGACTGCTCGCGAATGGTGGATGCATGCTATCTAGCGCCCGACAGTGCTATCTGTTCACAAAGCACAGGTTGCAGTGCCCGTCTCTACGGCACCGTGCGCCATCTGTTCGCTCTCCTGACAACCATCAGTATAGGGTGGGAATTCCCGCTTGAACCGAGCATCTGACTCAGGGCATCCTCAGGCGCGGGCTCAAAAGCCACCGAGGGTCAGAGCCAGTTCAATCACCAGATTAGTGGGGGTGATTCTTATGGATCCTACTAGTGTCTTTTAGCTGCATCTTGTGACTTCTAATAGGGTGCAGTGTATTGAGCAACTCTGTGAAGCAACAGAGCTCGCTACCATTTCACATGGGATGAGGTCTATCCCACGTATGAGCTAAATGTCCATCTGCCATTGCATAGCAGCAGGTACCATCTCTGCACGGTGGACCCTGGGCTGCGAATGCATCTCGTATCAATTCCTTTATTATTTGGTGCGTTCCGCTAGCCCTAACATTACACTAGTGCCAGGGTCTGTATAGTAATGGCGGACGAACAGCAACCCTTGCGGTACATCCAGCAGCTGGAGGGCAGGTTGGTGGCTCTCAATCGCACAACCTCAGCTGTGGATGTTACCACAGTAGCTGTTCAGGCTGCTAGCGTGGCTGCAGCAACTTTATTCACTGCCACCCCTGTTCCGACCCTATCTCGCCTCCCGCTGCCAGATAAATATTCTGGTGATAACAAATCTTGTAGGGGTTTCGTGAGCCAGAGCTCTATACACCTCGAGCTCCTGGCTGCACGTTTCCCCACAGAGTGGGCAAAGGTGGGATTCATTATGTCTCTCCTGTCGGACAGGGTGTTGGAGTGGGTTAAGCCACTGTGGGAGCGTGGCAATCATGTGATGCAGAGGGCTTTGCTGTTCCTGAGCACTCTGAAACAGGTCTTTTTAGGACCTCGAGTCACCCATGATACGGCGCTCCAACTGTTGGCATTGACTCAGGGCTCGTCCTTGGTCAGCCATTTTGCTGTCCAATTCCGCACCTTAGCATCTGAGCTGGAGTGGTCGGATAAAGCCCTGATCCCTGTATTTTGGAGGGGGCTGGATGACCATGTGAAGGACGCTTTGGCCACTAGGGAGATTCCTGTCACACTGGAAAAGCTAATAGCAGTATCAACGCTCATAGACCTTCGCTTTAACGAGCGAAGGTTGGAGTCCAGTGTGGGCAGAAGCTTTGGCTGGCTCCCACATTCGCCAAACCTCTGGAATCTCCGGTCCAGGCGCCCAAGTCACAGGAGGCCATGGAGGTGTCACGAGCGGGATCTAAGTCTCGGACCGATCGTGCACTCTAGGTCTGTCATGTCTGCCAGCAGTCAAGACATCTTGCCTCAAGATGTTCCCAGCGGTCGCGAAAATGTCAGCGTCTATTGGTTGTAGGAGAAGGTACACTAGACATGGCGATGTTTTCCTCCAAACTGTCCTTTAAGGGGACAATTACCATAGGCCCATCCACTCAAACAATAGAGCTTTGTGTGGATTCCGAGGCGGAGGGCAATTTTATGTCATCTGCCTTCACCAATGACACGCAATACCCTTGGTGATACACGCCAAACCTGTGACTGTACGAGTAGTGAATGGGTCGACACTGCCCTCACAGATAACACACCATACCATCCCATTTTCTCTATCTATATTGCCATCTCATCAGGAGACTATTTCCTTACTCATCATTCCTGAAGGAATTGATGAGGTCCTGTTAGGGATACCTTGGTTATGGTACCACTCCCCTCATATTGAGTGGTCCACAAGCAGAATTTTGGGATGGAGTGATTCCTGTGAGGGTAGAAGTCAGAGGAAGTGCGTTCAGGTTGCTACTACTGATGTACCAGCAGATCTTTCCTCTTTCCCCAAGCTCTATTGGTCCTATGTGGATGTGTTCTCCAAAAGGGCAGCAGAGACCCTCCCTCCTCACCGCCCCGATGACTGTCCTATTGACCTCTTGCCTGGTGCTGAGCCTCCTCGGGGTTGAGTCTATCCGTTATCTCTCCCGGAGACGGAGGCAATGTCTCAGTATATCCAGGAGAATCTGGCAAGAGGATTCATTAGGAAGTCAGTGTCACCTACAGGAGCTGGGTTCTTCTTCATGCAGAAGATGAACTGAGAATTACATCCATGCATAGATTACAGGGGTCTTAACGCCATCACTAGGGTTGAGCGACTTTCATTTTTTTAAGATCGAATCGGGTTTTGCGAAACCCGACTTTGTCCAAAGTCGAGTCGCGTGCAGTCGGCCGATTATCGCTAAAAGTCGGGGATCGACCGAAACACGAAACCCAATGCAAGTCAATGGGGAAGCATAGTCGGCCTTGAGTGGAGGCCAGGAAAACACCTACAGTACCTATTTTAATGCCAAAAACATCCATTCTTGTTTCTGAAGCTTGTCAATCTTAATTAACTTTATAATAATAGTTGGGCATTGGAAATTGGGGGTCATTTGGCAAAAGTTGTGGGGGGTAGGGCTGGTTCAAGGTTTTAGTGGGCCCAGGAAACGTGGACTACGTCACGGCGGTGGAGCAGTGAGAGGTAAGTATGTCAAGTTTGCAAGTGCTGTGATCCTAAGCAAGCAGGGGGGGCCCACTCGTTGGCATTGACACTGGCACAGGGCCCCTCAAAGTACAGCGGTGTGTTTGCACGGCGGAGGCGCCTCCCACCAGCAGTGACACTTTTGCGTACTCTGAGGGGCCCTGTGCCAGTGACGTCACCAACGAGTATGCCCCCCCACCTGATGAAGGAATCTGCACTTTCATCTGCACCTTCCTCTTTGTCCCTGTGTAAGGTGGTATAACATGCGGGAAGGGGAACCTTACTTTCAGCAGGGTCAGATTCTGGCTGTGTAGAGTGCAAGGGGAATGTAGTGGTCTAGGTCAATGTACCAGCAGACTCATCTAGCAGTGGCTGGGCAATGGGCAGGATGAGGAGGAAACACAGATATAGGGCCAAAGAATAAAGTAGGCTAAATGCAGTTCAAAATTGGTAACAGGACTAAACTGGCGGCATTGCTTTGTTCAGTGGAGTAGCAAACCCAGGAGCAGCAGACACCGTTTTAAGGGCCCAACCACACTAGTAGGCCAAATGCAGTTTAATATCTGCTACTATAGGCCAAAAGCCTAAAGACTGAAGCTCAGCTTTATACAGTGGAGGACAACACCAGGGAGCGGCGGACACCGTTAGTAGGCTGTAACCACCAATTTTTTTTAAAAAAAAGCACTTAATGACAGCCAGAAGGTTGAAGCTCAGATTTATTCAGTTGAGGACAACATCAGGGAGCGGCAAACAGAGTTATTAGGCCCCAACCACCAATTTTTTGTAAAAAAGCACTTAATGAGAGCCAGAAGGTTGAAGCTCAGATTTATTCACTTGAGGACAACACCAGGGAGCGGCAGACACCGTTAGTAGGCCGTAACCAAAGTTGAAGGCCAAATGCAGTTTAATATCTGATACTATAGGCCGAAAGCCTAAAGACTGAAGCTCAGCTTTATACAGTTGAGGACAACACCAGGGAGCGGCAGACACCGTTAGTAGGCCGTAACCAAAGTTGAAGGCCAAATGCAGTTTAATATCTGATACTATAGGCCGAAAGCCTAAAGACTGAAGCTCAGCTTTATACAGTTGAGGATAACACGAGGGAGCGGCAGACACCGTTAGTAGGCCGTAACCAAAGTTGAAGGCCAAATGCAGTTTAATATCTGATACTATAGGCCGAAAGCCTAAAGACTGAAGCTCAGCTTTATACAGTTGAGGACAACACCAGGGAGCGGCAAACAGAGTTATTAGGCCCCAACCACCAATTTTTGGTTAAAAAAACACTTAATGAGAGCCAGAAGGTTGAAGCTCAGATTTATTCAGTTGAGGACAACACCAGGGAGTGGCAAACAGAGTTATTAGGCCCCAACCACCAATTTTTGGTTAAAAAAACACTTAGTGAGAGCCAGAAGGTTGAAGCTCAGATTTATTCAGTTGAGGACAACACCAGGGAACGGCAAAAAGAGTTATTAGGCCCCAACCACCAATTTTTTTTAAAAAAGCACTTAATGAGACCCAGAAGGTTGAAGCTCAGCTTTATACAGTGGAGGACAACCCCAGGGAGCGGCAGACACCGTTAGTAGGCCGTAACCAAAGTTGAAGGCCAAATGCAGTTTAATATCTGATACTATAGGCCCAAAGCCTAAGCTCAGCTTTATACAGTTGAGGACAACACCAGGGAGCGGCAGACACCGTTAGTAGGCCGTAACCACCAATTTTTTTTTAAAAAAGCACTTAATGAGAGCCAGAAGGTTGAAGCTCAGATTTATTCACTTGAGGACAACACCAGGGAGCGGCAGACACCGTTAGTAGGCCGTAACCAAAGTTGAAGGCCAAATGCAGTTTAATATCTGATACTATAGGCCGAAAGCCTAAGCTCAGCTTTATACAGTTGAGGACAACACCAGGGAGCGGCAGACACCGTTAGTAGGCCGTAACCACCAATTTTTTTTTAAAAAGCACTTAATGAGAGCCAGAAGGTTGAAGCTCAGATTTAGACAGTGGAGGACAATTTGAATTAGGGACTGCAGACAGACTTAGTAGGCTGTCCCCTGTGGACCATGCATCCACCACATTAACCCATTGCACCGTAATGGACACGTAACCTTCCGTGGCCATGCCTACAGGTCCATGCATCTGTTGTCAGGTGCACCTTTGTACTCACAGATTGCCAGAGTGCATGGACAATGGAGGTGGTGCTGGTGGAGGGCTGGGATGGCTTTTCTTGCAAAAGAAGTGTCGACTGGGTAGCTCGTAGCGTGGGACAGCGTAGTCCATCATGGCTTTTTTAATATTACATAAAATAAAGAAATAGGCTCTATGCACTTTAAAATAGGTTCCAGGGGTACACGGGCAGCATTGGTGTGGTCAGCGGAGGAGGAGGATTGCAAGGAGGGACCGCAGACAGGCTTACTAGGCCTAAAATAACTAAAAATAGGCTCAAGGCAGTTTTAAATCGGTTACATGGATACACAGGCAGCATTGGTGTGGTCAGCGGAGGACGATTGCATGGAGTGTCTGACACAGTTAGTACTCACAAAAAATAAATAGATGTTAATGTCTCGCAAAACAACAACAACAAAAAAAGTGTGGCATACTTAGGTACAGGGGTGAACTCATCTGCTGAGTTTCTGACAAAGTAATTTGGCAGTAAGTATTTACTGGTGTCAATATAGGACACTGACCCAGACTACTTTAACTGGCATCATAGATGTCAACAAATTGGTATTGTCAGTGCCAGGCATTGAATGATGTCAGCGCATAGACTAAACATTGGTGGAGCTGTGCGAGATAATTTTGCACGTGGTAGAGCACAGTTTGAACTGGGGGGGGTGAACTCTCTTGTGGCCGGCGGTTCCGTCCCAGGGCCCCTCATGTTACAACGGTGTGTCTGACGTTGGGTGCACGCCACCACCGCCAGAGACACTTTATTGTACTATGAGGGACCCAGTGGCAGTGCCGTCGACCAAAAGCGGGCACACCCACCTCTTCAGACAAAGGGCACTCTAACGGGTGCTTGCGCCAAGTGGCGAGACCACGGCCCCGTGGGGGGAGTTTTCCCATTGAGGGAGGTGTAAACATGTTGTATGCTGGACAAACAGCTGCTGCAAATTAAGAGATTGGAACACTCAGTAAGACCAGTCCACAAGCAAGACCTTTTTATAGGAAAGCTAGGTGTCAACCGGGAAAGGTGGGGCAAAATAATTTGAAATCCAGGAGTGGTTCATTTTAATGAAGGTTAGATCATCCACATTTTGGGTAGCCAGACGAGTCCTTTTTTCGGTTAATATTGAACCAGCAGCACTGAATACGCTTTCTGATAGCACACTAGCTGCTGGGCAAGCAAGCTCCTGCAATGCATATTCTGCCAATTCAGGCCAGGTGTCTAATTTGGATGCCCAGTAATCAAATGGGAATGACGGTTGAGGGAGAACATCGATAAGGGATGAAAAATAGTTAGTAACCATACTGGACAAATGTTGTCTCCTGTCACTTTGAATAGATGCTGCAGTACCTGTCCTGTCTGCAGTCATTGCGAAATCACTCCACAACCTGGTCAGAAAACCCCTCTGTCCAATGCCACTTCTGATTTGTGCACCTCTAACACCTCTGCCCTGTATCCCCCTGCAGCTTGTGTGAGAACCATCACCGGCGCTGTGTGCTGGGAATGCCTGAATCAAACGGTCTACAAGAGTAGCTTGTTTGGTTGCTAAGATTTGTTCGAGGTTCTCATGTGGCATAATATTTTGCAATTTGCCTTTATAGCGAGGGTCAAGGATGCAGGCCAACCAGTAATCGTCATCGCTCATCATTTTAATAATGCGTGGGTCCCTTTTGAGGATACGTAAGGCATAATCCACCATGTGGGCCAAAGTTCCAGTTGTCAAATCTGCGGTTGTGCTGGTTTGAGGGGCAGTTACAGGCAAATCTACGTCACTTGTCTCCCTTAAAAAAACAGAACCCGGCCTTGCAACGCCACTAATTTCTGTTGGCCCAGGAGAAGCTTCCTCATTAAAAAAGTACTCATCCCCATCATCCTCCTCGTCCTCCTCCTCCTCTTTGCCCGCTACCGCGTCCTCTACACGGCCCTGACCAGACAATGGCTGACTGTCATCAAGGCTTTCCTCTTCCTCGGCTGCAGACGCCTGCTCCTTTATGTGTGTCAAACTTTGCATCAGCAGACGCATTAGGGGGATGCTCATGCTTATTATGGCGTTGTCTGCACTAACCAGCCGTGTGCATTCCTCAAAACACTGAAGGACTTGACACAGGTCTTGTAGCTTCGACCACTGCACACCTGACAACTCCATGTCTGCCATCCAACTGCCTGCCCGTGTATGTGTATCCTCCCACAAAAACATAACAGCACGCCTCTGTTCGCACAGTCTCTGAAGCATGTGCAGTGTGGAGTTCCACCTTGTTGCAACGTCGATGATTAGGCGATGCTGGGGAAGGTTCAAAGACCGCTGATAGTTCTGCATACGGCTGGAGTGTACGGGCGAACGGCGGATATGCGAGCAAAGTCTGTGCACTTTGAGGAGCAGGTCGGGTAACCCCGGATAACTTTTCAGGAAGCACTGCACCACCAGGTTTAAGGTGTGAGCCAGGCAAGGAATGTGTTTCAGTTGGGAAAGGGCTATGGCAGCCATGAAATTCCTTCCGTTATCACTCACTACCTTGCCTGCCTCAAGATGTACAGTGCCCAGCCATGACTGAGTTTCTTTCTGCAAGAACTTGGACAGAACTTCCGCGGTGTGTCTGTTGTCGCCCAAACACTTCATTGCCACTACAGCCTGCTGACACTTGCCACTAGCTGTCCCATAATGGCACACCTGGTGTGCAACAGTGGCAGCTGCGGATGGAGTGAATGTGCGACTGCGGTCTGTGGACGAGCTCTCACTTCTGCAGGAGGACGAGGAAGAGGAGGAGGGGGGGCGAATGCCTACAGCCAACTCTTTCCTTGACCGTGGGCTAGGCAGAACTGTCCCAATATTGCTGTCCCCTGTGGACCCTGCATCCACCACATTCACCCAGTGTGCCGTGATGGACACGTAACGTCCCTGGCCATGCCTACTGGTCCATGCATCTGTTGTCAGGTGCACCTTTGTAGTCACAGACTGCCTGAGTGCATGGACGATGCGGTCTTTAACATGCTGTTGGAGGGCTGGGATGGCTTTTCTAGAAAAGAAGTGGCGACTGGGTAGCTCGTAGCGTGGTACAGCGTAGTCCATCAGCGCTTTGAAAGCTTCGCTTTCAACTAACCGGTAGGGCATCATCTCTAATGAGATTAGTCTAGCAATGTGGGCGTTCAAACCCTGTGTACGCGGATGCGAGGATGAGTACTTCCTTTTCCTAACAAGAGTCTCATGTAGGGTGAGCTGGACTGGAGAGCTGGAGATCGTGGAACTAGCGGTGGTGCCGGTGGACATGGGTGAGTGAGAGAGGGTTGGAGATGGTATTCTTGCCGGTGCCCTACATGCAGTGTTTCCTACTGCAAACCTGGTGATTCCCTGACTGCTTTGGCCTGGCGATGAAAGCTGCACAGATACTGCAGGTGGTGCGGGAAATGGTGGGTTTACAGTGAGGGAAGGGATGTAGCGTTGCTGACTAGCTTCATTGGCCGAGGGTGCTGCAACCTTTAGGGACGTTTGGTAGTTAGTCCAGGCTTGCAAATGCATGGTGGATAAATGTCTATGCATGCAACTTGTATTTAGACTTTTAAGATTCTGACCTCTGCTTAAGGTAGTTGAACATTTTTGACAGATGACTTTGCGCTGATCATTTGGATGTTGTTTAAAAAAATGCCAGACTGCACTCTTTCTACTATCGGATACCTTTTCAGGCATTGCAGACTGAGCTTCTCTAACCGGATGGCCACGCTGTCCTCCAACTGGTTTTGGTTTTGCCAATTGTTTTTGGCCAGATACGGGCCCGGCAGATGGAACCTGTTGTGATGTTGATGCCTGCTGCGGCTCCTCCTCCTCCGCTTCAGAACTACTGCCGCCTGCACCCTGTTCCCCCAATGGCTACCAATCGGGGTCAACAACTGGGTCATCTATGACCTCCTCTTCTATGTCGTGTGCAACTTTGTCTGTGTCACCGTGTAAGCCGGTGGTATAGCGTTCGTGACGGGGCACCATAGTCTCCGCTGGGTTTGATTCTGCCTCAGTACACTGCGAGGGCAATGTTCTGGTCTGAGTCAAAGGAACAGCATAGTAATCTGGCTGTGGCTGTGCATCTGTGCACTCCATGTCCGATTCAACTTCTAATGGGCATGGCCTGTTAACTGTTTCACTGTCTAACCCAGGAACGGTATGTGTAAAGAGCTCCATGGAGTAACCTGTTGTGTCGACTGACGCATCCTTCACTGTTGTTCTGGGTGAAGGACACAAGGAAGCAACTTGTTCCTGACCGCGAGCATCCACTGACGATGCACTGCTCTGACATTTGGCACTTTCCGAGGAGGAGGCGAAAGAGCTAGAGGCAGAGTCAGCAATGAAAGCCAATACTTGTTCCTCCTGCTCCGGCTTCAAAAGTGTTTTTCCTACTCCCAGAAAAGAGAGCGTTCGAGGCCTTGTGTAGCCAGACAACGAACCTGGCTCAACAACTCGAGACTTAGGTGCTGTACTGCTTTTACCACGACCACCTGATGCTCCACCACCACTACCATCATTACCAGCTGACAATGACCGCCCAAGGCCACGACCTCTTCCACTAGACTTCCTCATTGTTCGCAAAACGTAACCAAAGTAATGGTATTTGTTACTGTAAAACAACTTATAAGGTGAACTCAAACTTCTGTAGGATTTATATATACCTTTATAGGTGCCTGACACTGAAAGGAAAATCAGGCCCAATGTTACACACTAGGTTTTCTGTGCCCCAATAATTTGAGACAGATAACACACAGGACCGGCACTCAAGCAGAAATGCCAATCTTAATCTCCCACTATTTTTTTTTTTCAGGGAGAATTTAAAAAACAAAAAAACAAAAAAAAAACAATATTACACACTAGGTTTTCTGTGGCACACAATGAGAGACAGATGCCACACACAGGACTGGCACAGAGGCAGACTTGCCAATCTTTATCTCCCAGACTCCCACTCTTAATTTTTTTTTACAGGGAGAATTTACCCCCCCCCCAAAAAAAAAATGGCCCAGTATTACACACTGGTTTTCGGTGGCACACAATGAGAGACAGATGCCACACACAGCACTGGCACAGAGGAAGACTTGCCAATCTTTATCTCCCACTATTTATTTATTAATTTTTTTTCAGGGAGAATTTAGAAAAAAAAATGGCCCAGTATTACACACTGGTTTTCGGTGGCATACAATGAGAGACAGATGCCACACACAGCTCTGGCACAGAGGAAGACTTGCCAATCTTTATCTCCCTCTTTTAATTTTTTTTTACAGGGAGAATTTACCCCCCCCCAAAAAAACATGGCCCAGTATTACATACTGGTTTTCGGTGGCACACAATGAGATACAGATGACACACACAGCACTGGCACAGAGGTGGCAGACTTGCCAATCTTTATCTCCCAGACTCCCACTATTAATTTTTTTTTTACAGGGAGAATTTACCCCCCCCAAAAAAAAAAATGGCCCAGTATTACACACTGGTTTTCGGTGGCACACAATGAGAGACAGATGCCACACACAGCAATGGCACAGAGGAAGTCTTGCCAATCTTTATCTCCCACTATTAATTTTTTTTTTACAGGGAGAATTTACCCCCCCCCAAAAAAAAGGCCCAGTATTACATACTGGTTTTCGGTGGCACACAATGAGAGACAGATGCCACACACAGCAATGGCACAGAGGAAGACTTGCCAATCTTTATCTCCCACTATTTATTTTTTTTTTTTACAGTGAGAATTTACCCCCCCCCAAAAAAAAATGGCACAGTATTACACACTGGTTTTTGGTGGCACACAATGAGAGACAGATGTCACACACAGCAATGGCACAGAGGCAGACTTGTCAATCTTTATCTCCCAGACTCCCACTATTAATTTTTTTTTTACAGGGAGAATTTACCCCCCCCCCCAAAAAAAAAAATGGCCCAGTATTACACACTGGTTTTCGGTGGCACACAATGAGAGACAGATGCCACACACAGCATTGGCACAGAGGAAGACTTGCCAATCTTTATCTCCCACTATTTATTTTTTTTTTACAGGGAGAATTTACCCCCCCCCAAAAAAAAATGGCACAGTATTACACACTGGTTTTCGGTGGCACACAATGAGAGACAGATGCCACACACAGCACTGGCACAGAGGCAGACTTGCCAATCTTTATCTCCCACTATTTTTTTTTTTTTTTACAGGGAGAATTCAGAAAAAAAAAATGGCCCAGTATTACACACTGGTTTTTGGTGGCACACAATGAGAGACAGATGCCACACACAGCAATGGCACAGAGGCAGACTTGCCAATCTTTATCTCCCACTATTTATTTATTTTTTTACAGGGAGAATTTAGAAAAAAAAAATGGCCCAGTATTACACACTGGTTTTCGGTGGCACACAATGAGAGACAGATGCCACACACAGCAATGGCACAGAGGCAGACTTGACAATCTTTATCTCCCACTATTTATTTATTTTTTTTACAGGGAGAATTTAGAAAAAAAAATGGCCCAGTATTACACACTGGTTTTCGGTGGCACACAATGAGAGACAGATGCAACACACAGCAATGGCACAGAGGCAGACTTGCCAATCTTTATCTCCCACTATTTATTTTTTTTTTTACAGGGAGAATTTAGAAAAAAAAAATGGCCCAGTATTACACACTGGTTTTCGGTGGCACACAATGAGAGACAGATGCCACACACAGCAATGGCACAGAGGCAGACTTGCCAATCTTTATCTCCCACTATTTATTTATTTTTTTTACAGGGAGAATTTAGAAAAAAAAAAATGGCCCAGTATTACACACTGGTTTTCGGTGGCACACAATGAGAGACAGATGCCACACACAGCAATGGCACAGAGGCAGACTTGCCAATCTTTATCTCCCACTATTTATTTTTTTTTTACAGGGAGAATTTAGAAAAAAAAAATGGCCCAGTATTACACACTGGTTTTCGGTGGCACACAATGAGAGACAGATGCCACACACAGCAATGGCACAGAGGCAGACTTGCCAATCTTTATCTCCCACTATTTATTTATTTTTTCTACAGGGAGAATTTAGAAAAAAAAAAAATGGCCCAGTATTACACACTGGTTTTCGGTGGCACACAATGAGAGACAGATGCCACACACAGCAATGGCACAGAGGCAGACTTGCCAATCTTTATCTCCCACTATTTTTTTTTTCAGGGAGAATTAAAGAAAAAAAAAATGGCCCAGTATTACACACTGGTTTTCGGTGGCACACAATGAGAGACAGATGCCACACACAGCAATGGCACAGAGGCAGACTTGCCAATCTTTATCTCCCACTATTTTTTTTTTCAGGGAGAATTAAAAAAAAAAAAAAAAAGGCCCAGTATTACACACTGGTTTTTGGTGGCACACAATGAGAGACAGATGCCACACACAGCAATGGCACAGAGGCAGACAGACTTGCCAATCTTTATCTCCCTGCAGTAATCTCAGAAAAGTATGGCAGGCAGCTATAAAAAGGACTGCTGCACACAAAAGTGTGGACAAACACACAAGATAGCTGTGCAGAAAGGAAAGAACAACAGGATTTGTGCTTTGAAAAAAGCAGTTGGTTTGCACAGCGGCGTACACACACAGCAACGCAGCTACCAGGGTCAGGGAGCCTTCTAGGGCAGCCCAATGAGCTACAGCGCTGAGGAAAAAAAAATGTAGCTTCCACTGTCCCTGCAAACAAAAGGTGGTGTTGGACAGTGGAAATCGCTACAGCACAAGCGGTTTGGGGGTGAATGTACCCTGAAAAAAACACTATCCCTGCTTCTGACGAAGCGGCACCTCTCCCTACGCTCAGATCAGCAGCAGTAAGATGGCGGTCGGCGGGAACGCCCCTTTATAGCCCCTGTGACGCCGCAGAAAGCAAGCCAATCACTGCAATGCCCTTCTCTAAGATGGTGGGGACTGAGATCTATGTCATCACGCTGCCCACACTCTGCGTCCACCTTCATTGGCTGAGAAATGGCACTTTTAGCGTCATTGAAACGCGACTTTGGCGCGAAAGTCGCGTACCACATGGCCGCCCCACACAGGGATCGGGTCGTGTTTTATGAGACGCCGACTTTGCCAAAAGTCGGCGACTTATGAAAATGAACGATCCGTTTCGCTCAACCCTAGCCATCACCGTTAAGAATAAGTACCCACTGCCCCTGATATCTGAGCTCTTTGATAGGCTTCGGGGAGCAAGGTTATTTACTAAACTAGATCTGTGGGGTGCTTACAACCTGATTTGCATCTGTGAGGGGGACGAATGGAAGACGGCATTTAAACTCAGGGACAGGCACTATGAATACCTGGTGATGTCCTTCGGGCTCTGTAATTCACCTGCCGTTTTCCAAGACTTTCTGAATGATATCTTCCAATATATGCTCTCCACCTCGGTTGTACTCTATCTGGATGATATTCTCATCTACTCTCCAGATATAGACTCCCACCAGAGAGATGTTTGCAAAGTCTTCAACCTCCTATGGGCAAACTCCCTCTATGCCAGGTTGGAGAAGTGTGTGTTTGAGCAGGAGTCCTTGCCTTTCCTTGGCTATATCATCTCCGCCCAGGGATTGGCTATGGATCTTGCCAAGCTACAGGTTGTGATGGACTGGCAGGAACCCCATTCTCTCAAAGCGTTGCAGCGCTTTATGCGGTTCATTAATTACTATCACCAGTTCATTCCCCACTTCTCAACTTTGGTAGCTCCCTTGGTTGCCCTAACCAAAAAGGGAGCAAATCACAAATTGAAATCAGAGAAGGTCTCCAAGGCCTTCCTCCCTATTAAGTCACACTTTGCTAGCGCTCCCATTCTACATCTCCCCGATGTTGATAAACCTTTCATAATGGAGGTGGAAGCCTCATCTGTCAGTGCTGGAGCAGTCCTATTCCAAAAGGATGCTCAAGGTCAGAAGCATCCTTGCTTCTTTATCTCTAAGACCTTCACACTGGCAGAGAGGAATTATTCCATCGGGGACAGGGAGTTGCTAGCCATGAAGTTGGCTTTCTCAGAGTCGAGCCCCCCCTTGGAGGGGGCTCGCTTTCCGTTCCAAGTTTTCACCGACCACAAGAATTTGGTCTATATACAGACTGCCCAGCGGCTAAATTCTCGCCAGGCCAGATGGCCCCTGTTTTTCTCCCAGTTCCATTTCATCTTCCATTTTCTCTCCGGGGAGAAGAACATTCGTGCCGATGCTCTCTCCCGCTCTGTAGAGTCATCAGTAGAGGAGGAGGAGGAACCTTGGCTTATTTTCCCTTCTGAAAGCCTGAGGACAGTGGCTCCGGTTTTGCTAGAGTCTGTGCCCCCGGGCAAGACTTTTGTGCCATCTAATTTGTGACCGGAGGTTCTCTCTTGCGCTCACTCGTCCAGGGTGGGTAGACACTTTGGGACCAAAAGGACATCAGAGCTTCTGGCGAGGATGTACTGGTGGCCGTGCATATGGCCTGTGACGTCAGAGACTATATTCGGGAGTGTGTCTCCTGCGCCAAGGATAAGTCTCCTCAACAACGGCCAGCTGAGTTATTTCATCCCCTGCCGGTGGCAGACAGGCCCTGGGAGATGGTCGGAATGGACTTTGTGGTAGGCTTACCCAAGTCCCGTGGCTGCACCATCATTTGTATAATCACCGACCATTTTTCTAAAATGGTGCACTTGGTGCCGCTTTCACAGCTACCTTGTGCAAGGGCCTTGGCAGCGTTGTTTATAAAACACATTTTCTACCTACACGGTATGCCGGACAAAATTGTCAGCTACCGGGGTACCCAGTTTGCGTCTCTGTTCTGGAGACAGGTTTGTCGTCTACTCAGCATCGAGTTGAATCCCTCTTCAGCATACCATCCCGAGACTAAAGGGTTGGTAGAGAGGGCCAACCAGACCTTGGTTACATATCTAAATCACCAACAAACAACAATACCACATATTTAGGGGGGGATAATAAAATATTTGATATATATATAATAATTAATCATACCACCCCATGTGGAAACCTTATACTAAGGACAAATCTATATACATAGAACCTAATTCCCGCAGGAAGAAATGATGTACTAGTCCATTGATAAAATATACAAAATCTTTATTAAAGACATTTAAAATACATGAAAAGACATTCACCAGGTGTTTGTCAGTTTACAACCTGTAACAATATAACACCAAGGGCTCCACCCCCACCGGTTACCCCACCATTTGTAAACAATTCAGCTATTATGCATTCTAACAACAAATTAGTCTAAATACTGGTGCATGTGCACCTATTGCCTGTCACATATGTGACCCACTGCGATATATCCCACTATGAGACCCTGTACAGGAGCACAATTAATTATTTACTTATATGCCTCCTTACACCGTTACAAGACATGCAATCATATAAGGGTATCACAAGGATATCCCTATTTAAATATTATCACCTATGGGACTGATTATCATTGTTATAATACATCTAAATAGTACTATGCCTTTTTATACCAGTGCAGGGTGTATAGTCACATTAAAATATCAGGGAAATATCCTCCAGTTTACATCCTGTCACATGTGTGACTAATTATAAATTCCTCCTTATACCGGGCCTCATGTCAGGAAAGATAACTATATACTTACATAAATGCAAAGTGCGCAGCGGATACGGGGAGCCAGGGGGGGGGGGTGAGCGCCCGCCCCAATGCGCGTTTCGGTCCGTCCTTCGTCAGGGGGCACTCACCTCCCCGGGTCCCGTGCTTTAAATACCCCAGTCTATCATGCCGCTACCAATGCTGTACTGCGGCGTTCTCCCGGATGTGACCTCACCGCCGGAAGTGACGCGCATGTTTCCATAGTCACCGCGACGCCACGGAGCATCGGCGTCACACAGCACCGTGCATGCGCGGCACTGTGTATTGACACAGAGTGCTCTGGGGAGCTAACAGAGACCATGGGACCGTGCGTTAGGTGGTGATGTATAAACAAACGCAAGCGGCTTTTAACTCTATCTTCCTGCATCCCAATATGCAGCCACATATCCTCAATTATTATTTATTTGTTAACACATTGTGTCACAGCCCTTTAAGGTTCCTAAAGGTGTGAAAATAACCACTGCAAAGTACATAAAGTTTCTGACTGACAACTTTCTTCCATGGTATAAAAAGGAGAAACGTGCCTTCAGGAGCAAAATCTTCTTCATGCATGACAACGCACCATCTGATGCTGCAAAGAATACCTCTGAGTCATTGGCTGCTATGGGAATAAAAGGAGATAAACTCATGGGGTGGCCACCATCTTCCCCTGACCTCAACCCTATAGAGAACCTTTAGAGTATCATCAAGCAAAAGATCTCTGAGGGTGGGAGGCAGTTCACACCAAAACAGCAGCTCTCGGAGGCAATTCTGACTTCACGCAAAGAAATACAAGCAGAAACTCTCCAAAAACTCACAAGTTCAATGGATGCAAGAATTGTGAAGGTGATATCAAAGAAGGGTTCCTATGTTAACATGTAACTTGTCCTGTTGGGATGTTTTGGAGGTAAATAGCTTTTTTGTTCAGTGAATGTGACCTCCTAATGCCGCAAATTCCACAAATGAGCATTTTCAGTTCTTTAAAACATATCAAATGTTTAGAAATTCTACTCTGCCTAACAATTTGGAACAGTGCATTTTGAGTTTTTATTCATTTTGGAGATTATACCGTTATCATTGGGAGGTTTCTCAATAAAATTCAATGTATAATCTAACGGGTGATGACTTTTATTAGACTGACTGTCATTTGCCCCGACCTTTTAGGAAAATCTGAGAAAAATGTAATTTGCATAATAATTTGGAACATAGTGTAAAAATTGAAAGTTAAAATCAAAATTGTTATCAGGATTGAAAACATCCATATGGTAAGATGTTCAGACAGACTATCAAAGAAATGGGGCATAGCTCAGATTTTCATTTAATCCAGATGGATGCAACGTCCCCAATGTCCAGATCCATCTGGATTCTAACTGGGCTAGTTTCTTAGGAGTATCTCCCCTACAGATACCCAGTTCCACCATATCAATTCCTCTCACCTTTAAGAGACTACCATCACAGCCATGATTCTCTTTGAAATGGCGTGGTATCGTTTTTAAGGTGGATGTGTCCTCACAAGTGGCAGCTGCGGTAATGCCCCGTACGTGCTCTCTCACCCGCACTTTCAACTGCCTGGTTGTCAGGCCTATATATATTTTAGTGCAGGGGCACGTCGCATAGTAAATTATGTTTTTACTTAAAGGGAACCTGTCACCCCAAAATCGCTGGTGAGGTAAGCTCACCGGCATCAGGGGCTTATCTACAGCATTCTGTAATGCTGTAGATAAGCCGCCGATGTTACCTGAAAGAGGAGAAAAAGACGTTAGATTATACTCACCCAGGGGCGGTCCCGCTGCGGTCCGGTCGGATGGGTGTCTCCGGTCCGCTCCGGCGCCTCCCATCTTCGTTCCATGACGTCCTCTTCGGGTCTTTACGCTGCGGCTCCGGCGCAGGCGTACTTTGTCTGACCTGTTGAGGGCAGAGCAAAGTACTGCAGTGCGCAGGCGCCGGGCCTCTCTGACCTTTCCGGCGCCTGCGCACTGCAGTACTTTGCTCTGCCCTCAACAGGGCAGACAAAGTACGCCTGCGCCGGAGCCGCGGAGTAAAGACCCGAAGAGGACGTCATGGAACGAAGATGGGAGGCGCCGGAGCGGACCGGAGACACCCATCCGACCGGACCGCAGCGGGACCGCCCCTGGGTGAGTATATTCTAACGTCTTTTTCTCCTCTTTCAGGTAACATCGGCGGCTTATCTACAGCATTACAGAATGCTGTAGATAAGCCCCTGATGCCGGTGAGCTTACCTCACCAGCGATTTTGGGGGTGACAGGTTCCCTTTAAGCAGGTGATCTTTCTTTTAATATTGTATACGCGAGTATTACCTGCATCAGTAAAGGTATTGCATCGTTCTATATTTGGGCACGCCATACATCGGCCACAAGGGACACATCCACCCTTCACAGCCACTGTGTCCAAGAATGTTCTTGGTTTGTTGTCCACATAGTGACTGCGGACTAAAATGTCCCGAAGATTACGTGATCTCCTGGCAGTGATGGACGCTTTTTCAGGCAGGAATCTGGCAAGAACTGGATCAGCTCTAAGTATATGCCATGATTTCTCAAAAATTCTTCTAAGCATGGGGAACTGGGAGTGATAGTTGGTCACAAACCGAACAATATCACTACTCTCTCTATTGCAATTTTTGTACAGAAGATCATCCCTTGTGGGAGTATAGATGTCCCTGAAAAGAACCCCACAGCATTAAGACCATCCTTATGGCGTATGCTGGTGTACAGCGATTCTACATCAGCTGTCACCAGCATCGCATCCCTCTCCAGATGTAATCCATCAACCCTGCGGAGGAGCTCCCCAGTATCTTTAAAAAAAGAGGGCAGCTCCTCCACTAAGGGCTGTAGTTTGGAGTCTATCCATTGATTGACTTTTTCCAGGTAATTCCCTGTCCCTGAAATAATTGGCCGTCCAGGAGGCGACTGCGCGTCCTTATGAATCTTAGGCAACATATAAAATGTTGCAATGGTAGATTCATCAACCATCAATGCTTCAGCCAATTCCTTGGTAATGATACCATCAACATGAGCTTTTTTTATGATCGCTGCCAGTTGGTTGGTATATGCGGACAAGGGGTTATATGTCAACTTTTTGTAGCATATCTTGTTGTTAAGCTGACGAAATGCCTCTTTCTCATACTCTCCTCTAGGCCAGATAACAATATTACCCGCCTTTTCCGCCGGTTTAATTACAACTTCCTCCAGATTCTCAAGGACGCGCAGCCGCCCCCTTTCCTCTACAGTCAAATTATCCCGATAAATATGTCGGGGAATGTCCATTATTTCTTTGCTTACAGTTTGTACAAACAATTCGATGCTAGGACATGAAGAAAGGGGCAGGAATTTCCTGGAACGAGGTCTAATAGAAGGGGGGTGTCATGGACTTGGTGGTTAGGAGCACCCGAAATGACCTGATGGTTAAAACGGAAAACCTAGGACAAGCTCTGAGGAGGTGGTAACTCTACTGACCGCAATCCCTAATCCTATCACACACACTAGAAATAGCCGAGGAGCGTGCCTAACTCTCCCTAGACGCCTCTTCACAGCCTAAGAGCTAACTACCCCTAAAGACAGAAATAGAAGCCTACCTTGCCTCAGAGAAATTCCCCAAAGGAAAAGGTAGCCCCCCACAAATATTGACTGTGAATTAAGAGGGAAGTGACAAACAGAGGAATGAAACAGATTTTAGCAAAGGAGGCCGAATCTTCTCTAGAAAGACAGAGGATAGGAAAGGGAACTGTGCGGTCAGTATTAAAAACTACAAAAACCACGCAGAGTGTGCAAAAAGACCTCCACACCAACTCACGGTGTGGAGGTGCAATTCTGCACCCCCAGAGCTTCCAGCTAGCAAGGAAATATCATAATAGCAAGCTGGACTAGAAACATAGCATGTACTGAGAAATATATTCAAAAACCAATGAACAACGAATGAACTAGCAGGGACTTAGCTTCTGCTGGAGTAGACAGGTCATCTGAGAAATCCAAGAGAGATCTGAACCAGTACTGAGACATTGACAGCTGGCATGAACTAACGACCTGGGCAGAGTAAAATAGGGAAGCCAGCAGAAGCAATAAGCGAGGGCAGCTGAGAAAGCCAACCTCAAAGATCAGCAGTTCCACTCAAAGCCACCAGAGGGTGTCCAAGGACCGAACTCACCAAAGTACCATTCACGACCACAGGAGGGAGCCCGAGAATGGAATTCACAACAGTACCCCCCCCTTGAGGAGGGGTCACCGAACCCTCACCAGAGCCCCCGGGCCGATCAGGATGAGCCAAATGAAAGGCACGAACCAAATCGGCAGCATGGACATCGGAGGCAACAACCCAGGAATTATCCTCCTGACCATAACCCTTCCATTTAACCAGGTACTGGAGCTTCCGTCACGAAATACGAGAATCCAAAATCTTCTCCACCACATACTCCAACTCCCCCTCAACCAACACCGGAGCAGGAGGATCAACGGAAGGAACCATAGGCGCCACATATCTCCGCAACAACGACCTATGGAACACATTATGGATGGCAAAAGAAGCTGGAAGGGCCAAACGAAATGACACAGGATTGATAATTTCAGAAATCTTATAAGGACCAATGAAACGAGGCTTGAACTTAGGAGAAGAAACCTTCATAGGAACATAACGAGAAGACAACCAAACCAAATCCCCAACATGAAGTCGGGGACCAACACAGCGACGGCGGTTAGCAAAACGTTGCGCCTTCTCCTGAGACAAAGTCAAATTGTCCACCACGTGAGTCCAAATTTGCTGCAACCTGTCCACCACAGAATCCACACCAGGACAGTCAGAAGGCTCAACCTGCCCTGAAGAAAAACGAGGATGAAAACCAAAGTTACAAAAGAAAGGCGAAACCAAGGTAGCCGAACTAGCCCGATTATTAAGGGCGAACTCGGCCAATGGCAAGAAGGTCACCCAATCATCCTGATCAGCAGAAACAAAGCATCTCAGATAGGTTTCCAAGGTCTGATTGGTTCGTTCGGTTTGGCCATTTGTCTGAGGATGGAACGCTGAAGAAAAAGACAAATCAATGCCCATCTTAGCACAAAAGGACCGCCAAAACCTAGAAACAAACTGGGAACCTCTGTCAGACACAATGTTCTCCGGAATGCCATGCAAACGAACCACATGCTGAAAAAATAATGGAACCAAATCAGAGGAGGAAGGCAATTTAGGCCAGGGTACCAAATGGACCATCTTAGAAAACCGATCACAAACCACCCAGATGACGGACATCCTTTGAGAGACAGGAAGATCAGAAATAAAATCCATGGAAATATGCGTCCAGGGCCTCTTCGGGACAGGCAAAGGCAAAAGCAACCCACTGGCACGAGAACAGCAAGTCTTGGCCCGAGCACAAGTCCCACAGGATTGCACAAAAGAACGCTCATCCCGCGACAAGGAAGGCCACCAAAAGGACCTAGCAACCAAATCTCTGGTACCAAAAATCCCAGGATGACCAGCCAATACTGAACAATGAACCTCAGAAATAACTCTACTAGTCCATCTATCAGGGACAAACAGTTTCTCCACTGGACAGCGGTCAGGTCTATCAGCCTGAAACTCCTGCAGCACACACCGCAAATCAGGGGAGATGGCAGACAGAATCACCCCCTCTTTGAGAATACCAGCCGGCTCAGGGACTCCCGGAGAATCAGGCAAAAAACTCCTAGAAAGGGCATCAGCCTTCACATTCTTAGATCCCGGAAGGTATGAGACCACAAAATCGAAACGGGAGAAAAACAGCGACCATCGAGCCTGTCTAGGATTCAACCGCTTGGCAGACTCGAGGTAAATCAGATACTTGTGATCAGTCAAGACCACCACACGATGTTTGGCTCCCTCAAGCCAATGTCGCCACTCCTCGAATGCCCACTTCATAGCCATCAACTCCCAATTGCAGACATCATAATTACGCTCAGCAGGCGAAAACTTTCTAGAAAAGAAAGCACATGGCTTCATCAAAGAGCCATCAGAACTTCTCTGAGACAAAACAGCCCCTGCCCCAATCTCAGAAGCATCAACCTCGACCTGAAAAGGGAGCGAAACATCTGGCTGACGCAACACAGGGGCTGAAGTAAAACGACGCTTAAGCTCCTGAAAAGCCTCAACGGCCGCAAGGGACCAATTCACCACATCAGCGCCTTTCTTAGTCAAATCAGTCAAAGGCTTAACCACACTAGAAAAATTAGCGATGAAGCGACAGTAACAATTAGCAAAGCCCAGAAACTTCTGAAGACTCTTCACAGATGTAGGTTGAGTCCAATCATAAATGGCCTGAACTTTAACAGGGTTCATCTCGATAGTAGAAGGGAAAAAATGAAGCCCAAAAAGGAAACCTTCTGAACTCCAAAGAGGCATTTAGACCCCTTCACAAACAACGCATTAGCACGAAGGACCTGGAATACCATCCTGACCTGCCTCACATGAGACTCCCAATCATCCGAAAAGACCAAAATATCATCCAAATATACAATCATGAACCTATCCAGATACTTCCGGAAGATGTCGTGCATAAAGGACTGAAACACAGATGGAGCATTAGAAAGCCCGAATGGCATCACCAGGTACTCAAAATGGCCCTCGGGCGTATTAAATGCAGTTTTCCATTCATCGCCCTGTTTAATACGCACAAGATTATACGCCCCTCGAAGGTCAATCTTGTTAAACCACCTAGCTCCCTTAATCCGAGCAAACAAATCAGACAGCAGAGGCAAAGGGTACTGAAATTTGACCGTGATTTTATTGAGAAGGCGGTAATCTATACAGGGTCTCAGAGAGCCATCCTTCTTGGCCACAAAAAAGAACCCTGCTCCCAACGGTGACGAAGACGGGCGAATATGCCCTTTCTCCAAGAACTCCTTTACATAACTCCGCATAGCGGCATGTTCTGGCACAGATAAATTGAAAAGTCGGCCCTTAGGGAACTTACTACCAGGAATCAAATTAATAGCGCAATCACAGTCCCTATGAGGAGGTAGGGCACTGGACTTGGGCTCATCAAATACATCCTGGTAATCCGACAAAAACTCAGGGACTTCAGAAGGAGTGGAAGAAGAAATTGACATCAAAGGAACATCACTATGTATCCCTTGACAACCCCAACTAGACACAGACATTGATTTCCAATCCAGTACTGGATTATGAACCTGTAACCATGGCAAACCCAACACGACAACATCATGCAAATTATGCAACACCAAAAAGTGAATATTTTCCTGATGTGCGGGAGTCATGCACATGGTCAGCTGAGTCCAGTACTGAGGTTTATTCTTGGCCAATGGCGTAGCATCAATCCCCCTTAAGGGAATAGGACTCTGCAAAGGCTCCAAGGAAAAACCACAGCGCCTGGCAAACTCCAAGTCCATCAAGTTCAGGGCAGCGCCCGAATCCACAAATGCTATAACAGAGTAGGACGACAATGAGCAAATCAGAGTAACAGACAAGAGAAATTTAGGCTGTACAGTACTAATGGTGACAGACCTAGCGAACCTCTTAGTGCACTTAGGACAATCAGAAATGGCATGAGTGGAGTCACCACAGTAAAAACACAGCCCATTCTGACGTCTGGGTTCTTGCCGTTCAGCTCTGGTCAAAGTCCTATCACATTGCATAGGTTCAGGCCTCTGCTCAGAGGACACCGCCAAATGGTGCACAACTTTGCGCTCGCGCAAACGCCGATCAATCTGAATGGCCAAAGACATTGATTCATTCAGACCAGCAGGCGTGGGGAACCCCACCATAACATCTTTAAGGGCTTCAGAAAGACCCTTTCTGAAAATTGCTGCCAGGGCACACTCATTCCATTGTGTAAGCACAGACCACTTTCTAAACTTCTGGCAATATACTTCTGCTTCATCCTGACCCTGACATAGAGCCAGCAAGATCTTTTCTGCCTGATCCACAGAATTTGGTTCGTCATAAAGCAATCCAAGCGCTAGAAAAAATGCATCTACATTAAGCAATGCAGGATTTCCTGGCTCAAGGGAGAATGCCCAGTCTTGCGGGTCGCCACGCAACAAAGAAATAATAATCTTTACTTGCTGAATGGGGTCACCAAAGGAGCGGGGTTTCAGAGCAAAAAACAGTCTGCAATTATTTTTGAAATTCAAAAATTTAGATCTATCCCCAGAAAACAAATCAGGAATTGGAATTTTAGGCTCTAACATCGGATTCTGAACTACATAATCTTGAATACTTTGTACCCATGTAGCGAGTTGATCCACACAAGAGGACAAACCCTGAATATCCATATCTACACCTGAGTCTTGAACCACTCAGAGGTTAAGGGGAAAAGAAAGACAAAACAAGCTGCAAAGAAAAAAAAATTGACTCAGAACTTCTCTTATCCCTCTTTTGAGATGCATTAACACTTTGTGGGCCAGCTGTATTGTTATCGACCTGGTGGTTAGGAGCACCCGAAATGACCTGATGGTTAAAATGGAAAACCTGGGACAAGCTCTGAGGAGGTGGTAACTCTACTGACCGCAATCCCTAATCCTATCACACACACTAGAAATAGCCGTGGAGCGTGCCTAACTCTCCCTAGACGCCTCTTCACAGCCTAAGAGCTAACTACCCCTAAAGACAGAAATAGAAGCCTACCTTGCCTCAGAGAAATTCCCCAAAGGAAAAGGTAGCCCCCCACAAATATTGACTGTGAATTAAGAGGGAAGTGACAAACACAGGAATGAAACAGATTTTAGCAAAGGAGGCCGAATCTTCTCTAGAAAGACAGAGGATAGGAAAGGGAACTGTGCGGTCAGTATTAAAAACTACAAAAACCACGCAGAGTGGCAAAAAGACCTCCACACCGACTCACGGTGTGGAGGTGCAACTCTGCACCCCCAGAGCTTCCAGCTAGCAAGGAAATATCATAATAGCAAGCTGGACTAGAAACATAGCATGTACTGAGAAATATATTCAAAAACTAATGAACAACGAATGAACTAGCAGGGACTTAGCTTCTGCTGGAGTAGACAGGTCATCTGAGAAATCCAAGAGAGATCTGAACTAGTACTGAGACATTGACAGCTGGCATGAACTAACGACGTGGGCAGAGTTAAATAGGGAATCCAGCAGAAGCAATAAGCAAGGGCAGCTAAGAAAGCCAACCTCAAAGACCAACAGTTCCACTCAAAGCCACCAGAAGGTGTCCAAGGACCGAACTCACCAAAGTACCATTCACGACCACAGGAGGGAGCCCGAGAACGGAATTCACAACTGGGGGGATCTTACCTCCCTCCGTGGTATTGTTCTCAATGGATAGATCTTCTAAGACGCGTAGTGCTGTCTGTTCTTCTTCTGGTGGAAATAATTGGAACAATTTAGGATCAAAAAAGTAACGCTTGAACAGCAAGGATCGTGCAAACAATTGAACATCTTTAATCACTGCAAATGCATCAATCGGTGCTGTTGGTGAAAAACATAATCCCTTATTTAAAAGTGTGAGATCTACAGATGTAAATTCAATATCACTAAGATTGATTACCTTATTCTCATATCTCTTTCTCTCAGGTGATCTAGTATTCCTTCTATATGGATGGAAGTTTAGATCTTTCAACCTTCTAGATGCTGCTCCCGATCGAGTAGACATTGATGTACTTGATGCCTCTGATTGCTCACTGAATGATGAGACAGATGACCCCAACTCAGTGCCACTGACACGTGGCCCTTGAATAGTGATCTTTTTCCATGCATATAAGGAGTTGTTCTGATAGTCACGCAAATCACGATTGAACTTAGTCAATTGTGTTGCATGAATTTTTTTCACCGTTGTATCGATGGTTTTATCCATCTGTGCATCAAAATTTTGTAACTTCTCTTGTGACCATTTGTTTTTAAGAGCCTCCTCTGTGCTCTTTATAGTTGTCTCTAATTTAGTAATGGTAGACATATTTAGATCGCTCAGTAGCTGCATGAATATATTAGAACAGGTATTGCATGCCTCCTCCCACTTTACCACAAAATCCGATTCATCGACCGGGAATGAGGGAATAACGCGTACGCGCAGTCCCCTAGGGATGATCCTCTTTGCAATATACTTGTTGAGAAATGCTCGGTTCCACCACAGTTTGGTCCTCTTAATGACCATATTTTGTAATATTCGATCCTGCTCCTCACATTCTCGATCGTCTGTCTGAAGAGATGTCATTTCATCATTACCGAACACCTGGTCAATCTGAGTGAGCCAAGCCTTTTCCTTGGCTTTAAAGTCCATGCTGTCTGGAAAATCTGGGCAAAACACAGCAAATGTTATATAAATCGCCAACAAACAACAATACCACATATTTAGGGGGGGGGGGTAATAAAATATTTGATATATATATATAATAATTAATCATACCACCCCATGTGGAAACCTTATAATAAGGACACATCTATATACATAGAACCTAATTCCCGCAGGAAGAAATGATGTACTAGTCCGTTGATAAAATATACAAAAATCTTTATTAAAGACATTTAAAATACATGAAAAGACATTCACCAGGTGTTTGTCAGTTTACAACCTGTAACAATATAACACCAAGGGCTCCACCCCCACCGGTTACCCCACCATTTGTAAACAATTCAGCTATTATGCATTCTAACAACAAATTAGTCTAAATACTGGTGCATGTGCACCTATTGCCTGTCACATATGTGACCCACTGTGATATATCCCACTATGAGACCCTGTACAGGAGCACAATTAATTATTTACTTATATGCCTCCTTATACCGGTACAAGACATGCACTCATATCAGGGTGTCACAAGGATATCCCTGTTTAAATATTATCTCCTATGTTACTGATTATCATTGTTATAATACATCTAAATAGTACTATGCCTATTTATACCAGTGCAGGGTGTATAGTCACATTAAAATATCAGGGAAATATCCTCCAGTTTACATCCTATCACATGTGTGACTGATTATAAATTCCTCCTTATACCGGGCCTCATGTCAGGAAAGATAACTATATACTTACATAAATGCAAAGTGCTCAGCGGATACGGGGAACCAGGGGAGGTGAGCGCACCAGGGGAGGTGAGCGCCTGTCCCAACGAGCGTTTCGGTCCGTCCTTCGTCAGGGGGCACTCACCTCCCCGGGTCCCGTGCTTTAAATACCCCAGTCTATCATGCCGCTACCAATGCTGTACTGCGGCGTTCTCCCGGATGTGACCTCACCGCCGGAAGTGACGCGCGTGTGTCCATAGTCACCGCGACGCCATGGAGCATCGGCGTCACACAGCACCGCGCATGCGCGGCTCTGTGTATTGACACAGAGTGCTCTGGGGAGCCAACAGAGACCATGGGACCGCGCGTCAGGTGGTGATGTATAAACAAACGCAAGCGGCTTTTAACTCTATCTTCCTGCATCCCAATATGCAGCCACATATCCTCAATTATTATTTATTTGTTAACCCATTGTGTCACACTTAAACTTAGTAATACTTATGATACCGCATAACATATACTGTAAACCATTGCCAGTACAAAACAATACTTGTCCATTTCCAATTGCTGCTTTTCTTGTCACTTGGGAGACATAAAGATTTAGGAAGTGCAAATATTGAATTGTCCATCCATCAACTCGATCTTAAGGGAATAGCATATTATATTGCACCTGGGGAAACTGCACGAAACATCGGAAACAAAAGTGAATATCAAAATTAATACCTACAATTAAAAATTGAAAGGTAAAATCAAAATTGTTATCAGGATTGAAAACATCCATATGGTAAGATGTTCAGACAGACTATCAAAGAAATGGGGCATAGCTCAGATTTTCATTTAATCCAGATGGATACAACGTCCCCAGTGTCCAGATCCATCTGGATTCTAACTGGGCTAGTTTCTTAGGAGTATCTCCCCTACAGATACCCAGTTCCACCATATCAATTCCTCTCACCTTTAAGAGACTACCATCACAGCCGTGATACTCTTTGAAATGGCGTGGTATCGTTTTTAAGGTGGATGTGTCCTCACAAGTGGCAGCCGCGGTAATGCCCCGTACGTGCTCTCTCACCCGCACTTTCAACTGCCTAGTTGTTAGGCCTATATATATTTTAGTGCAGGGGCACGTCGCATAGTAAATTACGTTTTTACTTAAGCAGGTGATCTTTCTTTTAATATTGTATACTCGAGTATTACCTGCATCAGTAAAGGTATTGCATCGTTCTATATTTGGGCACGCCACACATCGGCCACAAGGGACACATCCACCCTTCGCAGCCACTGTGTCCAAGAATGTTCTTGGTTTGTTGTCCACATAGTGACTGCGGACTAAAATGTCCCGAAGATTACGTGATCTCCTGGCAGTGATGGCCGCTTTTTCAGGCAGGAATCTGGCAAGAACTGGATCAGCTCTAAGTATATGCCATGATTTCTCAAAAATTCTTGTAAGCATGGGGAACTGGGAGTGATACTTGGTCACAAACCGAACAATATCACTACTCTCTCTATTGCAATTTTTGTACAGAAGATCATCCCTAGAGGAATGTCTTGCTCTATTGAATGCACGCTTAATCATCCTCCCACTATAACCCCTGTCGATCAATCTGATCTTTAGGTCTTCTGCTTGAATGAGAAAATCATGTTCAGTAGAACATAATCTATGCAACCGTAAAAACTGTCCAGTTGGCACGGAGCGTATAATATGATTGGGACGTGAGGAGGAGGCATGCAATAACATGTTAGTCGCCGTTTTTTTGCGAAAGATATTTGTTTGTATCTCATCATTGGTATCCCTCCTCAGTTTGACATCAATAAATTCAATCTCCTCCCTACTCCCATAGTAGGTGAGAAAGATGTTGCGATCATTGCTGTTCAAGCAAATAAAAAATATTTTCAAAGCTTCTGTTGAACCCTGCCAGATCAACAGTATATCGTCAATGTACCACGTCCAGGATAGGACGCGGCACATTGACACCACTGGTTACTTATCTGCAACATTTTGTTTCAGCCAGGCAGGATTACTGGGCATCCTTGCTACCGTGGGTGGAGTTTGTGATGAACAACGCCATAGCCAACTCCACTGGGCAGACCCCATTTCTCCTTAACTACGGTCAGCATCCGCGTCTTCCTGTGCCTATGCCCGTGTCTTCTGCCAACTCCAGGGTAGCAGACTGGGCTGTGGAGGCATGGGACATTTGGGACCACACTCAGGATGCCATCCGGGCCTTCAAGGAGAGAATGAGGTCCTCCGCCATTGCACATCGGCATCCCGCTCCTACCTTTGCTCCTGGCGATTTAGTGTTGCTCTTCGCCAATAACATCAGGCTGTGAGTTGAGCCCACTAAGCTTGCACCTCGCTACTTGGGTCCCTTCAAGGTCCTGGAACAGGTTAACCCTGTGGTCCACCATCCAGCCCTTCCTCCACACCTAGGTATCACCGACACCTTTCATGTGTCCCTCTTAAAGCCCATACACATGTCCCAGTTTTCCGAGTCATCTGCCGGGACATCGGGTTCATCTACGGATGATTACAAGGTTAACGTTATCTTGGGGTGTAAGGTGGTACGTGGTAAAAAAATTTTTGGGGTGGATTGGAGGGGTTATGGCCCAGAGGACAGGTACTGGGAGCCTGCTGTGCACATTCAAGCTCTGCAGCTCATTGCTGCCTTCGAGTGTAGCGAGGCCCAAGGAGGGGGGGTAGTGTTAGATGTTGAGTTCCCGCCTCTGCACAGGGGGAATCTCGAACCATCTCCGCTGCGGTCTCCCTTTCTTCTCCAGCCACAGTGGAGCCTGCTCAGTGGAGACGTCGGTCACAGTGTCTGGCTCAAGCTGATACTGTTTGACTGGTTCCTGCTGCCCTTCCAGGCTCCTCCTTTGTAGCCAGCACTGATCAGCAGTGAGCCTGCCTTTCTGGGACTAAGTCCTGCTTTTCCCATACTGAGAATGCCCATGGGACGACCTTCCATTGGAGGTCGGGGGTCACATGCTCAGGTCATGTTGTGGCTCCTATTGGACCATCTCGAAGGTCCCGTAGCCCTGCTGCTATAAAAGGTTTGCATGGCCGCTCGGCCATGCACTAGTGTACACTTGAAAACGTTTGTGTGTAGATGTGTGACTGTCGCTCATTAATCATCCCCCTTCCTAGTGTTGTTGACTGCTCGCAAATGGTGGATGCATGCTATCTAGCGCCCGACAGTGCTATCTGCTCACTAAGCACACATTGCAGTGCCCATCTCTACGGCACTATGCGCCATCTGTGCGCTCACCTGACCACGGTCAGTATAGGGTGGGAATTCCAGCTTGAACTGAGCAGCTGACTCAGGGCGCCCTCAGGCGCGGGCTCAAAAGCCACCGAGGGTCAGAGCCAGTTCAATCACCAGATTAGTGGGGGTGATTCTTAGGGATCCCACTAGTGTCTTTTAGCCTCATCTTATGACTGCTAACAGGGTGCAGCGTATTGTTCGACTCTGTGAAGCAACAGAGCTCGCTACCTTTTCACACGGGGTGAGGTCTAACCCACGTGTGAGCTAAGTGTCCATCCGCCATTACATAGCAGCTGGTACCATCTCTGCACGGTGGACCCCGGGCTGCGAACGCACCTCTTATCAATTCCTTTATTATTTGGTGCGTTCCGCTAGCCCTAACAGCGTGGTTCTGGAAGTGTCACCAACCAGTAATGAGTGTCACAAAAATTTTTTATAATGCGAGGGTCACGTGAAATGCAGCGCAACATAAAGTCAGCCATGCGTGCCAGACTGCTAACAGGCAAGACTTCCGTGTCCTCACCAGCAGGACAACTGACCATGCTGTCCTCCTCCTCCTTGTCCTCAGGCCATCCCTGCTGAACAGACGGTACTCTCCACAGCTGTGCTTGTAGTACTGTCTATAGCGCATTAAAGTAGCTCCTGCTCTTCCTCCTCCTTATTGCCTACCAATCCAGGTTGGGAACACATGAGGCTGGACTGAGTGTAATCCCCGTGTATGGTTCTTTGCTCCATGTCCTCGTGCTCTGCCTGCAATGCATACTCTTTAATTGTGAGCAGAGAGATTTTCAGAATGCAGAGAAGTGGAATGGTGATGCTAATTATGGCGTCATCGCCGCTCACCATCTTGATGCAGTCCTCAAAGTTTTTAAGAATGGTACATATGTCTGACATCCATGTCCACTCCTGAGGTCTTATGTGTGGAGTCTGAACTGAATATCAACGGCCTTGTTGATGATGGTAGTCAACAACTGCCCTTTTCTGCTCAAAAATCCTTTCCAACATATGCAATGTAGAGTTCCAATGCGTGGGGACACCACACACCAGGCTGTGAGCCGGAAGCTGCAAACGCTGCTGAAGCGCAGCAAGCGCAGCTGAAGCTGCAGCTGACTTTCTAAAATGGGCAGACACTAGCAGATCCGGCAGCTCCGGGTAGCTTTTCAGAAAGGTACATGTGTCAGCTCACCTTGCCTCAGAGCCACCACCAGGTTCCGGCCATTGTCACACACGAACATGCCTGGCTGTAGGCTGAGCGGTGTCATCCAAATATCTGACTGCTCTTTCAGTACTGTCCACAACTCTTCTGCACTGTGCAGTTTGTCACCTATGCAGTTTACCTTCAGCACAGCCTGTTGCCGCTGGCTGAGGCAGTGCTGCAGTGCTTCCAGCTTGTGACTGATGTGTTGATTTCAGAGATGGAGGATGAATGAAGAGGTTGAAAAGGAGGTGCAGGAGCTGTACACTGTGGTGGCAACCCTGAATGACGTAGGGCCCACAATCCTTGGCGTGGGGAGGATGTGGTCCATCCCAAGGTCCAACTGGTTCCCGGCTTCCACTATGTTAACCCAGTGTGCCATCAGTGAGATGTACCGTCTCTGGCCACAAGCACTTGTCCACATGTCCATGGTTAGGTGGACTTTCCCAGTAACAGCATTTTTGAGGGCACGGATAATGTTCTGGGACACATGCTGGTGTCATGCCGGTACGGCACACCACACCGGGAGAAATAGTGGCGACTGGGGTCCGAGTACCTTGGGATTGCAGCAGCCATCTTGTTGCAGAAAGCTTCTGTCTCAATGAGCCTAAAAGGCAACATTTCAAGCACAAGCAGAAGAGAAATGTTAGAATTTAGGACTATGGCCTGTGGGGCGTTGGCTGGGTATTTCCGCTTGCGTTCCAATGACTGGGGTATAGACAACTGAAGGCTGTGCTTAGACAAGGATGTGTACGGGCTTGATGATGGTGCTGCTTGACTGTGGGCAACAACAGGTGCAGGGCAAGAGGCATCTTCACATGCAAGGTGGACTGGGGATTGGCTTCTATGCAAAACAGTGAAAGAAGCAGTTGTGTCACCTGCAGACAGTGTTCTTGGAGCTTGGGGTTCAGCCCACAAAGTCGAGTGGTTTGCTGCCATTTGCCTGATCATGCTGATGGTGGTCAGGCTGGTAGTTTTGCTACCCCTGCTGATGCGGGCATGGCAGGTGCTGCAAATGGCCTGTTTGGGGATATCGGCAGAGTCTTAAAAAATAACCAGACTCAGGAAGATCTATCAGTTGGAATGGCAAACTTCCCTCATGTTGGTGTTACAGGGAACAGATGCACGCCTTCTGTCTGTGGCCACTACACTGCTTCTTCCTGCCTGTTGGGGTGATATGCCTCCTTCCCCATGTGTGCTGCTGTCCTCGCTCTGCATGTCCTCCTGCCAAGTTGGGTCAGTCACTATGTCATCCACCACCTCATCTTCAACATCTGCACCCTGCTCCTCCTCCTGACTTTCTGGCAATTGTGTCTCATCATCGTCCACATCTTGTAACACTTCCCCACCATCGCCTTCGTGTGACCGTGGCTGTTCAAAGCTTTGGACATCGCTACATGCGATTTCATCTAGCCCCACTTCAAGTTGACCAGCCGAGAGTCCGGAATTTTGAAAGCGAAAACTGAACAGCTCTTTGGAGTGTCCAAGTGTGGGATTAGCTGTCTCAGGACATTCGGCATGGTGGGAGGAAGCATGATCAGGGTGAGGAATATCCGGTCCACACTCACAGCTACTCAGACTTTACAGGAAAAAAAAAAGAGTAGAACAAAGATAGCACACAGCATTATGCTACGTATGTCTGCAAAAATACGATTTTTCAAACACAGATACACCACGCCTCAGCCTGACATAACAGACTGTATTACACAATTTTTTTTGGTTTTTGGTGAATTAAAAAGAAAAAAAAAGAGTAGAACAAGGCTAGCACACAGAATTATGCTACATATGCCTGCGAAACTATGATTTTTAGAACACAGATACACCAGGCCTCAGTCTGACATAACAGACTATATGGTTTTATTTGTTTTTTGGTGAATTTTTGAAAAAAAAAAGCCACAGAAAACTGCAGCTAGGTATATAGTAAATAAGCAGCAGCAGACAGTTATAGAGCTTTGGGAGGGATGCAGTGACAGCTATGTACACACATACAGTGCCTGCAGGCCTTGCACTGATGTGGATATGTGCACTCCCCTGCCTACCTAGCGCTGAAATCTTGGGACCCTCGAATTAGCCCTAAAAAGGACTGTTGGTTTCTCAGGAGTTGTGGACTGAACAGATGCAGACCTATACTAACTATTAAATGGTCGATTCTGACTCTATCTCTACAGCAGCTCTCCCTACACTCGCTAAGTCCGGAGCAGAATGTGGCTAGCAGGGCGGCGCAAGGTTTCTTATAGACCTGATGATGCTGGGCGGCCAGCCAATCACCGTAATGCCACAACAAAGATGGCTGCCACATTACAGTGCATGGCAGGCAATCCCTGCATTGTCATTAGCCCTCTAAAGAGTGCCAGATTTGCAGGGCGGAGACCCGAGCTTCCGCCTAATAATCCATGAAATACTCGGTGCTCGCCGAGTACACCGAGCATAGTTATACTCAGGTGAGTAACTAGTAGTGGCGAGCACGTTCGCTCATCACTAGTAACAAGTGTCGCATTCCCTGTGTAAAGCCACTCATGACCAATAGACAACACCAAAAGCGTGTTACCTGGGCCAAGGAGAAAAAGTACTGGACTGATGCTTAGTGGTCCAAGGTGTTGTTTTCAGATGAAAGTAATTTTTGCATTTCATTTGAAAATCAAGGTCACAGAGTCTGGAGGTAGAGTGGAGAGACACACAATCCAAGCTGCTTGAGGTCTAGTGTGAAGTTTCCACAGTCAGTGATGGTTTGGGGAGCCATGTCATCTGCTGGATCATCAAGAGAATGCCAAGAGTGTGCAAAGCAGTCATCAAAGCAAAAGGTGGCTACTTTGAAAAATCTAGAATATAAGACATAATTTCAGTTGCTTCACACTTTTTTGTTAAGTATATAATTCCACATGTGTTAATTCATAGTTTTGATGCCTTCAGTGTGAATGTACAATTTTCATAGTCATGAAAATACAGAAAAATCTTTAAATGAGAAGGTGTGTCCAAGCTTTTGGTCTGTACTGTATATATTCAGTAAATATTGCACTGTGGTCTCTGATGACCCTACGATAAGTTAGTATTAACTGGATAGACCTTTCCCCAATTTTTCAGTACTATTTGGCTACCTCCCTGACTTAACCTGGCTTAATGTCACCTTACAATAGCAAGGTGACATTAACCCTTCATTCAGGGGCTGGCTGGCACTTTTCAGCCTGGGGGGCAATCACAAGGCGGTGGCCCTCCATTTCCCAGCTTACTGCAGAGATATGGGAACAGAACCGAGCTTACTGCAGAGATATGGGAACAGAACCGAGCTTACTGCAGAGATATGGCTGCAGAACCGAGCTTACTACAGAGAAATGGGAGCAGAACAGAGCTTACTGCAGAGATAAGGGAGCAGAAAGGCACTTATTGCAGAGATATGGGAACAGAACCGAGCTTACTACAGAGATATGGGAGCAGAACCGAGCTTACTGCACAGATATAGGAGCAGAACCGAGCTTACTATGGAGATATGGGAGCAGAACTGAGCTTACTACAGAGATATGGGAGCAGAACCGAGCTTACTCCAGAGATATGGGAGCAGAGCCGGGCTTACTACAGAGATATGGGAGCAGAACCGAGTTTACTACAAAGATGTGGAAGCAGAACCGAGCTTACTGCAGAGATATGGGAGCAGAACCGAGGTTACTCCAGAGATATGGGAGCAGAACCGAGCTTACTCCAGAGATATGGGAGCAGAACCGAGCTTACTGCAGAGATATGGGAGCAGAACCGAGCTTACTCCAGAGATATGGGAGCAGAGCCGAGCTTACTACAGAGATATGGGAGCAGAACCGAGCTTACTACAGAGATATGGGAGCAAAACCGAGCTTACTGCAGAGATATGGGAGAAGAACCGAGCTTACTACAGAGATATGGGTGCAGAACTGAGCTTACTCCAGAGATATGAGAGCAGAACCGAGCTTACTCCAGAGATATGGGAGCAGAACCGAGCTTACTCCAGAGATATGAGAGCAGAACCGAGCTTACTCCAGAGATATGGGAGCAGAACCGGGCTTACTACAGAGATATGGGAGCAGAACTGAGCTTACTACAAAGATATGGGAGCAGAACCGAGCTTACTCCAGAGATATGGGAGCAGAACCGAGCTTACTACAGAGATATGGAAGCAGAACCGAGCTTACTACAGAGATATGGGAGAAGAACCGAGCTTACTACAGAGATATGGGTGCAGAACTGAGCTTACTCCAGAGATATGAGAGCAGAACCGAGCTTACTCCAGAGATATGGGAGCAGAAACCGAGCTTACTACAGAGATATGGGAGCAAAACCGAGCTTACTGCAGAGATATGGGAGAAGAACCGAGCTTACTACAGAGATATGGGTGCAGAACTGAGCTTACTCCAGAGATATGAGAGCAGAACCGAGCTTACTCCAGAGATATGGGAGCAGAACCGAGCTTACTCCAGAGATATGAGAGCAGAACCGAGCTTACTGCAGAGATATGGGAGCAGAACCGGGCTTACTACAGAGATATGGGAGCAGAACTGAGCTTACTACAAAGATATGGGAGCAGAACCGAGCTTACTCCAGAGATATGGGAGCAGAACCGAGCTTACTACAGAGATATGGAAGCAGAACCGAGCTTACTACAGAGATATGGGAGCAGAACCGAGCTTACTGCAGAGATATGGGAGCAGAACCGAGCTTACTACAGAGATATGTGAGCAGAACCAAGCTTACTACAGAGATATGGAAGCAGAACCGGGCTTACTACAGAGATATGGAAGCAGAACCGGGCTTACTACAAAGATATGGGAGCAGAACAGAGCTTACTACAGAGATATGGGAGCAGAACCGAGCTTACTACAGAGATATGGGAGCAGAACCGAGCTTACTGCAGAGATATGGCAGCAGAACCGAGCTTACTGCAGAGATATGTGAGCAGAACAGAGCTTACTACAGAGATATGGGAGCAGAACCGAGCTTACTACAGAGATGTGTGAGCAGAACCGAGCTTACTACAGAGATATGGGAGCAGAACCGAGCTTACTACAGAGATATGTGAGCAGAACAGAGCTTACTACAGAGATATGGGAGCAGAACCGAGCTTACTGCAGAGATATGGCAGCAGAACCGAGCTTACTCCAGAGATATGGGAGCAGAACCGAGCTTATTAAGTCTACTACATGGAACCAAGCCTGCTACATAGAAACTGGAGCAGAACCGAGATTACGACATACATACAGTACCATAATCTAGATTACTACATTGATACAGTACCAGAACCAAGCTTACTTAGATATGGTGCTATAACTGAGCTTACTTACAAACATACATACAACAATACAGCTACACAGTGCCTAGTACTATCACCACTACACAGCGAATACATAATATTATAATATCACCATTACCTCTACATGAAACTACACTCTATACAAAGACCAATGATGCCACCATACACTCCCTGACAGAAGTTATGTCGCTTATCCATGTTATGTAAATAAAAGCTTATAACCTGATGTTAAGTTCATCCATTGGTTGTATAAATTATTCTTTTGAAAGCTGAAACACTCCAAAATGTGGTTTAGGTTAAGAAAATAAATTGTCATTGTTAAATATGCTTATTTTGCACATTTATTTAATCAGGACTATTCACCAGGTGCTTACTCTTAAAGAAAAATGTCATGGTATTCTCATAAAAAGTATAGTGGTTTATTGAATTGTCCACAGAAAAACCACATTGCAGCAAAACATAAAAGTAGATAAAATAGTTACGAACAGATTGTCCATGTGTAAATATTAGCGCTTGCCTTGTTACTCATCTTTCCCAAAGTCCTGAATGGTAAAACCCGTCTGTCTGTGAACTCTGAAGTCATCATGGTTACCGGCTATTCCTTCCTTGTGTCGTGTCTTGTCTGATGTCCATGGAGAATGATGGTGAAGGCAGGAGGTGGCAGCTCCCACGTGACAAAAGCCCCCCACCCTCCTAAGAGACATTATTTATATGTCCCACAGACCACGTGTTCCATGTATATGGCATTGACTTATACTCTGAGCTACATACACAGAAATAGCTGTTTGTAATGTCAGCAAGAAGCAATGTGCTCAGTACAGAATAAGAATAACTCAATTAATAATTAATATTTAACAGTCATCAATGCAGAAATATTGATCAGTTAATGGACCCAGAATGGTCAGATTTTGTCAAGACAAAAGTTTTGACGCCCACAGAAAGTAATGTGATATTCAAACAATTAACTTAAAATACAAATATACGTTGCATAACATTGGTGAACGAAGTTGTGGTGCTATTAGAGTCATATTTAATATTTTATTAGACTTCCATGAGCTTGAAGGACTGCATCCATGCAGTTCAACAATGATTCATACAATTTATTAATGAAGTCATCAGGAATAGCAAAGAATGCAGTCTTACATGCCTCCCAGAGTTCACCTAGATTCTTTGGTTTTGTCTCCCAAGCTTCCTCTTTCATCCTACCCCAAACATGCTCAATGATGTTCATGTCTGGTGACTGGGCTGGCCAGTCCTAGTGGAGCGCCCCCACACCGCCGCAGGGCCGAGGGGTACCCGGAGCTGGGCCTCTGGGTCTCAGTCCTGGGGTTGTCACGGTGGCTAGACCCGGTCCGTGGCCCTGTCTGTCAGTGGGGGACGTCCGGTGAAATAAGTGGTGTTGTAACGGTGCAGTTGTGGGGTGCAAGTCGCGGTAAATAATGAGGACACCAGGTTGCAGTCTCTTTACCTCTTTACTGGAGATCTCTGAGTCCTCAGTCCAGAATACGGTTCACCAGGCTGCGCAAGTCCGGCCGGTCCAATGGCACCTCCAGAGTTCTCTTCACAGGTGGAAATCGGTGCCTTCCTTCTTAGCACTGTATGTTGTAGTCCTCCCCTGCTGTGCTTACGGAAAGTACCCCACAACTGTTGTGTCTGTTTCTTAAGTTCCCTCACAACTCGATTAAATGATGTTCTTCTAATCGTCCGTCCCTTCCTGATGTTACGGTCAGAACGGCACCCGTTTGTCGGGTAGGCCTGGAGTTCTTCCGGGACCCTAGAGACGCCCCTCTCCCGCAATTGCCTCCCAAGACTTCATAGGTGATATGTGTTAGACAGCCCGCCTTAAACTGACTGTCCTGCCGCTGTTTAGAGTATTGCTTGAAGCTGGATGTTATAATACTCCCTCGGCGTTCCGGCCACCGGTAGTGCGCCTCAGTAGGGTGTTGCTTCGATCTTACAGCACGACCCCTACTGGAATTCTCCTATCGCTTGATCTCGTTTCTCACTCAGCACAATCTATCTCGCTTCTAGTCCTTTCTTGGGCCCCGCCGCTTCCCGGAGCTGGCGCGGACCCGTTACGTTCTTTCAAATGCCAAGCCTCTGTCAGGATCCCACCCCTGACAGAGACCCTACTGTCTCTTCCTCCGCAACACCCTCTGCCACCAGGTGTTGCTTCGTCCAATCCAGTCAGCTTTCTAATCTCACTTCCTGCCTGACCCCCAGTTTACCCACTATGGTGGGGAGTGGCCTAATGAATAGCACCCTTAGCTCCCCCCGGAGGCCCAGCTGTGAAATGTATTGGTGTCTGTGATACCTGATCAGATGAACTCCTTCAGTGCCATCGGACGCACCGTAGCTCCCCATAATGGCGGAGCCACAGTACTGCAACGACCAGGACTCTGGGGCGCTGCACTTGTGCACCTTGATCTTTTTTGCCTGGAGGAACTTTGTTGTAGAGATGAATGAATGAGATGGAGCACCATCCTGCTGCAAAATTTGACCACTTTTATGATTTGGAATATAAGAGGTACCTAATACTTCTTGATATTTTAGGCTATTGATATTGCCTTCCACCTTGCTAACGTTTCTCACGCAACCATACTGAATGTAACCCCAGACCATGATCTTTCCACCACCAAATTTAACTGTTTTCTGGGTGTATTTTGGATCCATATGGCTCCAGTAGGTCTCCTGCAGTATTTGCAGCGGCTGTGGTGTAATTATACTGAAGATTCATCAGAGAAATCCACCTTCTGCCACTTTTCCAGCGTCAATCTGTTTAGCAGGCTGTGGGACTTTGCAAATGTCACACGGTTTTTTATTTGCCTTTTGTTTAGTGCTGGCTTCTGGGCAATGATTCAACCATGGAGGCCATTTCGAGACAGAATCCTACAAACTGTTCTAGTTGACACAGGGACTTGAAGTGACCAGGCCTGTTGGAGCTCTGCTGTAGTGGAAGAGGGGCTTGCTTTGGATTTTCTAACCAAAAAACATTCCTCCTGAGCAGTTGTCTTGCGGGGTCTGCCGGACCTGGGCTTATCAAACACATCTCCAGTCTCTTCAAATCTTTTTCGAATTCTTTGTACTTGATGCTGAGACACATTAAAGGTGCCCGCCACCTCTGCAGTGGATCTGGTCTCTTGATAATCCAGGCTTTGGTCGCAGGGTGGATTTTTGGCATGTTGTCAGAGCCTAAGTTGCAGTTCAAGTGAAGGTCTGGGATGCTGGGTTTCTTTTTATACACACACACTAATTAACCGATCATTTACTGAGCACAGGTGAGGATGTAAACTAGGATTGGGTGCATTATATGACCGACAATAAAACTTTTGTCTTGCTAAAATCTGACCATTCTGTGTCCATTAACTGATCAATATTTCTGCATTGATGACAATTTATTTTCTTAACCTAAACCACATTTTGGAGGGTTTCAGCTTTCAAAAGAATAATTTATACAACCAATGGATGAATTTAACGTCAGGTTATAACCTTTTTTTTACATAACATGGATAAGCGACATAACTTCTGTCAGGGAGTGTACACCTTTTACAACTTGTATACTACAATACTGATCATTAATTTGAAAAAAGCACAATACTAAGTGCCATTGTATACAGGAACTCTGTATTTACTGTCAGTGACCAATCACAAGCCAGAACGTAATTTTAAAATCCTGAAGGACCTAAAATTACGTCACGGCTTGCTGTGATTGGTCGCGTCGCGGCCACATGGGCGGCACGCGACCAATCACAAGCCGGGACTTCACGTAAGGAAGTAAACGCGCAAATTTTAAGCAAACAACGCTGTCGGTTCCCTCGCTGAGGTCCAGGCTGCGTCGGAGAGGTGAGTATAGCAATATTTTTTATTTTAATTCTCTCTTTTACACATTATTACATTAATGTTGTTTCGATACCGATACCCGATACCACAAAAGTATCGGATCTCGGTATCGGAATTCCGATACCCGCAAGTATCGGCCGATACCCGATACTTGCGGTATCGGAATGCTCAACACTAGTCTCTAGCTGAAGTCCTTCATCTTTGCTTTTCATTTTCATCCAGCACAGACCGCCGTCACTTCTTCCAGCCAGGACTCGTCTCTGCACAAAATAACACAGTTACCTAAAGCACGGCTTCAAGAGCACATTCCCCACTTTTTCCCTTTCTTCTACACTACACATCTGAATACAGAGGTGCACCCACAATCAATATATAATTGGTTATTATGCAACCTCATAGATTGTAAGTTTGCGAGAGGGGCCCTCATTCCTTTTGGTATCTGTTGATCTATGTGTTTATTGTTATGCTTAATGTCCATTGTCTGCACAAGTCCCCTCTAAAATGTAAAGTGTTGCAGAATATGTTGGCACTATAGAAATAAATTATAATTATTATCCCATCATTCCAAATATAAATTATAATCCACCACTGTGCACCCACTAACTATAAATAGCCACTTTCTCCATTTAATATATAAATTAATTAGCACCTGTACCCTTTCCCCCAATTTATTACCAGTCACTTCATCCTCAACGCTCCCCACTATGTACCTACCACTCTAACCCTAACCCCGATTCATTATAGTTACATGCCCCTCCCGCCCCAATTCATTGTCATGTCTTTCTCTCCCACCCTCTATTCATTATCAACTGCTCTACCCCACATTCAATACAGCATTTACTCCCCCACCCTTAAAATTCATTATTTGTTCTTCCCCTAGATCATCATTTGCTCTCCCCACCCCCTCTTCAATTGATCATTTGCTCTCCCCACCTTCAATTAAATTGCTGTCCCCTGTCCCTCACACTGAATTCATCATTTGCAGTCCCCCCACTTTAATTTGAAGTCCCCTTACTTCATTCATTGCAGTCCCCTATCACCCCCTCACTTCACCTGCAGTGCCCGTTCATCATTTGCAGCCCCCTATCCCCCTTCCATTTAATCATGAGCAGTCCCACCTCAGACACACTTCATCATGTGCAGTCTTGCAGTCCCCTTCCCCCCACTTCATCATGTGCAGTCCCCATTACCCACCCACTTCATCATGTGCAGTACCCTTACCCCCACTTCATCATGTGCAGTCACCCTTACCCCCCACTTCATGTGCAGTCCATCTTACCCCCCACTTTATCATGAGCAGTCCCCATTACCCCCACTTCATGTGCAGTTCACATTACCCCCCACTTCATCATGTGCAGTCCCCCTTACCCCCCACTTCATCATGTGCAGCCCCACTCCCCAATTTCATCATGTGCAGTCCCCCTTACTCCCTCCCACTTCATCATGTGCAGTCCCCCTTACCCCCCACTTCATGTGCAGCCCCCATTCTCCCTTCATCATGCGCAATCCCCCTTACCCCCACATCATCATGTGCGGCTCTATTCCACAATGTACAGCCCCACTCTCCCCACTTCATCATGTGCAGTCCCCCTTAACCCCCAATTCATCATGTGCAGTCCCCCTTACCCCCCACTTCATCATGTGCAGCCCCACTCCCCCATTTCATCATGTGCAGTCCCCCTTACTTCCTCCCACTTCATCATGTGCAGTCCCCCTTTCCCCCCACTTCATGTGCAGCCCCACTCTCCCTTCATCATGCGCAATCCCCCTTACCCCCACATCATCATGTGCGTCCCCATTCCACAATGTACAGCCCCACTCTCCCCACTTCATCATGTGCAGTCTCCTTTATCTACTAAACTCCATCATGTCCAGCCCCACTCCCCTTCATCATGTGCAGCCCCACTTACCTCCTCACTCCATCATGTGCAATCTCCTTTAACCCCCAAATTCCATCATGTGCAGTCTCCTTACACCCCCCACTTAATCACTTACAGTTAGCCACCATTAAATTTATTTTATAAAGAAAACAAAAAAGTTTTTCATACTTACCTCACCAGTCGCTCCCCTGCAGCACCTCTCTGCTTCTAGCATTCGAGACATGTCGGCGTGTGCGTGAGGATGCCATCGAGCATGCCCGACACCTAACCTGGAAGTATAGAGAACATGAAGGGAGCAGAAGCTGTGCAGCTGTCAAGGTGACAGCCAAGCATAACTCCCGGCCCCAGCGCAGACGTGTGCGCTAACTGTGATGCGGCTGTGTCTGCTGCCGGCCGCGTCACAGTACAGCATACATGGCTGCGCACAATTTGCTGTGTGGCTGTAGCCACCACCAGGCAGCCGGCCCTGAACAGCTGCTGGGGGAGTGGCCCGGGGGGCATTTGCCTCTTTGCCACCTGGGCCAGTCAGCCCCTGCCTTCATTACCCCATATCCCACCGCTACACGGGAGTTGGAAGAGAGAGGCTAAAGGTACCGTCACACTTAGCGACGCTGCAGCGATACAGACAACGATGCCAATCGCTGCAGCGTCGCTGTTTGGTCACTGGAGAGCTGTCACACAGACTGCTCTCCAGCGACTAACGATGCCGAGGTCCCCGGGTAACCAGGGTAAACATCGGGTTGCTAAGCGCAGGGCCGCGCTTAGTAACCCGATGTTTACCCTGGTTACCAGCGTAAAATGTAAAAATAACAAACAGTACATACTCACATTCGCGTCCCCCAGCGTCCGCTTCCTGTACTGACTGAGTGCCGGCCCTAACAGCAGAGCGGTGACGTCACCGCTGTGCTGTGCTTTCACTTTACGGCCGGCGCTCAGTCAGTGCAGGAAGCGGACGCCGGGGGATGCGAAGGTGAGTATGTACTGTTTGTTTTTTTTACATTTTACGCTGGTAACCAGGGTAAACATCGGGTTACTAAGCGCGGCCCTGCGCTTAGTAACCCGATATTTACCCTGGTTACCAATGTAAAACATCGCTGGTATCGTTGCTTTTGCTGTCAAACACAACGATACACAGCGATCGGACGACCAAATAAAGTTCTGAACTTTAACTAACGACCAGCGATATCACAGCAGGATCCTGATCGCTGCTGCCTGTCACACTCAACGATATCGCTAGCCAGGATGCTGCAACATCACGGATCGCTAGCGATATCGTTTAGTGTGAAGGTACCTTTAGTGCGAGAATAGGCGCATCTTACAGATGTGCCTTTTCTGGGGTGGCTGGGGACAGATGTTTTTAGCCAGGGGAGGGCCAATAACCATGGTCCCTCTCTAGGCTATTAATATCTGCCCTCAGTCACTGGATTTCCCACTCTGGCGGAGAAATTTGTGCGGGAGCCCACGCCAATTTGTTCCGGGATTTAACCCTTTAATTTAATAGCTAGAGGCCCCAAATTTTACAAATAGACACTTCTTACATTACTAAAGAGGAATATGTAATAAAAGAAGGGATATGAGATGGTTTACTGTATGTAAACCATGTCTCATATCCTGTCGGGTTTGTGAAGGAGATAGGAAAAGCCGGGAATTGATTTACCGGCTTTTCTGCTATCTGGCGCTGAATTAAATATAAATATATATATATATATATATAAATATATATATATATATATATATATATATATATATATGTGTCTCACTGATATATATATATACTTATTCTATGTGTACACATTTATTCTACCTATTCTATTCTGTCAGTGTGATTTTACTGTACACCGCAGTGAATTGCCGGCTTTTCTATAGAACACCGGTGCGCATTTCTCACAAGTCACACGCATGGTCCGTGTGTAATCCATAATTTTCTCACCCCCATAGACTTTCATTGGTGGATTTTTTGCGCAATACGCTGACAAACGCAGCATGCTGCGATTTTCTATGCCTGTAACATACCGTATATTACGGATGCGTAATATACGGAAGATAGGAGCTGCCCCATAGAGAATCATTGGGCCATGTGCAATGCGTATTTTCTGGATGTATTTTCTGTCCTCATACGTCCGTAAAACTCGCTAGTGTGACGCCGGCCTTAAAGTCACACAATTATTTACAAGCAATAAGTATTGATGATACATGTATGCAAATTGCCTCTACAGAGAGAAAGAGTGTTAGGGTTGGCAAATTGCACTAAATAAAGAAGTGCAATCGCTACCCGGGGTCCACCGTTCAGAGCTGTAAAACTGCAGCTAATATGAACAATGGCGGAACACACAGCGAGCGATAGCTAGCTTGCACTGAGTTACACGTCACTCAGAGAACTGCACACGAAGCTATGTCACTCGCACACAGAACAAGAATAGATGCTCTGCAGCAGAGCTGTGTCACTCGCACACAGTAATGAAAGAGATGCTCTGCAGTAGAGCTGTGTCACCCACACACAGCACAGAGCAGGTTTGGCTCTTAACACGACCCCTGTTAACCTCACAGGGTATCTAAACCCACGCACAGGGTAAATAGCAAACAGTGGTCACACAGCCAGCAAAAACACACAGCCAGTTCCTCTGAGGAGGTGCCAGCATTCTAATGTCTAAATGCCAGCCCTGAATTCACTCAAACTCCTCTCCGGAAGTGCCGACCCTGAGCACATGCTGACATAGACCACGCTGTTGCAGTGTCTCATACACACATGAAAAATGGTTGATACTAGCGCAACGGCATGCGCCTCTGAGAGCCTTTTATATGTAAAGCTCAAGTCCCGTCGGACAGGGCCTTTCCTGAGGACCATTCCGGAGCTGCCACAACACCAGAGCAGCTGACGACCGACCACCAATGAGACGTTGCCACATCACGAGCATGCTCAGTAGGGTGATTTCTGGACTTAGTCTCCAGAGCATTCGCTCGTCGCTGACTACTGCTGGTTGCCATAGGCTTGGCTGAAGATCCAGCAGTAACCAGATGAATAGCACAAGCCTGAGCAAGATGCTGGGACTGACGTCTATGCTCAGCAGCACCTGCAGTGGCCAAAGCTGGATTGGAGACTGCAGATGCAGGCAAGTCTTCGGATCTACCCCGTGCTGTGGGAGAATCCCGGCACCTAACAAAGAGGACTTGAACTTTATATAGCACCACCTGTTGGAAGTAGCGATCCTGAGGGTAAGGAGGGTGCCAGAGAGCTGTGACTGTGTAAGCTCTGTCACAGATTGGTGACGACGGGGGATATCCGTATCACCCGGCTATCCTCCTCGTGCGTGTGTGCATGTATGCATTGATTGGTCACATTGGTAGAGACACTACTTTACAAATGCATTGGATCTATTTTGGCTTTTTGAGCTTTAGCAGTTCATCGTGGTCTAGACTCCTCTAGTCAGTGTTCCCCAATTCCAGTCCTCAAGAGCCACCAACAGGTCATGTTTTCAGGATTTCCTTAGTATTGCCCAGGTGATAATTGCATTACCTGGAAAGGCAAGAATTCCATCACCTGTGCAATACTAAGGAAATCATGAATAAATGACCTGTGGCCCTTGAGGACTGGAGTTGGGGAGCACTGCTCTAGGTGTTTAATTTGTTTTTCAGAAATATTATCCCATGTAGGCAGGATAGGTTTTTGCATTTGCTACAAATTAGAGGGTACACAGCTGCCATAGATGGATGAGCTTGGAGAGCCAGAATGCTTAGGTTAACCCTACTTTCCAAACATCCATCCACACAGGGTCTAGCCTGGTGGGGTACCGGGGTAAATCCCCGGTGGGCCCTTGGCTGTGGGAAGGAGAGGAGGAGGAGATGGGGAAAAAAAAGTCTGCGGTTTTTAGGGGTACGGGCCCTTTAAAAGCACAAGCCGCATATGTGCAGGGGCGCGCTCATGCAGCATTCATTACCTGAACCGCTGCGTCATGCGTCACAATGGATACTGGCAAGTGTGCGCTCGTCGTCACCGGTGCATGATGTCAGTGTCATGCACTGCATGCGACTGGAGCACACATTCACCGCCGGCCTCTGCTATGTCAGTGGCCATTTTACTATGAGCGCGCCGACCTGCAGAGGAGGATGACGCCGCCGGGAGCGCAGGCAGGTTTAGAGGAATGGTTTTTTTCTCCCTTTCTCACTCTCTCATATGGGGGGAAGGGAGCCAGGATGGATATACTTATGAGGAGAAGGGTGCCAGGATGGATACACATACTGGGGGAAGGGGTCCAGGATGGATACACCTACGGGGGTAAGGGGGCCAGGATGGATATACATATGGGGGAAGGGGACCAAGATGGATATACATACGGGGGAAGGGGGCCAGGATGGATATATATGAGGGGAAGGGGGCCAGGATGGATATACATATGGGGAAGGGAGCCAGGATGGATACACATACAGGGGGAAGGGAGCCAGGATGGATCTGCATACAGGGGAAGGAGGCCAGAATGGATATATATATATGGGGGAAGGGGGCCAGGATGGATACACATACCGGCGGCCAGGATGGATGCACATATGGGGGGCCAGGATAGATACACATATGGGGGGCCAGGATGGATACATATATGGGGGGCCAGGATGCAAACACATGCGGGCGGCCAAGATGGATACATATAGGGGCAGGACAAGGGGCCAGATGGACACATATTGAAGGGCAGAACAAGGGGCCACATGGATACATATGGGGTCCAGGATGGATATATGGGGGCAGGACAAGGGACCAGGATGGATACATATGGGGGGCCAGGATGGATACACATACGGGGGAAGGGGCCCAGGATGGATACACATATGTGGGGGTCAGGATGGATACACATATGGGGGGCCAGGATGGATACATATACGGCGGAAGGGGCCCAGGATGGATCCACATACGGGGGGCCAGGATGGATACACATATGGGGAGGTCAGGATGGATGCACATACGGGGGGCCAGGATGGATACACATACTGGGGGGCCAGGATAGATACACATACGGAGGCCAGGGGCAGGACAAAAGGCCCGGATGGATACCAATGGGGGACCAGGATGGATACACATGGGGGGCCAGGATGGATACATATGGGGCAGGACAAGGGGCCGGATGGATATATATGGGGGGACAGGATGGAGATATGGGGGCAGGACAAGGGGCCAGATGGATACATATGGTTGCCAGGATGGATATATGGGGGCAGGACAAGGGACCAGGATGGATACATATGGGGGGCAGGATGGAGATATTTGGTGCCAGGATGGATATATGGGGGGCAGGACATTAGACAGGATGGATATATGGGGTGCCAGGATGGATACAGTACATACCAAAAGTTTGGACATACCTTCTCATTTAAAGATTTTTCTGTATTTTCATGACTATGAAAATTGTACATTCACACTGAAGGCATCAAAAAATTCCTGGCCCCTGATACCTGGGGCTATGTATAGAAATATCTTTAATAGCAGCAGCAGACAGAACTGGAATAGACCCTCTTGCTATATGCACTGCAGTCTGCCACATACACTGCCAGCCTGCTTAGCACTGATATCTATTCAGCTTTATTAGTCCTCAGAAGGACTAATGTGTCAACAATAGTAAAAAGACCATAATTAAAAATACAACAAGGAAATTTCTCTAGGTGAATGAAGCTGAGAGCAAACATCAACGGCCAGAAATAGTAGTATACAAGGCAGTAGATTCACATACACTGATGCAAAAAAAGACCATGCAAGGTACAAAAACGCTCAAAAATCATATCATAAAGTGCTCAGTGCTAGTTAAGGTGAAACATAATATTGAACGGTAATACAGCAACAAGTGGCCTACAGTACAGACCAAAAGTTTGGACACACCTTCTCAATTAAAGATTTTTCTGTATTTTCATGACTATGAAAATTGTACATTCACACTGAAGGCATCAAAACTATGAATTAACACATGTGGAATTATATACTTAACAAAAAAGTGTGAAACAACTGAAAATATGTCTTATATTCTAGGTTCTTCAAAGAATTCACCTTTTGCTTTGATGACTGCTTTGCATACTCTTGGCATTCTCTTGATGAGCTTCAAGAGGTAGTCAATGGGAATGGTCTTCCAACAATCTTGAAGGAGTTACCAGTCCCAGAGATGCTTAGCACTTGTTGGCCCTTTTGCCTTCACTCTGCGGTCCAGCTCAACCCACACCTTCTCGATTGGGTTCAGGTCTGGGGACTGTGGAGGCCAGGTCATCTGGCGTAGCACCCCATCACTCTACTTCTTGCTCAAATAGCCCTTACACAGCCTGGAGGTGTGTTTGTGGTCATTGTCCTATTGAAAAATAAATGATGGTCCAACTAAACGCAAACCGGATGGAATAGCATGCCACTGCAAGATGCTGTGGTAGCCATGCTGGTTCAGTATGCCTTCAATTTTGAATAAATCCCCAACAGTGTCACCAGCAAAGCACCCCCACACCATCACACCTCCTCCTCCATGCTTCACGATGGGAACCAGGTATGTAGATTCCATCCGTTCATCTTTTCTGCATCGCACAAAGACACGGTGGTTGGAACCAAATATCTCAAATTTTGACTCATCAGACCAAAGCACAGATTTCCACTGGTCTAATGTCCATTCCTTGTGTTCTTTAGCCCAAACAAGTCTCTTCTGCTTGTTGCCTGTCCTTAGCAGTGGTTTCCAAGCAGCTATTTTAACATGAAGGTCTGCTGCACAAAGTCTCCTCTTAACTGTTGTTGTAGAGATGTGTCTGCTGCTAGAACTCTGTGTCGCATTGACCTGGTCTCTAATCTGAGCTGCTGTTAACCTGCGATTTCTGAGGCTGGTGACTCGGATAAACTTATTCTCAGAAGCAGAGGTGACTCTTGGTCTTCCTTTCCTGGGGCGGTGCTCATGTGAGCCAATTTCTTTGTAGCGCTTGATGGTTTTTGCCACTTGCCTTGGGGACACTTTCAAAGTTTTCCCAATTTTTCAGACTGACTGACCTTCATTTCTTAACCCCTTTCTGACATTAGACGTACTATCCCGTCGAGGTGGGGTGGGCCCGTATGACCACCGATGGGATAGTACGTCATATGCGATCGGCCGTGCTCACGGAGGGAGTGCGGCTGATCGCGGCTGGGTATCAGCTGAATATCGCAGCTGACATCCGGCACTATGTGCCAGGAGCGGTCACGGACAGCCCCAGGCACATTAACCCCAGGCACACTGCGATCAAACATGATCGCAGTGTTCCGGCAGTATAGGGAAGCATCGTGCAGGGAGGGGGCTCTCTGCGTGCTTCCCTGAGACCCCCAGAGCCACGCGATGTGATTGCGTTGCTCCGAGGGTCTCTTACCTCCTCCTCATTGCAGCAGGCCCGGATGCAAAATGGCCGCTGCATCTGGGTCCTGCAGGGAGGTGGCTTCACAGCACCTGCTCAGAGCAGGCGCCCGGAAGCCTGGAGCTGTGCACATCAGATCGCTGATCTGACACTGTACGCAGAAAAGTGTCAGATCAGCGATCTTACACTATAACATGATGCCCCCCCCTGGGGCAATGTTATAGTGTAAAAAAAAAATATTCGCATGTGTAAAAAAAAAAAAAAATAAAAAATAAAAAATATATATATATATATATATATATATTGTTCCTATAAATACACTTCTTTATCTAAATAAAAAAAAACAATAAAAGCACACATATTTAGTATTGCCAATGCCCGTAACGACCCAACCTATAAAACTGTCCCACTAGTTAACCCCTTCAGTGAACACCTGTTGTGAATTCCATTCTGGGGCTCCCTCCTGTGGTTGTGAATGGTACTTTTGTGAGTTCTGCCCTTGGGCTCCCTCTGGTGGTTTCGAGTGGAACTGCTGCTCCTTGAGTTTTGCTGTAGCAGCCGCTTTCACTCATCGTTTCTCTTGGCCTTGCTATTTAACCTGGCTCTGGTCTTTAGTTTATGCCAGCTGTCAATGTTTTCTGGGTTGGATTCAGATCTCTCCTAGGATTTTTCTGGTTGCCGGTCCATTTCAGCAAAAGATAAGTTCCTGCTGGTTCTTTGGTTGTCCATTTGTTTTGGACTTTGTTGCTCAGCTTATTTCGTGTTTCTTTTTGTCCAGCATGTCATTATGATATATTCAGGCTAGCTGGAAGCTCTGGGGAAGCAGATTTGCCCCTCCACAGCGTGAGTCAGTGTGGAGATCATTTTTGTGAACTCTGCGTGGATTTTTAGTTTTTAATACTGACCGCACAATATCCTTTCCTATTTCTGTCTATCTAGATTAGAATTGGCCTCTTTTGCTAAAATCTGTTTTCATTTCTGTGTATGTCATTTCCCTCTCCACTCACAGTCAATATTTGTGGGGGGCTATCTTTCCTTTTGGGAGTTTCCCTGAGGCAAGATAGTTTTCCGTTTCCATCTTTAGGGGTAGTTAGTTCTCAGGCTGTGACGAGGCGTCTAGGGAGTGACAGGAACGTCCCACGGCTATTTCTAGTGTTGGTGTTAGGATTAGAAACTGCGGTCAGTAAAGTTGCCACCTCTCCAGAGCTTGTCCCATGCTTCGTTTTAACCACCAGGTCATATCAGTGTTGCTCCTTAACCACCAGGTCATAACAGTACAGCTGGCCCACAATGTGTTGAATGAATCTCAAAAGAGGGAAAATAAAAGAGTTCTGAGTCTTTTTTTTTTTTTTCCTTTGCAGCCTGTTTTGTCTTTTGTTTCCCCTTAACCTCTGGGTGGTTCAGGATTCTGGTGCTGATATGGAGGTTCAGGGTCTGTCCTTGCGTGTGGATCAACTCGCTGCAAGGGTACAAAGTATCCAAGATTATGTTGTCCAGACTCCGGTTTTAGAGCCTAGAATTCCTATTCCTGATTTGTTTTCTGGGGATAGATCTAAATTTTTGAACTTTAAAAATAACTGCAGATTGTTTTTTGCTCTGAGACCCCGTTCCTCTGGTGACCCCATTCAGCAGGTGAAGATTGTCATTTCTCTGCTGCGTGGCGACCCCCAGGACTGGGCATTCTCCCTTGAACCAGGAAATCCTGCATTGCTCAACGTAGACGCATTTTTTCAAGCACTCGGATTGCTGTATGACGAGCCTAATTCTGTGGAGCAGGCAGAGAAAACCTTGCTGGCTCTGTGTCAGGGTCAGGAGGCAGCAGAAGTATACTGCCAGAAATTTAGTAAGTGGTCTGTGCTCACAAAATGGAATGAGTATGCCCTGGCAGCGATTTTCACAAAGGGTCTTTCTGAAGCCCTTAAAGATGTTATGCTGGTTTGAACGATTCAATGTCTTTGGCCATTCAGATTGATCGGCGCCTGCGCGAGCGCAAGGTGGTGCACCATATGGCGGTGTCCTCTGAGCAGAGTCCTGAGCCTATGCAATGTGATAGGATTTTGACTAGAGCAGAACGGCAGGAATTGAGACGTCAGAATAGGCTGTGTTTTTACTGTGGTGACTCTACTCATGCTATTTCTGATTGTCCGAAGCGTACTAAGAGGGTCGCTAGGTCTGTTACCATTAGTACTGTACAGCCTAAATTTCTCTTGTCTGTTACCTTGATTTGCTCATTGTCGTCCTTTTCTGTTATGGCTAGTGTTGAGCATTCCGATACCGCAAGTATCGGGTATCGGCCGATACTTGCGGTATCGGAATTCCGATACCGGGATTCCGATACTTGGCGCGTATCGGATACCGGAATCGGAAGTTCCATGATTCAAAATTCAGAAATTCAGCCAATGAGAAAGATTCCAAGTGTGGGCACATCCTGTTTAGCATGGAGGGCATGAAACTACTGGCAAGGCTGTGATTGGCTGCTTAAATGATGTCATGATGCAGTTTAAAAGTCGCTGGCGCCATTTTGCGATCACTCTGCTGTGAATTCAGTTAGTGACAGGACGCTGTTTGCTGACTGAGGGACAGTTTAGAGATAGCGATTTGCTTCTTTGTGCTTTCCAAAGGCTAATTTAGCAACCGCTGTGTTCACCTACTAATCACCTTCCTTTTGCCTTGTAGCGCTGTTTTCACAGCGATCTGCAAGGTCTCTCTGTGTGTGTGTGTGAGTGCAGCCCACTCTCTAGTCTGAGTGCAGCCACATAGGCCATCCATAGCTGGTTGTATTCAGTTCAGGGAGGGTGGTTCATTGCCTCATACTGTCCTTTTTTTTTTTTTTTTTGAAATAGTGCAGGCTGCTGCACATTTTTTCCAAAAATTCCTATTAGTGTCTTTCCACCCGTCTCCAGCTAATTTGTGGAAAAACACTACATAGGATAAAGTAGAGGAGGGTTTTTGGGCCTTGCAGCGCCGTTTACGGCTGTCTGCACGGTCTCCGTGTGACTGCAGCTCGCCCTGTAGTCTGTGAGCAGCCGTAGCTTGGTTGTCTCCAGCTCAGGGTTGTTCACTGCGTCATACCGCCAAATCAATTTTCATTTTGTTTTCAAGTAGTGTAGTCTGCTGCTAATTAATTTAAAAAAATCCTATTAGTGTCTTTCCACCCGTTTCCAGCTAATTTGTGGAAAAACACTACATAGGATAAAGTAGAGGAGGGTTTTTGGGCCTTGCAGCGCCGTTTACGGCTGTCTGCACGGTCTCCGTGTGACTGCAGCTCGCCCTGTAGTCTGTGAGCAGCCGTAGCTTGGTTGTCTCCAGCTCAGGGTTGTTCACTGCGTCATACCGCCAAATCAATTTTCATTTTGTTTTCAAGTAGTGTAGTCTGCTGCTAATTAATTTAAAAAAATCCTATTAGTGTCTTTCCACCCGTCTCCAGCTAATTTGTGGAAAAACACTACATAGGATAAAGTAGAGGAGGGTTTTTGGGCCTTGCAGCGCCGTTTACGGCTGTCTGCACGGTCTCCGTGTGACTGCAGCTCGCCCTGTAGTCTGTGAGCAGCCGTAGCTTGGTTGTCTCCAGCTCAGGGTTGTTCACTGCGTCATACCGCCAAATCAATTTTCATTTTGTTTTCAAGTAGTGTAGTCTGCTGCTAATTAATTTAAAAAAAATCCTATTAGTGTCTTTCCACCCATCTCCAGCTAATTTGTGGAAAAACACTACATAGGATAAAGTAGAGGAGGGTTTTTGGGCCTTGCAGCGCCGTTTACGTCTGTCTGCACGGTCTCCGTGTGACTGCAGCTCTATCCGTTGTCAGTTCAGCCCCAAAAAAATAAATAAATAATAAAGTTCACCAAACACACCAGTTACACCACTTTACATTTGTGTAGGCCACATTAGCTCATATTCAAGTCTAGTCCACACTTTAGAAAATTAGTGTGTCTTATACCTGTTAGGAGGAGTTGCTCAGGAATAAGCACACAAAGCCGTTAGTACTTTTCTGCTTATCTTTATCAGTCAACCAAGATGAAGAAGGCAGTGAGTAAGGCACGTGGGCGTGGGCGTGGGCGCGGAGCAGGGAGGGGACGTGGGGATTCTGTGCCTGCTGCGGGCACCGGTGAGTCATCAGCACCCACTTTCACAAGGGAACAGTCGTTCATGCGCAGCTTTGTCGCCGAGCGCCGTACACCGCTGCTGCGTGAAGACCAAATTGAAGCCGTTGTGGGATGGATGGCAGCTAATGCATCAACTTCCATTAGTGCCACATCCTCTCAGACACAGAGCACTGGAGAGCAGCCATCTGTCTCTTCACCACCTGCAAAATTGCCCAGGCAGACAGAGATCCCAGGACAGGAGCAGTCTCTACTTCTGTTCTCTGAATCATCTCTTGGCTTGGAAACAGGGGGCCAGCCAAGCAGCATTGGAGAAATGGAAGAAGAGGCAGGGTGCAGTGATGCCCAACCGCTTTTTCTGTCTTCCTCTGAAGAGGCGGGTGGGCCAGTGGCTCCGGTCACCACCTCGCAGGCCGCATCAGCTGATGATGACACTCAGGTGCCACTTACTGGTGCGTGCTCTGCTGCTGAGACTACCCAGGAGGAGCAGTTGGGGGCAGAGGGTAGTGTAGATGATGAGGTCCTTGACCCATCTTGGCGTCAGGGACAGGAAGGTGGTGGGAGCAGCTCTGAGGAAGAGATTCCCCGTACGGCCCAAAGAGGGAGAGGGAGGGGGAAGACTGCGGATCCTCCAGCCTCCGCTTTGGCACCCGTAAGGAGCATGTCTCTTCCAAAAGTCAAAAGGGGGGCTCCCAAGACTTGCAGTGCCTGGTCCTTTTTTGACACAGTTGCAGATGACATTTGCTATGTCAGATGCAAGGTGTGTCATCAAAAAATCAAAAGAGGTCAAAAAGTCGCCAACCTCAATACCTCCAACATGTGGAAACATGTGCGCAACAGGCACCCGGCGGAGTTAGACAAACACACTGAAGAGCTAGGCCAACCAACAGCGGCAGCTACCACCTCTTCAGCTCGTGTTGCCTCTTCCTCTAGCTCACACGCAGCTGGTTCGGCTTCCTCCCAGGATCGCCGTGGAAGAACCTCTGGCCCTGTTGTCCAGAGACCCGCTGTCATTCCACCCGCAGCACCACTTTCCCAGTCAACCACACACTCCCAGCCCAGTCTACAGCCATCGGTAGTACAGGCATGGGAGAAAAGGCGGCCTTTCTCGTCAAACCACCCACGAGCACAGGCTCTGACTGCAGGCATTGCCAAACTTCTGTCACTGGAAATGCTGTCATTCAGGCTGGTGGAGACTGACAGCTTCCGTGACTTGATGTCATTGGCAGTCCCACAGTACAGTGTGCCCAGCCGCTTTTACATCAGCAGGCAAGCCGTCCCTGCCCTGCACAAGCATGTTGAGGGACACATAAAACACGCGCTACTGAACGCCGTCAGTAGCAAGGTCCACCTCACCACCGATGCGTGGACCAGTCAACATGGACAGGGGCGATACCTTTCCCTCACTGCCCATTGGGTTAATGTAGTTGAGCCGGGTACAGACCGTGCGAGTGGCGCAGGACGTGTCCTGCCCACTCCAAGGATTGCAGGAATCCATTCTGTACGCATTGACTCCTCCTCTTACACCAGTTCCTCAGAATCATCGCTGCAGGAGCCGTCACAGTCCACCTCCACATGGACCCGTGATGAACGTGTACCTGTTACGACCGACATGAGCACAGCCGTGGCCAAACGTCAACAGGCCGTCTTGAAATTAATTTTTTTGGGGAATCGTAGCCACACAGCGCAGGAGCTCTGGAATGCCATCAAGCAGGAGAGCGATGTGTGGTTTGAGCCAGCGAATCTCCAGCCAGGCATGGTAGTGTGTGATAATGGCCGAAATCTGGTGGCAGCCCTGGGCCTCGGCAACCTCACTCACATCCCATGTCTGGCACATGTGCTCAATTTGGTCGTGCAGAGTTTTTTGAGGGACTATCCGGATCTTGATGCACTGCTGCACAAGGTCCGCCGAGAGTGTGCTCACTTGCGGCGTTCCAGCACGGCAAAAGCGCGCATTGCGGCTCTGCAGCGCCGACACCGCCTGCCGGAACATCGCATCATATGTGACCTACCTACCAGGTGGAATTCCACGTTACATATGTTGGAGCGGTTGTGTGAGCAGCAGCAAGCTGTAATGGAGTACCAGCTGTATCAGGCGCAAAAAAGTCGCAGTCAGCGCCGTACAGACTTCACAACCACAGAGTGGGCCACTATGAAGGATGTCTGCCAGGTTTTGCGTCCCTTTGATTATTCCACGCGGATGGCGAGTGCAGATGATGCACTAGTCAGCATGACTGTCCCCCTTATCTGCCTGCTTGAAAAATCACTGCAAGCGCTAAGGGATGATGTTGTGGAAGAGGTGGAGGATGAGGATTCACCACTTCCATCATCTTCTGGACAGTCAGCGCCACGTGGTTCCTCACAAACGCGTAGGCAGGGGACAGTTTGTGAGGAGGATGAGGAGGAGTCAATGGAGGAGGAAGACATCCGTCCAGAGGAGGGAGTTACACAATTGTCCAGTACTCAGTGTGTACAGCGAGGGTGGGGTGATGACGAGCGGGCAGAGATCACGCCTCCAGCTGGGGACAGCGTTTCTTGGGCAGTTGGCAGTCTGCAGCACATGGTGGATTACATGCTGCAGTGCCTGAGAAACGACCGCCGCATCGACCACATTCTCAACATGTCTGATTATTGGGTGTTCACCCTCCTCGATCCTCGCTACCGGGACAACGTAGAAAGCCTCATCACACCGTTGAATCGGGAGCGAAAAATGCGGGAGTACCAACACACTGGTCAGTTCCATCATCTTCTCCATTCCAACTGAGAGAAGTGCTGCTACTGCATTCCAAAGCAGCTCAGTGCGTCCAGGCAGTGGTGGAGGCTCTGCACAAAGAGGGAGCAGAAGCAGTGCCTCTGCCCAAGGCAAGACCAGTATGGCCCAACTGTGGCACAGTTTTGTGTGCCCCCCACAAAAGTCTACACCATCACAGACGGCTCCAGTCAGCAGGAGGCAACGGTTCCGTCAGATGGTGACAGACTACATGTCTTGCCCTCTTGCTGTACTCCCAGACGGCTCTTCCCCTTTCAAGTTTTGGGTCTCAAAGCTGGATACATGGCCAGAGCTAAGCCAGTATGCATTGGAGGTGCTGTCTTGCCCTGCGGCCAGTGTATTATCGGAACGTGTCTTTAGTGCTGCAGGTGGTGTACTAACTGACCGTCGCATGCGACTATCCTCCGATAACGTTGACCGGCTTACTTTCCTGAAAATGAACAAGGCCTGGATCTCGCAGGAATTTGCCACTCCTCCTCCTGATTAAATAATTAGGTCACTGTATACGTTATCCAGGTCTCCTGTTGTGTTCATCTTTCTACCACCTGAACTTAAATTCCTGGGCTCCAACACCGCCAGTTGAGGCTCAGATGTGCCGTCTGCACAGTCAAAACATACGACCCAGTGTTATTGGGTTTCAGTAACGTCAGCTGATCCCCAGCTGTGTAGCCGGCAATGTGTCATGCGACCGCCACGCTGACACAACAACTGAAATGTAAGGGAATCTGTCCCCCCCCCCCCCAAGGCGTTTGTTACTGAAAGAGCCACCTTGTGCAGCAGTAATGCTGCACAAGGAAAAAGGTAGCTATTTTGGTTTTGCTCCTTGCACACGCAAAACTTAACACTTATAAAATGTGTCCACTGATATCGTAAAACCGTCCCGGAGGTGGGACTTTCCTTCGTAATATGACGCAGCACAGCCGTCATTCCTACCCCCCCGGCGCCGCGCCCCGGCTCCTCAGCGTTGTTTGATTCCGTCCCGGAGCCTGCGCTGTTATGTTATCCCGTGGCCAGGCACACTTAGCGCTGCCCGTCTTCTGGCATCATTTGGTGTCAGGCTGGCTGCGCCTGTGCGGCCACGCTGGCCGAGAGCCCGCCTCGCAGTGTCTTCTGATTTAATCCCACTGGGGGCCTGGGATCTATGGACATGCGCAGTGCATATCTGAACCTCCACCTCTCACTCATCTCCCTATGGCTTCTTCAGACTGTTCGGTGTCAGCTGGTCCCTAATAGCATGCCACGGCCGTGACACCGCACAGTCTGAAAAAGAAGCCGTAGGGAGGGGAGTGAGAGGCGAGGATATGCACTGCGCATGGCCATGGATCCCAGGCCCCCAGTGGGATTACATCAGAAGACACTGCGAGGCGGGCTCTCGGCCAGCGCGGCCGCACAGGCGCAGCCAGCCTGACACCAAATGATGTCAGAAGATGGGCAGCGCTAAGTGTGCCTGGCCACGGGATAACATAACAGCGCAGGCTCCGGGACGGAATCAAACAACGCTGAGGAGCCGGGGCACGGCGGCGGGGGGGTAGTAATGATGGCTGTGCTGCGTCATATTACGAAGGAAAGTCCCACCTCCGGGACGGTTTCACGGCTTCAGGGGACACATTTTATAAGTGTTTAGTTCTGTGTTTGCAAGGAGCATGATGAAAAGAGCCACCTTTTCCTTTTGCATCTTTTGTGCTGCACAAGCTGGCTCTTTCAGCTACAAACGCCTTGGGGGGGGGGTTAAAGGTTCCCTTTCGACTTTCTCAGGCTTCGGCCTACATTGTGTTCCTCTGCTTTTCCACCTGCCCCTGGGCTCCAACACCGCTAGTTGCCGTCCAGAAGTGCTGTACGCACAGTCAACAGTCGCTCCTCTGTTATTGGGGTTCAGTAACGTCAGCTGTTCCCCTGCTGTGTGTGTGGCAATCCCTCCTACCTCCTCCAACCTCCTCCTCCTCCACCTGTCCCTGGGCTCCAACACCGCCAGTTGCCGTCCAGAAGTGCTGTACGCACAGTCAACAGTCCCTCCTCTGTTATTGGGGTTCAGTAACGTCAGCTGTTCCCCTGCTGTGTGTGTGGCAATCCCTCCTACCTCCTCCAACCTCCTCCTCCTCCACCTGTCCCTGGGCTCCAACACCGCCAGTTGCCGTCCAGAAGTGCTGTACGCACAGTCAACAGTCCCTCCTCTGTTATTGGGGTTCAGTAACGTCAGCTGTTCCCCTGCTGTGTGTGTGGCAATCCCTCCTACCTCCTCCAACCTCCTCCTCCTCCACCTGTCCCTGGGCTCCAACACCGCCAGTTGCCGTCCAGAAGTGCTGTACGCACAGTCAACAGTCCCTCCTCTGTTATTGGGGTTCAGTAACGTCAGCTGTTCCCCTGCTGTGTGTGTGGCAATCCCTCCTACCTCCTCCAACCTCCTCCAACCTCCTCCTCCTCCACCTGTCCCTGGGCTCCAACACCGCCAGTTGCCGTCCAGAAGTGCTGTACGCACAGTCAACAGTCCCTCCTCTGTTATTGGGGTTCAGTAACGTCAGCTGTTCCCCTGCTGTGTGTGTGGCAATCCCTCCTACCTCCTCCAACCTCCTCCTCCTCCACCTGTCCCTGGGCTCCAACACCGCCAGTTGCCGTCCAGAAGTGCTGTACGCACAGTCAACAGTCCCTCCTCTGTTATTGGGGTTCAGTAACGTCAGCTGTTCCCCTGCTGTGTGTGTGGCAATCCCTCCTACCTCCTCCTACCTCCTCCAACCTCCTCCTCCTCCACCTGTCCCTGGGCTCCAACACCGCCAGTTGCCGTCCAGAAGTGCTGTACGCACAGTCAACAGTCGCTCCTCTGTTATTGGGGTTCAGTAACGTCAGCTGTTCCCCTGCTGTGTGTGTGGCAATCCCTCCTACCTCCTCCAACCTCCTCCTCCTCCACCTGTCCCTGGGCTCCAACACCGCCAGTTGCCGTCCAGAAGTGCTGTACGCACAGTCAACAGTCCCTCCTCTGTTATTGGGGTTCAGTAACGTCAGCTGTTCCCCTGCTGTGTGTGTGGCAATCCCTCCTACCTCCTCCAACCTCCTCCTCCTCCACCTGTCCCTGGGCTCCAACACCGCCAGTTGCCGTCCAGAAGTGCTGTACGCACAGTCAACAGTCCCTCCTCTGTTATTGGGGTTCAGTAACGTCAGCTGTTCCCCTGCTGTGTGTGTGGCAATCCCTCCTACCTCCTCCAACCTCCTCCTCCTCCACCTGTCCCTGGGCTCCAACACCGCCAGTTGCCGTCCAGAAGTGCTGTACGCACAGTCAACAGTCCCTCCTCTGTTATTGGGGTTCAGTAACGTCAGCTGTTCCCCTGCTGTGTGTGTGGCAATCCCTCCTACCTCCTCCTACCTCCTCCAACCTCCTCCTCCTCCACCTGTCCCTGGGCTCCAACACCGCCAGTTGCCGTCCAGAAGTGCTGTACGCACAGTCAACAGTCCCTCCTCTGTTATTGGGGTTCAGTAACGTCAGCTGTTCCCCTGCTGTGTGTGTGGCAATCCCTCCTACCTCCTCCAACCTCCTCCTCCTCCACCTGTCCCTGGGCTCCAACACCGCCAGTTGCCGTCCAGAAGTGCTGTACGCACAGTCAACAGTCCCTCCTCTGTTATTGGGGTTCAGTAACGTCAGCTGTTCCCCTGCTGTGTGTGTGGCAATCCCTCCTACCTCCTCCTACCTCCTCCAACCTCCTCCTCCTCCACCTGTCCCTGGGCTCCAACACCGCCAGTTGCCGTCCAGAAGTGCTGTACGCACAGTCAACAGTCCCTCCTCTGTTATTGGGGTTCAGTAACGTCAGCTGTTCCCCTGCTGTGTGTGTGGCAATCCCTCCTACCTCCTCCAACCTCCTCCTCCTCCACCTGTCCCTGGGCTCCAACACCGCCAGTTGCCGTCCAGAAGTGCTGTACGCACAGTCAACAGTCCCTCCTCTGTTATTGGGGTTCAGTAACGTCAGCTGTTCCCCTGCTGTGTGTGTGGCAATCCCTCCTACCTCCTCCTACCTCCTCCAACCTCCTCCTCCTCCACCTGTCCCTGGGCTCCAACACCGCCAGTTGCCGTCCAGAAGTGCTGTACGCACAGTCAACAGTCCCTCCTCTGTTATTGGGGTTCAGTAACGTCAGCTGTTCCCCTGCTGTGTGTGTGGCAATCCCTCCTACCTCCTCCAACCTCCTCCTCCTCCACCTGTCCCTGGGCTCCAACACCGCCAGTTGCCGTCCAGAAGTGCTGTACGCACAGTCAACAGTCCCTCCTCTGTTATTGGGGTTCAGTAACGTCAGCTGTTCCCCTGCTGTGTGTGTGGCAATCCCTCCTACCTCCTCCTACCTCCTCCAACCTCCTCCTCCTCCACCTGTCCCTGGGCTCCAACACCGCCAGTTGCCGTCCAGAAGTGCTGTACGCACAGTCAACAGTCCCTCCTCTGTTATTGGGGTTCAGTAACGTCAGCTGTTCCCCTGCTGTGTGTGTGGCAATCCCTCCTACCTCCTCCTACCTCCTCCAACCTTCTCCTCCTCCACCTGTCCCTGGGCTCCAACACCGCCAGTTGCCGTCCAGAAGTGCTGTACGCACAGTCAACAGTCCCTCCTCTGTTATTGGGGTTCAGTAACGTCAGCTGTTCCCCTGCTGTGTGTGTGGCAATCCCTCCTACCTCCTCCTACCTCCTCCAACCTCCTCCTCCTCCACCTGTCCCTGGGCTCCAACACCGCCAGTTGCCGTCCAGAAGTGCTGTACGCACAGTCAACAGTCCCTCCTCTGTTATTGGGGTTCAGTAACGTCAGCTGTTCCCCTGCTGTGTGTGTGGCAATCCCTCCTACCTCCTCCTACCTCCTCCAACCTCCTCCTCCTCCACCTGTCCCTGGGCTCCAACACCGCCAGTTGCCGTCCAGAAGTGCTGTACGCACAGTCAACAGCCCCTCCTCTGTTATTGGGGTTCAGTAACGTCAGCTGTTCCCCTGCTGTGTGTGTGGCAATCCCTCCTACCTCCTCCAACCTCCTCCAACCTCCACCTGTCCCTGGGCTCCAACACCGCCAGTTGCCGTCCAGAAGTGCTGTACGCACAGAGCCAAACACCTCGCCTATGTGTTAGTGGGGTTCAGCACCGCCAGCTGTTCCCCTGCTGTGTATACGGCAACGTGTACTGCGACCACCACGCAGGCACAACAAGTTAAATTTAAGGGAACCTGTCCCCCCCCCCCCCATGCGTTTGTTACTGAAGGAGCCACCTTGTGCAGCAGTAATGATGCAAAGGGAAAAAGTGCCTCTTTTCGTGGTGCTCCTTGCATATGCTGAACCTAACACTTATGAAATGTGTCCCCTCACAGCGTTCAACCGTCCGGTAGGTGGAACTTTCCTTTGTCATGTGACGCAGCACAGCCGTCATTTTTACCCCCTTGTCGCCGTGCGCCGCCTCCTCAGCGTTGTTTGAATCTGTCCCGGAGCCTGCGCTGTTAGGTTACCCCTTGGCCATGCACACATTTTGCGCTGCCCGTCTTCTGACATCATTTGCTGTCAGGCTGGCTGCGCCTGTGCGGGTGCGCTGTCCGAGATTCAGCCTCGCGGTGTCGTCTAATGTAATCCCACCGCGGGCCTGGGATCCGTGTCCATGCGCAGTGCATATCCTCGCCTCTCACTCCCCTCCCTACGGCTTCTAAAGACTGTTCGGTGTCAGCTGGTCCCTAATAGCATGCCACGGCCGTGACACCGCACAGTCTTAAGAAGCCGTAGGGAGGGGAGTGAGAGGCGAGGATATGCACTGCGCATGGACACGGATCCCAGGCCCGCGGTGGGATTACATTAGACGACACCGCGAGGCTGAATCTCGGACAGCGCACCCGCACAGGCGCAGCCAGCCTGACAGCAAATGATGTCAGAAGACGGGCAGCGCAAAATGTGTGCATGGCCAAGGGGTAACCTAACAGCGCAGGCTCCGGGACAGATTCAAACAACGCTGAGGAGGCGGCGCACGGCGACAAGGGGGTAAAAATGACGGCTGTGCTGCGTCACATGACAAAGGAAAGTTCCACCGACCGGACGGTTGAACGCTGTGAGGGGACACATTTCATAAGTGTTAGGTTCAGCATCTGCAAGGACCATAATTAAAAGAGCTAAGTTTACCTTTTCCAGCATTAGTGCTGTACACGATGGCTCTTCCAGCTACAAACGCCTGGGGGGGGGGTTAAAGGTTTCCTTTCAACTTGCTCCAGTGCAGGCTTCGGCCTACACTTCGCTCCCCCTGCTCCTCCTGCTGACCCTGGGCTCTAACACCGCCAGTTGGGGCCCAGATGTGCTAGCTGCACAGAGAAAAACACCTCGCCAATGTGTCAGTGGGGTCCAGCACCGCCAGCTGTTCCCCTGCTGTGCAGCCGGCAACGTGTCCTGCAAAAGCCACGCAGACACAACAGACCCAAAGCTGCCGCCAGTGCAGGCTTCGGCCTACACTCCCCTCCCCCTGCTCCTCCTCCTCCTGCTCCTCCTCCTGCTGTCCCTGGGCTCTAACACACCGCCAGTTGGGGCCCAGATGTGCTAGCTGCACAGAGAAAAACACCAGCCAATGTGTCAGTGGGGTCCAGCACCGCCAGCTGTTCCCCTGCTGTGCAGCCGGCAACGTGTCCTGCAAAAGCCACGCAGACACAAGAACTGAAATTGAAGGGAACCTGTCCCCCCTCCCCCAGGCGTTTTTACGTTATCCAGCCACCTTGTACAGCGGTAATGCTGCATGTGTGCAAGGTGGCTCAGAAACGTATTCTCCTCGCACATGTGGAACTGAAAACACGTCTGAAATGTGTCCTCTGTGTGACCATTTAACCGTCCCGGTGGTGTGACTTTCCTTTGTAATGACACGCTGCAACCCCCTTGGTAGCGCTGCCCGTCTTCTGGCATCATTGTTTGGCTGGCTGCGCCTCTGCGGCCGCCCTGACCCACACAACGCCCCTCGGTGTCTTATTTATTGGGACTGCGAGGGTGTGATTCATGGGCAGGATCAGTGCATCAGTTCGCCTGTCCCTCCTCTCCTTCCGCCTTCTTCGGACTGTGCGGCTTCATGGCCGTGGCATGCGATAAGGGATCAGATGACGCCGCACAGTCTGAAGCGGGTGTAAGGACCCGAGTGTGAGAGGCCAACATATGTGCTGCGCCAGGCCCTGAATCCCAGCCCCGCAGTGTTTTAACAATGTTAAGACACTGCGGGGCTGGGATTCATGGTCATCGCGAACCGCACCGGCCGACATTACATGATGCCAGAAGATGGGCAGCGCTAACGGCGCTAGGCCAGGGGATAACACGACAGCGCAGACTCCTGTACAGCAAATAACAACGCTCGGGAGGCTGCACCCAGCACCAAGGTGGGATTCTTGACATCTGTGCTGCGTCTCATTACAAAGGGAACTCGCGCCTCCAACACAGTTTGACTGTATAAAGGGCTAAATGTTATACGTGTTTCATTCAGCGTGTGCAAGGAGAAAAATTAAAAGAGCAACCTTTGACTTGTGCAGCACTACTGCTGCATAAGCTGTGGCTCTTCTACTTTCTAACCCCTGAGGGGGGGTTAAAGGTGACCTTTGAAATCGGTTCAAGTAGGCTTCGGCCTACACTCTGCTCCCCCTGCAGAGCCCGGGCTCCAACACCGATCGTTGCTGTCCGGAAGTGCTGGCTGCACAGAGCCAAACACCTCGCCAATGTGTCAGTGGGGTCCAGCACCGCCAGCTGTTCCCCTGCTGTGTAGCCGGCAACGTGTCCTGCAAAAGCCACGCAGACACAACAGACCCAAAGCTGCCGCCAGTGCAGGCTTCGGCCTACACTCCCCTCCCCCTGCTCCTCCTCCTCCTGCTCCTCCTCCTGCTGTCCCTGGGCTCTAACACACCGCCAGTTGGGGCCCAGATGTGCTAGCTGCACAGAGAAAAACACCAGCCAATGTGTCAGTGGGGTCCAGCACCGCCAGCTGTTCCCCTGCTGTGCAGCCGGCAACGTGTCCTGCAAAAGCCACGCAGACACAAGAACTGAAATTGAAGGGAACCTGTCCCCCCTCCCCCAGGCGTTTTTACGTTATCCAGCCACCTTGTACAGCGGTAATGCTGCATGTGTGCAAGGTGGCTCAGAAACGTATTCTCCTCGCACATGTGGAACTGAAAACACGTCTGAAATGTGTCCTCTGTGTGACCATTTAACCGTCCCGGTGGTGTGACTTTCCTTTGTAATGACACGCTGCAACCCCCTTGGTAGCGCTGCCCGTCTTCTGGCATCATTGTTTGGCTGGCTGCGCCTCTGCGGCCGCCCTGACCCACACAACGCCCCTCGGTGTCTTATTTATTGGGACTGCGAGGGTGTGATTCATGGGCAGGATCAGTGCATCAGTTCGCCTGTCCCTCCTCTCCTTCCGCCTTCTTCGGACTGTGCGGCTTCATGGCCGTGGCATGCGATAAGGGATCAGATGACGCCGCACAGTCTGAAGCGGGTGTAAGGACCCGAGTGTGAGAGGCCAACATATGTGCTGCGCCAGGCCCTGAATCCCAGCCCCGCAGTGTTTTAACAATGTTAAGACACTGCGGGGCTGGGATTCATGGTCATCGCGAACCGCACCGGCCGACATTACATGATGCCAGAAGATGGGCAGCGCTAACGGCGCTAGGCCAGGGGATAACACGACAGCGCAGACTCCTGTACAGCAAATAACAACGCTCGGGAGGCTGCACCCAGCACCAAGGTGGGATTCTTGACATCTGTGCTGCGTCTCATTACAAAGGGAACTCGCGCCTCCAACACAGTTTGACTGTATAAAGGGCTAAATGTTATACGTGTTTCATTCAGCGTGTGCAAGGAGAAAAATTAAAAGAGCAACCTTTGACTTGTGCAGCACTACTGCTGCATAAGCTGTGGCTCTTCTACTTTCTAACCCCTGAGGGGGGGTTAAAGGTGACCTTTGAAATCGGTTCAAGTAGGCTTCGGCCTACACTCTGCTCCCCCTGCAGAGCCCGGGCTCCAACACCGATCGTTGCTGTCCGGAAGTGCTGGCTGCACAGAGCCAAACACCTCGCCAATGTGTCAGTGGGGTCCAGCACCGCCAGCTGTTCCCCTGCTGTGTAGCCGGCAACGTGTCCTGCAAAAGCCACGCAGACACAACAGACCCAAAGCTGCCGCCAGTGCAGGCTTCGGCCTACACTCCCCTCCCCCTGCTCCTCCTCCTCCTGCTCCTCCTCCTGCTGACCCTGGGCTCTAACAAACCGCCAGTTGGGGCCCAGATGTGCTAGCTGCACAGAGAAAAACACCTCGCCAATGTGTCAGTGGGGTCCAGCACCGCCAGCTGTTCCCCTGCTGTGCAGCCGGCATCGTGTCCTGCAAAAGCCACGCAGACACTTGCTCTTGTACCTTCTGCTCCCCATCCTGGTTCCAGTACCGTCAGCTGGTTCCGGGCAGAGCCTTTGGCTTAGGTGCCTCCCTTTGGTATCCGAGTTCCACCAACGTCAGGTGGTCCTTGGTAGTGCTTTCAGGCACGGGTACCTCCTGCTTAGTAACCGGGTTCCAGTAACATCAGCTGGTCCTCGGTAGTTCCATTGGCTCTTGGACCTTCGGCTACCCATCCGGGTTCCAGCACCGTCAGCTGGTTCTCGGCAGTGTCTTTTGCTCTTGTACCTTCTGCTCCCCATCCTGGTTCCAGTACCGTCAGCTGGTTCCGGGCAGAGCCTTTGGCTTAGGTGCCTCCCTCTGGGTATCCGAGTTCCACCAACGTCAGGTGGTCCTTGGTAGTGCTTTCAGCACAGGTACCTCCTGCTTAGTAACCGGGTTCCAGTAACGTCAGCTGGTCCTCGGTAGTTCCATTGGCTCTTGGACCTTCGGGTAGCCATCCGAGTTCCAGTTCCATCAGCTGGTTCTCGGCATTTTCTCAGCCTTCTTGTACCTTCTGCTACATTTCCAAGTTCAAGAGACTAAACACGATGACCCGGAAGACCACCCCTAAGATGACGACGACACCAGAGACGACAACCACCGTGATGACGACGACCCTGGAGACGATGACCCCGAAGACCACCCCGATGACGACGACCCCGGAGACGACGACCCTGAAGACCACCCCGATGACGACGACCCCGGAGACGACGACCCTGGAGACGACGACGACCTGGAAGACCGAGAAGCAGAAGAACAAGAGGCTGCAGAACAAAGAGCAGAAGGACATTAAGCATAACACAAAATATCAGAGCAAAAAATATTATGTAAATTATAAGCAGAAGAAGACTAAGCAGTGTATGGGGGTGAGTCCGTTCCTCCTCGTGGTGCCCCTGGATAAAGCCTGATGCTGCAGGCCAAACTGAACGCGGACAAATGTAACTGTTTTGTGACAGGCAGAACGGAAGGTGTAATCTTCAAACTTTTATAGATAACAACTACGGGAATGCCTGTCACAAATAAGAATATGATGAAGAAGTTGAATATGATGAAGATAATAGTAAAATAAAAAGAATATGAACAATGTAACCCAAAAAATAATAGGTAGAAGATGAAGAAGAAGATGAATAAGGTGAAGAAGTTGATGTCAAAGAAGCTGATGATGAGGATAATTAAGAAGAAAGCGTGGGAGAAGTAAAAAAGAAGGTGAAGGGCGTGGAAGTAGTGAAACATCAATATCTGACATAAAAAAAAAAAAAAAAACATAGTCAAATTCTTTCTAACGCCGAACTTCATAAAAAAAAATAAAAAATCCTGCTATTCTATTACATTGGGCTAAACCTCTGTCCCTTTAATATCTCCGCCACGTCCCCCAATACATCCTACAATATTCTTAGTTGTTTTCCTTCATGTAGAATGAACCTACAAGTGTATAAAGGGTTTATTTTAATTCCGATATTTTCGTCCCATTGACTTGCATTGGGATCGGGTATCGGTATCGGATTGGATTCCGATACTGTGACGGTATCGGCCGATACTTTCCGATACCGATACTTTCCGATATCGGAAAGTATCGCTCAACACTAGTTATGGCATTTGTAGATTCTGGCACTGCCCTGAACTTAATGGACTTAGAATTTGCCAAACGCTGTGGTTTTTCCTTGGAGCCTTTGCAGAGCCCTATTCCCTTAAGGGGGATTGATGCTACGCCATTGGCCAAGAATAAACCTCAGTACTGGACACAGTTAACCATGTACATGGCTCCAGCACATCAGGAAAATATTTGCTTTTTGGTGTTGCATAATTTGCATGATGTTGTTGTGCTGGGTTTTCCATGGTTACAGGTACATAATCCAGTGCTGGATTGGAAATCTATGTCTGTGACTAGTTGGGGTTGTCAAGGGATACATAGTGATATTCCTTTGATGTCAATTTCCTCTTCCCCTTCTTCTGAAGTTCCTGAGTTTTTGTCGGATTTCCAGGATATATTTGATGAGCCCAAGTCCAGTTCCCTACCTCCTCATAGGGACTGTGATTGTGCTATTAATTTGATTCCTGGCAGTAAGTTCCCTAAGGGCCGACTTTTCAATCTGTCTGTGCCAGAGCATGCCGCTATGCGGAGTTATGTAAAGGAGTCTTTGGAGAAGGGGCATATTCGCCCATCCTCGTCACCGTTGGGAGCAGGGTTCTTTTTTGTTGCCAAGAAGGACGGCTCCTTGAGGCCCTGTATAGATTATCGCCTTCTCAATAAGATCACGGTCAAATTCCAGTACCCCTTACCTTTGCGCTCTGATTTGTTTGCTCGGATTAAGGGGGCTAGTTGGTTTACCAAGATCGACCTTCGAGGGGCGTATAATCTTGTTCGTATTAAAACGGGTGATGAATAGAAAACAGCATTTAATACGCCCGAAGGCCATTTTGAATACCTTGTGATGCCATTCGGGCTCTCTAATGCTCCATCTGTGTTTCAGTCCTTTATGCATGATATCTTCCGGAATTATCTGGATAAATTCATGATTGTATATTTGGATGATATTTTGTTTTTTTCCGATGATTGGGAGTCTCATGTGAAGCAGGTCACGATGGTATTTCAGGTCCTTCGTGCTAATGCGTTGTTTGTGAAGGGGTCTAAGTGCCTCTTTGGAGTTCAGAAGGTTTCTTTTTTGGGTTTCATTTTTTCTCCCTCGGCTATTGAAATGGACCCTGTTAAAGTCCAGGCCATTCATGATTGGACTCAACCCACATCGGTGAAGAGCCTTCAGAAATTTTTGGGCTTTGCTAATTTATATCGCCGCTTCATTGCTAATTTTTCCAGTGTGGTTAAGCCTCTGACCGATTTGACGAAGAAGGGCGCTGATGTGGTGAATTGGTCCTCTGCGGCTGTTGAGGCCTTTCAGGAGCTTAAACGTCGTTTTACTTCTGCCCCTGTGTTGCGTCAGCCAGATGTTTCTCTCCCTTTTCAGGTTGAGGTTGACGCTTCTGAGATTGGGGCAGGGGCCGTTTTGTCTCAGAGAAGTTCTGATGGCTCTTTGATGAAACCGTGTGCTTTCTTCTCCAGAAAGTTTTCGCCTGCTGAGCGTAATTATGATGTCGGCAATCGGGAGTTGTTGGCTATGAAGTGGGCATTTGAGGAGTGGCGACATTGGCTTGAGGGAGCCAAGCATCGCGTTGTGGTCTTGACCGATCATAAGAATCTGATTTACCTCGAGTCTGCCAAGCGGTTGAATCCTAGACAGGCTCGATGGTCTCTGTTTTTCTCCCGTTTTGATTTTGTGGTCTCGTATCTTCCGGGATCTAAGAATGTGAAGGCTGATGCCCTTTCTAGGAGTTTTTTGCCTGATTCTCCGGGAGTCCTTGAGCCGGCTGGTATTCTCAAGGAGGGGGTGATTCTTTCTGCCATCTCCCCTGATTTGCGGCGGGTGCTTCAGGAGTTTCAGGCTGATAAACCTGACCGCTGTCCAGTGGGGAAACTGTTTGTTCCTGATAGATGGACTAGCAAGGTAATTTCTGAGGTTCATTGTTCAGTATTGGCTGGTCATCCTGGGATTTTTGGTACCAGAGATTTGGTTGCTAGGTCCTTTTGGTGGCCTTCCTTGTCACGGGATGTGCGTTCTTTTGTGCAGTCCTGTGGGACTTGTGCCCCGGCCAAGCCTTGCTGTTCCCGTGCTAGTGGGTTGCTTTTGCCTTTGCCGATCCCCGAGAGACCCTGGACGCATATTTCCATAGATTTTATTTCTGATCTTCCTGTTTCTCAGAGGATGTCTGTCATCTGGGTGGTTTGTGATCGGTTTTCTAAGATGGTCCATTTGGTACCTTTGCCTAAGTTGCCTTCCTCCTCTGATTTGGTTCCATTATTTTTTCAGGATGTTGTTCGTTTGCATGGCATTCCGGAGAATATTGTGTCTGACAGAGGTTCCCAGTTTGTTTCTAGGTTTTGGCGGTCCTTTTGTGCTAGAATGGGCATTGATTTGTCTTTTTGTTCAGCATTTCATCCTCAGACAAATGGCCAAATGGAGCGAACCAATCAGACCTTGGAAACCTACTTGAGATGCTTTGTGTCTGCTGATCAGGATGATTGGGTGACTTTCTTGCCGTTGGCCGAGTTTGCCCTTAATAATCGGGCTAGTTCGGCTACCTTGGTTTCGCCTTTCTTTTGTAACTTTGGTTTTCATCCTCGTTTTTCTTCAGGGCAGGTTGAGCCTTCTGACTGTCCTGGTGTGGATTCTGTGGTGGACAGGCTGCAGCAAATTTGGACTCATGTGGTGGACAATTTAACGTTGTCTCAGGAAAAGGCTCAACGTTTTGCTAACCGTCGTCGGTGTGTTGGTCCCCGGCTTCGTGTTGGGGATTTGGTCTGGTTGTCTTCTCGTCATGTTCCTATGAAGGTTTCTTCCCCTAAGTTCAAGCCTCGCTTTATTGGTCCTTATAAGATTTCTGAAATTATCAATCCGGTGTCTTTTCGTTTGGCCCTTCCAGCTTCGTTTTCCATTCATAATGTGTTCCATAGATCTTTGTTGTGGAGATATGTGGTGCCTATGGTTCCCTCCGTTGATCCCCCTGCTCCGGTGTTGGTTGAGGGGGAGTTGGAATATGTGGTGGAGAAGATTTTGGATTCACGTTTTTCGAGGCGGAAGCTTCAGTATCTGGTCAAGTGGAAGGGTTATGGTCAGGAGGATAATTCTTGGGTTGTTGCCTCCGATGTCCATGCTGCCGATTTGGTTCGTGCTTTTCACTTGGCTTGTCCTGATTGGCCTGGGGGCTCTGGTGAGGGTTCGGTGACCCCTCCTCAAGGGGGGGGGTACTGTTGTGAATTCCGTTCTGGGTCTCCCTCCTGTGGTTGTGAATGGTACTTTTGTGAGTTCTGCCCTTGGGCTCCCTCTGGTGGTTTCGAGTGGAACTGCTGCTCCTTGAGTTTTGCTGTAGCAGCTGCTTTCACTCATCGTTTTGCTTGGCCTTGCTATTTAACCTGGCTCTGGTCTTTAGTTTATGCCAGCTGTCAATGTTTTCTGGGTTGGATTCAGATCTCTCCTAGGATTTCTCTGGTTGCCGGTCCATTTCAGCAAAAGATAAGTTCCTGCTGGTTCTTTGGTTGTCCATTTGTTTTGGACTTTTTTGCTCAGCTTATTTCGTGTTTCTTTTTGTCCAGCATGCCATTATGATATATTCAGGCTAGCTGGAAGCTCTGGGGAAGCAGATTTGCCCCTCCACAGCATGAGTCGGTGTGGAGATCATTTTTGTGAACTCTGCGTGGATTTTTAGTTTTTAATACTGACCGCACAATATCCTTTCCTATTTCTGTCTATCTAGATTAGAATTGGCCTCTTTTGCTAAAATCTGTTTTCATTTCTGTGTATGTCATTTCCCTCTCCACTCACAGTCAATATTTGTGTGGGGCTATCTCTCCTTTTGGGAGTTTCTCTGAGGCAAGATAGTTTTCCGTTTCCATCTTTAGGGGTAGTTAGTTCTCAGGCTGTGACGAGGTGTCTAGGGAGTGACAGGAACGTCCCACGGCTATTTCTAGTGTTGGTGTTAGGATTAGAAACTGCGGTCAGTAAAGTTGCCTCCTCTCCAGAGCTTGTCCCATGCTTCGTTTTAACCACCAGGTCATATCAGTGTTGCTCCTTAACCACCAGGTCATAACAGTACAGCTGGCCCACAATGTGTTGAATGCATCTCAAAAGAGGGAAAATAAAAGAGTTCTGAGTCATTTTTTTTTTTTCCTTTGCAGCCTGTTTTGTCTTTTTTTTCCCCTTAACCTCTGGGTGGTTCAGGATTCTGGTGCTGATATGGAGGTTCAGGGTCTGTCCTTGCGTGTGGTTCAACTCGCTGCAAGGGTACAAAGTATCCAAGATTATGTTGTCCAGACTCCGGTTTTAGAACCTAGAATTCCTATTCCTGATTTGTTTTCTGGGGATAGATCTAAATTTTTGAACTTTAAAAATAACTGCAGATTGTTTTTTGCTCTGAGACCCCGTTCCTCTGGTGACCCCATTCAGCAGGTGAAGATTGTCATTTCTCTGCTGCGTGGCGACCCCCAGGACTGGGCATTCTCCCTTGAACCAGGAAATCCTGCATTGCTCAACGTAGACGCATTTTTTCAAGCACTCGGATTGCTGTATGACGAGCCTAATTCTGTGGATCAGGCAGAGAAAACCTTGCTGGCTCTGTGTCAGGGTCAGGAGGCAGCAGAAGTATACTGCCAGAAATTTAGTAAGTGGTCTGTGCTCACAAAATGGAATGAGTATGCCCTGGCAGCGATTTTCAGAAAGGGTCTTTCTGAAGCCCTTAAAGATGTTATGCTGGTTTGAACGATTCAATGTCTTTGGCCATTCAGATTGATCGGCGCCTGCGCGAGCGCAAGGTGGTGCACCATATGGCGGTGTCCTCTGAGCAGAGTCCTGAGCCTATGCAATGTGATAGGATTTTGACTAGAGCAGAACGGCAGGAATTGAGACGTCAGAATAGGCTGTGATTTTACTGTGGTGACTCTACTCATGCTATTTCTGATTGTCCGAAGCGTACTAAGAGGGTCGCTAGGTCTGTTACCATTAGTACTGTACAGCCTAAATTTCTCTTGTCTGTTACCTTGATTTGCTCGTTGTCGTCCTTTTCTGTTATGGCATTGGTAGATTCTGGCACTGCCCTGAACTGAATGGACTTAGAATTTGCCAAATGCTGTGGTTTTTCCTTGGAGACTTTGCAGAGCCCTATTCCCTTAAGGGGGATTGATGCTACGCCATTGGCCAAGAATAAACCTCAGTACTGGACACAGTTAACCATGTACATGGCTCCAGCACATCAGGAAAATATTTGCTTTTTGGTGTTGCATAATTTGCATGATGTTGTTGTGCTGGGTTTTCCATGGTTACAGGTACATAATCCAGTGCTGGATTGGAAATCTATGTCTGTGACTAGTTGGGGTTGTCAAGGGATACATAGTGATATTCCTTTGATGTCAATTTCCTCTTCCCCTTCTTCTGAAGTTCCTGAGTTTTTGTCGGATTTCCAGGATATATTTGATGAGCCCAAGTCCAGTTCCCTACCTCCTCATAGGGACTGTGATTGTGCTATTAATTTGATTCCTGGCAGTAAGTTCCCTAAGGGCCGACTTTTCAATCTGTCTGTGCCAGAGCATGCCGCTATGCGGAGTTATGTAAAGGAGTCTTTGGAGAAGGGGCATATTCGCCCATCTTCGTCACTGTTGGGAGCGGGAACCCCGCTCCCAACAGTGACGAGGATGGGCGAATATGCCAAGAAGGATGGCTGTTGCCAAGAAGGACGGCTCCTTGAGGCCCTGTATAGATTATCACCTTCTCAATAAGATCACGGTCAAATTCCAGTACCCCTTACCTTTGCGCTCTGATTTGTTTGCTCGGATTAAGGGGGCTAGTTGGTTTACCAAGATCGACCTTCGAGGGGCGTATAATCTTGTTCGTATTAAACAGGGTGATGAATGGAAAACAGCATTTAATATGCCCGAAGGCCATTTTGAATACCTTGTGATGCCATTCGGGCTCTCTAATGCTCCATCTGTGTTTCAGTCCTTTATGCATGATATCTTCCGGAATTATCTGGATAAATTCATGATTGTATATTTGGATGATATTTTGTTTTTTTCCGATGATTGGGAGTCTCATGTGAAGCAGGTCAGGATGGTATTTCAGGTCCTTCGTGCTAATGCGTTGTTTGTGAAGGGGTCTAAGTGCCTCTTTGGAGTTCAGAAGGTTTCTTTTTTGGGTTTCATTTTTTCTCCCTCGGCTATTGAAATGGACCCTGTTAAAGTCCAGGCCATTCATGATTGGACTCAACCCACATCGGTGAAGAGCCTTCAGAAATTTTTGGGCTTTGCTAATTTTTATCGCCGCTTCATTGCTAATTTTTCCAGTGTGGTTAAGCCTCTGACCGATTTGACGAAGAAGGGCGCTGATGTGGTGAATTGGTCCTCTGCGGCTGTTGAGGCCTTTCAGGAGCTTAAACGTCAATTTACTTCTGCCCCTGTGTTGCGTCAGCCAGATGTTTCTCTCCCTTTTCAGGTTGAAGTTGACGCTTCTGAGATTGGGGCAGGGGCCGTTTTGTCTCAGAGAAGTTCTGATGGCTCTTTGATGAAACCGTGTGCTTTCTTCTCCAGAAAGTTTTCGCCTGCTGAGCGTAATTATGATGTCGGCAATCGGGAGTTGTTGGCTATGAAGTGGGCATTTGAGGAGTGGCGACATTGGCTTGAGGGAGCCAAGCATCGCGTTGTGGTCTTGACCGATCATAAGAATCTGATTTACCTTGAGTCTGCCAAGCGGTTGAATCCTAGACAGGCTCGATGGTCTCTGTTTTTCTCCCGTTTTGATTTTGTGGTCTCGTATCTTCCAGGATCTAAGAATGTGAAGGCTGATGCCCTTTCTAGGAGTTTTTTGCCTAATTCTCCGGGAGTCCTTGAGCCGGCAGGTATTCTCAAGGAGGGGGTGATTCTTTTTGCCATCTCCCCTGATTTGCGGCGGGTGCTTTAGGAGTTTCAGGCTGATAAACCTGACCGCTGTCCAGTGGGGAAACTGTTTGTTCCTGACAGATGGACTAGCAAGGTAATTTCTGAGGTTCATTGTTCAGTATTGGCTGGTCATCCTGGGATTTTTGGTACCAGAGATTTGGTTGCTAGGTCCTTTTGGTGGCCTTCCTTGTCACGGGATGTGCGTTCTTTTGTGCAGTCCTGTGGGACTTGTGCCCGGGCCAAGCCTTGCTGTTCCCGTGCTAGTGGGTTGCTTTTGCCTTTGGCGATCCCCGAGAGGCCCTGGACGCATATTTCCATAGATTTTATTTCTGATCTTCCTGTTTCTCAGAGGATGTCTGTCATCTGGGTGGTTTGTGATCGGTTTTCTAAGATGGTCCATTTGGTACCTTTGTCTAAATTGCCTTCCTCCTCTGATTTGGTTCCATTATTTTTTCAGCATGTGGTTCGTTTGCATGGCATTCCGGAGAATATTGTGTCTGACAGAGGTTCCCAGTTTGTTTCTAGGTTTTGGCGGTCCTTTTGTGCTAGAATGGGCATTGATTTGTCTTTTTCTTCAGCATTTCATCCTCAGACAAATGGGCAAACGGAGCGAACCAATCAGACCTTGGAAACCTACTTGAGATGCTTTGTGTCTGCTGATCAGGATGATTGGGTGACTTTCTTGCCGTTGGCCGAGTTTGCCCTTAATAATCGGGCTAGTTCGGCTACCTTGGTTTCGCCTTTCTTTTGTAACTTTGGTTTTCATCCTCGTTTTTCTTCAGGGCAGGTTGAGCCTTCTGACTGTCCTGGTGTGGATTCTGTGGTGGACAGGTTGCAGCAAATTTGGACTCATGTGATGGACAATTTAACGTTGTCTCAGGAAAAGGCTCAACGTTTTGCTAACCGTCGTCGGTGTGTTGGTCCCCGGCTTCGTGTTGGGGATTTGGTCTGGTTGTCTTCTCGTCATGTTCCTATGAAGGTTTCTTCCCCTAAGTTCAAGCCTCGCTTTATTGGTCCTTATAAGATTTCTGAAATTATCAATCCGGTGTCTTTTCGTTTTGCCCTTCCAGCTTCGTTTTCCATTCATAATGTGTTCCATAGATCTTTGTTGCGGAGATATGTGGTGCCTATGGTTCCCTCCGTTGATCCCCCTGCTCCGGTGTTGGTTGAGGGGGAGTTGGAATATGTGGTGGAGAAGATTTTGGATTCACGTTTTTCGAGGCAGAAGCTTCAGTATCTGGTCAAGTGGAAGGGTTATGGTCAGGAGGATAATTCTTGGGTTGTTGCCTCCGATGTCCATGCTGCCGATTTGGTTCGTGCTTTTCACTTGGCTCGTCCTGATCGGCCTGGGGGTTCTGGTGAGGGTTCGGTGACCCCTCCCCAAGGGGGGGATACTGTTGTGAATTCCGTTCTGGGTCTCCCTCCTGTGGTTGTGAATGGTACTTTTGTGAGTTCTGCCCTTGGCCTCCCTCTGGTGGTTTCGAGTGGAACTGCTGCTCCTTGAGTTTTGCTGTAGCAGCTGCTTTCACTCATCGTTTCTCTTGGCCTTGCTATTTAACCTGGCTCTGGTCTTTAGTTTATGCCAGCTGTCAATGTTTTCTGGGTTGGATTCAGATCTCTCCTAGGATTTCTCTGGTTGCCGGTCCATTTCAGCAAAAGATAAGTTCCTGCTGGTTCTTTGGTTGTCCATTTGTTTTGGACTTTTTTGCTCAGCTTATTTCGTGTTTCTTTTTGTCCAGCATGCCATTATGATATATTCAGGCTAGCTGGAAGCTCTGGGGAAGCAGATTTGCCCCTCCACAGCGTGAGTCGGTGTGGAGATCATTTTTGTGAACTCTGCGTGGATTTTTAGTTTTTAATACTGACCGCACAGTATCCTTTCCTATTTCTGTCTATCTAGATTAGAATTGGCCTCTTTTGCTAAAATCTGTTTTCATTTCTGTGTATGTCATTTCCCTCTCCACTCACAGTCAATATTTGTGGGGGGCTATCTTTCCTTTTGGGAGTTTCTCTGAGGCAAGATAGTTTTCCGTTTCCATCTTTAGGGGTAGTTAGTTCTCAGGCTGTGACGAGGCGTCTAGGGAGTGACAGGAACGTCCCACGGCTATTTCTAGTGTTGGTGTTAGGATTAGAAACTGCGGTCAGTAAAGTTGCCTCCTCTCCAGAGCTTGTCCCATGCTTCGTTTTAACCACCAGGTCATATCAGTGTTGCTCCTTAACCACCAGGTCATAACAGTACAGCTGGCCCACAATGTGTTGAATGCATCTCAAAAGAGGGAAAATAAAAGAGTTCTGAGTCATTTTTTATTTTTTTCCTTTGCAGCCTGTTTTGTCTTTTTTTTCCCCTTAACCTCTGGGTGGTTCAGGATTCAGCCGCTGATATGGAGGTTCAGGGTCTGTCCTTGCGTGTGGATCAACTCGCTGCAAGGGTACAAAGTATCCAAGATTATGTTGTCCAGACTCCGGTTTTAGAGCCTAGAATTCCTATTCCTGATTTGTTTTCTGGGGATAGATCTAAATTTTTGAACTTTAAAAATAACTGCAGATTGTTTTTTGCTCTGAGACCCCATTCCTCTGGTGACCCCATTCAGCAGGTGAAGATTGTCATTTCTCTGCTGCGTGGCGACCCCCAGGACTGGGCATTCTCCCTTGAACCAGGAAATCCTGCATTACTCAATGTAGACGCATTTTTTCAAGCGCTCGGATTGCTGTATGACGAGCCTAATTCTGTGGATCAGGCAGAGAAAACCTTGCTGGCTCTGTGTCAGGGTCAGGAGGCAGCAGAAGTATACTGCCAGAAATTTAGTAAGTGGTCTGTGCTCACAAAATGGAATGAGTATGCCCTGGCAGCGATTTTCAGAAAGGGTCTTTCTGAAGCCCTTAAAGATGTTATGCTGGTTTGAACGATTCAATGTCTTTGGCCATTCAGATTGATCAGCGCCTGCGCGAGCGCAAGGTGGTGCACCATATGGCGGTGTCCTCTGAGCAGAGTCCTGAGCCTATGCAATGTGATAGGATTTTGACTAGAGCAGAACGGCAGGAATTGAGACGTCAGAATAGGCTGTGTTTTTACTGTGGTGACTCTACTCATGCTATTTCTGATTGTCCGAAGCGTACTAAGAGGGTCGCTAGGTCTGTTACCATTAGTACTGTACAGCCTAAATTTATCTTGTCTGTTACCTTGATTTGCTCGTTGTCGTCCTTTTCTGTTATGGCATTTGTAGATTCTGGCACTGCCCTGAACTTAATGGACTTGGAATTTGCCAAACGCTGTGGTTTTTCCTTGGAGCCTTTGCAGAGCCCTATTCCCTTAAGGGGTATTGATGCTACGCCATTGGCCAAGAATAAACCTCAGTACTGGACACAGTTAACCATGTACATGGCTCCAGCACATCAGGAAAATATTTGCTTTTTGGTGTTGCATAATTTGCATGATGTTGTTGTGCTGGGTTTTCCATGGTTACAGGTACATAATCCAGTGCTGGATTGGAAATCTATGTCTGTGACTAGTTGGGGTTGTCAAGGGATACATAGTGATATTCCTTTGATGTCAATTTCCTCTTCCCCTTCTTCTGAAGTTCCTGAGTTTTTGTCGGATTTCCAGGATATATTTGATGAGCCCAAGTCCAGTTCCCTACCTCCTCATAGGGACTGTGATTGTGCTATTAATTTGATTCCTGGCAGTAAGTTCCCTAAGGGCCGACTTTTCAATCTGTCTGTGCCAGAGCATGCCGCTATGCGGAGTTATGTAAAGGAGTCTTTGGAGAAGGGGCATATTCGCCCATCCTCGTCACTGTTGGGAGCGGGGTTCTTTTTTGTTGCCAAGAAGGACGGCTCCTTGAGGCCCTGTATAGATTATCACCTTCTCAATAAGATCACGGTCAAATTCCAGTACCCCTTACCTTTGCGCTCTGATTTGTTTGCTCGGATTAAGGGGGCTAGTTGGTTTACCAAGATCGACCTTCGAGGGGCGTATAATCTTGTTCGTATTAAACAGGGTGATGAATGGAAAACAGCATTTAATATGCCCGAAGGCCATTTTGAATACCTTGTGATGCCATTCGGGCTCTCTAATGCTCCATCTGTGTTTCAGTCCTTTATGCATGATATCTTCCGGAATTATCTGGATAAATTCATGATTGTATATTTGGATGATATTTTGGTTTTTTCCGATGATTGGGAGTCTCATGTGAAGCAGGTCAGGATGGTATTTCAGGTCCTTCGTGCTAATGCGTTGTTTGTGAAGGGGTCTAAGTGCCTCTTTGGAGTTCAGAAGGTTTCATTTTTGGGTTTCATTTTTTCTCCCTCGGCTATTGAAATGGACCCTGTTAAAGTCCAGGCCATTCATGATTGGACTCAACCCACATCGGTGAAGAGCCTTCAGAAATTTTTGGGCTTTGCTAATTTTTATCGCCGCTTCATTGCTAATTTTTCCAGTGTGGTTAAGCCTCTGACCGATTTGACGAAGAAGGGCGCTGATGTGGTGAATTGGTCCTCTGCGGCTGTTGAGGCCTTTCAGGAGCTTAAACGTCATTTTACTTCTGCCCCTGTGTTGCGTCAGCCAGATGTTTCTCTCCCTTTTCAGGTTGAGGTTGACGCTTCTGAGATTGGGGCAGGGGCCGTTTTGTCTCAGAGAAGTTCTGATGGCTCTTTGATGAAACCATGTGCTTTCTTCTCCAGAAAGTTTTCGCCTGCTGAGCGTAATTATGATGTCGGCAATCGGGAGTTGTTGGCTATGAAGTGGGCATTTGAGGAGTGGCGACATTGGCTTGAGGGAGCCAAGCATCGCGTTGTGGTCTTGACCGATCATAAGAATCTGATTTACCTCGAGTCTGCCAAGCGGTTGAATCCTAGACAGGCTCGATGGTCTCTGTTTTTCTCCCGTTTTGATTTTGTGGTCTCGTATCTTCCGGGATCTAAGAATGTGAAGGCTGATGCCCTTTCTAGGAGTTTTTTGCCTAATTCTCCGGGAGTCCTTGAGCCGGCTGGTATTCTCAAGGAGGGGGTGATTCTTTCTGCCATCTCCCCTGATTTGCGGCGGGTGCTTCAGGAGTTTCAGGCTGATAAACCTGACCGCTGTCCAGTGGGGAAACTGTTTGTTCCTGATTAGTGTTGAGCATTCCGATACCGCAAGTATCGGGTATCGGCCGATACTTGCGGTATCGAAAATTCCGATACCGGTATTCCGATACTTGCCGCGTATCGGATACCGGAATCGGAAGTTCCCAGATTCAAAATGCACAAATTCATCCAATGAGAATGATTCCAAGTGTGGGCACATCCTGTTCAGCATGGAGGGCATGAAACTACTGGCATCGCTGTGATTGGCTGCTGAAATGATGTCATGATGCAGTTTAAAAGTCGCTGGCGCCATTTTGCGATCACTCTGCTGTGAATTCAGTTAGTGACAGGACGCTGTTTGCTGACTGAGGGCCAGTTTAGAGATAGCGATTTGCTTCTTTGTGCTTTCCAAAGGCTAATTTAGCAACCGCTGTGTTCACCTACTATTCACCTTGCTTTTGCCTTGTAGCGCTGTTTTCACAGCGATCTGCAAGGTCTGTGTGTGTGTGTGTGTGTGTGTGAGTGCAGCCCACTCTCTAGTCTGAGTGCAGCCACATAGGCCATCCATAGCTGGTTGTATTCAGTTCAGGGAGGGTGGTTCATTGCCTCATACTGTTCTTTTTTTTTTTTTTTTCCAAGTAGTGTAGTCTGCTGCTAATTTTTTCAAAAAAATTCTATTAGTGTCTTTCCACCCGTCTCCAGCTAATTTGTGGAAAAACACTACATAGGATAACGTAGAGGAGGGTTTTTGGGCCTTGCAGCGCCGTTTACGGCTGTCTGCACGGTCTCCGTGTGACTGCAGCTCGCCCTGTAGTCTGTGAGCAGCCATAGCCTGGTTGTCTCCAGCTCAGGGTTCTTCACTGCGTCATACCGCCAAATCAATTTTCATTTTGTTTTAAGTAGTGCAGGCTGCTGCACATTTTTTCAAAAAATTCCTATTAGTGTCTTTCCACCTGTCTCCAGCTAACTTGTGGAAAAACACTACATAGGATAATGTAGAGGAGGGTTTTTGGGCCTTGCAGCGCCGTTTATGGCTGTCTGCACGGTCTCCGTGTGACTGCAGCTCGCCCTGTAGTCTGTGAGCAGCCATAGCCTGGTTGTCTCCAGCTCAGGGTTCTTCACTGCGTCATACCGCCAAATCAATTTTCATTTTGTTTTAAGTAGTGCAGGCTGCTGCACATTTTTTCAAAAAATTCCTATTAGTGTCATTCCACCCGTCTCCAGCTAACTTGTGGAAAAACACTACATAGGATAACGTAGAGGAGGGTTTTTGGGCCTTGCAGCGCCGTTTACGTCTGTCTGCACGGTCTCCGTGTGACTGCAGCTCTATCTGTTGTCAGTTCAGCCCCCAAAAAATAAATAAATAATAAAGTTCACCAAACACACCAGAGACACCACTTTACATTTGTGTAGGCCACATTAGCTCATATTAAAGTCTAGTCCACACTTTAGAAAATTAGTGTTTCTTATACCTGTTAGGAGGAGTTGTTCAGGAATAACCACACAAATCCGTTAGTACTTTTCTGCTTATCTTTATCAGTCAACCAAGATGAAGAAGGCAGTGAGTAAGGCACGTGGGCGTGGGCGTGGGCGCGGAGCAGGGAGGGGACGTGGGGATTCTGTGCCTGCTGCGGGCACCGGTGACTCATCAGCACCCACTTTCACAAGGGAACAGTCATTCATGCGCAGCTTTGTCGCAGAGCGCCGTACACTGCTGCTGCGTGAAGATCAAATTGAAGCCGTTGTCAGATGGATAGCAGCTAATGCATCAACTTCAATTAGTGACACATCCTCTCAGACACAGGGCACTGGAGAGCAGCCATCTGTCTCTTCACCACCTGCCAAATTGCCCAGGCAGACAGAGAGCCCAGGACAGGAGCCATCTCTACTTCTGTTCTCTGAATCTCTTGGCTTGGAAACAGGGGGCCAGCCAAGCAGCATTGGAGAAATGGAAGAAGAGGCAGGGTGCAGTGATGCCCAACAGCTTTTTCTCTCTTCCTCTGAAGAGGCGGGTGGGCCAGTGGCTCCGTTCACCACATCGCAGGCCGCATCAGCTGATGATGACACTCAGGTGCCACTTACTGGTGCGTGCTCTGCTGCTGAGACTACCCAGGAGGAGCAGTTGGGGGCAGAGGGTAGTGTAGATGATGAGGTCCTTGACCCATCTTGGCGTGAGGGACAGGAAAGTGGTGGGAGCAGCTCTGAGGAAGAGATTCCCCGTACGGCCCAAAGAGGGAGAGGGAGGGGGAAGACTGCGGATCCTGCAGCCTCCGCTTTGGCACCCGTTAGGAGCATGTCTCTTCCAAAAGCCAAAAAGGGCGCTCCCAAGACTTGCAGTGCCTGGTCCTTTTTTGACACAGTTGCAGATGACATTTGCTATGTCAAATGCAAGGTGTGTCATCACAAAGTAAAAAGAGGGAAAAATGTCAGCAACCTCAATACCTCCAACATGTGGAAACATGTGCGCACCAGGCACCCGGCGGAGTTAGAAAAACACACTGAAGAGCTAGGCCAACCAACAGCGGCAGCTACCACCTCTTCAGCTCGTGTTGCCTCTTCCTCCAGCTCACACGCAGCTGGTTCGGCTTCCTCCCAGGATCGCCGTGAAAGAACCTCTGGCCCTGTTGTCCAGAGACCCGCTGTAATTCCACCCGCAGCACCACTTTCCCAGTCATCCACACACTCCCAGCCCAGTCTACAGCCATCGGTAGTACAGGCATGGGAGAAAAGGCGGCCTTTCTCGTCAAACCACCCACGAGCACAGGCTCTGACTGCAGGCATTGCCAAACTTCTGTCACTGGAAATGCTGTCATTCAGGCTGGTGGAGACTGACAGCTTCCGTGACTTGATGTCATTGGCAGTCCCACAGTACAATGTGCCCAGCCGCTTTTACTTCAGCAGGCAAGCCGTCCCTGCCCTGCACAAGCATGTGGAGGGACACATAAAACACGCGCTACTGAACGCCGTCAGTAGCAAGGTCCACCTCACCACCGATGCGTGGACCAGTCAACATGGACAGGGGCGATACCTTTCCCTCACTGCCCATTGGGTTAATGTCGTTGAGCCGGGTACAGACCATGCGAGTGGCGCAGGACGTGTCCTGCCCACTCCAAGGATTGCAGGAATCCATTCTGTACGCATTGACTCCTCCTCCTACACCAGTTCCTCAGAATCATCGCTGCAGGAGCCGTCACAGTCCACCTCCACATGGACCCGTGATGAACGTGTACCTGTTACGACCGACATGAGCACAGCCGTGGCCAAACGTCAACAGGCCGTCTTGAAATTAATTTATTTGGGGAATCGAAGCCACACAGCGCAGGAGCTCTGGAATGCCATCAAGCAGGAGAGCGATGTGTGGTTTGTGCCAGCGAATCTCCAGCCAGGCATGGTAGTGTGTGATAATGGCCGAAATCTGGTGGCAGCTCTGGGCCTCGGCAACCTCACTCACATCCCATGTCTGGCACATGTGCTCAATTTGGTCGTGCAGAGTTTTCTGAGGGACTTTCCGGATCTTGATGCACTGCTGCACAAGGTCCGCCTAGAGTGTGCTCACTTGCGGCGTTCCAGCACGGCAAAAGCGCGCATTGCGGCTCTGCAGCGCCGACACCGCCTGCCGGAACATCGCATCATATGTGACCTACCTACCAGGTGGAATTCCACGTTACATATGTTGGAGCGGTTGTGTGAGCAGCAGCAAGCTGTAATGGAGTACCAGCTGCTTCAGGCGCAAAGAAGTCGCACTCAGCGCCGTACAGACTTCACAACCACAGAGTGGGCCACTATGAATGACGTCTGCCAGGTTTTGCGTCCCTTTGATTATTCCACGCGGATGGCGAGTGCAGATGATGCACTAGTCAGCATGACTGTCCCCCTTATCTGCCTGCTTGAAAAATCACTGCAAGCGCTAAGGGATGATGTTGTGGAAGAGGTGGAGGATGAGGATTCAGCATTTCCATCATCTTCTGGACAGTCAGCGCCACGTGGTTCCTCACAAACGCGTAGGCAGGGGACAGTTTGTGAGGAGGATGAGGAGGAGTCAATGGAAGAGGAAGACATCCGTCCAGAGGAGGGAGTTACACAATTGTCCAGTACTCAGTGTGTACAGCGAGGGTGGGGTGATGACGAGCGGGCAGAGATCACGCCTACAGCAGGGGACAGCGTTTCTTGGGCAGTTGGCAGTCTGCAGCACATGGTGGATTACATGCTGCAGTGCCTGAGAAACGACCGCCGCATCGCCCACATTCTCAACATGTCTGATTATTGGGTGTTCACCCTCCTCGATCCTTGCTACCGGGACAACGTAGAAAGCCTCATCACACCGTTGAACCGGGAGCGAAAAATGCGGGAGTACCAAGACACACTGGTGAATTCCATCATCTTCTCCATTCCAACTGAGAGAAGTGCTGCTAGTGCATTCCAAAGCAGCTCAGTGCATCCAGGCAGTGGTGGAGGCTCTGCACAAAGAGGGAGCAGAAGCAGTGCCTCTGCCCAAGGCAAGACCAGTATGGCCCAACTGTGGCACAGTTTTCTGTGCCCGCCACAAAAGTCTACACCATCACAGATGGCTCCAGTCAGCAGGAGGCAACGGTTCCGTCAGATGGTGACAGACTACATGTCTTGCCCTCTTGCTGTACTCCCAGACGGCTCTTTCAAGTTTTGGGTCTCAAAGCTGGATACATGGCCAGAGCTAAGCCAGTATGCATTGGAGGTGCTGTCTTGCCCTGCGGCCAGTGTATTATCGGAACGTGTCTTTAGTGCTGCAGGTGGTGTACTAACTGACCGTCGCATGCGACTATCCTCCGATAACGTTGACCGGCTTACTTTCCTGAAAATGAACAAGGCCTGGATCTCGCAGGAATTTGCCACTCCTCTTCCTGATTAAATAATTAGGTGACTGTCTACAGTATCCAGGTCTCCTGTTGTGTTCATCTTTTCACCACCTGAACTTAAATTCCTGGGCTCCAACACCGCCAGTTGAGGCTCAGAAGTGCCGTCTGCACAGTCAAAACATACGACCCAGTGTTAAGGTACCGTCACACTAAGCGACGCTGCAGCGATAGCGACAGCAATGCCGATCGCTGCAGCGTCGCTGTGTGGTCGCTGGAGAGCTGTCACACAGACCGCTCTCCAGCGACCAGCGATGCCGAGGTCCCCGGGTAACCAGGGTAAACATCGGGTTGCTAAGCGCAGGGCCGCGCTTAGTAACCCGATGTTTACCCTGGTTACCAGCGTAAAAGTTAAAAAAACAAACAGTACATGCTCACCTGCGCGTCCCCCAGCCTCTGCATCCTGACGCTGACTGAGCTCCGGCCCTAACAGCAGAGCGGTGACGTCACCGCTGTGCTTTCACTTTCAGTTTAGGGCCGGCGCTTTAGTGTCAGGAAGCAGAGGCTGGGGGACGCGCAGGTGAGTATATACTGTTTGTTTTTTTAACTTTTACGCTGGTAACCAGGGTAAACATCGGGTTACTAAGCGCGGCCCTGCGCTTAGTAACCCGATGTTTACCCTGGTTACCAGTGTAAAATATCGCTGGTATCGTCGCTTTTGCTGTCAAACACGGCGATACACGGCGACCTAGCGACCAAATAATGTGCAGACCTTCTAGCAGCGACCAGCAATTTCACAGCGGGATCCAGATCGCTGCTGCGTGTCAAATACAGCGATATCGCCATCCAGGTCGCTGCAACGTCACGGATTGCTGGCGATATCGCCTAGTGTGACGGTACCTTTATTGGGTTTCAGTAACGTCAGCTGATCCCCAGCTGTGTAGCCGGCAATGTGTCCTGCGACCGCCACGCTGACACAACAACTGAAATGTAAGGGAACCTGTCCCCCCCCCCCCCAAGGCGTTTGTTACTGAAAGAGCCACCTTGTACAGCAGTAATGCTGCACAAGGAAAAGGTAGCTATTTTTGTTTAGCTCCTTGCACACGCAGAACTTAACACTTATAAAATGTGTCCACTGATACCGTAAAACCGTCCCGGAGGTGGGACTTTCCTTCATAATATGACGCAGCACAGCCGTCATTCCTACCCCCTTGGCGCCGTGCCCCGGCTCCTCAGCGTTGTTTGATTCCGTCCCGGAGCCTGCGCTGTTATGTTATCCCTTGGCCAGGCACACTTAGCGCTGCCCGTCTTCTGACATCATTTGGTGTCAGGATGGCTGCGCCTGTGCGGCCGCGCTGGCCGAGAGCCCGCCTCGCAGTGTCTTCTGATTTAATCCCACTGGGGGCCTGAGATCCATGGACATGCGCAGTGCATATCTGAACCTCCACCTCTCACTCATCTCCCTATGGCTTCTTCAGACTGTGCGGTGTCAGCTGGTCCCTAATAGCATGCCACGGCCGTGACACTGCACAGTCTTAAGAAGCCGTAGGGAGGGGAGTGAGAGGCGAGGATATGCACTGCGCATGGCCACGGATCCCAGGCCCACGGTGGGATTACATTAGACGACACTGCGAGGCAGACTCTCGGCCAGCGCGGCCGCACAGGCGCAGCCATCCTGACACCAAATGATGTCAGAAGATGGGCAGCGCTAAGTGTGCCTGGCCAAGGGATAACATAACAGCGCAGGCTCCGGGACGGAATCAAACAACGCTGAGGAGCCGGGGAACGGCGCCAAGGAGGTAGGAATGACGGCTGTGCTGCGTCATATTACGAAGGAATGTCCCACCTCCGGGGCGGTCACACGGTATCAGGGGACACATTTTATAAGTGTTTAGTTCTGTGTTTGCAAGGAGCATCAGGAAAAGAGCCACCTTTTCCTTTTGCATCTTTTTTGCTGCACAAGCTGGCTCTTTCAGCTACAAACGCCTTGGGGGGGGTTAAAGGTTCCCCTTCGACTTTCTCCAATCAGGCTTCGGCCTACATTGTGTTCCTCTGCTTCTCCTCCTGTCCCTGGGCTCCAACACCGCTAGTTGTTGCCTGGTAGTGCTGTACGCACAGTCAACAGTCCCTCCTCTGTTATTGGGGTTCAGTAACGTCAGCTGTTCCCCTGCTGTGTGTGTGGCAATCCCTCCTACCTCCTCCTACCTCCTCCACCTCCTCCTCCTCCACCTGTCCCTGGGCTCCAACACCGCTAGTTGCCGTCCAGAAGTGCTGTCCGCACAGTCCCAACAGTCCCTCCTCTGTTATTGGGGTTCAGTAACGTCAGCTGTTCCCCTGCTGTGTGTGTGGCAATCCCTCCTACCTCCTCCTACCTCCTCCACCTCCTCCTCCTCCACCTGTCCCTGGGCTCCAACACCGCTAGTTGCCGTCCAGAAGTGCTGTCCGCACAGTCCCAACAGTCTCTCCTCTGTTATTGGGGTTCAGTAACGTCAGCTGTTCCCCTGCTGTGTGTGTGGCAATCCCTCCTATCTCCTCCACCTCCACCTCCCCTTCCTGTCCCTGGGCTCCAACACCGCTAGTTGCCATCCAGTAGTGCTGTACGCACAGTCAACAGTCCCTCCTCTGTTATTGGGGTTCAGTAACGTCAGCTGTTCCCCTGCTGTGTGTGTGGCAATCCCTCCTATCTCCTCCACCTCCACCTCCCCCTCCTGTCCCTGGGCTCCAACACCGCTAGTTGCCGTCCAGTAGTGCTGTACGCACAGTCAACAGTCCCTCCTCTGTTATTGGGGTTCAGTAACGTCAGCTGTTCCCCTGCTGTGTGTGTGGCAATCCCTCCTATCTCCTCCACCTCCACCTCCCCCTCCTGTCCCTGGGCTCCAACACCGCTAGTTGCCGTCCAGTAGTGCTGTACGCACAGTCAACAGTCCCTCCTCTGTTATTGGGGTTCAGTAACGTCAGCTGTTCCCCTGCTGTGTGTGTGGCAATCCCTCCTATCTCCTCCACCTCCACCTCCCCCTCCTGTCCCTGGGCTCCAACACCGCTAGTTGCCGTCCAGTAGTGCTGTACGCACAGTCAACAGTCCCTCCTCTGTTATTGGGGTTCAGTAACGTCAGCTGTTCCCCTGCTGTGTGTGTGGCAATCCCTCCTATCTCCTCCACCTCCACCTCCCCCTCCTGTCCCTGGGCTCCAACACCGCTAGTTGCCATCCAGAAGTGCTGTCCGCACAGAGCCAAACACCTCGCCAATGTGTTAGTGGGGTTCAGCACCGCCAGCTGTTCCCCTGCTGTGTATACGGCAACGTGTACTGCGACCGCCACGCAGGCACAACAAGTTAAATTTAAGGGAACCTGTCCCCCTCCCCAGGCGTTTGTTACTGAAGGAGCCACCTTGTGCAGCAGTAATGATGCAAAGGGAAAAAGTGCCTCTTTTCGTGGTGCTCCTTGCACATGCTGAACCTAACACTTATAAAAAGTGTCCCCTCCTACCGTGATACCGTCCGGTTGGTGGAACTTTCCTTTGTGATGTGACGCAGCACAGCCGTCATTCTTACCCCCTCGGCGCCGTGCGCCGCCTCCTCAGCGTTGTTTGAATCAGTCCCGGAGCCTGCGCTGTTAGGTTAGCCCTTGGCCATGCACACATTTTGCGCTGCCCGTCTTCTGACATCATTTGGTGTCAGGCTGGCTGCGCCTGTGCGGCCGCGCTGGCCGAGATCCCGCCTCGTACTGTCTTCTGATTTAATCCCACTGGGGGCCTGAGATCCATGGACATGCGCAGTGCATATCTGAACCTCCACCTCTCACTCATCTCCCTACGGCTTCTTCAAACTGTGCGGTGTCAGCTGGTCCCTAATAGCATGCCACGGCCGTGACACCGCACAGTCTGAAGAAGCCGTAGGGAGGGGAGTGAGAGGCGAGGATATGCACTGCGCATGGCCACGGATCTCAGGCCCCCAGTGGGATTACATCAGAAGACAGTACGAGGCGGGATCTCGGCCAGCGCGGCCGCACAGGCACAGCCAGCCTGACACCAAATGATGTCAGAAGACGGGCAGCGCAAAATGTGTGCATGGCCAAGGGCTAACCTAACAGTGCAGGCTCCGGGACTGATTCAAACAACGCTGAGGAGGCGGCGCACGGCGCCAAGGGGGTAAGAATGACGGCTGTGCTGCGTCACATCACAAAGGAAAGTTCCACCAACCGGACGGTATCACGGTAGGAGGGGACACTTTTCATAAGTGTTAGGTTCAGCATGTGCAAGGACCATAATTAAAAGAGCTAAGTTTACCTTTTCCAGCATTAGTGCTGTACACGATGGCTCTTTCAGCTACAAACGCCTGGGGGGGGGGTTAAAGTTTCCCTTTCAACTTGCTCCAGTGCAGGCTTCGGCCTACACTCTGCTCCCTCTCCTCCTCCTGCTGACCCTGGGCTCTAACACCGCCAGTTGGGGCCCAGATGTGCTAGCTGCACAGAGCCAAACACCAGCCAATGTGTCAGTGGGGTTCAGCACCGCCAGCTGTTCCCCTGCTGTGTAGCCGGCAACGTGTCCTGCAACAGCCACGCAGACACAAGAACTGAAATTGAAGGAAACCTGTCCCCCCTCCCCCAGGCGTTTTTACGTTTTACAGCCACCTTGTACGACAGTAATGCTGCATGTGTGCAAGGTGGCTCAGAAACTTATTCTCCTTGCCCATGTTGAAGTGAACACGTCTAAAAATGAGTCCTCTGCGACCATTAAAACGTCCCTCAGGTGTGATTTTCCTTTGTATTGACACGCAACAAGCTCCTTGGTAGCACTGCCCATCTTCTGGCATCATTGTTTGGCTGCCTGCGCCTCTGTGGCCGCCTTGCCCCACACAACGCCCCTCGGTGTCTTATTTATTGGGACTGCGAGGGTGTGATTGATGGGCATGAACGGTGCATTTCTTCGCCTGTCCCTCATCTCCTTCCGCCTTCTTCGGACTGTGCGTCTTCATGGCCGTGGCATGCGATAAGGGATCAGCTGACGCCGCATAGTCTGAAGCGGGTGTAAGAACCCAAGCGAGAGGCGAACATATGTACTGCGCCAGGCCATGAATCCCAGCCCCGCAGTGTTTTAACAATGTTAAGACACTGGGGGGGCTGGGATTCATGGTCATCGCAAACCACAACGGCCGACATAACATGATGTCAGAGGATGGGCAGCGCTAACAGCGCAAGGCCAAGGGATAACACAAAAGCGCAGACTCCTGTGCAACAAATAACGATGCTCAGGAGGCCGCGCAAAGCACCAAGGTGGCATTTTTGCCAGCTGTACTGCGTCTCTTTACGAAGGGAACTCACGCCTCAAAATCAGTTTGACTGTGTAAGGGCCTAAATGTTATACGTGTTCCTTTCAGCGTGTGCAAGGAGAAAAATTAAAAGAGCAACCTTTGACTTGTGCAGCATTACTGCTGCATAAGCTGTGGCTCTTCTACTTTGTAACCCCTGAGGGGGGGGTTAAAGGTTACCTTTGAAATTGGTTCAATTAGGCTTCGGCCTACACTCTGCTCCCCCTGCAGAGCCCGGGCTCCAACACCGCCAGTTGGGGCCCGGTACTGCTAGCTGCACAGAGAAAAACACCAGCCAATGTGTCAGTGGGGTTCAGCACCGCCAGCTGTTCCCCTGCTGTGCAGCCGGCAACGTGTCCTGCAACAGCCACGCAGGCACAACAGACCCAAAGCTGCCGCCAGTGCAGGCTTCGGCCTACACTCTGCTCCATCTCCTCCTCCTGCTGACCCTGGGCTCTAACACCGCCAGTTGGGGCCCGGTACTGCTAGCTGCACAGAGAAAAACACCAGCCAATGTGTCAGTGGGGTTCAGCACCGCCAGCTGTTCCCCTGCTGTGTAGCCGGCATTGTGTCCTGCAAAAGCCACGCAGACACAAGAACTGAAATTGAAGGGAACCTGTCCCCCCTCCCCCAGGCGTTTGTACATTTTACAGCCACCTTGTACAGCGGTAATGCTGCATGTGTGCAAGGTGGCTCATAAACATATTCTCCTCGCACATGTGGAACTGAAAACACGTCTAAAATGTGTCCTCTGTGTGACCATTTAACCATCCCGGTGGTGTGACTTTCCTTTGTAATGACACGCTGCAACCCCCTTGGTAGCGCTGCCCGTCTTCTGGCATCATTGTTTGGCTGCCTGCGCCTCTGCGGACGCCCTGACCCACACAACGCCCCTCGGTGTCTTATTTATTGGGACTGCGAGGGTGTGATTGATGGGCATGAGCAGTGCATCAGTTCGCCTGTCCCTCATCTCCTTCCGCCTTCTTCAGACTGTACGGCTTCATGGCCGTGGCATGCGATAAGGGATCAGCTGACGCCGCACAGTCTGAAGCGGGTGTAAGGACCCGAGTGTGAGAGGCGAACATATGTGCTGCGCCAGGCCATGAATCCCAGACCCGCAGTGTTTTAACAATGTTAAGACACTGCGGGGCTGGGATTCATGGTCATCGCGAACCGCACCGGCCGACATTAAATGATGTCAGAAGACGGGCAGCGCTAACAGCGCTAGGCCAGGGGATAACACGACAGCGCAGACTCCTGTACAGCAAATAACAACGCTCAGGAGGCTGCACCCAGCACCAAGGTGGGATTCTTGACATCTGTGCTGCGTCTCATTACGAAGAGAACTCGCGCCTCCAACACAGTTTGACTGTATAAAGGGCTAAATGTTATACGTGTTTCATTCAGCGTGTGCAAGGAGAAAAATTAAAAGAGCAACCTTTGACTTGTGCAGCACTACTGCTGCATAAGCTGTGGCTCTTCTACTTTGTAACCCCTGAGGGGGGGTTAAAGGTTACCTTTGAAATTGGTTCAATTAGGCTTCGGCCTACACTCTGCTCCCCCTGCAGAGCCCGGGCTCCAACACCGCCAGTTGGGACCCGGTACTGCTAGCTGCACAGAGAAAAACACCACCCAATGTGTCAGTGGGGTTCAGCACCGCCAGCTGTTCCCCTGCTGTGCAGCCGGCAACGTGTTTTGCAACAGCCACGCAGGCACAACAGACCCAAAGCTGCCGTCAGTGCAGGCTTCGGCCTACACTCTGCTCCATCTCCTCCTCCTGCTGACCCTGGGCTCTAACACCGCCAGTTGGGGCCCGGTACTGCTAGCTGCACAGAGAAAAACACCAGCCAATGTGTCAGTGGGGTTCAGCACCGCCAGCTGTTCCCCTGCTGTGTAGCCGGCATCGTGTCCTGCAAAAGCCACGCAGACACAAGAACTGAAATTGAAGGGAACCTGTCCCCCCTCCCCCAGGCTTTTGTACGTTTTACAGCCACCTTGTACAGCGGTAATGCTGCATGTGTGCAAGGTGGCTCATAAACGTATTCTCCTCGCACATGTGGAACTGAAAACACGTCTAAAATGTGTCCTCTGTGTGACCATTTAACCGTCCCGGTGGTGTGACTTTCCTTTGTAATGACACGCTGCAACCCCCTTGGTAGCGCTGCCCGTCTTCTGGCATCATTGTTTGGCTGCCTGCGCCTCTGCGGACGCCCTGACCCACACAACGCCCCTTGGTGTCTTATTTATTGGGACTGCGAGGGTGTGATTGATGGGCATGAGCAGTGCATCAGTTCGCCTGTCCCTCATCTCCTTCCGCCTTCTTCAGACTGTGCGGCTTCATGGCCGTGGCATGCGATAAGGGATCAGCTGACGCCGCACAGTCTGAAGCGGGTGTAAGGACCCGAGTGTGAGAGGCGAACATATGTGCTGCGCCAGGCCATGAATCCCAGACCCGCAGTGTTTTAACAATGTTAAGACACTGCGGGGCTGGGATTCATGGTCATCGCGAACCGCACCGGCCGACATTAAATGATGTCAGAAGATGGGCAGCGCTAACAGCGCTAGGCCAGGGGATAACACGACAGCGCAGACTCCTGTACAGCAAATAACAACGCTCAGGAGGCTGCACCCAGCACCAAGGTGGGATTCTTGACATCTGTGCTGCGTCTCATTACGAAGGGAACTCGCGCCTCCAACACAGTTTGACTGTATAAAGGGCTAAATGTTATACGTGTTTCATTCAGCGTGTGCAAGGAGAAAAATTAAAAGAGCAACCTTTGACTTGTGCAGCACTACTGCTGCATAAGCTGTGGCTCTTCTACTTTGTAACCCCTGAGGGGGGATTAAAGGTTACCTTTGAAATTGGTTCAATTAGGCTTCGGCCTACACTCTGCTCCCCCTGCAGAGCCCGGGCTCCAACACCGCCAGTTGGGGCCCGGTACTGCTAGCTGCACAGAGAAAAACACCAGCCAATGTGTCAGTGGGGTTCAGCACCGCCAGCTGTTCCCCTGCTGTGCAGCCGGCAACGTGTCCTGCAACAGCCACGCAGGCACAACAGACCCAAAGCTGCCGCCAGTGCAGGCTTCGGCCTACACTCTGCTCCATCTCCTCCTCCTGCTGACCCTGGGCTCCAACACCGCCAGTTGGGGCTCTAGGAAGACAAGCTTGAATAGGTCCCCATCCTGGTTCCAGCACCGTCAGCTGGTTCCGGGCAGAGCCTTTGGCTTAGGTGCCTCCCTCTGGGTATCCGAGTTACACCAACGTCAGGTGGTCCTTGGTAGTGCTTTCAGGCACGGGTACCTCCTGCTTAGTAACCGGGTTCCGGTAACGTCAGCTGGTCCTCGGTAGTTCCATTGGCTCTTGGACCTTCGGCTACCCATCCGGGTTCCAGCACCATCAGCTGGTTCTCGGCAGTGTCTTTTGCTCTTATACCTTCTGCTCCCCATCCTGGTTCCAGTACCGTCAGCTGGTTCCGGGCAGAGCCTTTGGCTTAGGTGCCTCCCTCTGGGTATCCGAGTTCCACCAACGTCAGGTGGTCCTTGGTAGTGCTTTCAGGCACGGGTACTTCCTGTTTAGTAACCGGGTTCCAGTAACGTCAGCTGGTCCTCGGTAGTTCCATTGGCTCTTGGACCTTCGGCTACCCATCCGGGTTCCAGCACCGTCAGCTGGTTCTCGGCAGTGTCTTTTGCTCTTGTACCTTCTGCTCCCCATCCTGGTTCCAGTACCGTCAGCTGGTTCCGGGCAGAGCCTTTGGCTTAGGTGCCTCCCTCTGGGTATCCGAGTTCCACCAACGTCAGGTGGTCCTTGGTAGTGCTTTCAGGCACGGGTACCTCCTGCTTAGTAACCGAGTTCCAGTAACGTCAGCTGGTCCTCGGTAGTTCCATTGGCTCTTGGACCTTCGGGTAGCCATCCGAGTTCCAGTTCCATCAGCTGTTTCTCGGCATTTTCTCAGCCTTCTTGTACCTTCTGCTACATTTCCAAGTTCAAGAGACTAAACACGATGACCCGTAGACCACCCCTAAGATGACGACGACACCAGAGACGACAACCACCGTGATGACAACGACCCTGGAGACGATGACCCTGAAGACCACCCCGATGACGACGACCCCGGAGACGACAACCACCGTGATGACGACGACCCTGGAGACGATGACCCTGAAGACCACCCCGATGACAACGACCCCGGAGACGACGACCCTGGAGACGACGACGACGACCTGGAAGACCGAGAAGCAGAAGAACAAGAGGCTGCAGAACAAAGAGCAGAAGAACATTAAGCATAAGACTAAATATCAGAGCAAAAGATATTATCTAAATTATAAGCAGAAGAAGACTAAGCAGTGTATGGGGGTGAGTCCGTTCCTCCTCGTGGTGCCCCTGGATAAAGCCTGATGCTGCAGGCCAAACTGAACGCGGACAAATGTAACTGTTTTGTGACAGGCAGAACGGAAGGTGCAATCTTCAAACTTTTATAGATAACAACTACAGGAATGCCTGTCACAAATAAGAATATGATGAAGAAGTTGAATATGAAGAAGATAATAGTAAAATAAAAAGAATATGAACAATGTAACAAAAAAAATAATAGGTAGAAGATGAAGAAGAAGATGAATAAGGTGAAGAAGTTGATGTCAAAGAAGCTGATGATGAGGATAATGAAGAAGAAAGTGTGGGAGAAGTAAAAAAGAAGGTGAAGGGCGTGGAAGTAGTGAAACATCAATATCTGACAAAATAAAATAAAAAAAAATAACAGTCAAAATCTTTCTAACGCCGAACGTCATAAAAAAAAATAAAAATCCTGCTATTCTATTTGATTGGGCTAAACCTCTGTGCCTTTAATGTCTCCGCCACCTCCCCCAATACATCCTACATTATTATTAGTTGTTTTCCTTCATGTAGAATGAACCTACAAGTTTATAAAGGGTTTATTTTAATTCCGATATTTTCGTCCCATTGACTTGCATTGGGATCGGGTATCGGTATCGGATTAGATCCGATACTTTGACGGTATCGGCCGATACTTTCCGATACCGATACTTTCCGATATCGGAAGGTATCGCTCAACACTATTCCTGATAGATGGACTAGCAAGGTAATTTCTGAGGTTCATTGTTCAGTATTGGCTGGTCATCCTGGGATTTTTGGTACCAGAGATTTGGTTGCTAGGTCCTTTTGGTGGCCTTCCTTTTCACGGGATGTGCGTTCTTTTGTGCAGTCCGGTGGGACTTGTGCCCGGGCCAAGCCTTGCTGTTCCCGTGCTAGTGGGTTGCTTTTGCCTTTGCCGATCCCCGAGAGGCCCTGGACGCATATTTCCATAGATTTTATTTCTGATCTTCCTGTTTCTCAGAGGATGTCTGTCATCTGGGTGGTTTGTGATCGGTTTTCTAAGATGGTCCATTTGGTACCTTTGCCTAAGTTGCCTTCCTCCTCTGATTTGGTTCCATTATTTTTTCAGCATGTGGTTCGTTTGCATGGCATTCCGGAGAATATTGTGTCTGACAGAGGTTCCCAGTTTGTTTCTAGGTTTTGGCGGTCCTTTTGTGCTAGAATGGGCATTGATTTGTCTTTTTCTTCAGCATTTCATCCTCAGACAAATGGCCAAACAGAGTGAACCAATCAGACTTTGGAAACCTACTTGAGATGCTTTGTGTCTGCTGATCAGGATGATTGGGTGACTTTCTTGCCGTTGGCCAAGTTTGCCCTTAATAATCGGGCTAGTTCGGCTACCTTGGTTTCGCCTTTCTTTTGTAACTTTGGTTTTCATCCTCGTTTTTCTTCAGGGCAGGTTGAGCCTTCTGACTGTCCTGGTGTGGATTCTGTGGTGGACAGGTTGCAGCAAATTTGGACTCATGTGGTGGACAATTTAACGTTGTCTCAGGAAAAGGCTCAACGTTTTGCTAACCGTCGTCGGTGTGTTGGTCCCCGGCTTCGTGTTGGGGATTTGGTCTGGTTGTCTTCTCGTCATGTTCCTATGAAGGTTTCTTCCCCTAAGTTCAAGCCTCGCTTTATTGGTCCTTATAAGATTTCTGAAATTATCAATCCGGTGTCTTTTCGTTTGGCCCTTCCAGCTTCGTTTTCCATTCATAATGTGTTCCATAGATCTTTGTTGCGGAGATATGTGGTGCCTATGGTTCCCTCCGTTGATCCCCCTGCTCCGGTGTTGGTTGAGGGGGAGTTGGAATATGTGGTGGAGAAGATTTTGGATTCACATTTTTCGAGGCGGAAGCTTCAGTATCTGGTCAAGTGGAAGGGTTATGGTCAGGAGGATAATTCTTGGGTTGTTGCCTCCGATGTCCATGCTGCCGATTTGGTTCGTGCTTTTCACTTGGCTCGTCCTGATCGGCCTGGGGGCTCTGGTGAGGGTTCGGTGACCCCTCCTCAAGGGGGGGTACTGTTGTGAATTCCGTTCTGGGGCTCCCTCCTGTGGTTGTGAATGGTACTTTTGTGAGTTCTGCCCTTGGGCTCCCTCTGGTGGTTTCGAGTGGAACTGCTGCTCCTTGAGTTTTGCTGTAGCAGCTGCTTTCACTCATCGTTTCTCTTGGCCTTCCTATTTAACCTGGCTCTGGTCTTTAGTTTATGCCAGCTGTCAATGTTTTCTGGGTTGGATTCAGATCTCTCCTAGGATTTCTCTGGTTGCAGGTCCATTTCAGCAAAAGATAAGTTCCTGCTGGTTCTTTGGTAGTCCATTTGTTTTGGACTTTGTTGCTCAGCTTATTTCGTGTTTCTTTTTGTCCAGCTTGTCATTATGATATATTCAGGCTAGCTGGAAGCTCTGGGGAAGCAGATTTGCCCCTCCACACCATGAGTCGGTGTGGAGATCATTTTTGTGAACTCTGCATGGATTTTTAGTTTTTAATACTGACCGCACAGTATCCTTTCCTATTTCTGTCTATCTAGATTAGAATTGGCCTCTTTTGCTAAAATCTGTTTTCATTTCTGTGTATGTCATTTCCCTCTCCACTCACCGTCAATATTTGTGGGGGGCTATCTTTCCTTTTGGGAGTTTCTCTGAGGCAAGATAGTTTTCCATTTCCAGCTTTAGGGGTAGTTAGTTCTCAGGCTGTGACGAGGCGTCTAGGGAGTGACAGGAACGTCCCACGGCTATTTCTAGTGTTGGTGTTAGGATTAGGAACTGCGGTCAGTAAAGTTGCCACCTCTCCAGAGCTTGTCTAATGCTTCGTTTTAACCACCAGGTCATATCAGTGTTGCTCCTTAACCACCAGGTCATAACAACACCGTAGGAAAAAAAAACGAGGCAAAAAACAACGCTTTATTATCATGCCGCCAAACAAAAAGTGGAATAACACGCGATCAAAAGGACGGATATAAATAACCATAGTACCTCTGAAAATGACATCTTGTCCTGCAAAAAACAAGCCGCAATACAGTGTCATCAAAGAAAAAAGAAAAAAGTTATAGTCCTCAGAATAAAGCGATGCAAAAATAATTATTTTTTCTATAAAATAGTTTTTATCGTATAAAAGCGCCAAAACATAAAAAATGATATAAATGAGGTATCGCTATAATCATACTGACCCGAAGAATAAAACTGCTTTATTTTTACCAAACACGGAACGGTATAAACGCCTCCCCCAAAAGAAATTCATGAATAGCTGGTTTTTGGTCATTCTGCCTCACAAAAATCGGAATAAAAAACGATCAAAAAATGTCACGTGCCCGAAAATGTTACCAATAAAAACAACAACTCGTCCCGCAAAAAACAAGACCTCAGATGACTCTGTGGACCAAAATATGGGAAAATTATAGCTCTCAAAATGTGGTAACACAAAAAATATTTTTTGCAATAAAAAGAGTCTTTCAGTGTGTAACGGCTGCCAATCATAAAAATCCGCTAAAAAACGCTATAAAAGTAAATCAAACTCCCCTTCATCACCCTCTTAGTTAGGGAAAAAATAAAAAAAATTAAAAATCTATTTATTTGTATTTTCCCATTAGGGTTAGGGTTAGGGCTAGGGTTAGGGCTAGGGTTAGGGCTAGGGTTAGGGCTAGGGTTAGTGCTAGGGTTAGGGTTAGGGTTAGGGCTAGGGTTAGGGCTAGGGTTAGGGTTGGGGCTAGGGTTAAGGCAACAGTAAGGGTTGGGGCTAAATTTAGGGTTAGGGTTTGGATTACATTTACAGTTGGGAATAGGGTTTGGATTAGGGATAGGGGTGTGTCAGGGTTAGGGGTGTGGTTAGGGTTACCGTTGAGATTAGGGTTAGGGATGTGTTTGGATTAGGGTTTCAGTTATAATTGGGGGGTTTCCACTGTTTAGGCACATCAGGGGCTCTCCAAACGCGACATGGCGTCCGATCTCAATTCCAGCCAATTCTGCGATGAAAAAGTAAAACAGTGCTCCTTCCCTTCCGAGCTCTCCCGTGCGCCCAAACAAGGGTTTACCCCAACATATGGGGTATCAGCGTACTCAGGACACATTGGACAACAACTTTTGGTGTCCAATTACTCCTGTTACCCTTGGGAATACAAAACTGGGGGCTAAAAAATAATTTTTGTGGAAAAAAAAGATTTTGTATTTTCACGGCTCTGCGTTATGAACTTTAGTGAAACACTTAGGGGTTCAAAGTTCTCACAACTAGTGTTGAGAGATACCTTCCAATATCCATAAGTATCGGTATCGGATTGGATCGGCCGATATCTAAAAAATATTGGATATCGGCGATACCGGTACCCGATACCAATGCAAGTCAATGGGACACAAATATCGGAATGTAAATAAGCCCTTTCTGTGCTTCTACATCCTGTTCCGGAGGGGGGAAGAGTGTGGGCGGTTCATGGGCGGACACTGTGCATGTCTGTGTGTGCAGGCAGGGTCTGTGCGGGCCTGCCGGGGATCTGTATGGGGGTCTGTGCGGGCTGATGGGGCTCTGTGCGTGCCTGCCGGGGCTCTGTGCGGGCTGCTGGCGCTCTGCGTGGCGTGCCGAGGCTGTGTGCGGCGTGCCGGGGCTCTGTGCGGCGTGCCGGGGCTTTGTGCGGCATGCCGGGGCTCTGTGCAAGGTTCTGTGTGGCGTGTTGGGGCTCTGTGCGGTGTGCCGGGACTTTGTGTAGCATGCCGGGGCTCTGTGCGGGGCTTTGTGCGGCGTGCCGGGGCTCTGTGTGGGGCTCTGTGCGGGCTGCCGGGGGTCTGTGCAGGCATCTTCCGATGGAACTACACGTCCCATCGGATGATACCTGCAACAGTGACAGTGATTGACACATTAGTCAATGATGGGACAGTAGTAGTCCCATCATCTGGCTAATGTGTTGAATGTAAAAAAACAAAAAAACAAAAATAAAACATATATACTACATACATGCTACATACATGCATACTACATACATACATACATACAACATACATACATACATACTACATACATACTACATGCATACTACATACAATACATTCATACATTACATACAATACATACATACAGACATGCAGTACATTAAACATAGATTACATACTCACCATTACTTGTCACTTTGTTCCCCGAAGCCAGTGTCATCTGTAAAAAAGATTAAAATAGCAAAAAACCAATATACTCCCTGTCCGCAGAAATCCACGAGTGTCCCACGACGATCTCCCGTGGAGAATGGCAGCATCAGCTGATGCGACCGCTCTCTAGGGGCTTCAGGAACACAATGATGGGAGGAAGGTATCCTTCTGCACTGTATTCCTCCGCCTCTGGAAAAAAGTAGTCCCTAGTCTCAATTTATGCATTGCTGTGTGAGAAATTTTCCCACGCAGCAATTGCCATAAAGTGAGACTTTGTCCTAAGGTAACCTTTCAGTGATGCACTGCAGGAGCCATTTTCTCCTGTCAGAGTGTCACTGAAGGCCCTATAGAGCAGTGACATCACCCGATGTCACTGTTCTGTAGGGGAGATCGTCGTGGGACACTCGTTATTAATTGGACTACGGTGGACAGGTACTATACGGTTTATTGTTTTACGCTTTTTGCAGGCGCTGAAGTATGGTAAGTAAGGTTAAACGAAGAATATTAAATTACTTTTTTCCTAATGTGTGTGTGTTTTATTAACCCTTTATCACTATTAGATTAATAATGGATAGGCGTCTTATTGATGCCTCTCCGTTATTAACCCGGCTTAATGTCACCTTACAATAGCAAGGTGACATTAACCCCTCATTACCCCATATCCCACAGCTACACGGGAGCGGGAAGAGAGGGGCTAAGTGCCGGAATTGGCACATCTTACAGATGCGCCATTTCCGGGGTGGCTGCAGACTGGTATTTGTAGCCGGGGGGGCCAATATCCATGGCCCCTCTCTAGGCTATGAATATCAGCCCGCAGCTGTCTGCGTAGCCTTTCAGGCAATAAAATATAGGGGGACCCCACGTCATTTTTTTGGGGGGTCCCCCTATTTTAATAGCCAGTAAAGGCTACGCAGACAGCTGCGGGCTGATATTTATAGCAGGTTACAAATATTGGCCCCTGGCCATTGGCTTTTCCCCTCTGGCGCAGAAAATTGCGCGGGAGCCCACGCCGTTTTTTTTTTCCGTATAAAGTTTTTTAAAAAAATTAAACTCTCATTAAGGAATCTTTCACCCTTGCGTCGGTACGGGTCCGTCGCTATGCGTCGAGCCAACGTACCGACGCACATTGTGAAATTTGTGCACATCGTGGGCAGCGGATGCAGTGTTTCAACGCATCTGCTGCCCATTCTGAAGTCCGGGGAGGATGGGGCGGAGTTTCTGCAGTGCATGTGCGGTAGAAAATAGCGGACGCGACAGACAAAAAAACGTTCACTTGAACGTTTTTTCGTGCCAACGGTCTGACAAAACATGACGGATCCTTTGCACGACGGACGCGACATGTGGCCATCCATCACGATCCGTCGCTAATACAAGTCTATGGGTAAAAAACGCATCCTGCGAGCACATTTGCAGGATCCATTTTTTTCCGCCGGATCTGTTTTTCCCGCTGGATCCATTTTTTTCTGCCAGATCTGTTTTTTTCCGCCGGATCCATTTTTTATCGTTGTATTAGCGCCGGATTTTGCCTGATGGCCACACGTTTCATCCGTTTTTTGCCGGATCCGTCAAAAATGCTGTTTCTGCCAGACGGATAACACATACAGAGGAAAGTTATTTCTGTCCGGCGAAAACACGCACAGCCATGGATCCGGCAAAAAACGTATGAAACTGAGATGTGAAATGATGAATCCGGCCTCCGAATCCATTTTTTCATGCTTGTTTCCATTCAAATCATGCACATTTTCCGTTTATTTATTTTCCAAAAACCGCATCAAAAACTGCACCAAAAACTGCATCAAAAACCGCATCAAAAACTGCACCAAACACCTGCATCAAAAAAAGCACCAAAAACTGCATCAAATACAGCATCAAAAACCGCACAAAAACCTACATCAAAAACAGCACCAAAAACTGCATCAAAAACCGCACCAAAAACCAGCACCTAAAACTGCATCAAAGCCTGCATCAAAAACTGGTGCAGTTTTGATGCTGTTTTTGATGCTGTTTTTAATGCAGTTTTTGTTGCAGGTTTTTGGCACGGTTTTTGATGCTGTTTATGATGCTGTTTTTGATGCTGTTTTGATGCAGTTTTTGGTGCTTTTTTTGGCGCGGTTTTTGATGCTGTTTATGATGCTGTTTTTGATGCAGGTTTTTGGCGCTGTTTTTGATGCAGTTTTTGGTGCAATTTTTGATGCTGGGTTTGATGCAGTTTATGGTGCAGTTTTTGGTGCTTTTTTGATGCAGGTTTTGGTGCGGTTTTTGGTGCGCTTTTTGATGCTGCTTTTGATGCTGTTTATGATGGTGTTTTTGATGCAGTTTTTGGTGCTGTTTTTGATGCTGTTTTTGATGCAGCTTTTGGTGCTTTTTTGATGCAGGTATTTGGTGCGGATTTTGATGCGGTTTTTGATGCAGTTTTTGGTGCAGTTTTGATGCAGTTTTTGGTACAGTTTTGATGCAGTTTTTGATGCAGGTTTTGATGCATTTTTTGGAAATAAATAAATAAACGGAAAATGTGCATGATTTGAATGGAAACATGCATGAAAAAACAGATTCGGAGGTCGGATTCATCATGTCACATCTCAGTTTCATATGTTTTTTGCCGGATCCGTCGCTGTGCATTTTTTCGCCGGACAGAAAAAACGTTCCTCTGTATGTGTTTTCCGTCCGGCGGAAACAGCTTTTTTGACGGATCCGGAAAAAGACGGATGAAACATGTGGCCATCAGGCACAATCCGGCACTAATACAACTCTATGAGAAAAAACGGATCCGGGGAAAAAACGGATCTAGCGGAAAAAAATGGATCCGGCGGAAAAAACGGATCCAGCAGAAAAAAATGGATCTGGCAGAATAAAAAAAGGATCCAACAAAAAGAATCAGATCCGGAGGAAAAAAATGGATTCTGCAAATGTGCTCGCAGGATGCGGTTTTTACCCATAGACTTGTATTAGCGACGGATCGCGACGGATGGCCACACGTCGCGTCCGTCATGCAACGGATCCGTCATGTTTTGTCGGACCATCGGCACGAAAAAACGTTCAAGTGAACGGTTTTTTATCCGTCGCATCCGCCATTTTCTACCGCGCACGCGCGGCCGAAACTCCGCCCCATCCTCCCCGGACTTCAGAATGGGCAGCGGATGTGTTGAAACACTGCATCCGCTGCCCACGACGTGCACAAATTTCACAACGTGCGTCGGTACGTCAGCCCGACGCATAGCGACGGACCCGTACCGACGCAAGGGTGAAAGAGGCCTTAATGAGCATTTAATTAAAAAAAAAACAGAAAAAAACGGCATGGGCTCCCGCACATTTTTCTGCGCCAGAGGAGGAAAGCCAACAGCTGGGGGCTAATATTTGTAGCCTGCTATGAATATCAGCCCACAGCTGTCTGCGTAGCCTTTACTGGCTATTAAAATAGGGGGACCCCCCAAAAAATGACGTGGGGTCCCCCATATTTTATAGCCACAAAGGCTACGCAGACAGCTGCAGGCTGATATTCATAACCTAGAGGGGGTCATGGATATTGCCCCCCTGGCTACAAATACCAGTCCGCAGCCGCCCCGGTAATGGCGCATCTGTAAGATGCGCCAATTCCGGCACTTAGCCCCTCTCTTCCCACTCCCGTGTAGCTGTGGGATATGGGGTAATAAGGGATTAATGTCACCTTGCTATTGTAAGGTGACATTAAGCCGGGTTAATAACGGAGAGGTGTCAATAAGACGCCTATCCATTATTAATCCAATAGTAATAAAGGATTAATAAAACACACACACATTAGGAAAAAAGTATTTTACTATTCTTAATTTAACTATACTTACCATACTTCAGCACCTGCAAAAAAGTCAAATAATAAACCGTATACTACCTGTCCGCCGTAGTCCAATTAATAACGAGTGCCCCACGACGATCTCCCCTATAGAACAGTGACATTGGATGATGTCACTGCTTTATAGGACCCTCAGTGACACACTGACAGGAGACAATGGCTCCTGCAGTGCATCACTGAGAGGTTACCTTTGGACAAAGTCTTACTTTATGGTAATTGCTCCATGGGAAAATTTCTCATACAGCAATGCCAAAAGTGAGACTAGGGACTTTTTTTTTACAGCGGCAGAGGAATACAGTGCGGAAGGATTCCTTCCTCCCATCATTGTGTTCCTCGAGCCCCTAGAGAGCGGTCGCATCAGCTGATGCTGCCGTTCTCCACGGGAGATCGTCGTGGGACACTCGTGGATTTCTGCAGACAGGGAGTATATTGTTTGTTTATTATTTTAATCTTTTTTACAGATGACACTGGCTTCGGGGATCAAAGTGACAAGTAATGGTGAGTATGTAATCTATGTTTAATGTACTGTATGTCTGTATGTATGTATTGTATGTAATGTATGAATGTATTGTATGTAGTATGTATGTAGTATCTAGTATGTATGTAGTATGTATGTAGTGTCTAGCATGTATGTAGCATGTAGTATATATGTAGCATGCATGTAGCATGTATGTAGCATGTATGTAGCATGTAGTATGTATGTAGCATGTATGTTGTAAGTATGTAGTATGTATGTAGCATGTATGTAGCATGTATGTAGCATGTATGTAGTATGTATGTAGCATGTATGTAGCATGTATGTAGTATGTATGTAGTATGTAGCATGTATGTAGCATGTATGTAGTATGTATGTAGCATGTATGTAGCATGTATGTAGTATGTATGTAGTATGTATGTAGCATGTATGTAGCATGTATGTAGTATGTATGTAGCATGTATGTAGTATGTTTGTAGCATGTATGTAGCATGTATGTAGTACGTATGTAGTATGCATTTGTATGTTGTATGTATATATTATGTATGTAGTTTGAATGTTGTATGTATGTAGTATTTTTTTTAACATTCAAGACATTAGCCAGATGATGGGACTACTACTGTCCCATCATTGGCTAATGTGTCAATCACTGTCACTGTTGCAAGCATCGTCCGATGGGACTTGTAGTCCCATCGGACAATGCCTGCACACACGCACAGATCCCCGGCATGCCACACAGAGCCCCGCACAGAGCTCCGGCATGCCGCACAGAGCCCCGCACAGAGTCCCGGCACGCCACACAGGGCCCCGGCACGCCGCAGAGATCCCCAGCACGCCGCACAGAGCCCCGGGATGCCGCACAAAGCCCCTGCATGCCGCATAGAGCCCCGGCACGCCGCACAGAGCCCCAGCACGCCCGCACAGAGCCCCGACACCACGCCCGCACACACACGCAGTCTCCGCCCACGCACCGCCCACACTCCATTATAGTGCATAATTGCACTATGTTAACTTCCGATTCCGGTATCCGATATCGCAAAAATATCGGAACTCAGTATCGGAATTCCGATACAGCGAATATCGGCCGATACCCGATATTTGCAGTATCGGAATGCTCAACACTACTCACAACACATCTAGATAAGTTCCTTGGGGGGTCTAGTTTCCAATATGGGGTCACTTGTGTGGGGTTTCTACTGTTTACGTACATTAGGGGCTCTGCAAACGCAATGTGGCGCCTGCAGACCAATCCATCTAAGTCTGCATTCCAAATGACGCTCCTTACGAGCTCTGCCATGCGCTCAAACGGTGATTCCCCCCACATATGGGGTATCAGCGTACTCAGGAAAAATTGGACAACAACTTTTGGGTCCAATTTCAAATGTTAACCTTGGAAAAATACAAAACAGGGGGCTAAAATATAATTGTGGAAAAAAAATGATTTTTTATTTTCACGGCTCTGCGTTATAAACTGTAGTGAAACACTTGGGGGTTCAAAGTTCTCACAACACATCTAGATAAGTTCCTTGGGGGGTCTAGTTTACAATATGGTGTCACTTGTGGGGGGTTTCTACTGTTTAGGTACATTAGGGGCTCTGCAAATGCAATGTGACGCCTGCAGACCAATCCATCTAACTCTGCATTCCAAATGACGCTCCTTCCCTTCCGAGCTCTGCCATGTGCTCAAACAGTGGTTTCCCCCAACATATGGTGGATCAGGGTACTCAGGACAAATTGGACAACAACTTTTGGAGTCCAATTTCAACTGTTACCCTTGGAAAAATACAAAACTGGGGGCTAAAATATAATTGTGGAAAAAAAATGATTTTTTATTTTCACGGCTCTGCGTTATAAACTGTAGTGAAACACTTGGGGGTTCAAAGTTCTCACAACACATCTAGATAAGTTCCTTGGGGGGTCTAGTTTACAATATGGTGTCACTTGTGGGGGGTTTCTACTGTTTAGGTACATTAGGGGCTCTGCAAATGCAACATGGCGTCCCATCTCAATTCCTGTCAATTTTGCATTGAAAAGTCAAACGGCGCTCCTTCCCTTCCGAGCTCTCCCATGTGCCCAAACAGTGGTTTACCCCCACGTATGGGGTATCAGTGTACTCAGGACAAAGTGGACAACAAAGTTTGGTGTCCAATTTCTTCTCTTACCCTTGGGAAAATAAAAAAATGAGAGCAAAAAATCTTTTTTGTGAAAAAATATGATTTTTTATTTTTACGGCTCTGCATTATAAACTTCTGTGAATCACTTAATGGGTCAAAGTGCTCATCAAACATCTAGATAAATTCCTTAGGGGGTCTACTTTCCAAAATGTTGTCACTTGTGGGGGGTTTCAATGTTTAGGCACATCAGGGGCTCTCCAAACACAACATGGCGTACCATCTCAATTCCAGTAAATTTTGCATTGAAAAGTCAAATGGCGCTCCTTCGCTTTCGAGCTCTACCATGCGCCCAAACGGTGGTTTCCCCCACATATGGGGTATCCGCGTACTTAGGACAAATTGTACAACAACCTTTGTGGTTCATGTTCTCCTGTTACCCTTAGTAAAATAAAACAAATTGGAGCTGAAATACATTTTTTGTGAAAAAAAGTTAAATGTTCATTTTTATTTAAACATTCCAAAAATTCCTGTGAAAAACCTGAAGGGTTAATAAACTTCTTGAATGTGGTATTGAGCACCTTGAGGGGTGCAGTTTTTAGACTGGTGTCACACTTGGTTATTTTCTATCTTATAGACCCCTCAAAATGACTTCAAATGAGATGTGGTCCCTAAAAAAAATGGTGTTGTAAAAATGAGAAATTGATGGTCAACTTTTAACCCTGATAACTCCCTAACAAAAAAAATTTTGGTTCCAAAATTGTGCTGATGTAAAGTAGACATGTGGAAAATGTTACATATTAAGTATTTTGTGTGACATATCTCTGTGATTTAATTGCATAAAAATTCAAAGTTGGAAAATTGTGAAATGTTCAAAATTTTTGCTAAATTCCCATTTTTTTCACAAATAAACGCAGGTAATATCAAAGAATTTTTACCACTTTCGTGAAGTACAATATGTCATGAGAAAACAGTGTCAGAATCACCGGGATCCGTTGAAGCGTTCCAGAGTTATAACCTCATAAATGGACAGTGGTCAGAATTGTAAAAATTGGCCCGGTCATTAACGTACAAACCACCCTTGGGGGTAAAGGGGTTAAAGTAATGATAGCCACTCATTTTTCTTTACTTAGCTGCTTTTTTTCTTGCCATAATACAAATTCTAAGGCCGGCGTCACACTCAGCGTATGTAAATACGGTTCGTTTTTTACGGCCGTAATACGCAGAAAAGTCCCCAAAATAGTGATCCGTAGGTCATCTGTAGGCAGGGTGTGTCAGTGTATTTTGCGCATGGCATCCTCCGTATGTAATCCGTATGGCATCCGTACTGCGATATTTTCTCGCAGGCTTGAAAAACCGACATCTAATGGATTTATGTGCTCAAATGTTCGGTAAAACATATATACAGTATATATATATATATATATATATATATATATATATATATATATATATCATTGAGACACACATATATATGTAGCGCCCCCACTGCCGCAGGGCCGAGGGGTACCCGGTGCCGGGCCTCTGAGTCTCTGCTCCGGGGTTGTCACGGTGGCTAGGCCCGGTCCATGACCCTGTCGTGGGGCGCACAGTGTAATAGGTATAACGGATGATGGTGATGAGGCTGTAGTGGTGCAGTGCAGTAAATAACGAGGACACCAGGTTGTAGTCTCTTTATCTCTTTACTGAAGATCTCTGGGTCCTCAGTCCAGAATATGGTTCACCAGGCTGCGCAAGTCCGGCCGGTCCAATGGCACCTCCAGAGTTCTCTTCACAGGTGGAAATCGGTGCCTTCCTTCTAGCGCTATGTGTTGCGGTCCTTCCCTGCTGTGCTTACGGAAAGTCCCCACAACTGTTGTGTCTGTTTCTTAAGTTCCCTCACAACTCAATTAGATGATGTTCTGCTAATTCTCCGTCCCTCCCTGGTGTTCTGGTTGGGACGGCACCCGTTTGACAGGTAGGCTCGGAGCTCTTCCGGGACCCTAGAGTCGCCCCTCTCCACAAGTTGCCCCCCAAGACTGCATAGGTGATTTAAGTTAGACAGCCCGCCTCAGACTGACTGTCCTGCCGCTGTTTGAAGTATTGCTTGAAGCTGAATGTTATTATACTCCCTCGGCGTTCCGGCCACCGGTAGTGCGCCTCAGTAGGATGTTGCCTCGGTCTTACAGCACGACCCCTACTGGTATTTCTCCTTTTGCGTGATCTCGTTTCTCACTCAGCACAATCTATCTCTCTTCTAGTCCTTCCTTGGGCACCGCCGCTACCCGGAGCAGGCACGGTCCCGTTACGTTCGTTCAAGTTGCCAAGCCTCTGTCAGGATCCCACCCCTGACAGAGACCCTACTGTATCTTCCCCCCACAACACCCTCTGCCACAAGGTGTTGCCTGGTTCCAACCCAGTCAGCTTTCTGATCTAACTTCCTGCCTGACCCCCAGTTTACCCACTATGGTGGGGAGTGGCCTAATGAATAGAACCCTTAGCTCCCCCCCCCCGGAGGCCCGACTGTGAAATGTATTGGTGTCTGTGATACCTGATCAGATGAACTCCTTCAGTGCCATCAGACGTACCATAGCTCCCCTTAGTGGCGGAGCCACAGTACTGCAACGACCAGGACTCTGGGGCGCTGCACTCCCCCCTGGTTAAACACAGTACTCCGGGACTGGGAAGAAAACAACAATACAAGTTAGTAAAAAGACATACAGTTTTGTTGAGTGTAATAACAATAAGCATATTTAAACAGGCTTCCCTTTATGGGAGGTAAGGACACTTGAACGTTACAAACGTGGCTAAATATCATAGCAACATGCTACAAATAACTTTTCTTACCCAACCGGGTATTCTACTAAGTGCAAAATTTGTTGAACATTAATTTAACATTGCCCTTAAGGACATACACTCTAAATCCACTAAAGACCTTCCTATAATCACATTATAAGGTAATTTAACTTTTTCATTCTCCTTCTTTAAATCTGCAGGACCGCCTGTCCTAACGGCGCCAGACCTACTGCCTGTCCTTTCTTACAGGACCGCTCCTTTCAGCCCGAGCCTTCTGTCTTTTCAACTACTATACACAGTATAGAACATAACATACTTTCAGTTTAAGAGCGCTGAGCCATCTCTGTATGGCTCCTATGAGGACTCAGGGTTTACCTTCTATCCTAATTATCTATCAACGTAATCAACCATTTTCTTTATACAACATCTAACCTTCTCATTATTTTTCTCACTAACATGCATGCTGGACACAACGTCTACCCCTACGGGCCCACTGCATCCCTCTACTATCTTTCACTTTTCCTTTTTAGAGAACATCATCAGCATTTCTTCACAATTAACTAGTTAAATACATATAACTCTCTCATGTAAACATTATCATCATTTTCTTTCGTCAAACATCATCGCTACTTATCTTAAAGCAATATCATCTTTTAAGTGCGACAAGTGAACATCCCATTTAAGAGGGGACTAAGTCTCTATGAGGTAGCATGCCTTCTCAGGCTACCAGTTCGTACTCAACAAAGGTTCCAGTGTGGTATCTTCACAAAGAGTCCTTCTTTAAGTAAAACCAGTAGGGAGCACCTTTAATAAGGTGCAAACTATATACAAGAAGTTCGGATCATGCACTGTTCATGATTTCAGCAGTTCTGGAAACTTTGTGCAAAAACTTGGAAAAATCAAACAAAAGCAAAACAATAGGGATCCCGGGTCAACAGAAGGATCCCCTTAAGAGTTAACCCTGGACGGGTTTTAGCAGCAAAAACAGCAGGGAAACAGTTAACTATTTACATGTTAAAGCATTATACAGGAACATCTACTCAAAACCACCCAGGAGGCAGCACCGGCGGGGGCAACCCCTTTGGGTATTGCGAGCCGCCCGGTACTGCATAAGGGGGTCTGTCGTCCCATCTGGGGGTCTGTGTACCCACAGTCTTCAGTTCTGCAGCGGTGCGGGCAGTAGACACGCTGGTCACTTGAGGAGGTGCCTGCGTGGCCACAACAGCGGTGGAGGTCATGACACGGCAAGTCGTGGTCTTCACAATGGTGCCTGTTGGGGTGACCACGGTGGTCTCAGTGGTAACCGTGGGCCGGTCACAAGGGGGCACCCTGGCCACGGGGGACAACTTTTCGGGCACCCTAGGCAAGGGGGTCATGGAACTGTGCCTCTTGTGGACGTTCAGGGCAAACCACCCCTTCTCCCCAAGGTGCCGGGTGTAAACGACATCATCCCCCGGATAAAGATCCCGGCCTGGGTGGCCCTCCCTAAGATGTGACTCTACATCTCGCCGGTTAACAAAAACTTCGGCATATAGACCCGGTTCCTTTATAAAGCCCCAGCCTCCACGGAGCTTAAAGTCAATGACGGTGCCCTGTCTGCGCGGGGCCTGCTGAGCAGCGGGATCCTTGCGGGCCCGGTCCTTAACCGCCAGGTCTTTTTGATGGTGAGCCTCCAGCCCGGCCTGGTACGTCTTCTCCTCCTCTTTCCACTGTTGCTCTAGCTGGACCCGGTATTCCTCCCAGCTTAAGGCCTGTACCATCTCCCCTTCCTGGGTCTCCACCCCGGGGAACCCCATAAGGTTAGAGCCCGGGTTCATCCAGCGACACACTGTGCGCTCTGCACGGACTTCACACAGCAGGGTGGTTGGCGCGTTCGGGGCCTTCATGCGGTGTTCCATGCCCGTGGCCTCTTCCCAGGGTAACAGGCGTTGGAGTCTATGGGTCCCGGGGAGAGGGGGCGCCGCAACAGGGCCTACTAGTAAGCCCTCGGCCGGTGGGACGGGGTCGGCGGACTCACCAGCCGATACAGAGGCCTTCTCCGCAGCAGATTCCTCCGGCGGTGTCGACGAGGGTCTCTGCGGCTGCTCCGGTGACGGTGCAGGAACCGACGCCTGAGGACCTTCTTCCGGCGCTGTCTGGTGCGGAGCCTGGGCCTTCATGTTCAGTTGGAGGAGTTGGTCGATCAGGCTCTCCATCTCGTACCGCAGAAGTCCAGTGCTGTCCATGGAGAACGGGCTGCCGTGCTCATCCGGGTAGTTGGGGGAGATTTCCACTTCAACCCCACTGTCGGGTTCGGAGCTGCTGGCCATAGCGTCCTCCACGTGGGTCACTTCCTGGTCTTTTTCCCGCTCTCTCCTTCGTGGGCGGTGTCGTTTTCTCGGTCTCCGCCCTCCATTGAGGATTAGGAGGCGGATCTCTGCTGCTGACGGACACGTCCTCACGGTGCAGAAATATTTAGACTGGGCGGCCATTGCTTTTCGCGCTTTTCAGCTTGCCTACGCCCACTCCACACCCCTCTTCTTCTCCTGCGCTCTCCTCAGCGCTATAATGGCGGCGGATTTTGGCGGTAAATGGCGCAGCACAGTCTTTGTAATAAAGTACAGTCCAAGCACAACAAATCACAGTTCCAAGGCACACATGACCTGATTCTTCAGGCTTAAGTAGATCCTGTTCGTGACGCCAAGTTGTAGCGCCCCCACTGCCCCAGGGCCGAGGGGTACCCGGTGCCTGGCCTCTGAGTCTCTGCTCCGGGGTTGTCACGGTAGCTAGGCCCGGTCCGTGACCCTGTCGTGGGGCGCACAGTGTAATAGGTATAACGGATGATGGTGATGAGGCTGTAGTGGTGCAGTGCAGTAAATAACGAGGACACCAGGTTGCAGTCTCTTTACCTCTTTACTGAAGATCTCTGGGTCCTCAGTCCAGAATATGGTTCACCAGGCTGCGCAAGTCCGGCCGGTCCAATGGCACCTCCAGAGTTCTCTTCACAGGTGGAAATCGGTGCCTTCCTTCTAGCGCTATGTGTTGCGGTCCTTCCCTGCTGTGCTTACGGAAAGTCCCCACAACTGTTGTGTCTGTTTCTTAAGTTCCCTCACAACTCAATTAGATGATGTTCTGCTAATTCTCCGTCCCTCCCTGGTGTTCTGGTTGGGACGGCACCCGTTTGACAGGTAGGCTCGGAGCTCTTCCGGGACCCTAGAGTCGCCCCTCTCCACAAGTTGCCCCCCAAGACTGCATAGGTGATTTAAGTTAGACAGCCCGCCTCAGACTGACTGTCCTGCCGCTGTTTGAAGTATTGCTTGAAGCTGAATGTTATTATACTCCCTCGGCGTTCCGGCCACCGGTAGTGCGCCTCAGTAGGATGTTGCCTCGGTCTTACAGCACGACCCCTACTGGTATTTCTCCTTTTGCGTGATCTCGTTTCTCACTCAGCACAATCTATCTCTCTTCTAGTCCTTCCTTGGGCACCGCCGCTACCCGGAGCAGGCACGGTCCCGTTACGTTCGTTCAAGTTGCCAAGCCTCTGTCAGGATCCCACCCCTGACAGAGACCCTACTGTATCTTCCCCCCACAACACCCTCTGCCACAAGGTGTTGCCTGGTTCCAACCCAGTCAGCTTTCTGATCTAACTTCCTGCCTGACCCCCAGTTTACCCACTATGGTGGGGAGTGGCCTAATGAATAGAACCCTTAGCTCCCCCCGGAGGCCCGACTGTGAAATGTATTGGTGTCTGTGATACCTGATCAGATGAACTCCTTCAGTGCCATCAGACGTACCATAGCTCCCCTTAGTGGCGGAGCCACAGTACTGCAACGACCAGGACTCTGGGGCGCTGCATATATATTCTGTATTTATATTTAATTCAGCGCGATATATGTGAAAAGCCGGTAATTCAATTGCCGGCTTTTCATTTCTCCTTCACAAACCCGACAGGATATGAGACATGGTTTACATACAGTAAACCATCTCATATCCCTTTTTTTTGCATATTCCACACTACTAATGTTAGTAGTGTGTATGTGCAAAATGTGGGTGCTGTTGCTTGTAAAATAAAGGGTTAAATGGCGGAAAAAATTGGCGTGGGCTGCCGTGCAATTTTCTCCACCAGAGTGGTAAAGCCAGTGAATGAGGGCAGATATTAATAGCCTAGAGAGGGTCCATGGTTATTGTCCCCCACTGGCTACAAACATCTGCCCCCAGCCACCCCAGAAAAGGCACATCTGGAAGATGCGCCTATTCTGGCACTTGGCCACTCTCTTCGCACTCCCGTGTAGCAGTGGGATATGGGGTAATGAAGGGTTAATGTCACCTTGCTATTGTAAGGTGACATTATGTCACGGGGAGACTAGGTGAGTGAGAGCTAATAGCCCGGGCCCCTGCAATTTCCCTCAGACTAGGGAAATCCTGACTGACCCTCTACCTGGAGTTTACACTGATGGTGTGCATGTCCAGGCCTCGACCCTCGCCCTGTCTCCTGTTTCAACCCTAGGCTGAAAACCTTCGCCCACCACCCAGTGAAGATGTAATTCACCAATACCCACAGTTAGAAAAGACAAGGATAAAGGAAAATATACACCTCGCCGCAGACACTCAGGAATACACTATAAATGTGCAGGGCAATATAAATACAAATATAGGAAGGAATAAATAAGACAAAGGAAAATACACCACCAGCAATGACTCCCCAGCAATAAGCTCTCCACTCCAGACCGAGATAACAACGCACAAGACAGAAGCTATAATCGGCGACGCCCAATGATCAGGAGAGCTATTTAAAGGCAATGGGCATGGCCCAGCTTCCAATCCGAGGATCAGGTAAATTAACCCCGGAACAGCTAGATAAAATCTAGCCGACGCCAATGAGCAAATAGTGGTCAAAAGCGGAATTACCGCTGTCTGTCGAACGACCTGGTCTGAACAGCGTCTGACATGACAGTACCCCGCCTTCTACGAGGGACCCCAGGGCCCTCACGGCTTATAGGACCCGGCTTGTCTGGATGGCGACGATGAAAAAACCTGACCAGCCGATCCACATGAATGTCCGAGGCTGGTACCCAGGACCTCTCCTCAGGCCCATAACCACGCCAGTGTACCAAGTACTGTAAAGTGCGGCGCACTACACGAGAGTCAACCACCTTGGAGACTTCAAACTCCAAATTACCATCCACTAAGACTGGAGGTGGCATAGGCGCCGCGTCCACAGAACCCACCACCTTCTTTAGAAGAGATCTGTGGAACACATTGTGTATCTTATACACCGTAGGGAGCTCCAATCGGTACACTACTGGGTTAATGACGGCGGTGACCCTAAATGGACCAATAAACCGTGGACCCAATTTAAGGGACGGTATTTTGAGTCTTATGTTTTTTGTGGATAACCACACCCAGTCATCCACACTCAGGTCCGGACCTGGCACACGCCTACTGTCAGCCACACGTTTGTACCTAGCACCCACACTCAACAGGCGCTGTTTAACTCTCCTCCAGACTGATGACAATTGTGCTCCTAACTGGTCCTCCTCCGGAACGCCGGAAGAGCCCCTCTGACTCAAAGTACAAAATTGAGGATGTAGCCCGTAAACACAAAAAAACGGAGACTCCCCAGACGACTCCTGGCGGTGATTATTGATGGCAAACTCAGCCAAAGGAAGAAAGGTAGACCACTCCTCCTGGTTATCAGAGACAAAGCAGCGTAAGTACTGTTCCAAATTTTGGTTCATACGCTCCGTCTGACCATTTGACTGAGGATGAAACACCGAAGAATGAGACAACTTGATCCCCAGCCGTGAGCAAAATGCTTTCCAAAATTTTGCCACAAACTGACACCCCCTATGAGACACAATGTCAGACGGAACCCCATGAAGTCTGACCACCTCCTGCACAAATACGTGAGCCAGAGTCTCAGAGAAACACAAAGTGCGACATTTTAGAAAACCGATCAACAATCACCAAGATGACCGTGTTCCCAGCTGATGGGGGGAAATCAGTGATGAAATCCATGGAGATTTCCGTCCACGGCTTACTAGGTACTTCAAGAGGAAGTAGTGTGCCAACAGGACGGGAGCGGGGCGTCTTAGCCCTAGCGCACGTGATACAAGCTGACACATATGAGACCACGTCCTGTCGGATCTTGGGCCACCAAAACCAACGTGACACCAACTCCAAGGTACCTCTAACCCCTGGGTGGCCAGCCAGGACAGCATCATGATGCTCCGCCAAAACCTTTAAGCGGAGATGAAGCGGTACAAAATATTTGTTGATGGGAAGCTCAGATGGTACCTCCTCCTGAGCCTCGGCAATCTCAGCCTCAACCTCGGTAGTGAGAGCCAAAACCACCCTTTTGGAGGATGGGTACTGGATCCTCCCGAGGTTCTCCCCCCGGATAACACCTGGACAGAGCATCCGCCTTATTGTTTTCAGACCCAGGTCTATAAGTGACAACAAAATTGAACCGCGTGAAAAACAATGCCCAGCGAGCCTGCCTGGGGGACAGACGCTTGGCTGACTCCAAATACAGCAGATTCTTATGATCGGTAATAACAGTTACCTGATGTACTGACCCCTCCAAGAAGTGTCGCCATTCCTCAAAGGCCAACTTAATTGCCAACAACTCCCTGTTGCCGATATCGTAGTTACGTTCGGCGGACGACAGTTTCTTGGAGAAATAGGCGCACGGACGCAAACCACTCAAAGATGAGCCTTGAGATAGTACCACCCCCACACCAACCTTAGACGCATCGACTTCCACAACAAAGGGTTTTGATACGTCTGGCTGCACAAGAATGGGGGCTGAAACAAAACTGTTCTTAAGGAATTCAAATCCGCGCACAGCAGCCTCAGGCCAAACGGAGAATTTGGTACCCTTTTTAGTCATGTCAGTTAGCGGTTTAGCAATGATGGAAAAATCCTTGATAAATTTCCTATAGTAGTTAGAAAACCCAAGGAACCGCTGAAGTGCTTTCAGGTTATCAGGACGTTCCCAATGCAGCACCGCTTGCACCTTAGCGGCGTCCATTTTAAAACCAGAAGCAGACACAATATAACCCAAGAAAGGCAACTCTTGAACAGAAAATACACATTTCTCAAGTTTAGCATACAGCTTAATCTCTCTGAGAAGCTGTAACACCTGCCTGACATGATCTAAATGAGCAACACGGTCGCAAGAATATATGAGAATGTCATCTAGGTACACGATAACGAGTTTCCCCAAAACATGCGAGAATACATCATTGATGAAATGTTGGAACACTACAGGTGCGTTAGTAAACCCAAATGGCATCACCAAATTTTCAAAATGACCCTCAGGGGTATTAAAAGCCGTCTTCCACTCATCACCTTGACGAACTCTTATGAGGTTGTACGCCCCCCTGAGGTCAAGCTTGGTAAACCACTTAGCACCTGCCACCTTGTTGAACAAATCTGGTATCAGAGGCATAGGGTATTGATCACGAACCGTAATGTTCTTCAACTCCCTGAAATCCAAACACGGGCGTAATCCGCCATCTTTCTTCTTCACGAAGAAGAACCCTGCTGCCACCGGCGAGGATGACGGCCTGATGTGCCCTTTGCTCAAGCTTTCAGCAATGTAATCTTTTAACGCTTGTCTCTCCGGACCGGAGATGTTAAACATCCTTGCTTTAGGCAATTTGGCCCCTGGTTTAAACCTGATAGAACAGTCATAGGGACAATGTGGCGGCAACTCTGAACAACCCTTCTCAGAGAACACATCCACAAAATCCAGAAGTGACTCCGGAACGCTTGGTCACCACAGCAACACATGTGGCCAGGCAATTCTCCTGGCAGAACTCGCTCTACTGAATTATGTCCTGAGTTTTCCAGTCAATTACCGGGTTGTGCATAGACAACCAAGGAAAACCAAAAACCACCTGAGCAGGAAGATTCCTGAGCACCTTACATGTAACCCGCTCAGAATGTAGAACTCCAATGTGCAGTTTCACCTCAGCCACAAATTCAGTAATCTCCCCCTGAGAGAGAGGAGCAGCATTGATGGTGACCACGCGGATAGGATGAGACAGTTTTTCAATCCTAAAACCTGCTGTGCGCGCAAACTCCTCATCAATGAGATTTGTGGCTGAACCACTATCCACAAAAACAGTAATTGGCAGCTCACTGCCAGCGATAAAAACCTTAGCAGGGAGCATGCATTGAGAAACCACCATGAAGGATATACATAAGCTCAGATTGGTCTCCTCCACACCCTCTGAGCTTAGAAGTTTTCCACTGTTGCGTTTTTCTTAGACAGCAGAGGACAGATGTTAATAACATGACCAGTTTTACCACAGTAAAAACAGGCTCCCTGCTTCCTGAGCTCAGGGACTGGACGCTTTACATGTGACACCCCTGCGATTTGCATGGGCTCCGTGGGCTCACCTGCAGCAACCTCACGTGAACCTAAACCCTCTCCCATAGGCGGTGTCTCAAGCTCCCCCTGACGCAAACGGCGATCAATGCGGACAACCAGACTCATAGCGGAATCTAGAGAAGTAGGAGTCTCGTATATCAGAAGGGCTTTTTTAACCCTTCCAGAAATCCCATGAATAAAGTGACTCCACAATGCTGGATCATTCCATTGTGTATCGATCGCCCAGCAACGAAATTCAGAACAGTAATCCTCTGCAACTCGCTCCCCCTGGCGAATAGAGCGTATCTTAGACTCTGCTAGAGCCATTCTGTCAGGTTCATCATATATTTTTCCAAGAGAGGAAAAGAAACTCTCCACTGAGTCAAATGCAGCAGAATCAGATGGCATGCTTGGGGATCCCCGCTTAACAATGACAACACCAGGCCCACACGCTGAGCCTCATTACCCGAGAAGATCGGGCGCATACGGAAATATAGTTTGCAAGCTTCACGAAAAGAAACAAATTTACTGCATTCCCCAGCAAATTTTTCAGGCAAAGGAAATTTAGGCTCAGCTACTCTTCCTGTCGCTCCAGCTTGCACATTAGATACTGCTAGTCCCTGTTGCTGTACTGCCCCCCTCAACTCAGTGACCTATAGGGACAGCGCCATGGGACCCATGACAAACACAAAAAAAAGAAGCCCCTTTTTTTTTTTTTTTTTTGGGGCCAATTATAATGTCACGGGGAGACTAGGTGAGCGAGAGCTAATAACCCGGGCCCCTGCAATTTCCCTCAGACTAGGGAAATCCTGACTGACCCTCTACCTGGAGTTTACACTGATGGTGTGCATGTCCAGGCCTCGACCCTCGCCCTGTCTCCTGTTTCAACCCTAGGCTGAAAACCTTCGCCCACCACCCAGTGAAGATGTAATTCACCAATACCCACAGTTAGCACAGACAAGGATAAAGGAAAATATACACCATGCCGCAGACACTCAGGAATACACTATAAATGTGCAGGGCAATATAAATACAAATATAGGAAGGAGTAAATAAGACAAAGGAAAATACACCACCAGCAACGACTCTCCAGCAACCAGCTCTCCACTCCAGACCGAGATAACAACGCACAAGACAGAAGCTATAATCGGCGACGCCCAATGATCAGGAGAGCTATTTAAAGGCAATGGGCATGGCCCAGCTTCCAATCAGAGGATCAGGTAAATTAACCCCGGAACAGCTAGATAAAATCTAGCCGACGCCAATGAGCAAATAGTGATCAAAAGCGGAATAACCGCTGACTGTCGAACGACCTGGTCTGAACAGCGTCCGACATGACACATTAAGCCAGATTAATAATGGAGAGGCGTCAATTATGACACCTATCCATTATTAATCCAATAGTACGAAATGGTTAATAAAACACACACACATTATTACAAAGTCCTTTAATGAAATAAAGACACAGGCTGTTGTAATATTTTATTATTCTCTTAATCCAGCTGAAGACCCTCGTTCTGTAACAAAGTAAAAATAAAAAATCAACAATATCTCATACCTTCCGATGATCAGTCATATAAACTTGAGCGTGGGAACTTTTACCAGGCTCCAGTTCATGAGGACATCCAGCAGAGGGGGCCTCACTGCAACTCAAGGTAACTACAGGTCACCCTGCACTCCATTCATTCCCGGGGTTTTTACAACCACAAGCACTGCTTTAGCACAGCTCCTGGCTGTAATATGCTTTAACCCCTTCAGATGGATTTACTTCGTGGGACGTGACTGATCATTAAAGGACTTTGTAATAATGTGTGTGTGTTTTATTAACCATTTCGTACTATTGGATTAATAATGGATAGGTGTCATAATTGACGCCTCTCCATTATTAACCTGGCTTAATGTCACCTTACAATAGCAAGGTGACATTAACCCTTCATTACCCCATATCCCACCACTACACGGGAGTGGGAAGAGAGTGGCCAAGTGCCAGAATAGGCATATCTTCCAGATGTGCCTTTTCTGGGGTGGCTGGGGGCAGATGTTTGTAGCCAGGGGGGGCCAATAACCATGGACCCTGTCTAGGCTATTAATATCTGCCCTCAGTCACTGGCTTTACCACTCTGGTGGAGAAAATTGAGCGGGAGCCCACGCCAATTTTTCCGCCATTTAACCCTTTATTTTACAAGCTACAGCGCCCAAATTTTGCACATACACACTACTAACATTAGTAGTGTGGAATATGCAAAAAAAAAGGGATATGAGATGGTTTACTGTATGTAAACCATGTCTCATATCCTGTCGGGTTTGTGAAGGAGAAATTAAAGACCGGCAATTGAATTACCGGCTTTTCTATAGAACACTGCTGCGTATTTCTCGCAAGTCACTGTCACTGGAAGACTAGGTGTGCGAGAGCTAATAACCCGGGCCCCTGCAATTTCCCTCAGACTAGGGAAATCCTGACTGACCCTCTACCTGAAGTTTACACTGATGGTGTGCATGTCCAGGCCTCGAACCTCACCCTGTCTCCTGTTTCAACCCTAGGCTGAAACCTTCGCCCACCACCCAGTGAAGAGGTAATTCACCAATACCCACAGTTAGCACAGACAAGGATAAAGGAAAATATACACCACGCCGCAGTCACTCAGGAATACACTATAAATGTGCAGGGCAAAATAAATACAAATATAGGAAGGAGTAAATAAGACAAAGGAAAATACACCACCAGCAACGAATCTCCAACAACCAGCTCTCCACTCCAGACCGAGATAACAACGCACAAGACAGAAGCTATAATCAGCGACACCCAATGATCAGGAGAGCTATTTAAAGGCAATGGGCATGGCCCAGCTACCAATCCGAGGATCAGGTAAATTAACCCCGGAACAGCTGGATAAAATCTAAGCCAATGAGCAAATAGTGGTCAAAAGCGGAATTACCGCTGTCTGTCGAACGACCTGGTCTGAACAGCGTCCGACATGACAGTCACACTGCTGGTCCGTGTGTAATCCGTATTTTTCTCGCCCCCATAGACTTTCATTGGTGATTTTTTTTTGCGCAATACGGTGACAAACGCAGCATGCTGCGATTTTGTACAGCCGTAGAAGACCATATAATACGGATCAGTAAAATACGGCTGATAGGAGCTGGGCCATAGAGAATCATTGGGCCGTGTGTTGTGCGTATTTTACGGGTGTATTTTCTGCGCTCATACGTCCGTAAAACTCGCCAGTGTGACGCCGGCCTAACAGTCTATTCAGTAGGACTATCAGCTGTGTATCCACCAGACTTCTGCACAACACAACTGATGGTCCCAACCCCATTTATAAGGCAAGAAATTATTAAACCTGACAGGGCACACCTGTGAAGTGAAAACCATTCCCGGTGACTACCTCTTGAAGCTCATCAAGAGAATGCCAAGAGTGTGCAATGCAGTCATCAAAGCAAAATGTGGCTACTTTAAAGAACCTAGAATATAAGACATAATTTCAGTTGTTTCACCCTTTTTTTAAGTATATAATTCCACATGTGTTAATAAATAGTTTTGATGCCTTCAGTGTGAATGTACGATTTTCATAGTCATGAAAATACAGAAAAATCTTTAAATGAGAAGGTGTGTCCAAACTTTTGGTCTGTACTGTATATGGGGGAGCCATGATGTATATATATGAGGGGCCAGGATGGATTTATGGGAGGGGCAGGACAAGAGACCAGGATGCATATATATGGGCGGCCAGGATGCATATATGGGGTGGCTAGGATGGATATATGGAGGGGGCAGGATGGATATATATGAGGAGGCCAGAATGCATATATGGGGTCCAGGATGGATATATGGTGAGGGGCAGGACAAGGGACCAGGCTGGATATATGGGGAGCCAGGGTGCATAAATATGGTACAGCCAGGATGCATATGTATGGAGGGTCAAGATAGATTTATGGGGGAGGGGGGCAGGACAAGGGAACAGGATGCATATGGAGCGCCCCCAGACGCAGGGCAGTGGGGTACTCGGTACAGGGTCCCTCGGTCTCGGTTCTGGGGATGTCACGGTGGCCCGACCCGGCTAAGGGGCGCCCAATTAAAGGTGATGAGAGTTTGTCAAGTGTTCTTGACGCCACCTGTGGTGTTCCGTCAGGGTGACCGACGCTGCTTAGGGGTTCGCTGGGGTGATCTTATGGCAGCTAGATGGTATAACTTCCCACAGGTGAAGTATGTCCCCAGGGCTTCCCAGTAAGATGGATGGCGATGGTGTAAGTCGCAGTAAATAACGAGGACACAAGGTTGCAGTCTCTTTACCTTTTACTGTAGACTTCAGCGTCCACAGTCCAGAGTACCGTTCACAGGGCTGGCTGAGTCCGGCCGGTCCGAAGGCACATCCAGAGTTCCCTTTGCATGTGGAAATCAGTAGCCTTCCTACTAGCACCTGTGTGTTGTAGTACCTCCCTGCTGAGCACCACAGGATAGTCCTCACAACTGTCGTGAATGTTCCTGATGTTCTCTCTCTCTCTGTCCCCATATGATATGGATAGGACAAATCCATATCTTACTGTGATACCTGGTCAGGTGAACTCTTTTAGTACAATCAGACGTACCATCACTCCCCCTGGTGGGAGAGCGACAACACTGCACGACCAGGACTCTGGGGCGCTGCACTTATATATATATATATATATATATATATATATATATATATATATATATAGGGGCAGGATGGATATATGTGGGGGGGGGCAGGTTGCATATATGTGGGGTCAGGATGGATATATGGGGGGCAGTACATGAGACCAGGAAGCGTATATATGGGGGCAGGTTGCATATATATGGGGAAGCCAGGACAGGGGACCAGGAAGGATATATGGGGGTCCAGGAGAGATATATGGTGGGGCTGGACAAGGGACATATGAGGGCCATTTTGTATAGCTTGGGAAACAGGACGGATATCTAGAGGCCAGGCTGGACAAGGGAAATAGGGGGCCAGGCTGCGGCATAATATAAAATAAAGGGGGCCAGGCTGGGGAATATTATAAAATATAGGGGGCCAAGCTGGGTGAGATTATTAAATAAAGGGGGCCAGGATGAGGGGCTTAATTACTGTTTGGGGGCCAGAATGAGGAAAATGCTATATTAAAAAGTATAGATATAAACACTGGCGCTCAGCAAATGACTGACCCAAGGGTAAGATTTGTATAAAGAGCTGCTGGTGATTGAAGCAGGTTCTGTGTATACCTGCTAGAAAGCAAAGCCTAAAAAAACAAGAATATATCACCGCGCTACTCCATACATGTGTAAAGCCAAATTGTGAAGATGTTAAATATGCAAATGAAAAGAAACTTACTGCGGTTAGGCCAAAAGGACGGATCTGATGAGTGGTACTTAGTTTAGTGAGGTGATGATCCCAACAATTGGTGGGAGAGGGTATGATTTCCCCTATGAGGAAAAAAAAAAGGGAGTTTTGCTGTCACCCACAAGACTTTTAATATGAACAGTAAAGAGTACTGATGTGTTCGTAGTTGTACTTACTGAATTGCCTTGCAGTGGCCATTACTAGGGGCAACCTAACAGGATACTATATCCACATCTGAATAACAGCATATTCACACATTATTAATGGATTCGCCACCAACTATCCACCACTATCGATCTTCTTGCGGTCACACCACCTCAAGGCAATTCAGTAAGTACAACTACGAACACATCAGTACTAGGGTTGCGCGACTTTGACTTTTTTAGGATCGAGGCGGGTTTCGCGAAACCCTACTTTGTCAAGAGTCGAGTGAAATCGGCTGATTATCGAGCAAAGTCGGGGGTCAACCGAAACACGAAACCCAATGTAAGTCAATGGGGAGCAAAGTCGGCAGTGAGTGGAGGACAGGAAAACACCTACAGTGCCCATTTTAATGTCAAAAACATCAATTTGTGTCACTTAAGCTTGTGAATCTTAATTTACCTTATAATAATAGTTAGGCATTGAAAATTGGGGGTCACTTGGCTAAATTTGAGGGGGGGTAGGGCTGGCTCAAGTTATCCGTGGGCCCAGGAAACGCGGACTACGTCACGGCGGTGGAGCAGGGAGAGGTCAGTATTTCAACTTTGCAAGTGCTGTGATCCTGAGCAAGCAGGGGGGGCACACTCGTTCGCATTGCCACTGTAACAGGGCCCCTCAAAGTACGGCGTAGTGTTTGACGGCAGGGGCGCCTCCCACCGGCAGAGACACTTTTGCGTACTATGAGGGGCCCTGTGACAGTGACGTCGCCAACGAGTATGCCCTCCCCACCTGATGAAGGAACCTGCACTTTCATCTGCGCCTTCCTCTTTGTCCACGTGTAAGGTGGTATAGTATGCAGGAAGGGGAACTGTTGTGAATTCCGTTCTTGGGCTTCCTCCTGTGGTTGTGAATGGCACTTTTGGGAGTTCTGCCCTTGGGCTCCCTCTGGTGGGTTTGAGTGGAACTGCTGCTCCTGGAGTTTGGCCTGGCAGCTGACTTCACTAATCGGCTCCCTTGGCCTTGGTATTTAACAGGGCACTGGTCTGTAATTCATGCCAGCTGTCAATGTTCTTCTAGGTTAGACTCAGTCTTCTCCTTGGATTTCTCTGATGGCCTGTCCATGTCAGGATAAGATAAGTTCTTGCTAGTTCTTGTACTTACTGTTCAGTTTAAAGTTATGTCTCTTTTTGTCCAGCTTGTCATTATGAAACATTCAGGCTAGCTGTAAGCTCTGGGGAAGCAGAGTTGCCCCTCCACACCGTGAGTCGGTGTGGAGGTTATTTTTGTAATCTCTGCGTGGATTTTTAGGTTCTATATACTGACCGCACAGTGCCCTTTCCTATTTCTGTCTATCTAGTCAGAGTTGGCCTCCTTTGCTAAAATCTGTTTTCATCCCTGCGTTTGTCATTTCCCTCTCCACTCACAGTCAATATATGTGGGGGGCTATCTTTCCTTTGGGGAATTTCTCTGAGGCGAGATAGTTTTCTATTTCCATCTTTAGGGGTAGTTAGTTCTTAGGCTGTGAAGAGGCGTCTAGGGAGTGACAGGAACGTCCCACGGCTATTTCTAGTATTTGTGTTAGGATTAGGGATTGCGGTCAGTAAAGCTACCACCTCCTCAGAGCTTGTTCATGATCTATTTTACCCACCAGGTCATATCAGTGCTGCTCCGTACCCACCAGGTCATATCAGTGCTGCTCCGTACCCACCAGGTCATTTCAGTGCTGCGCCGTACCCACCAGGTCATATCAGTGCTGCTTCGTTCCCACCAGGTCATATCAGTGCTGCTCCGTTACCACCAGGTCATAACAGGGAACTTGAATTTCAGCAGGGTCAGATTCTGGCTGTGTAGAGTGCAAGGGGAATGTAGTGTTCTGGGTCAATGTACCAGCAGACTCATGTAGCACTGGCTGGGCAATGGGCAGGATGAGGAGGAAACACAGATATAGGCCCAAATAATAAAGTGGGCAAAATGCAGTTCAAAATTGGTAACAGGACTAACCAGGCGACATTGCTTTGTTCAGTGGAGGACAACTGTAATAAGAGGCAGACACAGTTAGTAGGCCCAAATAATAAAGTGGGCCAAATAAAGTTCAAAATTGTTAACAGGAGTAAACAGGCGGCACTGCTTTGTTCAGTGGAGGAGAACACCAAGGAGCGTCAGACACCGTTAGTAGGCCCAACCAAACTAGTATCCCAAATTCAGTTTCATCTTAAAAATATAGGCCGAAAGCCTGAAGATTGAAGCTCAGGAAAAAAAAACAGGAGAACACCAAGGAGCGGCAGACACCGTTAGTAGGCCCCAACCAAACTAGTATCCCAAATGCAGTTTCATATTAAAAATATAGGCCGAAAGCCTGAAGATTGAAGCTCAGCTCTGTTCAGTGGAGAACACCAAGGAGAGGCAGACACCGTTAATAGGGCCCAACCAAACTAGGAGTCCAAATGCATTTTAAAATCTGATATAGGCCGAAAGCCTGAAGATTGAAGCTCAGGAAAAAAAAACAGGAGAACACCAAGGAGAGGCAGACACCGTTAGTAGGGCCCAACCAAACTAGTAGACCAAATGCATTTTAAAATCTGATATAAGCCGAAAGCCTGAAGATTGAAGCTCAGGAAAAAAAAACAGGAGAACACCACGGAGCGGCAGACACCGTTAGTAGGCCCCAACCAAACTAGTAGGCCAAATGCAGTTTAAAATCTGATATAGTCCGAAAGCCTGAAGATTGAAGCTCAGGAAAAAAAACCAGGAGAACACAAAGGAGCGGCAGACACCGTTAGTAGGCCCCAAGCAAAGTAGTAGGCCAAATGCAGTTTAAAATCTGATATAGGCCGAAAGCCTGAAGATTGAAGCTCAGCTTTGTTCAGTGGAGGACAACACCAAGGAGCGGCAGACACCGTTAGTAGGCCCAACCCAACTAGTAGCCCCAATGCAGTTTTCAAATTCCTATAGATTGAAAACCTGACAATGAAAGCTCAGCTTTTTTCAGAGGAGGACAGCTGTATTAAGTGGCGCAGACAGACACAGGTAGTAGGCCTTAAACAAAAAATTTGGCTCAATGCAGTTTAAAAAAGGTTACGGGGTACACAGGCAGCATTGGTGTGGTCAGCGGAGGACGATTGGAAGGATTGGCGCAGACTTACTAGGCCTAAAATAAAAAAGTAGGCTCTATGCAGGTTTACATAGGTTACAGGGGTACACAGGAAGCATTGGTGTGGTCAGCAGAGGACGATTGCAAGGAGGGACCGCTGACAGACTTACTAGGCCTAAAATAAAAAAGTAGGCTCTATGCAGGTTTAAATAGGTTACAGGGGTACACAGGCAGCATTGGTGTGGTCAGCGGAGGACGATTGGAAGGAGTGGCGCAGACTTACTAGGCCTAAAATAAAAAAGTAGGCTCTATGCAGGTTTAAATAGGTTACAGGGGTACACAGGCAGCATTGGTGTGGTCAGCGGAGGACGATTGCAAGGAGGGACCGCAGACAGACTTACTAGGCCTAAAATAAAAAAGTAGGCTCTATGCAGGTTTAAATAGGTGGGAGAGGGGCGATGCTAGGGTCCTGGAAGAGCTCCAGGCCTTCCCGTCATACGGGTGCGTCCTATCCATATCATCTGGGGGACGGAGAAGAACATCAGAACAGACATAAGTTGTGGGAAATAACATCAGAAACAGACACAACAGTTGTGAGGACTATCCCGTGGTGCTCAGCAGGGAAGTACTACAACACACAGGCGCTAGAAGGTAGGCACAGATTTCCACCCGCAAAGGGAACTCTGGAGGTGCCATCGGACTGGCCGGTCTCAGACAGCCCTGTTAACCGTACTCTGGATTGAGGACCTTGAAGCCTTCAGTAAAGAGGTAAAGAGACTGCAACCCTGTGTCCTCGTTATTCATCGCGACCTGCACCACGCACCTATCACCTACACCTTTCATTGGACGCCCCTTAGCAGGGTCACGGACCGGGTCTAGCCACCATGACAACCCCAGAACTGAGACAGAGAGGCCCGGTACTGAGTACCCCGCGGTCCTGCGTCTGGGGGCGCTCCAAACTTGGCGTCACGAACAGGATCTACTTAAGCCTGAAGAATCAGGTCATGTGTGCCTTGGAACTGTGATTTATTGTGCTTGAACTGTGACTTATTACAAAGACTGTGGATTGCCACTTGCCGCCAAAAGTTCCCGCCAAAATCGCCGCCATTGCAGCGCCACGGGGAGTGCAGAAGAAGAAGGGCGTGCCATGGGAGGAGACTATCCAAGAGGCGCCAAAAGTGGCGACCGCCCCCTCCGACTACTGCTGCGAGATGACAACCTGCCTAGAAGCCGAGGAGAACCGCCCCCTGATTTGCAACGGTGGGAACGAGAGGAAGAAGAAGCTACGCCCTCAGAAAATGGAGGAGCAATGTGCATGTGCCACCGAAGATCCCGGAGCAGGGATGGAGACCAGCGAGTCCCAGGGCGACGGCGAAGTGATCCCGGCCTGTCCTCGAATACCGGAGACGGACCCGGACCCGCTGCAGCTGGAGGACCCGGGCCTCTTGGAGCCACCGGCGGCGGAGCCGAGCCAGCCCATCTTGAATGTAGAGCCAGCCGATGCGAAGCAATGGAGGTCAGAGCCGTGTCCGGAGACTGCCCTGGAAGAACCGCGGTCCGGGCTGCAGCCGATTCCAGTGTCCTTGTCAAGGGAACCGATTGACATCGGTGGAATCACATCAGACGCAGGTATGGAAAGCGTCCCTGCTCCCCCGACCGATCCTGCTCCCGCGACCGCTCCCCAGCCCGACAATAACCGAGTTTTCACTGCCGAGCTAGTAATACTGACCCGAGGCACCATGGAGAAGCTGGTGGCCCCGTTACCAACAACGATGGGGACACCGCTAGATGTGAGCTCAGAAGGGGTGACCTTCCAGTGGGACACCCCACAGATTGGGCCGGATGGGGCCAGGCAGGAGGGCCTCAGCACTGCTGCGCTCACCTGGGAACAGTATAAGCAATGCTTAATTCGACAATGGCAGAACCAAAAAGGGAACGAACCAAATGACTCACCGAGGGTACAGAGACCAAAGACTGAACACAATAGGAGGAACTCGGTCAAGCAGGGGACTGTACTAGCCTTTCACCCGAAGCAGGGTTGGGGCTCTATACAAGAACCGGGACTGCCAACAGAAATCTTCTTTACCAGCTACAATGTGAGAACCCTGACCCGCAATCGATATGACAATCAGCTACCATGTAAAGGGGACCAGGTGACCTACATTCGCCACCGGAGTGCACAGGGGTGGTGCGCCCGGGATGTCCAACGATGCGAGCCAGTGGTAGCGCCACCTGCTGTTCCGACTATGATTAACCCGGATTTGACCAATGCCCCTACTGTTGCCACAGTGTGTATTATCGCCGCTACTGAACTTGCGACCACAGCTGATATTCGAATCCAGACACCGGGTGATCTGACCGTATCTGGGAGACCAACCAATCATACTGATTCTGCATCCGCCGAGGACAGAGAACCGCAACCTTCCCGGCCGGTGAGCGCTCGTCACCAATTGATGCAGTGTAACCTTCTGTGAGGATAAACCTCGGAACCACGAGTATGTAAATAGTTAACTGTTTGTCCTTTTGTGCTTTTCTGCTGCTATAACCCGACCAGGGTTATCTCTTAAAGGGATCCCTTAGTTGACCCGGGATCCCTATTTTGCCTTTTTGTTTTGTTTACCACTGTTTTAAAGACTGCCGAGTCATGGGCGGTGAATGGTTCACAAACTGCTTTGTAAATAGTTCGCACCCTCTTAAGGGTGCCCTCTACTGGTTTTACAAGAAAGAACTCTTTGCGAAGAAACTGTTTTTATCAGCCTGAAATTCCTGAAGAACCCGGGGAGATGGCAGAAAGAATCACCCCCTCCTTCAGAATGCCAAGCTCAAGGACCCCAGGGGAATCAGGCAAAAAACTCCTAGAGAGGGCATCAGCCTTTACATAATTAGAACCCGGAAGATACGAGACAACAAAATCAAAACGGGAGAAAAACAGGGACCATCGGGCCTGTCTAGGATTCAGCCGTTTGGCAGACTCGAGGTAAATCAGATTCTTATGATCGGTCAAGACCACAATACGGTGTTTAGCCCCTTCAAGCCAATGTCGCCACTCCTCAAATGCCCACTTCATAGCCAACAACTCACGATTACCGACATCATAATTGCATTCCGCAGGCGAAAACTTTCGAGAGAAGAAGGCACACGGTTTCATCAAGGAACCATCAGAATTACTCTGAGACAAAATGGCCCCTGCCCCAATCTCAGAAGCATCAACCTCAACCTGAAAAGGAAGAGAAACATCCGGCTGACGCAACACAGGGGCAGAAGTAAATCGGCGTTTAAGCTCCTGAAAGGCAGAAACGGCCGCAGAGGACCAATTCGTCACATCAGCGCCTTTCTTCGTCAAATCGGTCAGGGGTTTAACCACACTGGAGAAGTTGGCAATGAAACGGCGATAAAAATTAGCAAAGCCCAAAAATTTCTGAAGGCTCTTCACAGATGTGGGCTGGATCCAATCATGAATGGCCTGAACCTTAACTGGATCCATTTCTATAGATGAAGGAGAAAAATGAAGCCCAAAAAAGAAACCTTCTGTACTCCAAAGAGGCATTTAGACCCCTTCACAAACAAGGCATTATCACAAAGGATCTGAAATACCATCCTGACTTGTTTCACATGAGACTCCCAATCATCCGAAAAAATCAAAATATCATCCAAATATACAATCATGAATTTATCAAGATAATTCCGAAATATATCATGCATGAAGGACTGAAACACAGATTGAGCATTAGAGAGTCCGAATGGCATCACAAGATATTCAAAATGGCCCTCGGGCGTATTAAACGCAGTCTTCCATTCGTCGCCCTGCTTAATACGAACAAGATTATATGCCCGTCGAAGGTCAATCTTAGTAAACCAACTAGCCCCCTTAATCCTAGCAAACAAATTAGAGAGCAAAGGCAAAGGGTATTGGAATTTGACCGTGATCTTATTCAAGAGGCGATAATCAATACAGGGTCTCAAGGAGCCATCCTTCTTGGCAACAAAAAGGAAACCTGCTCCCAATGGAGAAGAAGATGGCCGAATATGCCCCTTCTCCAAAGACTCCTTAACATAACTCCGCATGGCGGCATGTTCTGGCACAGACAGATTGAAAAGTCGGCCCTTAGGGAACTTACAGCCTGGAATCAAGTCAATAGCACAATCACAGTCCCTATGCGGTGGAAGGGAACTGGACTTGGGCTCATCAAAAACATCCTGGAAATCTGACAAAAACTCAGGAACTTCAGAAGCGGGGGAGGAGGAAATTGACATCAAAGAAACGTCAGCATGAACCCCCTGACAACCCCAACTAGTCACAGACATAGATTTCCAATCCAACACCGGATTATGCACCTGTAACCATGGAAACCCCAGCACAATAGCATCATGCAGATTATGCAACACCAGAAAACGACAATCTTCCTGATGGGCTGGCGCCATGCGCATGGTTAGCTGTGTCCAAAACTGAGGTTTAGCCAATGGTGTAGCATCAATGCCCCTCAAAGGGATAGGACTCTGCAAAGGCTGTAAGGGAAACCCACAACGTCTGGCAAATTCTAAGTCCATTAAATTTAACGCGGCGCCTGAATCCACAAATGCCATGACAGAAAATGATGATAATGAGCAGATCAGGGTCACAGATAACAGAAATTTAGGTTGTACAGTACTGATGGTAACGTAACTAGCGATTCTCTTGGTACGCTTAGGGCAATCAGAAATAACATGAGCAGAATCGCCGCAGTAAAAACACAACCTATTCAGACGTCTGAATCCTTGTCGTTCAGCTCTAGACACAATCCTATCACACTGCATAGGCTCAGGACTCCGCTCGGAAGACAACGCCACAGTGTGCAAACTCTGCGCTCGCGCAAGCGCCGATCAATCTGAATGGCCAGAGACATAGAATCACAAAGACCAGCAGGTGTGGGGAACCCCACCATAACATCTTTAACGGATTCAGAAAGACCCTTTCTGAAAATTGCCGCCAAGGCATCCTCATTCCATTTAGTCAGCACAGACCATTTTCTAAATTTCTGGCAATACGATTCTGCCGCTTCTTGACCCTGACACAGGACCAACAAGGTCTTCTCAGCATGATCCACTGAATTAGGTTCATCATACAATAACCCTAGCGCCTGAAAAAAGGTGTCTACATTAAGCAAAGCTGGATTCCCAGATTCCAGGGAAAATGCCCAATCCTGAGGATCGCCACGCAGCAAGGATATGACAATTTTAACTTGCTGGATGGGATCACCAGAGGAACGGGGTTTCAGAGCAAAAAACAGTTTACAGTTATTTTTAAAGCTCAGAAATTTGGACCTGTCCCCAAAAAACAAATCAGGAGTTGGAATTCTAGGCTCTAAAACCGGAACCTGAACAGTATAATCGGAAATACCCTGTACTCTAGCAGCAAGTTGATCCACCCGAGAAGCCAATCCCTGAACATCCATGCCAGCGCCAAACTCCTGAGCCACCCAGAGGTAAAGAGGGAAGAAAAGACACAACAGACTACAGAAAAAAAAATGGCTCAGCACTCTCCTTCCCTTCTTCTGAGATGCGATTAACTCATTGTTGGCCAGTTGTACTGTTATGATCTGGTGGCCTAGGAGCAGCATCAGACGTACTCTGGAGAAGGTGGTACCTGTACTGACCGCAGACCCTGAACTTAACACCGCAACTAGAAGTAGCCGTGGAATGTACCTAACACTCCCTAGACATCTCGACACAGCCGGAGGACTAAATACCCCTAGAGATAGAAAAGGGAAAACTATCTTGCCTCAGAGAAAATCCCCAAAGGATAGACAGCCCCCCACAAATATTGACTGTGAGAGGAGAGGGAAATAACATACGCAGACTGAAATCAGGATTTAGCAAAGGAGGCCGCTCTAGCTAAATAGAAAGTATAAGACAGAGTACTATGCGGTCAGTATTAAAACACTAGAAAATATCCACCACAGAAAATACAAAATCTCCACATCTGACTGAAGATATGGAGGGTATATCTGCATCTCCAGAGATACCAGCTTGGCTGAACAAATCCTTATACAGTCCAAGCTGGACAAGACAAAACATGGAAAAGAACTGAACAATAAGGCCCACAGCATATGGACTGCAAAAAACAAGGCCAGAACTTATCTTTGTTGAAATGAACAGCAAAGCATGAGAGACCAGGCAGGGATGTGAATCCTCCAGGAACAATGGACAACTGGCACTGACTAAAGGGTGAAGCAAGACTAAATAGCCCAGTCCGAATTGCAATAAGTGGACACACCTGATGAATGCAGCGATCCAAAGACAGCAGCGCTACCACTTATAACCACTGGAGGGAGCCCAAGAGCAGAATTCACAACAGTTTTCCAGTCAGATCCAGACTACGGTCTGAGGAGGACGAGGGTCCACGGAGCTGCGCCTGCCCCACGTGCGGCAGCATCCAAAGAAAGAGACATTTAAAGGAAGCATGTTGTAGTGAGTGAGAAATGAAGGCATAGCAACAAGTGGATACCAGAGAGGATAGTAGACGAGAGGAGCTGCATCCTTCTGGTGCGCGATCCGGTTGCCAGAATACCGAGGGAGTAAAGTGCTCTACGCCATTGCTTCAGAGACTGGCAGGACAGTCAATTCCAAGTTGGCTGCCCGACCTTAATACCTAAGAAGACACGGTGGCAACTTGTGGGGGTCGGGGCATCTCTAGGGTCCCTATAAACAAGCCTCAGGCCATCAGTCATACGGGTTTTGTTCTATCCGACCACGGGGAACAGAGAGAAGAGTAATAACAGTGAGGACCATATTAGAGCTTAAACAAGTGAGGACCTACTGTGTTACTGTGCGCATAGGAAGGCTATTGAATTCCACCTGGATAAGGAGACTCTGGATTTGCCTTCAGACCGGCTGGACTCTGCCTACCCTGTGATTCAGTGCCTTGGACTGAGGACACTGAAGCCTTGAGTAAAAGGTAAAGAGACTGCAACCTTGTGTCCTCGTTATTCTCTGCACCCTGCAACCTCCACCATCACCATCTACACTTCTGGGAAGCCCTGGGGATACACTTCACCTGTGGGAAGGTATACCATCTTGCTGCCATAACATCACCCCAGTGGACCCCTAAGCAGCGTCGGTCACCCTGACCGAATACCAAAGTTGGCGTCACGAACTACCCCTTTAAAGACCTTTCCCCAAACCATAAAAACTCTTTCTTTTATTGGACGTCCCTCAAAGGGCCACGGACCGGGTCGGGCCACGGTGACATCCCCTGAATTGAAGGAACTGGTGCCGAGTACCCCATTACCCTTAACCTAGGGGCGATCCACTCATTACTGGTTGGTAACATTTTAGACCCACGCAATGAGGAGAACTTTCAATCTCTTCGGCTTGAGGCAGAGAGGTGTACTAAAATGTTGCAGTACCACAGGGCCCTTGTAGCGGAATTACTTAGAAAATCCCCATGTGAGAACGTTTGCAGCAGACGTCAGAGTTTGTTGTACAACCAAGGACTCCAAGCGAGAGAGACAGAAGTACAATCCAGCTCAGGCAGGGTAACAATGGCCAAGTTCTGGGACAGTTTTCTCAGTCCCCCCATCGTGACGGCACAGAGGCAAGGGGTGCTGTCACAAGAAGTGCAATGTTTGTGAAGATGGTGAGGGAGTACTTTGCAGATCGTACAAACGTCCTCCGTGATTCCTCTGTGCCTTTTAATTATTGGGTATCCAAACTGGACACGTGGCATGAACTGGCTCTCTATGCCTTGGAGGTCCTTGCCTGCCCTGCTGCTAGCGTTCTGTCTGAACGGGTTTTTAGTGCCGCTGGTGGAATTATAACAGATAAGCGCATCCGCCTGTCAACTGAAAATGCTGACAGGCTGACTCTTATAAAAATGAACAAGGCCTGGATTGGGAAAGACTTCTGTACACCACCAAGTGAAAACAGTGAAACTTAACCTCAAATACATTCGTTTGGGGAGGTGTACTCTCATGCACCTCTTCACAACCACACATGGGTATACTCTTCCAGATTTGGTCTGTTTCTTTTATTCTCCTCCTTATCCTCATCCTCCTCATCCAGGACCACTATATCACCAGGGTGAACGTGGTCTGTACGGTGCATGTTGGCCAAGGGTGCTGTGATGGCACTCTTTTATTTTTTTTAAAAAGGACAACACATTGGGGAATTGGCCATGGCATTACATTGGGCCTACTTTTTAACTCTGTCTCCTGCAATCTGTCCTGTACCTGCCAGTAGGTCACCAGGGTGAACGTGCTCTGTGCGGTGCATGTTGGCCAAGGGGCCTATGATGGCACTTTTTTATTTAAAAAAAAGGATTTTACATTGAAGAATTGGGCATGACTTTATGGAGCGCCCCCAGACGCAGGGCCACAGGGTACTCAGTACCGGGCCTCTCTGTCTCAGTTCTGGGGTTGTCACGGTGGCTAGACCCGGTCCGTGACCCTGCTAAAGGGCGTCCAATGAAAGGTGTAGGTGATAGGTGCGTGGTGCAGGTCGCGATGAATAACGAGGACACAGGGTTGCAGTCCCTTTACCTCTTTACTGAAGGCTTCAAGGTCCTCAATCCAGAGTACGGTTAACAGCGCTGTCTGAGACCGGCCGGTCCGATGGCACCTCCAGAGTTCCCTTTGCGGGTGGAAATCTGTGCCTACCTTCTAGTGCCTGTGTGTTGTAGTACTTCCCTGCTGAGCACCACGGGATAGTTCTCACAACTGTTGTGTCTGTTTCTGATGTTATTTCCCACAACTTATGTCTGTTCTGATGTTCTTCTCCATCCCCCAGATGATATGGATAGGACGCACCCGTATGACAGGAAGGCCTGGAGCTCTTCCGGGACCCTAGCGTCGCCCCTCTCCCACAGTTGCCCCCTATGTCTTCTTAGGTGATTTTGGTGAGACAGCCAACCTAAAATTAACTGTCCTGCCTCTGTTTGAAGTATTGCTTGGAGCCTAATACTTCCTCGGTGTTCTGGCCACCGGCTACTCGCCTCAGTAGGATGTTGCCTCGATCTTACAGCACGACTCCTACTGGTGTTATCTCCTTTTTGCTTTGATCTCGTTTCTCACTCTCCACAATAAACCTCGCTTCTTGTCCTTTCTTGAGATACCGCCGCAATGTAGTGCAGGCGTGGTTCCTTAACGTTCTTTCCTTTTCGCTAGGCCTCTGTCAGGATCCCACCCCTGACAGGGACCCCCCTGAATCTTCCCCTGCAACACCCTCTGCCACAGGATGTTGCCTGGTTCCAACCCAGTCAGCTTCTCTCTAACTTTCTATCTAACCCCCAGTTTTACCAGATTGTGAGGAGTGGCCTAATACATAGCGCCCTTAGCTCCCAGCTTCAGTGCCATCAGACATACCATCAGTCCCCTTAGCGGCGGAGCATCAGCACTGCAATGACCAGGACTCTGGGGTGCTGCACCCCCCCCACGGTTAAATCCAGTACTCCCGGACTGGGAAGAAAACAACAATAAATGTCAGCAAAAGACATACAAATTTCGAAATGGAAATAACAAGTAATAAGTGGAAATAACAGTGCTTCCCTTTATGGGAGGTGAGGACTCTTGAACGTTACAAACATGGTTAAATATCTTAAATAACACACTATAAATAACTTCTATTACCCAGCCGGGTATTCTACCAAGTGCAAATGCTGAACAATAATTTAACTTTGCCTCTAAGGACGTGTAAGCTGAATCCACTAAAGGCCTATGATAAATTTCGCGTCGCGGTCACATGGGCGGCACGCAACCAATCACAAGCCGGGACGTAATTTTAAAATGCATGCGTTTCCTGCCTCCCGTGACGTCACGGCTTGTGATTGGTCGCGTCGCCCATGTGACCGCGACGCGACCAATCACAAGCCGGAACGTAATTTTAAAATCTCGAATGCCTAGAATTCGGCATTCAGGACCTGAAAATTACGTCACGGCTTGCTGTGATTGGTCGCGTCGCGGCCACATGGGCGGCACGCGACCAATCACAAGCCGTGACGTCACAGGAGGAAGGAAAAGCGCGCATTTTAAGCAAACAACGCTGCCGGTTCCCTCGGTGAGGTCCAGGCTGCGTCGGAGAGGTGAGTATAGCAATATTTTTTATTTTAATTCTTTCTTTTACACATTAATATGGTTCCCAGGGCCTGAAGGAGAGTTTCCTCTCCTTCAGACCCTGCGAACCATGAGGGATACCGTCCGATACTTGAGTCCCATTGACTTGTATTGGTATCGGGTATCGGTATCGGATTAGATCCGATACTTTGCCGGTATCGGCCGATACTTTCCGATACCGATACTTTCAAGTATCGGACGGTATCGCTCAACACTAGTTCCTATGAAGGTTTCCTCCCCTAAGTTCAAGCCTCGGTTTATTGGTCCTTACAGGATTTCTGAGATTATCAATCCAGTGTCTTTTCGTTTGGCCCTTCCAGCCTCTTTTTCCATCCACAATGTTTTTCATAGATCTTTGTTGCGGAAATATGTGGTACCCGTCATTCCCTCTGTTGATCCTACTGCCCCGGTGTTGATTGATGGGGAGTTGGAGTATGTTGTTGAGAAGATCTTGGATTCTCGTTTTTCAAGGCGGAGTGTCGTGGATTCTGTTTGTGGGCTCCCTCTGGTGGTTACTGCTGGTACTGGGTGACTTTGGTGGGTTGCGGCCTTTGGTTTCCACCTGTCCATCAGAGGCTGGGTGTTTCCTATTTTACCTGGCCTTTCTGTCATTTCCCTTGCCGGCTATCAATGTGTTCAGATGTGCTCTGTTTGGTTCCTGCCTACCTGCTCCCAGATCTTTCAGGATAAGCTAAGTGCTGATTTTCAGTTGTTTGGTTTTTGGTCCAGCTTGCTTAGAATGTCTCTATGCTAGCTGGTTGCTCTAGTGGACTGAGGTTCTCCCCATGTGCCATGAGTTGGCACATGGGTTCTTGTAATCTCAGGATGGTTTTTTTGATTAGGGTTTTTTGCTGACCGCTCAGTCCCCTTTTGTGTCATTCTGCTTTCTAGTTTTCAGCGGGCCTCTATTTGCTAAACCTATATACATCATCTCTATGTGTGTGCCTTCCTCTCATTTCACCGTCAATACATGTGGGGGGCAACTATATCTTTTGGGGTTAATTCCTCTGGAGGCAAGTGAGGTCTTGTTTTCTCTGCAGTACTAGTTAGCTCTTAGGCTGGTGCGTGGTGTCTAGAACCAACGTAGGCACGCTCCCTGGCTATCTCTAGTTGCGTTTGTCAGGCGTAGGGCAGCGGTCAGCCCAGGTTCCATCACCCTAGAGCTCGTCCGATATTTATTATACTTTGCTTGTCCTGTGCTATCCCTCGCCATTGGGGATTCATGACAGTATAGCCGGCCACACAAAGTGTTAATTGTTTGGGCTGAAGCAGGAGAAAAAGAAGTGTTCAAGGAAAATTATTATTTTTTTTTTTTTTTTTTCCTTCAGAGTTTTGCTGCCTAGCCCTTAATTGCTGTCTAGCTCCTTCTTACCTCCTCTTAACCCTTGAATGGCTCTGATCTTAGCTGTTTATCATGGATGTCCAGAGTTTGGCTTCCAGCCTGAGTAATCTCGCAGCAAAGGTTCAAAACATACAGGATTTCGTTGTTCACACTCCCATGTCTGAACCTAGAATTCCTATTCCAGAGTTTTTTTCTGGAGATAGATCTACCTTCCTGAATTTCAGGAACAATTGTAAATTGTTTCTCTCTTTGAAATCTCGCTCCTCTGGAGACCCTGCTCAACAGGTCAAGATTGTTATATCGTTCCTACGGGGCGACCCTCAGAATTGGGCATTTGCATTGGCACCAGGGGATCCTGCATTGCTCAGTGTGGATGCGTTTTTTCTGGCATTGGGATTGCTCTATGAGGAACCTAACCTAGAGATTCAGGCTGAAAAGGCTTTATTAGCCCTCTCTCAGGGGCATGATGACGCTGAAATATATTGTCAGAAATTTCGGAAATGGTCGGTGCTTACTCAGTGGAATGAGTGCGCCCTGGCTGCAAACTTCAGAAATGGTCTTTCTGAGGCCATTAAGGATATTATGGTGGGGTTCCCTGCGCCTACAGGTCTGAATGAGTCTATGGCTATGGCCATTCAGATTGATCGGCGTTTACGGGAGCGCAAACCCGTGCACCAGTTGGCGGTGTCTTCTGAACAGGCACCTGAGACTATGCAATGTGATAGAATTCAGTCCAGAAGTGAACGGCAAAATTATAGGCGGAAAAATGGTTTGTGTTTTTATTGTGGTGATTCAGCTCATGTTATATCAGCATGCTCTAAACGCACAAAAAGGGTTGATAAATCTTTTGCCATTGATACTCTGCAGTCTAAGTTCATTTTGTCTGTGACTTTGATTTTTTCACTGTCTTCCATTTCCGTCGATGCCTATGTGGATTCAGGCGCTGCCCTGAGTCTTATGGATTGGTCATTTGCTAAACGCTGCGGTTTTAGTCTAGAGCCTCTGGAAGTTCCTATTCCTCTGAAGGGAATTGATTCTACACCATTGGCTATGAATAAACCGCAGTATTGGACACAAGTGACCATGCGCATGACTCCCGTTCATCAGGAGGTGATTCGCTTCCTTGTACTGTATAATTTACATGATGTACTAGTGCTTGGTCTGCCATGGTTACAAACTCATAATCCTGTCCTGGACTGGAAAACAATGTCTGTGCTAAGCTGGGGATGTCAGGGGGTTCATGATGATGCACCTCCGATTTCTATCGCTTCATCTACTCCTTCGGAGATCCCTGCGTTTTTGTTGGATTATAGGGATGTTTTTGAGGAGCCTAAGCTCAATTCGCTCCCTCCTCATAGAGAGTGTGACTGTGCTATAGAATTGATTCCTGGCAGTAAGTTTCCTAAGGGTCGTTTATTTAATCTGTCACTGCCAGAGCATACTGCTATGCGGAATTATATTAAGGAGTCCTTGGAAAAGGGACATATTCGTCCATCTTCGTCCCCTCTGGGAGCAGGTTTTTTTTTCGTGGCAAAAAAAGATGGTTCCCTGAGGCCTTGTATAGATTATCGCCTTCTGAATAAGATTACAGTCAAATACCAGTATCCATTGCCATTATTTACTGATTTGTTTGCTCGCATTAAGGGGGCTAGGTGGTTCACTAAAATAGATCTTCGGGGTGCGTATAATCTGGTGCGGATAAAACAGGGTGATGAGTGGAAAACCGCATTTAATACGCCTGAGGGCCATTTTGAGTATTTGGTAATGCCTTTTGGACTCTCCAATGCTCCGTCAGTCTTTCAGTCCTTTATGCACAATATTTTCCGTGAATATCTGGATAAGTTTATGATTGTGTATTTGGATGATATTTTGGTGTTTTCTGATGACTGGGAGTCTCATGTTCTACAGGTCAGGAAGGTTTTCAGGTTTTGCGGGCCAATTCTCTGTTTGTGAAGGGCTCAAAGTGTCTCTTCGGAGTCCAGAAGATTTCTTTTTTGGGGTACATTTTTTCTCCTTCTACTATTGAGATGGATCCCGTTAAGGTTCAGGCTATTTGTGACTGGACACAACCTACATCTGTTAAGAGCCTTCAGAAGTTCTTGGGGTTTGCTAATTTTTATCGTCGGTTCATTGCTAATTTTTCCAGTATTGTTAAACCTTTGACTGATTTGACTAAAAAGGGTGCTGATGTTGCTGATTGGTCTCCTGTGGCCGTGGAGGCCTTTCGGGAACTTAAGCGCCGGTTTTCTTCTGCTCCTGTGTTGTGTCAACCAGATGTTTCACTTCCTTTTCAGGTGGAGGTTGATGCTTCCGAGATTGGAGCGGGGGCGGTTTTGTCACAGAGAAGTTCTAATGGCTCGGTGATGAAGCCATGTGCTTTCTTCTCTAGAAAATTCTCGCCCGCCGAGCGCAATTATGATGTGGGTAATCGGGAGCTTTTGGCCATGAAGTGGGCATTTGAGGAGTGGCGTCATTGGCTTGAGGGTGCTAAACATCGTGTGGTGGTCTTGACTGATCACAAGAATCTCATTTACCTTGAGTCTGCCAGGCGTTTGAATCCTAGACAGGCTCGTTGGTCGTTATTTTTTTCTCGTTTCAATTTCGTGGTTTCATACCTGCCAGGTTCAAAGAATGTGAAGGCAGATGCTCTTTCCAGGAGTTTTGTGCCTGACTCTCCTGGAGACACTGGGCCTGCTGGTATCCTTAGGGATGGGTAATATTGTCCGCCGTATCCCCAGACTTGCGACGCACATTGCAGGAGTTTCAGGTGGATAAACCGGATCGATGTCCACCAGAAAGACTGTTTGTTCCGGATGATTGGACCAGTAGAGTCATCTCCGAGGTCCATTCTTCTGTGTTGGCTGGTCATCCTGGAATATTTGGTACAAGAGACTTGGTGGCCAGGTCTTTTTGGTGGCCTTCCTTGTCTAGGGATGTGCGTACCTTTGTGCAGTCTTGTGAAGTGTGTGCTCGAGCTAAGCCTTGCTGTTCACGGGCTAGTGGGTTGTTGTTATCATTGCCCATTCCGAAGAGGCCTTGGACGCACATTTCCATGGATTTTATTTCTGATCTCCCGGTTTCACAGAAAATGTCCGTTATCTGGGTTGTGTGTGACCGCTTTTCTAAGATGGTTCATTTGGTGCCCTTGCCTAAGTTGCCCTCCTCCTCTGAGTTGGTTCCTTTGTTTTTTCAGAACGTGGTTCGTTTGCATGGGATTCCGGAGAATATCGTTTCTGACAGGGGATCCCAGTTTGTGTCTAGATTTTGGCGGACGTTTTGTGCCAAGATGGGCATTGATTTGTCTTTCTCGTCTGCATTCCATCCTCAGACGAATGGCCAGACGGAGCGAACTAATCAGACCTTGGAAACTTATTTGAGGTGTTTTGTTTCTGCTGATCAGGATGACTGGGTTGCTTTTTTGCCACTGGCCGAATTTGCTCTTAATAATCGGGCTAGTTCTGCCACGTTGGTCTCTCCTTTTTTTTGTAATTCGGGGTTTCATCCTCGTTTTTCCTCTGGTCAGGGGGAATCTTCGGATTGTCCTGGAGTGGATGTGGTGGTGGACAGGTTACATCAGATTTGGAATCAGGTGGTGGACAATTTGAAGTTATCTCAGGAGAAGACTCAGCAGTTTGCTAATTGCCGTCGCCGCGTGGGTCCCCGACTTCTTGTTGGGGACTTGGTGTGGTTGTCTTCTCGTTTTGTCCCTATGAAGGTCTCTTCTCCTAAGTTCAAGCCTCGGTTCATCGGTCCTTATAGGATCTCAGAGATTCTTAACCCTGTATCTTTCCGTTTGGATCTCCCAGCATCGTTTGCTATCCATAATGTGTTCCATCGGTCGTTGTTGCGGAGGTATGAGGTGCCCGTTGTTCCTTCGGTCGAGCCTCCTGCTCCGGTGCTGGTGGAGGGAGAATTGGAGTATGTTGTTGAAAAGATCTTGGATTCTCGTGTTTCCAGGCGCAAACTCCAGTATTTGGTTAAGTGGAAGGGTTATGGTCAGGAGGATAATTCCTGGGTGGTCGCCTCCGATGTTCATGCGACTGATTTGGTCCGCGCCTTCCATAGAGCTCACCCTGATCGCCCTGGGGGTTCTCGTGAGGGTTCGGTGACCCCTCCTCAAGGGGGGGGTACTGTCGTGGATTCTGTTTGTGGGCTCGCTCTGGTGGTTACTGCTGGTACTGGGTGACTTTGGTGGGTTGCGGCCTTTGGTTTCCACCTGTCCATCAGAGGCTGGGTGTTTCCTATTTTACCTGGCCTTTCTGTCATTTCCCTTGCCGGCTATCAATGTGTTCAGATGTGCTCTGTTTGGTTCCTGCCTACCTGCTCCCAGATCTTTCAGGATAAGCTAAGTGCTGATTTTCAGTTGTTTGGTTTTTGGTCCAGCTTGCTTAGAATGTCTCTATGCTAGCTGGTTGCTCTAGTGGACTGAGGTTCTCCCCATGTGCCATGAGTTGGCACATGGGTTCTTGTAATCTCAGGATGGTTTTTTTGATTAGGGTTTTTTGCTGACCGCTCAGTCCCCTTTTGTGTCATTTTGCTTTCTAGTTTTCAGCGGGCCTCTATTTGCTAAACCTATATACATCATCTCTATGTGTGTGCCTTCCTCTCATTTCACCGTCAATACATGTGGGGGGCAACTATATCTTTTGGGGTTAATTCCTCTGGAGGCAAGTGAGGTCTTGTTTTCTCTGCAGTACTAGTTAGCTCTTAGGCTGGTGCGTGGCGTCTAGAACCAACGTAGGCACGCTCCCTGGCTATCTCTAGTTGCGTTTGTCAGGCGTAGGGCAGCGGTCAGCCCAGGTTCCATCACCCTAGAGCTCGTCCGATATTTATTATACTTTGCTTGTCCTGTGCTATCCCTCGCCATTGGGGATTCATGACAGCGGAGGCTTCAGTATCTTGTCAAGTGGAAGGGTTATGGCCAGGAGGATAATTCGTGGGTTGTTGCCTCTGATGTTCATGCTGACGATTTGGTTCGTGCCTTCCATTTGGCTCGTCCTGATCGGCCTGGGGGCTCTGGTGAGGGTTCGGTGACCCCTCCTCAAGGGGGGGTACTGTTGTGAATTCTGTTCTTGGGCTCCCTCCGGTGGTTATCAGTGGTAGCGCTGCTGTCTGTCCTTCTCAGCAGTTATCAGGTGTGTTCACTCTGGACTGGGCTATTTAGTCTGGCTTCACCCTTTAATGAGTGCCAGTTGTCCATTGTATCTGGAGGAATCACTTCTCTTCATGGTCTCTCTTGCTTCCTGGTCTTTTCACCAAGATAAGTCCTTCTTGTTTTGCAGCCCACATTTTGTGGGCCTTATTGTTCAGTGCATTTCATGTTTTTTCTTGTCCAGCTTAATCTGTGTTAGGATTTATGCAGTCCAGCTGGAATCTCTGGAGAGGCAGATACTGTATACCCTTCATGTCTTTAGTTAGATGTGAAGTTTTTGTACTTTCTGTGGTGGATATTTCATAGTATTTTATTACTGACCGCATAGTACTCTGTCCTATCTTTTCTATCCAGCTAGATTGGCCTCCTTTGCTAAATCCTGTTTTCAGCCTGTGTATGTTTTTTCCTCTCCTCTCACAGTCAATATTTGTGGGGGCTGCCTATCCTTTGGGAATTTTCTCTGAGGCGAGATAGCTTTCCCTTTTCTGTCTATAGGGTTAATTAGTTCTCTGGCTGTGTCGAGGTGTCTAGGATCAGTAGGTACATCCCACGGCTACTTCTAGCTGCGGTGTTAAGTTCAGGGTCCGCGGTCAGTATAGATACCACCTTCTCCAGAGTACGTCTCATGGTGCTCCTAGGCCACCAGTTCATAACAGGACCCCACAGTGAGGAATTGGGCATTACATTACATTGGGCCTACTTCTTAAGTCTGTCTCCTGCAATGTTTCCTTTAACTGCCACTAGATGACCAGCGTGAACATGCTCAGTACTGTTATAGGCCAGTGAATTTTGGGCAAGGGGCCTGCGATGGCACTAGTTTATTTTTAAAAAAGGTACCCCCATTGGGGAATTGTTTGACAGCTCATGCACTGCATTACAAGTTTAAGAGACCTACACCACTACATTGGGCCTTCTTAACTCTCTCTCCTGCGTTGTGCCCTTTAACTGCCACTAGATCACCAGTGTGAACATGCTCTGTACGGTGCATTTTGGGTAAGGGGGCTGTGATGGCATGCTTTTATTTTTTTAAAAAAGGACCCCACATTGGGGAATTGGGCATGACATTACATTGGGCCTACTTCTTCATTCTGTCTCCTGCAATGTGTCCTTTAACTGCCACTAGATCACAAGGGTGAACGTGCTCTGTAAGTTGCATTTTAGGCAAGGGGGCTGTGATGGCACTCTTTTATTTTTTAAGAAAAGGACCCCACATTGGGAAATTGGGCATGACATTACATTGGGCCTACTTCTTAACTCTGTCTCCTGCATGGTGTCCTTTGCCTGCCACTAGATCAACAGGGTGAACGTTCTCTGTACAGTGCATTTTGGGCAAGGGGGCTGTGATGGCACTAGTCTATTTTTAGAAAAGGTACCCCCTTTGGGGAATTGTTTCATATTTCTGTCTGCTAGCCTTGTTGCACTCTTTTCTTGGCATTTTAAAATTTCTCCAACCCCCCCAAAAAAATTATACAGTCTGCTATGTCAGGCTGAGGCCTGTTGTATCGGTGTTGGAAAAATTGTAGCTTCACAGGCATAATTTTCATAGTTCTGTCTGCTAGCATTGTTCCACTCTTTTTTTGTTAGTCTAAAAATTCTCCTAAACCCCCCCAAAAATGTATACAGTATATTATGTCAGGCTGAGGCCTGGTGTATCGGTGGTGGAAAAATCGTAGTTTTGCAGGCATATGTATCATAGTTCTGTGTGCTAGCCTTGGTCTCCTTTTTAAAAAAAAAAATTAACCTCCCCCAAAAAATATTTTATGCAGTCTGTTATGTCAGGCTGAGGCCTGTTGTATCGGTGGTGGAAAAATCGTAGCTTCACAGGCATAAGTTTCTTACTTTTGTCCGCTAGCCTTGTTCCACTCTTTTTTTGTTATTCTAGAAATTCTCCAAACCCCCCTAAAAAATTGATACAGTCTGCTATGTCAGACTGAAGCCTGGTGTATCGTTGGTGGAAAATCGTAGCTTCGCAGGCATAAGTTTCATAGTTCTGTCTGCTAGCCTTGTTGGACTCTTTTTTTGTTATTTTAAAAATTCTCCAACACCCCCCAAAAAAGTTATACAGTCTGTTATGTCAGGCTGAGGTCTGTTGTATTGGTGGTGTAAAAATCGTAGCTTCGTAGGCATAATTTTCATAGTTCTGTCTGCTAGCATTGTTCCACTCTTTTTTTGTTATTCTAAAAATTCTCCAACCCCCCCCCCAAAAAAAAAATGTATACAGTCTGTTATGTCAGGCTATGGCCTGGTGTATCGGTGGTGGAAAAATCATAATTTTGCAGGCATATGTGTGGCACCCCAGGGTCCTGGTCATCACAGTAGCATTGCTTTCCTCACGGGTAGTGTGATGTTACGTTTGGAGGCAAGGAGGGATAACTGTAACCAGGTAAACACAAGCATGCAACACATTCACACTCCAGGCCACCAGGGGGAGCTTTTGATCCTATTTACTAGGTGACTCCCCATATATATGGTAGTTTAGGAGGGAAAGCGGAGAATAGTTCTTACCAGGAAACAGACTGGATCAGTCTGAGGCAGAAGAGGGTTTACAGAGCTGTGTAGCCACAGTGCAGCAGTTCCTGGAAAGTAGTGTGTGTAGTCTCCTCGAGTAGGAACAGCCCTGGGAGACCTTGCAGACCCCTGATGCCCCACCAAAGCCGACGAGGAAAGCCCTAGATGTACAGGGAGAGTGGGTGACCTTTCAGTGGAAACACACCAGCACCTACCTGATTGGGTTCGCTGGGGAGGCCCAAGCTGAAGGGGAGCAGCTGGAGACAATTAGTCGGGAGGAGTACCGTCGGCAGCAGGCGCTCCAGCAAGAACGGGAGGACAGGGAGCAGGATCTCCGACACCAGGGTGCAAAAGAGAAGGACTTACAGGCCAAAGCCCAGGCCAGGAAAGTGAGTCATGAGGACAGGGTTCTGCGGAGATATGGCACCGTGGTGGCGTTCCGCCTCCACTCCGGCTGGGGCTTTATCAAAGAGCCCGCCCTCTACCCAGAGGTGTTTGTCACCAGGCGTGATGTGGAGGCCCACCTAGAGAGGGACACCCAGATAGGGATCTCTACCCCAGTGATCGTGTCACCTACACCAGGCACTGGGGAGATAAAGGGTGGTAAGCCCTGCATGTACACAAGTGTATACCGAAGATCACCAAACCACCAGCTCATGACCTTGAACCACCGCAAGCAGCCCTGCTCTACTCACCAGCATCCCCAACTGGCAAGGTGATAATCACCCCTACTTCTGATAGAGCACCTGTCACCATGTGCTCAAAATCCACACAGGTTACCATTGATCAGAAGTCAGTGAGTACTCAGACTCCTATCCGGAGCATTGATGCACTTTATGTGGTACCTGGTAACTGCCAAAATCCGCAGGTACTACCCTGGAAACTGCCACAGCCAAAGTAAAGCGAAAAATTTGAATGTGACTGCACATAGTTAAAAGTTTGCCTATTGATGCTAAAAGTTTAAAAATTACTGCTACCGTTTAAAAGTTTTGATAAACCTGACCAGGTTTCTATTTAAAGGGGTCCCTCATTTAAAGGGGTCCTCTGTTTACAAAGTTCGTTTGTTTAAAGACATTTGGATCATGGACGGTGAGTCATTCACAAACTGTCTTGTAAATAGTTTGCACCTTATTAAAGGTGCTTCCTACTGGTTTTACAAAGAAGCTTTAACCCCTTCATGACCCAGCCTATTTTGGCCTTAATGACCTTGCCGTTTTTTGCAATTCTGACCAGTGTCCCTTTATGAGGTAATATGATCAAAGAAGAGAAAGAGCCAAAAAGAACGTGCACACCTACTACAAAATATATAGCAAAATATAGAATAAATTTTATTACAAGCAAAAACACCATACAAATATAAAATCAATTAAAAAACGTGTAACAAAGTACACAACACCCCAATATAACAGCCTATGCAGGAAATGCGAAATCTGCAAAAAACACGCTAAATACACTGTGCTGATAAACACCTAGTTCACAAGAGATACAATATGAGGTATGCCAACATAAATGTTTATAACAGAAATGCACGGACCAAGCCCTCTAAAAAGCACACACACATTATAGGCGTCCCTATATGTGTCCTAAATGAAAGCACATGTAAAGGGCATATAGCGTGTACACATATACAATATGCTAGTGGCCCTGAATGGGTGAAAGGAATGCTGCAAATGAGTTAAATTTCGCAAAGTACCAGCCTGCAATAAAACCTGGGAACCACAGAGAGTGGAGAGAAGCTCAGGTAAAACAGGCAATAAATGCAACCTGGAGCCCAGTCATGTATCTGGAAAAAAAAAAAAAAAAAAAAAGGTGGACCACAGAGAGAGCAGGAAACGCTGTGCAATGCTGAAAAGTGAAGGCAGCAGGGAAAATAGTCCACAAAACACCCAGATATGTCAGGGCCAAAATGTGGGGTGTGGAAAGATCCCACGCGTATCGCTGCTGAAAAGCAGCTTCCCTGACGAAGCTGCTTTTCAGCAGCGATACGCGTGGGATCTTTCCACACCCCACATTTTGGCCCTGACATATCTGGGTGTTTTGTGGACTATTTTCCCTGCTGCCTTCACTTTTCAGCATTGCACAGCGTTTCCTGCTCTCTCTGTGGTCCACTTTTTTTTTTCTTTTTTTTTTTTTCCAGATACATGACTGGGCTCCAGGTTGCATTTATTGCCTGTTTTACCTGAGCTTCTCTCCACTCTCTGTGGTTCCCAGGTTTTATTGCAGGCTGGTACTTTGCGAAATTTAACTCATTTGCAGCATTCCTTTCACCCATTCAGGGCCACTAGCATATTGTATATGTGTACACGCTATATGCCCTTTACATGCGCTTTCATTTAGGACACATATAGGGACGCCTATAATGTGTGTGTGCTTTTTAGAGGGCTTGGTCCGTGCATTTCTGTTATAAACATTTATGTTGGCATACCTCATATTGTATCTCTTGTGAACTAGGTGTTTATCAGCACAGTGTATTTAGCGTGTTTTTTGCAGATTTCGCATTTCCTGCATAGGCTGTTATATTGGGGTGTTGTGTACTTTGTTACACGTTTTTTAATTGATTTTATATTTGTATGGTGTTTTTGCTTGTAATAAAATTTATTCTATATTTTGCTATATATTTTGTAGTAGGTGTGCACGTTCTTTTTGGCTCTTTCTCTTCTTTGATCATATTTGCTGTTTCCATGCCTAATGTAGCACCCTGTTACTTCATTATATACTTGCCTATATTCTAGTGGTGCACCCGCCATTATTCTTATTTTCCTTTATGAGGTAATAACTCAGGAACGCTTCAACGGATCCTAGCGATTCTGAGATTGTTTTTTCGTGACATATTGGGCTTCATGTTAGTGGTAAATTTAGGTCGATAATTTCTGAGTTTATTTGTGAAAAAAATGGAAATTTGGCGAAAATTTTGAAAATTTCGCAATTTTCACATTTTGAATTTTTATTCTGTTAAACCAGAGAGTTATGTGACACAAAATAGTTAATAAATAACGTTTCCCACATGTCTACTTTACATCAGCACAATTTTGGAAACATTTTTTTTTTTTTGCTAGGAAGTTATAAGGGTTAAAATTTGACCAGTGATTTCTCATTTTTACAACAAAATTTACAAAACCATTTTTTTTAGGGACCACCTCACATTTGAAGTAATTTTGAGGGTTCTATATGGCTGAAAATACCCAAAAGTGACACCATTCTAAAAACTGCACCCCTCAAGGTGCTCAAAACCACATTCAAGAAGTTTATTAACCCTTCAGGTGTTTCACAGCAGCAGAAGCAACATGGAAGTAAAAAATGAACATTTAACTTTTTAGTCACAAAAATGAATTTTAGCAACAATTTTTTTATTTTCCCAAGGGTAAAAGGAGAAACTGGACTAGGGACGTTGTTGTCCAATTTGTCCTGAGTACGCTGGTACCTCATATGTGGGGGTAAACCACTGTTTGGGCGCACGGCAGGGCTCGGAAGGGAAGGAGCGCCATTTGACTTTTTGAATGAAAAATTGGCTCCAATCTTTAGCGGACACCATGTCGCGTTTGGAGAGCCCCCGTGTGCCTAAACATTGGAGCTCCCCCACAAGTGACCACATTTTGGAAACTAGACCCCCCAAGGAACTTATCTAGAAGCATAGTGAGCACTTTAAACCCCCAGGTGCTTCACAAATTGATCCGTAAAAATGAAAAAGTACTTTTTTTTCACAAAAAAATTATTTTAGCCTCAATTTTTTCATTTTCACATGGGAACAGGATAAAATGGATCCTAAATTTTGTTGGGCAATTTCTTCTGAGTACACCAATACCTCACATGTGGGGGTAAACCACTGTTTGGGCACATGGTAAGGCTCGGAAGGGAAGGAGCGCCATTTGACTTTTTGAATGAAAAATTATCTCCATCGTTAGCGGACACCATGTCGCGTTTGGAAAGCCCCTGTGTGCCTAAACATTGGAGCTCCTCCACAAGTGACCCCATTTTGGAAACTAGACCCCCCCAAGGAACTCATCTAGAGGCATAGTGAGTACTTTAAACCCCCAGGTGCTTCACAAATTGATCCGCAAAAATGAAAAAGTACTTTTTTTTCACACAAAATTTCTTTTAGCCTCAATTCTTTCATTTTCACATGGGCAACAGGATAAAATTGATCCTAAAATTTGTTGGGCAATTTCTCCTGAGTATGCCGATACCTCATATGTGGGGGTAAACCACTGTTTGGGTGCACGGCAAGGCTCGGAAGGGGAGGCGTGCCATTTGACTTTTTGAATGGAAAATTAGCTCCAATCGTTAGCGGACACCATGTCGCGTTTGGAGAGCCCCTGTGTGCCTAAACATTGGAGCTCCCCTACAAGTGACCCCATTTTGGAAACTAGACCCCCCAAGGAACTTATCTAGATGCATAGTGAGCACTTATAACCCCCAGGTGCTTCACAGAAGTTTATAACGCAGAGCCGTGAAAATAAAAAAATAATTTTTCTTTCCTCAAAAATGATTTTTAGCCCAGAATTTTTTATTTTCCCAAGGGTAATAGGAGAAATTGGACCCCAAATGTTGTTGTCCAGTTTGTCCTGAGTACGATGATACCCCATATGTGGGGGTAAACCACTGTTTGGGCGCACGGCAGGGCTCGGAAGGGAAGGCACGCCATTTGGCTTTTTGAATGGAAAATTAGCTCCAATCATTAGCGGACACCATGTCGCGTTTGGAGAGCCCTTGTGTGCCTAAACATTGGAGCTCCCGCACAAGTGACCCCATTTTGGAAACTAGACCTCCCAAGGAACTAATCTAGATGTGTGGTGAGCACTTTGAACCCCCAAGTGCTTCACAGAAGTTTATAACGCAGAGACGTGAAAATAAAAAATGTGTTTCCTTTCCTCAAAAATATTTTTTTAGCCCAGAATTTTTTTATTTTTGCAAGAGTAACAGGAGAAATTGGACCCCAAAAGTTGTTGTCCAGTTTCTCCTGAGTACGCTGATACCCCATATGTGGGGGTAAACCACTGTTTTGGCACACGTCGGGGTTTGGAAGGGAAATAGTGACGTTTTGAAATGCAGACTTTGATGGAATGCTCTGCGGGCATCAGGTTGCGTTTGCAGAGCCCCTGATGTGCCTAAACAGTAGGAACTCCCCACAAGTGACTCCATTTTGGAAACTAGACCCCCAAGGGAACTTATCTAGATGTGTGGTGATCACTTTGAACCCCCAAGTGCTTCACAGAAGTTTATAACGCAGAGCCGTGAAAATAATAAATGTGTTTCCTTTCCTCAAAAATATTTTTTTAGCCCAGAATTTTTTATTTTTGCAAGAGTAACAGGAGAAATTGGACCCCAAAAGTTGTTGTCAAGTTTCTCCTGAGTACGCTCATACCCCATATGTGGTGGTAAACCACTGTTTGGGCACATGCCGGGGCTTGGAAGGGAAGTAGTGACGTTTTGGAATGCAGACTTTGATGGAATGGTCTGCGGGCATCATGTTACGTTTGCAGAGCCCCTGATATGCCTAAACAGTAGAAACCCCCCACAATTGACCCCATTTTGGAAACTAGACCCCCCATGGAACTTATCTAGATGTGTGGTGAGCACAATCAACCCCCAAAAGCTTCACAGAAGTTTACAACGCAGAGCCGTGAAAATAAAAAATCATTTTTCTTTCCTCAAAAAAGATGTTTTAGCAAGCAATTTTTTATTTTCACAAGGGTAACAGGAGAATTTGGACCCCAATATTTCTTGCCCAGTTTGTTGTGAGTACGCTGATACCCCATATGTGGGGGTAAACCACTGTTTGGGCACACGTCAGGGCTCCGAAGGGAAGTAGTGACATTTGAAATGCAGACTTTGATGGAATGGTCTGCGGGCGTCACATTGCATTTGCAGAGCCCCTGATGTGCCTAAACAGTAGAAACACCCCAAAAATGACCCCATTTTGGAAACTAGACCCCTGAAGGAACTTATCTAGATGTGTGGTGAGCACTTTCAACCCCCAAGTGCTTCACAGAAGTTTATAACGCAGAGCCGTGAAAATAAAAAATAATTGTTCTTTCCTCAAAAATTGTTTTAGCAAGTAATTTTTTATTTTTGCAAGGGTAACAGGAGAAATTGGACCCCAACAGTTGTTGCCCAGTTTGTCCTGAGTACGCTGGTACCCCAAATATGGGGGTAAACCACTGTTTGGGCGCACGTCGGGGCTTGGAAGGGCGGGAGCACCATTTGACTTTTTGAACGCAAGATTGGCTGGAATCAATGGTGGCGCCATGTTGCGTTTGGAGACCCCTGATGTGCCCAAACAGTGGAATCCCCTCAATTCTAACTTCAACACTAACCCCAACACACCCCTAATCCTAATCCCAACTGTAGCCATAACCCTAATCACAACCCTAACCCCAACACACCTGTCATGGATCCCAATGGCTGGGGATCGCACTGGACAAGCAAAATAACATAAATAACGGACGAACTCTAGGGTGATGGAACCTGGGCTGACCGCTGCCCTACTCCTGACAAACACAACTAGAAATAGCCAGGGAGCGTGCCTACGTTGATTCTAGACGCCACGCGCCAGCCTAAGAGCTAACTAGCACTGCAGAGGAAATAAAGACCTAGCTTGCCTCCAGAGGAATGAACCCCAAAAGGTATAGTTGCCCCCCACATGTATTGACGGTGAAATGAGAGGAAGGCACGCACATAGAGATGAAAATAGATTTAGCAAAATGAGGCCCGCTGTAACTAGAAAGCAGAATGATACAAAAGGGGTCTGAGCGGTCAGCAAAAAACCCTAATCAAAAACCATCCTGAGATTACAAGAACCCATGTGCCAACTCATGGCACATGGGGAGAACCTCAGCCCACTAGAGCTACCAGCTAGCATAGAGTCATAATTAGCAAGCTGGACAAAAAACCAAACAACTAAAAAACAGAACTTAGCTTATCCTGAGAGATCTGGGAGCAGGTAGTCAGGAACCAAACTGAGCACATCTGAGTACATTGATAGCCGGCCAGGGAATGACAGAAAAGCCAGGTTAAATAGGAAACACCCAGCCTCTGATGGACAGGTGGAAAGCAGAGACCGCAACCCACCAAAGTCACCCAGTACCAGCCGTAACCACCAGAGGGAGCCCAAAAACAGAATCCACAACAGTACCCCCCCCTTGAGGAGGGGTCACCTAACCCTCACGAGAACCCCCAGGGCGATCAGGATGAGCTCTATGGAAGGCGCGGACCAAATCAGTCGCATGAACATCAGAGGCAACCACCCAGGAATTATCCTCCTGACCATAACCCTTCCACTTAACCAAATACTGGAGTTTACGTCTGGAAACACGAGAATCCAAGATCTTCTCAACAACATACTCCAATTCTCCCTCCACCAGCACCGGAGCAGGAGGCTCAACCGAAGGAACAACGGGCACCTCATACCTCCGCAATAACGACCGATGGAACACATTATGAATAGCAAACGATGCTGGGAGATCCAAACGAAAAGATACAGGGTTAAGAATCTCCAAGATCTTATAAGGACCGATGAACCGAGGCTTGAACTTAGGAGAAGAGACCTTCATAGGGACAAAACGAGAAGACAACCACACCAAGTCCCCAACAAGAAGTCGGGGACCCACGCGGCGACGGCGATTAGCAAACTGCTGAGTCTTCTGAGACAACTTGTCTTGCTGAGACAACTTCAAATTGTCCACCACCTGATTCCAAATCTGATGTAGCCTGTCCACCACCACGTCCACTCCAGGATAATCCGAAGGCTCCACCTGACCAGAGGAAAAACGAGGATGAAACCCCGAATTACAAAAGAAAGGAGAGACCAAAGTAGCAGAACTAGCCCGATTATTAAGGGCAAATTCGGCCAGTGGCAAAAAGGCAACCCAGTCATCTTGATCAGCAGAAACAAAACACCTTAAATAAGTTTCCAAGGTCTGATTAGTTCGCTCCGTCTGGCCATTCGTCTGAGGATGGAATGCAGACGAGAAAGACAAATCAATGCCCATCTTAGCACAAAACGTCCGCCAAAATCTAGACACAAACTGGGATCCCCTGTCAGAAACGATATTCTCCGGAATCCCATGCAAACTAACCACGTTCTGAAAAAATAAAGGGACCAACTCAGAAGAGGAAGGCAACTTAGGCAAGGGTACCAAATGAACCATCTTAGAAAAGCGGTCACACACAACCCAGATAACGGACATTTTCTGTGAGACAGGGAGATCTGAAATAAAATCCATGGAAATGTGCGTCCAAGGCCTCTTCGGGATAGGCAAGGATAACAACAACCCACAGGCCCGAGAACAGCAAGGCTTAGCCCGAGCACACACTTCACAAGACTGCACAAAGGTGCGCACATCCCTTGACAAGGAAGGCCACCAAAAAGACCTGGCCACCAAGTCTCTAGTACCAAATATTCCAGGATGACCAGCCAACACAGAAGAATGGACCTCGGAGATGACTCTACTGGTCCAATCATCCGGAACAAACAGTCTTTCTGGTGGACAACGATCAGGTTTATCCGCCTGAAACTCCTGCAATGCACGTCGCAAGTCTGGGGAGACGGCGGACAATATTACCCCATCCCTAAGGATACCAGTAGGCCCAGAGTCTCCAGGAGAGTCAGGCACAAAACTCCTGGAAAGAGCATCTGCCTTCACATTCTTTGAACCTGGCAGGTATGAAACCACAAAATTGAAACGAGAAAAAAACAACGACCAACGAGCCTGTCTAGGATTCAGACGCCTGGCAGACTCAAGGTAAATCAGATTTTTGTGATCAGTCAAGATCACCACACGATGTCTAGCACCCTCAAGCCAATGACGCCACTCCTCAAATGCCCACTTCATGGCCAAAAGCTCCCGATTACCCACATCATAATTGCGCTCGGCGGGCGAGAATTTTCTAGAAAAGAACGCACATGGCTTCATCACCGAGCCATTGGAACTTCTCTGTGACAAAACCGCCCCCGCTCCAATCTCGGAAGCATCAACCTCAACCTGAAAAGGAAGTGAAACATCTGGTTGACATAACACAGGAGCAGAAGAAAACCGGCGCTTAAGTTCCTGAAAGGCCTCCACAGCCGTAGGAGACCAATTAGCAACATCAGCACCCTTTTTAGTCAAATCAGTCAAAGGTTTAACAACACTGGAAAAATTAGTAATGAACCGACGATAAAAATTAGCAAAACCCAAGAACTTCTGAAGACTCTTAACAGATGTAGGTTGTGTCCAGTCACAAATCGCCTGAACCTTGACGGGATCCATCTCAATAGTAGAAGGAGAAAAAATGTACCCCAAAAAAGAAATTTTCTGGACTCCGAAGAGACATTTTGAGCCCTTCACAAACAGAGAATTGGCCCGCAGGACTTGAAACACCTTCCTGACCTGTAGAACATGAGACTCCCAGTCATCAGAAAACACTAAAATATCATCCAAATACACAATCATAAACTTATCCAGATATTCACGGAAAATATTGTGCATAAAGGACTGAAAGACTGAAGGAGCATTAGAAAGTCCAAAAGGCATTACCAAATACTCAAAATGGCCCTCAGGCGTATTAAATGCGGTTTTCCACTCATCACCCTGTTTTATCCGCACAAGATTATACGCACCGCGAAGATCTATCTTAGTGAACCTTCTAGCCCCCTTAATGCGAGCAAACAAATCAGTCAATAATGGCAATGGATACTGATATTTGACTGTAATCTTATTCAGAAGGCGATAATCTATACAAGGCCTCAGGGAACCATCTTTTTTTGCCACGAAAAAAAAACCTGCTCCCAGAGGGGACGAAGATGGACGAATATGTCCCTTTTCCAAGGACTCTTTAATATAATTCCGCATAGCAGTATGCTCTGGCACTGACAGATTAAATAAACGACCCTTAGGGAACTTACTGCCAGGAATTAATTCTATAGCACAGTCACAATCCCTATGAGGAGGGAGCGAATTGAGCTTAGGCTCCTCAAAAACATCCCGATAGTCAGACAAAAACGCAGGGACCTCAGAAGGAGTAGATGAAGCGATTGAAATCAGAGGTGCATCATCATGAACCCCCTGACATCCCCAGCTTAACACAGACATTGTTTTCCAATCCAGGACAGGATTATGAGTTTGTAACCATGGCAGACCAAGCACTAGTACATCATGTAAATTATACAGTACAAGGAAGCGAATCACCTCCTGATGAACGGGAGTCATGCGCATGGTCACTTGTGTCCAGTACTGCGGTTTATTCATAGCCAATGGTGTAGAGTCAATTCCCTTCAAAGGAATAGGAACTTCCAGAGGCTCCAGACTAAAACCGCAGCGTTTGGCAAATGACCAATCCATAAGACTCAGGGCAGCGCCCGAATCCACATAGGCATCGACGGAAATGGATGACAGTGAACAAATCAGAGTTACAGACAAAATGAACTTAGACTGCAGAGTACTAATGGCAAAAGATTTATCAACCTTTTTTGTGCGTTTAGAGCATGCTGATATAACATGAGCTGAATCACCACAATAAAAACACAATCCATTTTTCCGCCTATAATTTTGCCGTTCACTTCTGGACTGAATTCTATCACATTGCATAGTCTCAGGTGCCTGTTCAGAAGACACCGCCAACTGGTGCACAGGTTTGCGCTCCCGTAAACGCCGATCAATCTGAATGGCCATAGTCATAGACTCATTCAGACCTGTAGGCGCAGGGAACCCCACCATAATATCCTTAATGGCCTCAGAAAGACCATCTCTGAAGTTTGCAGCCAGGGCGCACTCATTCCACTGAGTAAGCACCGACCATTTCCGAAATTTTTGACAATATACTTCCGTTTCATCATGCCCCTGAGAGAGGGCTAATAAAGCCTTTTCAGCCTGAATCTCCAGGTTAGGTTCCTCATAGAGCAATCCCAGTGCCAGAAAAAACGCATCCACACTGAGCAATGCAGGATCCCCTGGTGCCAATGCAAATGCCCAATTCTGAGGGTCGCCCCGCAGGAAAGATATTACAATCTTAACCTGCTGAGCAGGGTCTCCAGAGGAGCGAGATTTCAAAGAAAGAAACAATTTGCAATTGTTCCTGAAATTCAGGAAGGTAGATCTATCTCCAGAAAAAAACTCTGGAATAGGAATTCTAGGTTCAGACATGGGAGTGTGAACAACAAAATCCTGTATGTTTTGAACTTTTGCAGCAAGATTACTCAGGCTGGAAGCCAAACTCTGGACATCCATGTTAAACAGCTAAGGTCAGAGCCATTCAAGGGTTAAGAGGAGGTAAGAAGCAGCTAGACAGCAATTAAGGGCTAGGCAGCAAAACTCTGAGGGGAAAAAAAAAAAAAAAATTTCCCTTAAACACTTCTTTTTCTCCTGCTTCAGCCCAAACAATTAACACTTTGTAGGCCGGCTATACTGTCATGGATCCCAATGGCTGGGGATCGCACTGGACAAGCAAAATAACATAAATAACGGACGAACTCTAGGGTGATGGAACCTGGGCTGACCGCTGCCCTACTCCTGACAAACACAACTAGAAATAGCCAGGGAGCGTGCCTACGTTGATTCTAGACGCCACGCGCCAGCCTAAGAGCTAACTAGCACTGCAGAGGAAATAAAGACCTAGCTTGCCTCCAGAGGAATGAACCCCAAAAGGTATAGTTGCCCCCCACATGTATTGACGGTGAAATGAGAGGAAGGCACGCACATAGAGATGAAAATAGATTTAGCAAAATGAGGCCCGCTGTAACTAGAAAGCAGAATGATACAAAAGGGGTCTGAGCGGTCAGCAAAAAACCCTAATCAAAAACCATCCTGAGATTACAAGAACCCATGTGCCAACTCATGGCACATGGGGAGAACCTCAGCCCACTAGAGCTACCAGCTAGCATCTATATATATAATTGTCTAAGGGTTTTTCCGTCTGTCTGTCTGTCTGTCTGTCTGTCTGTCTGTCTGTCTGTCCTGGAAATCCCGCCTCTCTGATTGGTCGAGGCCGCCAGGCCTCGACCAATCAGAGACGGGCACAGCATGGCAACGATGATGTCATAATGGAAATCCCGCGTCTCTGATTGGTCGAGGCCGCCAGGCCTCGACCAATCAGCGATGGGCACAGTATCGACGTAGATGTCATAATGGTTGCCATGGCGACGATGATGTCATAAAGGTTGCCTCGACCAATCAGCGACGGGCACAGTCTGCCGCGAATTCTGGAATCATCATTGTCAATATACTACGGGGACATGCATATTCTAGAATACCCGATGCGTTAGAATCGGGCCACAATCTAGTAGAGTCATAATTAGCAAGCTGGACAAAAAACCAAACAACTAAAAAACAGAACTTAGCTTATCCTGAGAGATCTGGGAGCAGGTAGTCAGGAACCAAACTGAGCACATCTGAGTACATTGATAGCCGGCCAGGGAATGACAGAAAAGCCAGGTTAAATAGGAAACACCCAGCCTCTGATGGACAGGTGGAAAGCAGGGACCGCAACCCACCAAAGTCACCCAGTACCAGCCGTAACCACCAGAGGGAGCCCAAAAACAGAATCCACAACACACACCCCTAACCACAACCCTAACCGCAACACACCTGTAACCCTAATTCCAACCCTAACCCTAATCCTAACCCTAATCCCAACCGTAACCCTAATCCCAACCCTAACCACAACTGTAACCCCAACACACCCCTAACCCTATCCGTAACCATAACCACAAGCCTAATCTTAACCCTATTTCAAACCCTAGCCCTAATTCCAACCCTAACTCTAATTCCAACCCTAACCCTAAGGCTATGTGCCCACGTTGTGGATTCGTGTGAGATTTTTCCGCACGATTTTTGAAAAATCTGCAGGTAAAAGGCACTGCGTTTTACCTGCGGATTTATAGCAGATTTCCAGTGTTTTTTTGTGCGGATTTCACCTGCGGATTCCTATTGAGGAACAGGTGTAAAACGCTGCGGAATCCGCACAAAGAATTGACATGCTGCGGAAAATACAACGCAGCGTTTCTGCACGGAATTTTCCGCACCATGGGCACAGCGGATTTGGTTTTCCTTAGGTGTACATGGTACTGTAAACCTGATGGAAAACTGCTTCGAATTCGCAGTGGCCAATCCGCTGCGGATCCGCGGCCAATCCGCTGTGGATCCGCGGCCAATTCGCTGCGGATCCGCGACCAATCCGCTTCGGATCCACTGCCGATCCGCTGCGGATCCGCGGCCGATCCGCTGCTGATCCACGACCCATCCGCTGCGGATCCGCGGCCGATCCGCTGCGGATCCGCTGCCGATCCGCTGCGGATCCGCGGCCGATCCGCTGCGGATCCGCGGCCGATCCGCTGCGGATCCGCGGCCGATCCGCTGCGGATCCGCTGCCGATCCGCTGCGGATCCGCGGCCGATCCGCTCTGTGTGCACATGCCATAATCCTAACCCTAACCCTACCCGTAACCCTAACCCTACCCCTAACCCTAACCCTACCCCTAGTTCTAACCCTAGTTCTAACCCTAACCCTAGTGGAAAAAGAAAAAAAAATACTTTCTTTATTTTATTATTGTCCCTACCTATGGGGGTGATAAAGGGGGGGGTTTATTTATTATTTTTTTATTTTGATCGCTGTGATAGAACCTACCACAGCGATCAAAATGTACTTGTAATGAATCTGCCGGCTGGCAGATTCGGCGGGCGCACTGCGCATGCGCCCGCCATTTTCCAAGATGGCGGCGCCCATGGAGAAGACGGCCGGACACCGGGAGGGACATGGAAGCTAGGTAAGTATGGGGGGGTGGGATCGGAACACGGGGGGGGGGATCGGAGGACCGGGGGAGCGGACAAGAGGACCGGGGGAGCGGACAGGAGGGAGGAGGGGAGCGGACAGGAGATCGGGGCAGAAAGGGCGACTGGGGGGGCGATCGGTGGGGTGGGGGGGGGGCAAATCGGGGTCTCCAGCCATGGCAGATGCTATTGCAGCATCGGCCATGGCTGGATTGTAATATTTCACCATTTTCATAGGTGAAATATTACAAATCGCTCTGATTGGCTGTTTCACTTTCAACAGCCAATCAGAGCGATCGTAGCCACGGGGGGGGGGGTGAAGCCACCCCCCCTGGGCTGAAGTACCACTCCCCCTGTCTCTGCAGATTGGGTGAAAATGGAGTTAACCCTTTCACCCGATCTGCAGGGATGCGATCTTTCCATGACGCCACATAGGCGTCATGGGTCGGATTGGCACAGGTTTTCATGACGCCTACATGGCGTCAAAGGTCGGGAAGGGGTTAAAGAGACTGCTTCTAACATTACTGTGAAAGTTGCTTTGTTTTACAGAGACCTGAAGAAAAACCCGTTTGGCGCGCAGGGTTCCGGGTCTGGATACATGCCTTGTAGCCCTCCCAAAGCCAACGTTAGGGGTTAATGACGGGTCCCTCGCATCATTGCTGCTGTTATAAAGTTAATGATTGACTTGAGTATCAAATTGCACTACCTCAGTATTGAAAGACTTGAATGTTGCCTTGTTGCACTTTGCTGAACTAATACCTAAATTTAGTTAGAAAAGTACGTTAGATTCCAGCTAGTAGCATATCAGTGAGTTAATATGTATTGAATAAAAATAAAGTTGAAACTTGAAGCTAGATAGTGTTATGTGCAGGAAGTAGTGAAAATGTCTAGAGTTGCACTGTTGAATCAAATGGACTTGATGTAGCATACCTGTAGGGGTAGTCGCTGTTTGCTAGAAAAGTTCTGCACTTTGAATAAAGAAAATGCGTGTTTTGCACTTTGAAGACTTAAGATACTATACCCGTAGCGGGTAATAGTTTTTCATAGTTAGTTAATTATTGTACTGTTTTATTAAATTGCTCTATTATTAAAAGTAGGCCTACAATGTAAATATGTTCTTGTAATGTTCAAGTGACCACACCTCCTTTAAAGGAAAGCTTTAGTTTATAAAAATAACTTGTTTTACATGTTTATAGCATTCCTAAAATTGTATGTCTTTTTGCTAATATATTGTTGATCTTCTTTTCCCAGTCCGGGAGTACTGGATTTAATGGGGGGGAGTGTGGCACCCCAGGGTCCTGGTCATCACAATAGCATTGCTTTCCTCATGGGGAGAGTGATGTTACATTTGGAGGCAAGGAGGGATAACTGTAACCAGGTAAACAAAAGCATGCAACACATTCATACTCCGGGCCACCAGGGGGAGCTTTTGATCCTATTTACTATTTGACTCCCCATAAATATGGTAGTTTAGGAGGGAAAGCGGAGAACAGTTCTTGCCAGGACACAGACTGGATCAGTCTGAGGCAGAAGAGGATTTACGGAGCTGTGTAACCGCAGTGCAGCAGTTCCTGGAAAGAGATATACAGAAAGCCGAATTGATTGCAGAGAGTGTGCAGGTGGGCAAAGCACAGGAGAGGATACCAGGGGGGACCAGCCACGAGCAGGCTGCCTCCTTCTGAGGTGCAGAGACCGGTAGCCGGAACACCGATTTTTTAAGGCCCTCCTTACAGCAGAGACCAGCAGGACAGCTGAACTCCAAGTTACCTGTCTGCCTTAGTACCCAGGAGGCATGGTGACACCCTTAGAGCCTGGGGCATGCTAGAGTCCCTATAAACCGGCTCAAGTCACCAGTCATATGGGTCATGTCCTATCCTATGTGGGGGACAGAGAGAGAGAACATCTGCGAGGACCTTATCTGAAGCCATAGGTAGTAAGGGACTACAACACCACGGCTCTAGAGGAAGGCTTTGATTTCCACCTGGATAAGGGGACTCCTAACTTGCCTCCAAGCCGGCCGGACCCTGCCTGCCCTGAGATCTGGTGCCCTGGACTGGGGCTGCTAAAGTATTCAGTAAACCAGTTAAAGAGACTGCAAACCTGTGTCCTCATTCTTTACTGCGCCATACACCTTCTTCCATCTACACACCGGGAGCCCTGGGGATACACTTCACCTGTGGGAAGTTATACCATCTAGCTGCGATAACATCACCCCAGAGGACCCGTTGTATCGGTGGTGAAAAAATCGTAGCTTCACAGGCATAAGTTTCATAGTTCTGTCTGCTAGCCTTGTTCCACTCTTTTTTTGTTATTCTAAAAATTCTCCAAAGCCCCCCAAAAATGTATACAGTATATTTTGTCAGGCTGAGGCCTGGTGTATCGGTGGTGGAAAAATCGTAGTTTTGCAGTCATATGTATCATAGTTCTGTGTGCTAGCCTTGGTCTCCTTTTTTAAAAAAAAATTCACCCCCCCAAAAAAATATTTTACAGTCTGTTATGTCAGGCTGTGGCCTGGTGTATCGGTCGGGGAAAAATTTTGGCTTCGCAGGCATAAGTTTCATAATTCTGTCTGCTAGCCTTGTTCCACTCTTTTTTTGTTATTTTAAAAATTCTCCAAACCCCCCCCCAAAAAAAAATTATACAGTCTGTTATGTCAGGCTGATACCTGTTGTATCGGTGGTGGAAAAATCATAGCTTCGCAGGCATAATTTTCATAGTTCTGTCTGCTAGCCTTGTTCCACTCTTTTTTTGTTAGTCTAAAAAATCTCCAAAACCCCCTAAAAAATCGATACAGTCTGTTATGTCAGGCTGGGGCCTGGTGCATCGTTGGTGGGAAAATCGTAGCTTTGCAGGCATAATTTTCATAGTTCTGTCTGCTAGCCTTGTTCCACTCTTTTTTTGTTAGTCTAAAAAATCTCCAAAACCCCCTAAAAAATCGATACAGTCTGTTATGTCAGGCTGAGGCCTGTTGTATCGGTGGTGGAAAAATCGTAGCTTCGTAGGCATAATTTTCATAGTTCTGTCTGCTAGCATTGTTCCACTCTTTTTTTGTTATTCTAAAAATTGTCCAACCCCCCCCCAAAAAAAAATGTATACAGTCTGTTATGTCAGTGTGAGGCCTGGTGTATCGGTGGTGGAAAAATCGTAGTTTTGCAGGCATACGTATCATAGTTCTGTGTGCTAGCCTTGTTCTCCTTTTTTTTTTTTTTTTTTTTTTTTAAATTGACCCCCCCCAGAAAAATTTTTCATACAGTCTGTTATGTCAGGCTGAGGCCTGGTGTATCTGTGGTGGAAAAATCGTAGCTTTGAAGACATACTGATCAGATAGATATAATTTTGCTCCAAATAAATACATTTGTGTTGACCTTTTGAAATGGTTCAGTAGTCGATTTAAAATGGCCAAGGCAAGGGACGGGGAAGTGGACATGGGCTACAACAAAGACCCACATCTTCTCACTCGACCTTCCTGTCCCAGTATCTAGGGTATCGCAGCACACCACTATTGAAGCCAGAACAGTGTGAAACGGTTCTTGGTTGGATAGCAGATAATGCTTCCAGTCCTTAGCCACCACCACCACCACTATGTCTTCCACACGGTCAAGTCTGAGTAGCCGTGAGTGTGGACCGGATATTCCTTACCCTGATCCTCCTTCCTCCCACCATGCTGAGTGCCCTGAGACAAATGATCCCACACGTGGACACTTCAGAGAGCTGTTCAGTTTTCCATTTCAAGATTCCGTACTCTCTGTCGGTCAACATGAAGTGGGGCCAGATTAGATCGCATGTAGCGATGCCCAAAGCTTTGAACAGCCACTGTCACATGAAGGCGATGGTGGGAATGTGTTAGAGGGGGATGATGATGAGACACAATTGCCAGAAAGTAAGGAGGAGGAGCAGGGTGCAGATGTGGAAGACGAGGTGGTGGATGACATAGTGACAGAGCCAACCTGGCAGTAGGAAATGCAGAGCGAGGACTAAGGTTGAGTGAAACGGATCGAACAATTTCAAAAGTCACCGTGAAACCCGACCCGATCCCAGCGTGGGATAGGCCACGCGGTCGGCGACCTTCGCACCAAAGTCGTGTTTTGTATGATGCTTTCAGCGCCTTTTCTCAGCCACTGAAGGTGGACGCAGAGTGTGGGCAGCGTGATGACATAGGTCTCGGTCCCCACCATCTTAGAGAAGGGCATGGCAGTGATTGGCTTGCTTTCTGCGGCATCACAGGGGCTATAAAGGGGCGTTCCCGCTGACCGCCATCTTACTGCTGCTGATCTGAGCATAGGGAGAGGTTGCTGCCGCTTCGTCAGAAGCAGGGATAGCGTTTGGCAGGGTAAATTAACCCCCAAAACCGCTTGTGCTGTAGCGATTTCCACTGTCCACTTTTCTTTGCAGGGACAGTGGAGGCTAGATTTTTCTTAATCAGCTCTGTAGCTTATAGGGCTGCCCTAGAAGGCTCCCTGATAGCTGCGTTGCTGTGTGTACGCCGCTGTGCAAACCAACTGCTTTTTTCAAAGCACAAATCCTGCTGCTCCTTCCTTTCTGCACAGCTATCTTGTTCGTTTGCCCACACTTTTTGTGTGCAGCCGTCCCTTTAATTGCTGCCAGCCATACTTTTCTGAGATTATTGTTGGGAGATAGTAATTTTTTTTTTTTAATATATCTTCAAGCCACTGTCTGCCCCTGAAACTGTGTAGTGTAAAACAGTGGGCCTGTATTTTTCTGCACTGTCCCACACCTAAAAAGGGAGATTTATATTGCCAATCAGTGCATCTGCGCCAGTCCTGTCTGTGGTATCTCTGTCAGTCATTTTGTGCCACAGAAACTATACTGTAATATATTGGGCCTCATTTATTCACTAGTCTCCCAAAGAAAATTAATTAAAATAAAGGGAGAATAATATTGCCAAATCTGTGCATCTGTGCCAGTCGTGTCTGTGGTTGCTCTGTCAGTCATTTTGTGCCACAGAAACAATACTGTCATATATTGGGCCTGATTTATTCACTTGTCTCCTATATAATAACAATAAAAATAAAGGGAGAATAATATTGCCAAATCTGTGCATCTGTGCCATCTGTGTCTGTGGTTGCTCTGTCAGTCATTTTGTGCCACAGAAACTATACTGTCGTACATTGGGCCTGATTAATTCACTTGTCTCCCATATAATAAAACTAAAAATAAAGGTAGAATAAAATTGCCAAATCTGTGCATCTGTGCCAGTCGTGTCTGTGGTTGCTCTGTCAGTCATTTTGTGCCACAGAAACAATACTGTCATCAATTGGGCCTGATTTATTCACTTGTCTCCCATATAATAAAAATAAAGGGAGAATAATATTGCCAAATCTACGCATCTGTGCCAGTCGTGTCTGTGGTTGCTCTGTCAGTCATTTTGTGCCACAGAAACAATACTGTCATACATTGGGCCTGATTTGTTCACTTGTCTCCCATATAATAAAAATAAAAATAAAGGGAGAATAATATTGCCAAATCTGTGCATCTGTGCCAGCCGTGTCTGTGGTTGCTCTGTCAGTCATTTTGTGCCACAGAAACAATACTGTCATACATTGGGCCTGATTTGTTCACTTGTCTCCCATATAATAAAAATAAAAATAAAGGGAGAATAATATTGCCAAATCTGTGCATCTTTGCCAGCCGTGTCTGTGGTTGCTCTGTCAGTCATTTTGTGCCACAGAAACAATACTGTCATACATTGGGCCTGATTTATTCACTTGTCTCCCATATAATAACAATAAAAATAAAGGGAGAATAATATTGCCAAATCTGTGCATCTGTGTTATGATCCGGTGGTAGGATCTCAAAACTGACCTGACACATGTGACCAGAATATAGGACCAGTTCTGGGGAGGTGGAAGCTATACTGACCGCAAACCTGATCCTATCCACAAACACTAAAGGCAGCCGTGGAACATTCCTAAAATCCTAGACGCCACGTTCACAGCCTGAGAAACTGACTACCCCTAGAGAGAAAGCAAAGACCTCACTTGCCTCAGAGAAATAACCCCAAAGTTTTAGTCAGCCCCCCACAAATAATAACGGTGAGTTAAGGGGAAAAGACAAACGTAGAAATGAAACAGGTTTAGCAAATGAGGCCCGCTAACACTAGATAGACTGAAAATAGGTAGGAGTCTGTGCGGTCAGTACAAAAACTATCAAAACTAAACCACGCAGAGAATACAAGAACCCCCACACTGACTCACGATGTGAGGGGCGCACTCTGCACCCCAGAACTAACCAGCAAGCGAAAAATCACATATAAGCAAGCTGGACTGAACTCATCATATACAGAGAAACGTTTTCAAGGAAATAATGAGCAAAATGAACAAACAAACTTAACTTCTCCAGCAGGAGACTGGTCACAAGGAATATTCAGGAGCTCTCAGAAACAGGACTGAATACACCGACAGCAGGCAACAAATGAAAGGCCAGGTGAATTAAATAGGCCTCAGCATAGCAGGAAATTAAGAAGCTGAGCCCAGCCAAGACCAGCCATATCACTAAAGGCCACCAGAGGGAGCCCCAGAACAAACTCACACAATACCGCTCATGACCACAGGAGGGAGCCCGAGAACGGAATTCACAACACATCTGTGCCAGTCGTGTCTGGGGTTGCTCTGTCAGTCACTTTGTGCCACAGAAACAATACTGTCATACATTGGGCCTGATTTATTCACTTGTCTCCCATATAATAACAATAAAAATAAAGGGAGAATAATATTGCTAAATCTGTGCATCTGTGCCAGTCGTGTCTGTGGTATCTCTGTCAGTCATTTTCAGCCACAGAAACTATACTGTCATACAGTGGACCTGATTTATTCAGCAGTCACCCACACATAAAAAGGTAGAATTATATTCACAACAAGGTAACATACACCTTCTACCTTGTTTTTCTGTACCATATAACGGTTGTTAGTTTGGTTACATTTTCCCAAGAATGAGGAAGGCTGGTGGAAGAGGTCATGGCCGTGGGCGGTCATTGTCATCTGGTAATGCTGATGGTGATGGTGGTGGTGCTGGTGGAGCATCGGGTGGTAGAGGGAAAATCAAAATAGCACCTAAGTCTCAAGTTGTTGAGCCAGCGTCATCGTCCAGCTACACAAGGCCTCGAACGCTACATTTTCTAGGAGTTGGAAAACCGCTGTTAAAGCCGGAGCAGCAGGAAAAAGTTTTGGCTTTCCTTGCTGACTCTAGCTCTTTCGCCTCCTCTTCGGATAGTTCAAAATTGAAAAGTAGCCAGTCGTCGGTGGCTGCTCCCGGTCAGGAACAAGTTGATTCCTTGTGTCCTTCGCTCAAAACAACAGTGAAGGATGCGTCAGGTGACACAACAGTTTACTCCATGGAGCTCTTTACACATACCGTGCCTGGGTTAGAAAGGGAAATAATTAACAGCCCACTAGAAGATGATTCGGACACGGAGTGCACTGATGCACAGCCACAGCTAGATTGTCATGCTGTTCCATCGACTCACATCACTACATTGCCCTCGCAGTGTACTGAGCCAGAAACTGACCCTGATGAGACGATGGTGCCCATTCCCGAACATTATAGCACCTTACACGGTGACACAGAGATAGCTGAACATGAGATTGAAGAGGAGGTGATAGATGACCCAGTTGTTGACCCAGATTGGCAGCCATTGGGGGAAGAGGGTGGCAGTAGCTCAGAAGCAGAGGAGGAGGATCGTCAGCAGCCATCTACATCACATTTCCATTCATCTGGCAGGCCCGTCTCTGGCCAAAAAAGTTTGGCAAAACCAAAAACATTTTTCGGACAGCATGGCCATCCGGTTAAAGTAGCACAGTGTGCAATGCCTGAAAAGGTATTCAATAGTAGGAAGAGTGCAGTCTGGCAATTTTTTAACCAAGATCCGAATGATCAGTGCAAGGTGATCTGTAAGAAATGCTCCAGGACATTTAGCAGAGGTCAGAATGTCAAAAGTTTAAATACAACTTGCAAGCATCGACATTTAACCACCATGCACTTGCAAGCCTGGACTAGCTGCCAAACGTCCCATAACGTTGTTGCACCCGCTCACAATGAAGCTAGTCAGCAATGCTACATTCCTTCCCTCACTGTAAGCCCACCGGTTAGAACAACAGCAGCAAATGTGAAGGTGTCGTCGCTGGGGAAAAGCAGTCAGGGAACCACAAGTTTATTGCTAGGAAACACAGCATGTAGGCCTACATCGAGAATACCATCAAATTCACCACCCCTCTCTCAATCCACCATGTCCACCACCACCACCACCGCAAGTCCCACCATATGCACCTCGCCAGTCCAGCTCACCCTCCAAGAGACTCTCATTAGGAAAAAAAAGTACTCACCCTCTCATCCGCGTACACAGGGTTTGAATGCCCACATTGCTAGACTTATATCGTTAGAGATGATGCCCTACCGCTTGGTTGAAAGCAAAGCTTTCAAAGCCTTGATGGCCTACGCAGTACCACGCTATGAGCTACCCAGTCGACACTTCTTTTCGAGAAAAGCCATCCCAGCCCTCAACCAGCATGTCAAAGACCGCATTCTCCATTCACTGAGGCAATCAGTCAGTAGAAAGGTGCACCTCACAACTTATGCATGGACCAGTAGGCATGGTCAGGGACATTACGTGTCCATCACGGCACACTGGGTTAATTGTTGTGAATTCCGTCTGGGCTCCCTCTGGTTGCCTTTAGCGATACTGCGGGTCTGGAGCTGGGCTCAGCTGCCTCATTTCCTGCTATGCTGGTTCCTATTTAACTCCACCTGGACCTTCACTTGTTGCCTGCTGTCGTTGTATTCAGTACTGGTTCTGACCTCTCCTGGATCTCCCTGGTGACTTGTCTCTTTCTGAGAAGCTAAGTCTTGCTAGTTCTTTTTGCTCATTGTTTCTTTGAATTGTTTCTCAGTATATGATGTGTTCAGTCCAGCTTGCTTATATGTGATTTTCCGCTTGCTGGTAGCTCTGGGGTGCAGAGTGCACCCCTCACATCGTGAGTCGGTGTGGGGGTTCTTGTACTTTCTGCATGGATAGTTTTTGATAGTTTTTGTACCGACCGCACAGATCCCTTGCTTTCTTCTGTCTATCTAGTGTTAGCGGGCCTCATTTGCTTAAACCTGTTTTTCATTCCTACGTTTGTATTTTCCCCTTAACTCACCGTTATTATTTGTGGGGGGCTGTCTAAACTTTGGGGTTATTTCTCTGAGGCAAATGAGGCCTTGCTTTCTCTCTAGGGGTAGCCAGTTTCTTAGGCTGTGAAGAGGCGTCTAAGTTTTTAGGTAACGCTCCACCGCTGCCTTTAGTGTGTGTGGATAGGATCAGGATTGCGGTCGATATAGTTCCCACAATCCCGGAGCTTGTCCTACAATTCAGGTTTACCTATCAGGTCAGTTTTGTGATCCTACCACCGGATCATAACAGTTAATGTGGTGGATGTAGGGTCCACAGGGGACAGCCGTAGTGGGACAGTTCTGCCTAGCCCACGGTCTAGGAAACAGTTGGCAGTAGGCGTTCGACACCCCTCCTCCTCCTCCTCCTCCTCCAGAAGCAAAACCTCGACCACAGAGCGCAGTCGCCCTACCACTCCATCCGCAGCTGCCAGTGTTGCACATGAGGTGTCCCATTATGGAACAGCTAGTGGTAAGCGTCAGCAGGCTGTGTTGGAAATGAAGTGTTTGGGCGACAACAGACACACCGCGGAAGTTCTGGCCGAGTTCTTGCAGCAAGAAACTCAGTCATGGCTGGGCAGTGTATATCTTGAGGCAGGCAAGGTAGTCAGTGATAACAGAAGGAATTTTATGGCTGCCATAGCCCTTTTAGAACTGAAACACATTTCTTGCCTGGCTCACACCTTGAACCTGGTGGTGCAGTGCTTCCTGAAAAGTTATCCGGGGTTAACAGACCTGCTCCTGAAGGTGCGAAGACTTTGCTCGCACATCCGCCCATACACTCCAGCCGTATGCAGAACCATCAGCGATTGTTGAATCTTCCCCAGCACCGCCTAATAATCGACGTTGCAACAAGGTGGAACTCTACACTGCACATGCTTCAGAGGCTGTGCGAACAGAGGCGTGCTGTCATGTATTTGTGGGAGGATACACATACACGGGCAGGCAGTTGGATGGCAGACATGGAGTTGTCTGCTGTGCAGTGGTCGAAGCTCCAAGACCTCTGTCAAGTCCTTCAGTGTTTTGAGGAATGCACACGGCTGGTCAGTGCGGACAACGCCATCATAAGCATGAGCATTCCACTAATGCGTTTGCTGATGCAAAGTCCATTGCCTGCTCAGGTGCTTGGTGGTGCAAGGTCAGGTACCGTTTTTTTGCGGGAGACAAGTGATGTGGATTTGCCAGAAAGTGCTCCTCAACCCAGCACAAGCATTGATTTGACACCTGGAACATTGGCCCACATGGCTGATTATGCCTTGCGTATCCTAAAAAGGGACCCCCGCATTATCAAAATGATGACCGATGACGATTACTGGTTGGCCTGCCTCCTGGATCCACGCTATAAAGGGAAATTGCAAAATATCATGCCACATGAGAACCTTGAGCAAATATTGGCTACCAAACAAGCAACTCTTGTAGACCGTTTGGTTCAGGCATTCCCAGCACACGGTGGCGGTGATGGTTGTCACACGAGCTGCAGGGGGCAACATGGCAGAGGTGTTAGAGGGTCACAAATCAGAAGTGGCGTTGGACAGAGGGGTTTTATGACCAGGTTGTGGAGTGATTTCGGAATGACCGCAGACACGACAGGTACTGCAGCATCAATTCAAAGTGACAGGAGACAACATTTGTCCAGTATGGTTACTGACTATTTTTCCTCCCTTATCGATGTTCTCCCTCACACGTCATTCCCATTTGATTACTGGGCATCCAAAATAGACACCTGGCCTGAATTGGCAGAATATGCATTACAGGAGCTCACTTGCCCAGCTGCTAGTGTGCTATCAGAAAGAGTATTCAGTGCTGCAGGTTCAATACTGACAGAAAAAAGTCTGTCTGCGGTCCCTCCTTGCAATCATCCTCCGCTGACCACACCAATGCTGCCTGTGTACCCCTGTAGCCTAATTTAAACTGCATAGAGCCTCCCTTTTTATTTTAGGCCTAGGAAGTCTGTCTGCGGTCCCTCCTTGCAATCGTCCTCCGCTGACCACACCAATGCTGCCTGTGTACCCCTGTAGCCTAATTTAAACTGCATAGAGCCTCCATTTTTATTTTAGGCCTAGGTAGTCTGTCTGCGGTCCCTCCTTGCAATCGTCCTCCGCTGACCACACCAATGCTGCCTGTGTACCCCTGTAGCCCAATTTAAACTGCATAGAGCCTCCTTTTTTATTTTAGGCCTAGGTAGTCTGTCTGCGGTCCCTCCTTGCAATCGTCCTCCGATGACCACACCAATGCTGCCTGTATACCCCTGTAGCCTAATTTAAACTGCATAGAGCCTCCTTTTTTATTTTAGTCCTATGTAGTCTGTCTGCGGTCCCTTTTTGCAATCATCCTCCACTGACCACATCAATGCTGCCTGTGTACCCCTGTAGCCTAATTTAAACTGCATAGAGCTTCCTTTTTTAATTTAGGCCTAGGTAGTCTGTCTCCAGTCCCTCCTTGCAATCGTCCTCCGCTGACCACACCAATGCTGCCTGTGTACCCCTGTAACCTATTTTAAACTGCTTAGAGCCTACTTTCTATTGTTGGCCTACTACCTGTGTCTGTCTCAGCCACTCCACTCCTTACAGTTGTCCTCCACTGAACAAAGCTATGCCGCCTGTGTACTCCTGTTACCAATTTTGAACTGCATTTAGCCTACTTACTTATTTGTGCCTAGTAACTGTGTAAGCCTTTCCTAACAGTTGTCCTCCCACGCTGAAACAAGCTTGGCCGCCTGGTTAGTCCTGCTAGCAGTTTTGAACTGCATTTAGCCACCTTTTTTATTGTAGGCCTCTGTCTGTCTGTCTGTCTGTCTGCACCACACATTACACTTACAACTGTCCCCCGCTGTAAAAAGCTAGGTGGCCTGTGTACACCTCTTACTAATTTAGAACAGCATTTAGTCAACTTACTTATTTGTGCCTAGTAACTGTGTCAGACTCTCACAACAGTTGTCCTCCACCGCTGAACCCAGCTATGCCGCCTGCGTACTCCTTTTACCAATTTTGAACTGAATATAGCCTTCCTTTTTATTTTAGGCCTACTTAGTGTGTCAGAGCCACTAATTACACATGCCCTCCTCCGCTGAACCACGCTATGCCGCCTGTGTACTCCACTTACCAATTTTGAACTGCATTTTGCCTAATTACTTATTTAGGCCTACTTTTTGTGTCTGTCTCCCATTACAGTTGTCCTCCACTGAATAAAGCTGAGCTTCAATCTTCAGGCTTTCGGCCTATGTTATCAGATATTAAACTGCATTTGGCCTACGTGTCTGGTTGGGCCCTACTAACGGTGTCTGCCGCTCCTGGGTTTTCTCCTGTTTGGTTTTCTTGAGCTTCAATCTTCAGGCTCTCTGTTGTGAACTCTATTTTTGGGCTCCCTCTAGTGGTCACAAGCGGTACTGTGTAGTGTTGTCTTTCTGCAGGTTGGCAGCATCAGCTGGTTCGTTATCCTTGGTTGGTTTCCTATTTAGCTCACCTGGATACTCAGTTCCTTGCCTGCTATCAATGTATTCAGTGCTCTTCAGATTCCTTGTGACTACCTTGCTCCCAGTCTCTCCAAGACAAGCTAAGTTTTTGTTTGTTCATTTTTTGATTATCAGCATTCATCATGTTTCTTGTCCAGCTTGCTAAAATGTGATTTCCTCGCTTGCTGGTTGCTCTAGGGGACTGAGTTTCTCCCCCCACACCGTTAGTTGGTGTGGGGGTTCTTGAAATCTCAGAGTGGATATTTTGTAAGGGTTTTTTACTGACCGCATAGATTCCCTTTTCTATTTTCTGCTATCTAGTATTAGTGGGCCTCATTTGCTGAATCTGCTTTCACCCCTGTGTATGTGCCTTCCTCTTACCTCACCGTTTTTATTTGTTGGGGGCTTCTATATCTTTGGGGATTATTTCTCTGGAGGCAAGAGAGGTCTTTCTTTCTCTCTAGGGGTAGTTAGTTCCTCAGGCTGGCTCGAGACGTCTAGGATTTTTAGGCACATTCACCGGCTACTTCTAGTGTGTTTGGATAGGTTCAGATTTGCGGTCAGTCCAGTTTGCCACCTCCCTAGAGCTTGTCCTATGTTTGTTACTTAGCTGGAGTAATTTGTGATCCTCAACCACTAAGGATCATAACAGTATAGCAGGCCCAAAAAAGTGTTTAATGCATCGCAGAAGTGGGATAAAAAGAAGACCTGAGTACATTTTTTTTTTCTTTCCTCCCGCTTTTCCTTTGCTGCAGTCTGTTTAGCTTCTTTCATCCCCTTGAACTCTGGGTGGTTTTGAGCTCAGCTGCAGACATGAATATTCAGACTCTGACTTCTAGTGTGGATCATCTTACGGCACGGGTGCAAAGTATTCAGGATTTTGCTATTCATAGCCCTATGTCAGAACCAAAGATACCCATTCTTGAGTTGTTTTCTGGAGATAGATCTAGGTTTCTAAATTTTAAAAATAATTGTAAGTTATTTCTATCTCTGAGACCTCGTTCCTCTGGTGATTCCGCTCAGCAAGTTAAAATTGTTATCTCCTTGTTGCGTGGCGACCCTCAAGATTGGGCTTTCTCTCTGGCGCCAGGAGATCCTGCATTGCTTAATGTAGATGCATTTTTTCTGGCTCTTGGACTGCTTTATGAGGAGCCTAATCTTGAGAATCAGGCAGAAAAAGCATTGCTGGCTATCTCTCAAGGTCAGGATGAAGCAGAGGTGTATTGTCAAAAATTTCGGAAATGGTCGGTGCTTACTCAATGGAATGAGTGTGCCCTGGCTGCAAATTTCAGAGAAGGTCTTTCTGAGGCCGTTAAGAATGTTTTGGTGGGGTTTCCCACCCCTACAAGTCTGAGTGATTCTATGGCTTTAGCCATTCAGGTTGATCGGCGTTTGCGGGAGCGCAAATCTGCTCATTCTTTGGCGGTATTTTCTGAACAGAGACCTGACTCTATGCAATGTGAATGAACTCTGACCAGAATTGAGCGACAAAGTCATAGATGTCAAAATGGGTTGTGCTTTTACTGTGGTGATTCTACTCATGTTATCTCAGCATGCTCTAAACACTTAAAAAAATTCGCTAAACCTGTCACCATTGGTACTATACAGCCTAAATTTATTTTGTCTGTTACTTTGATTTGTTCTTTGTCGTCCTACCCGGTTATGGCTTTTGTGGATTCGGGTGCTGCCCTGAATCTGATGGATTTGTCGTTTGCCAGGCGCTGTGGTTTTGTCCTGGAGCCTTTGGAATTTCCTATTCCTCTGAGGGGAATTGATGCTACGCCATTGGCTGAGAATAAGCCTCAGTATTGGACGCAAATGACCATGTGCATGACTCCCGTACATCAGGAGGTGATTCGCTTTCTTGTTCTGCATAATTTGCATGATGTTGTCGTTTTGGGTCTGCCATGGCTGCAGGCTCATAATCCAGTTTTAGATTGGAAAGCTATGTCTGTGTCAAGTTGGGGTTGTCAGGGAATTCATGGCGATACTCCGTTGGTGTCTATTGCTTCTTCCACTCCTTCTGAGGTCCCTGAGTTTTTGTCTGACTACCAGGATGTATTTGATGAGCCCAGGTCCAGTGCCCTGCCCCCTCATAGGGATTGTGACTGTGCTATAAATTTAATTCCTGGTAGTAAATTTCCTAAGGGACGACTTTTTAATTTGTCTATACCAGAGCATGCCGCGATGCGGAGTTATATAAAGGAGTCTTTGGAGAAGGGACATATTCGCCCATCCTCTCATTTTGAGTACTTGGTGATGCCTTTTGGACTCTCTAATGCCCCTTCTGTGTTTCAGTCCTTCATGCATGACATCTTCCGAGAATATCTGGATACATTTATGATTGTTTATCTGGATGACATTTTGGTCTTTTCTGATGATTGGGAGTCCCATGTGAAGCAGGTCAGGATGGTGTTTCAGGTCCTGCGTGCTAATGCTTTATTTGTGAAGGGCTCAAAATGTCTCTTCGGAGTACAGAAGGTCTCCTTTTTGGGTTTTATTTTTTCTCCTTCTACTGTGGAGATGGACCCAGTCAAGGTCCAGGCTATTCATGACTGGACTCAGCCCACGTCTGTTAAGAGTCTTCAGAAGTTCTTGGGTTTTGCTAATTTTTACCGTCGTTTCATCGCTAATTTTTCTAGCGTGGTTAAACCTTTGACGGATTTGACCAAGAAGGGTTCTGATGTGACTAATTGGTCTCTTGCGGCCGTGGAGGCCTTTCGGGAGCTGAAGCACCGGTTTTTGTTCAGCTCCAGTCTTATGTCAGCCAGATGTCTCTCTCCCCTTCCAGGTCGAGGTTGATGCTTCTGAGATTGGAGCAGGGGCTGTTTTGTCGCAGAGAAGCTCTGATGGCTCTGTGATGAAGCCATGTGCTTTCTTTTCAAGAAAGTTTTCGCCTGCCGAGCGGAATTATGATGTTGGTAATCGGGAGTTGTTGGCTATGAAGTGGGCATTTGAGGAGTGGCGACATTGGCTCGAAGGAGCTAAACATCGTGTGGTTGTCTTGACTGATCACAAAAATCTGATTTATCTTGAATCTGCCAAGCGCCTGAATCCTAGACAGGCTCGTTGGTCGTTGTTTTTCTCCCGTTTCAACTTCGTGGTCTCATACCTGCCTGGTTCGAAGAACGTGAAAGCTGATGCACTTTCTAGGAGTTTTGTGCCTGACTCTCCGGGAGTTTCTGAGCCGGCTGGTATTCTCAGAGAGGGAGTGATTTTGTCTGCCATTTCCCCAGATTTGCGACGAGTGCTGCAGAAATTTCAGGCGGATAGACCTGACCGTTGTCTACCAGAGAGACTGTTTGTCCCGGATAGATGGACCAGCAGAGTTATTTCCGAGGTCCATTCTTCGGTGTTGGCGGGTCATCCTGGGATTTTTGGTACCAGAGATTTGGTGGCTAGGTCCTTCTGGTGGCCTTCCTTGTCGCAGGATGTGCGTTCCTTTGTGCAGTCTTGTGGGATTTGTGCTCGGGCTAAGCCTTGCTGTTCTCATGCCAGTGGTTTGCTTTTGCCTTTGCCTGTTCCGAAAAGGCCTTGGACGCACATTTCCATGGATTTTATTTCGGATCTTCCAGTATCTCAGAAAATGTCTGTCATCTGGGTGGTGTGTGATCGTTTTTCCAAGATGGTCCATTTGGTGCCCTTGCCTAAGTTGCCTTCTTCCTCCGATTTGGTTCCTCTATTTTTTCAGAATGTGGTTTGCTTGCACGGCATTCCTGAAAATATTGTGTCTGATAGAGGATCCAAGTTTGTGTCCAGGTTTTGGCGGACTTTTTGTGCTATGATCGGCCTTCCATCCTCAGACTAATGGCCAAACCGAGCGAACTAATCAGACGTTGGAAACTTATTTGAGATGTTTTGTTTCTGCTGATCAGGATGATTGGGTGACTTTTTTGCCATTGGCCGAGTTTGCCCTTAATAATCGGGCTAGTTCTGCTACTTTGGTTTCGCCTTTTTTCTGCAATTCTGGTTTCCATCCTCGTTTTTCCTCGGGTCAGGTTGAGCCTTCTGACTGTCCTGGGGTGGATTCTGTGGTGGATAGGTTGCAGCAGATTTGGAACCATGTGGTGGACAATTTGAGGTTGTCACAGGAGAAGGCTCAGCGCTTTGCCAACCGCCGCCGCGGTGTGGGTCCCCAACTTCGTGTTGGGGATTTGGTGTGGCTGTCTTCTCGGTATGTTCCTATGAAGGTCTCCTCTCCTAAATTTAAGCCTCGCTTCATCGGTCCTTATAAGATCTTGGAAATCCTTAACCCGGTGTCTTTTCGTTTGGATCTCCCAGCATCGTTTGCCATTCATAATGTGTTCCATAGGTCTTTGTTGCGGAGGTATGTGGTACCTGTGGTTCCTTCTGTTGAGCCTCCTGCTCCGGTGCTGGTCGAGGGCGAATTGGAGTACGTGGTGGAGAAGATTTTGGATTCTCGTATCTCTAGACGGAGGCTTCAGTATTTGGTTAAGTGGAAGGGCTATGGTCAGGAGGATAATTCCTGGGTTGTCGCCTCTGATGTTCATGTGGCCGATTTGGTTCGTGCCTTCCACGCGGCTCATCCTGATCGCCCTGGGGGTCTTGATGAGGGTTCGGTGACCCCTCCTCAAGGGGGGCTCTCATTAAGTAGTTGTTGTTAATATAACACTGCTGTTGGCCTACTAGTGTGGTTGGGGCCTACTAACGGTGTCTGCCGCTCCTGGGTTTTCTCCTGTTTGGTTTTCCTGAGCTTCAATCTTCAGGCTTTCATTAAGTAGTTGTTGTTAATATAACACTGCTGTTGGCCTACTAATGTGGTTGAGGCCTACTAACGGTGTCTGCCGCTTCATTGGTATTTTCCACTGAACAGAGCTGAGCTTCAATCTTCAGGCTCTCATTACGTTGTTGTTTATTTAACACTGCAGTTGGCCTACTAGTTTGGTTGGGGCCTACTAACGGTGTCTGCCACTACAAGGTGTTCTCCAGGTTTACTTGCCTGAGCTTCAATCTTCAGGCTCTCATTAAGTATTTGTTTATATAACACTGCTGTTGGCCTACTAGTGTGGTTGGGGCCTACTAACGGTGTCTGCCTCTCCCTGGTGTTGTCCTTCACTGTACAAAGCTGAGCTTCAGTCTTCAGGCTTTCGGCCTATATTATCAGACATTAAAATGCAGTTGGCCTACTAGTGTGGTTGGGCCCTACTAACGGTGTCTGCCGCTCCTGGGTTTTCTCCTGTTTGGTTTTACTGAGCTTCAAGCTTCAGGCTTTCGGCCTACATTTTACATATTAAACTGCAATTGGCCAACACGTTTGGTTGGACTCTAGTAACGGTGTCTGCTGCCCCTCGCTTGTCTCCTACACTGAATAAAGCTGATCTTAAATCTTCAGGCTCTCATTAAGTTGTTGTTTATATAACACTGCAGTTGGCCTACTATTTGGTTGGGGCCTACTAACGGTGTCTGCCGCTCCCTGGTGTTGTCCTTCACTGTACAAAGCTGAGCTTCAGTCTACTCTTCAGGCTTTCAGCCTATATTATCAGAAATTAAACTGCATTTGGCCAACTTGTCTGGTTGGGCCCTACTAACACTGTCTGCTGCTCCTGGGTTTTCTCCTGTTTGGTTTTACTGAGCTTCAAGCTTCAGGCTTTCGGCCTACATTTTACATATTAAACTGCAATTGGCCAACTCGTTTGGTTGGGCCCTAGTAATGGTGTCTGCTGCCCCTCGCTTGTCTCCTACACTGAATAAAGCTTATCTTCAATCTTCAAGCTCTCATTAAGTTGTTGTTTATATAACACTGCAGTTGGCCTACTAGTTTGGTTGGGGCCTACTAACGGTGTCTGGCGCTCCCTGGTGTTGTCCTTCACTGTAGAAAGCTGAGCTTCAGTCTTCAGGCTTTCAGCCTATATTATCAGAAATTAAACTGCATTTGGCCAACTTCTCTGGTTGGGCCCTACTAACGGTGTCTGCCGCTCCTGGGTTTTCTCCTGTTTTGTTTTCTTGAGCTTCAATCTTCAGGCTCTCTTTAAGTAGTTGTTGTTAATATAACACTGCTGTTGGCCTACTAGTGTGGTTAGGGCCTACTAACGGTGTCTGCCGCTCCTGGGTTTTCTCCTGTTTGGTTTTCCTGAGCTTCAATCTTCAGGCTCTCATTAAGTAGTTGTTGTTAATATAACACTGCTGTTGGCCTACTAGTGTGGTTGGGGCCTACTAATGGTGTCTGCCGCTTCATTGGTGTTCCCACTGAAGAGAGCTGAGCTTCAATCTTCAGGCTCTCATTAAGTTGTTGTTTATATAACACTGCAGTTGGCCTACTAGTTTGGTTGGGCCTAGTAACAGTGTCTGCCACACCTTGGTGTTGTCCTGTGGTATTTTCCAGAGCTTCAATGTTCAGGCTTTCGGCCTATATTTGTAATATTAAACTGCATTAGGCCTACTAGTGTGGTTGGGCCCTTAAAACCGTGTCTGCCGCTCCTGTGTTTTCCACTCCACTGAACAAACCAATGCCGCCTGGTTAGTCCTGTGTTGTGAAATTGGATTTTTGGCTCCCCCGGTGGCCACTGTTGGAATTGAACTGGTGTGCATCATCCCCTCTGTTCACCTGTTTCCATCAGGATGTGGGAGTCGCTATTTAGCCTTGCTCCTCTGTCACTTCCATGCCGGTCAACATTGTAATCAGAAGCCTTTCTGTGCATGTTCCTGCTGCTAGACAACTCCCAGCTAAGTTGGACTTTAGTCCTCGTTTGTTTTTGCATTTTGTTCCAGTTCACAGCTGTAGTTTCGTTTCTGTGTCTGGAAAGCTCTTGTGATCTGAAATTGCCACTCTGATGTTATGAGTTAATACTAGAGTCTTAAAGTAATTTCAGGATGGTGTTTTGATAGGGTTTTCAGCTGACCATGAAAGTGCCCTTTCTGTCTTCCTGCTATCTAGTAAGCGGACCTCAATTTTGCTAAACCTATTTTCATACTACGTTTGTCATTTCATCTAAAATCACCGCCAATATATGTGGGGGCCTCTGTCTGCCTTTTGGGGAAATTTCTCTAGAGGTGAGCCAGGACTATATTTTCCTCTGCCAGGATTAGTTAGTCCTCCGGCCGGCGCTGGGCGTCTAGGGATAAAACGCAGGCAACGCTACCCGGCTACTGTTAGTTGTGCGGCAGGTTTAGTTCATGGTCAGTTTAGTTTCCATCCTTCCAAGAGCTAGTTCTTATGTTTGCTGGGCTATGTTCTCTTGCCATTGAGAACCATAACAGTTTGACCGGACGAAAAGGGTTAAATTAATTGACAGAGAAAGGAGAGAAAAGAGAAGTCTGCTGAAGATTTTTTTTTTTTTTTTTTTTTTTTTTTCCCTTCAGTTCTGAGTGTGCTTGTAATTGAATCTCTTGCAAGTCTGCCTATATTGCAGCCTTTCTCTCTCTCTCTCCTTCTAATCCTGGAATGGCTCTGTGTTCACCTGTTTAAAATGGATATTCAGAGTTTAGCTGCAGGTTTGAATAATCTCACCACGAAAGTTCAAAATTTACAAGATTTTGTTATTCAGGTTCCTATATCTGAACCTAGAATTCCTTTGCCTGAATTTTTCTCGGGGAATAGATCTTGCTTTCAAAATTTCAAAAATAATTGCAAGTTGTTTTTGTCCCTGAAATCTCGCTCTGCTGGAGATCCTGCTCAGCAGGTCAGGATTGTGATTTCCTTGCTCCGGGGCGACCCTCAGGATTGGGCTTTTGCATTGGCTCCAGGGGATCCTGCGTTGCTCAATGTGGATGCGTTTTTTCTGGCCTTGGGGTTGCTTTATGAGGAAACTCAGTTAGAACTTCAGGCGGAAAAGGCCTTGATGTCCCTATCTCAGGGGCAAGACGAAGCTGAAATATACTGCCAGAAATTCCGTAAATGGGCTGTGCTTACTCAGTGGAATGAGTGCGCCCTGGCGGCGAATTTCAGAGAGGGTCTCTCTGATGCCATTAAGGATGTTATGGTGGGGTTCCCTGTGCCTGCGGGTCTGAATGAGTCCATGACAATGGCTATCCAGATCGATAGGCGTCTGCGGGAGCGCAAACCTGTGCACCATTTGGCGGTGTCTACTGAGAAGACGCCAGAGAATATGCAATGTGATAGAATTCTGTCCAGAAGTGAACGGCAGAATTTTAGACGAAAAAATGGGTTGTGCTTCTATTGCGGTGATTCAACTCATGTTATATCAGCATGCTCTAAGCGTACTAAGAAGCTTGATAAGTCTGTTTCAATTGGCACTTTACAGTCTAAGTTTATTCTATCTGTGACCCTGATTTGTTCTTTATCATCTATTACCGCGGATGCCTATGTCGACTCTGGCGCCGCTTTGAGTCTTATGGATTGGTCCTTTGCCAAACGCTGTGGGTATGATTTGGATCCTCTTGAAACTCCTATACCCCTGAAGGGGATTGACTCCACCCCATTGGCTAGCAATAAACCACAATACTGGACACAAGTAACTATGCGGATTAATCCGGATCACCAGGAGATTATTCGCTTTCTTGTGCTGTATAACCTACATGATGTGTTGGTGCTTGGATTGCCATGGCTGCAATCTCATAACCCAGTCCTTGACTGGAAAGCTATGTCTGTGTTAAGCTGGGGATGTAAGGGGACGCATGGGGACGTACCTGTGGTTTCCATTTCATCATCTATTCCCTCTGAGATTCCTGAATTCTTGACTGAATATCGTGACGTTTTTGAAGAACCTAAGCTTGGTTCATTACCTCCACACCGGGAGTGCGATTGTGCCATAGATTTGATTCCGGGTAGTAAATACCCTAAGGGTCGTTTATTTAATCTGTCTGTGCCTGAACATGCTGCTATGCGAGAATATATAATGGAGTCCTTGGAAAAGGGACATATTCGTCCTTCGTCATCTCCCTTAGGAGCCGGTTTTTTCTTTGTTGCTAAGAAAGATGGCTCTTTGAGGCCGTGTATTGATTATCGGCTTTTGAATAAAATCACGGTTAAATATCAATATCCGTTGCCACTGCTGACTGATTTGTTTGCTCGCATAAAGGGGGCCAAGTGGTTCTCTAAGATAGATCTCCGTGGGGCGTATAATTTGGTGCGAATTAATCAGGGGGATGAGTGGAAAACCGCATTTAATACGTCCGAGGGCCACTTTGAGTATTTGGTGATGCCTTTTGGTCTTTCAAATGCCCCTTCAGTCTTTCAGTCCTTTATGCATGACATTTTCCGTGATTATTTGGATAAATTTATGATTGTGTATCTGGATGATATTTTGATTTTTTCGGATGACTGGGACTCTCATGTCCAGCAGGTCAGGAGGGTTTTTCAGGTTTTGCGGTCTAATTCCTTGTGTGTGAAGGGTTCTAAGTGCGTTTTTGGGGTTCAAAAGATTTCCTTTTTGGGATATATTTTTTCCCCCTCTTCCATCGAGATGGATCCTGTCAAGGTTCAGGCTATTTGTGATTGGACGCAACCCTCTTCTCTTAAGAGTCTTCAGAAATTTTTGGGCTTTGCTAACTTTTATCGTCGATTTATTGCTGGTTTTTCTGATGTTGTTAAACCATTGACTGATTTGACTAAGAAGGGTGCTGATGTTGCTGATTGGTCCCCTGCTGCTGTGGAGGCCTTTCGGGAGCTTAAGCGCCGCTTTTCTTCCGCCCCTGTGTTGCGTCAGCCTGATGTTGCTCTTCCTTTTCAGGTTGAGGTCGACGCTTCTGAAATCGGAGCTGGGGCGGTTTTGTCGCAGAGAAGTTCTGATTGCTCCGTGATGAGACCTTGTGCTTTTTTCTCGCGTAAATTTTCGCCCGCCGAGCGGAATTATGATGTTGGGAATCGGGAGCTTTTGGCCATGAAGTGGGCTTTTGAGGAGTGGCGTCATTGGCTTGAGGGGGCTAGACATCAGGTGGTGGTATTGACTGACCACAAAAATCTAATTTATCTTGAGTCCGCCAGACGCCTGAATCCTAGACAGGCGCGCTGGTCGTTGTTTTTCTCTCGGTTTAATTTTGTGGTGTCCTACCTGCCGGGTTCTAAGAATGTTAAGGCGGATGCCCTTTCTAGGAGTTTTGAGCCTGACTCCCCTGGTAATTCTGAACCTACAGGTATCCTTAAGGATGGAGTGATATTGTCTGCCGTTTCTCCAGACCTGCGGCGGGCCTTGCAGGAGTTTCAGGTGGATAGACCTGATCGTTGCCCACCTGGTAGACTGTTTGTTCCTGATGATTGGACCAGTAAAGTCATTTCTGAGGTTCATTCTTCTGCGTTGGCAGGTCATCCTGGAATCTTTGGTACCAGGGATTTGGTGGCAAGGTCCTTCTGGTGGCCTTCCCTGTCTCGAGATGTGCGAGGCTTCGTGCAGTCTTGTGACGTTTGTGCTCGGGCCAAGCCTTGTTGTTCTCGGGCTAGTGGATTGTTGTTGCCCTTGCCTATCCCGAAGAGGCCCTGGACGCACATCTCGATGGATTTTATTTCGGATCTTCCTGTTTCACAGAAGATGTCTGTCATCTGGGTGGTGTGTGATCGTTTCTCTAAGATGGTCCATTTGGTTCCCCTGCCTAAGTTGCCTTCTTCTTCCGAGTTGGTTCCTCTGTTTTTTTAAAATGTGGTCCGTTTGCATGGTATTCCGGAGAATATCGTTTCTGACAGAGGTACCCAATTCGTGTCTAGATTTTGGCGAGCATTCTGTGCTAGGATGGGCATAGATTTGTCTTTCTCGTCTGCTTTCCATCCTCAGACTAATGGCCAGACCGAGCGGACGAATCAGACCTTGGAGACATATTTGAGGTGTTTTGTGTCTGCAGATCAGGATGATTGGGTTGCTTTTTTGCCTTTAGCGGAGTTTGCCCTCAATAATCGGGCCAGCTCTGCCACCTTGGTGTCTCCCTTTTTCTGTAATTCGGGGTTTCATCCTTGATTTTCTTCTGGTCAGGTGGAATCTTCGGATTGTCCTGGAGTGGATGCTGTGGTGGAGAGGTTGCATCAGATTTGGGGGCAGGTAGTGGACAATTTGAAGTTGTCCCAGGAGAAGACTCAGCTTTTTGCCAACCGCCGGCGTCGGGTTGGTCCTCGGCTTTGTGTTGGGGACTTGGTGTGGTTGTCTTCTCGTTTTGTCCCTATGAGGGTTTCTTCTCCCAAGTTTAAGCCTCGGTTCATCGGCCCGTACAAGATATTGGAGATTCTTAACCCTGTGTCCTTCCGTTTGGACCTCCCTGCATCTTTTTCTATTCATAATGTTTTTCATCGGTCATTATTGCGCAGGTATGAGGTACCGGTTGTGCCTTCCGTTGAGCCTCCTGCTCCGGTGTTGGTTGAGGGCGAGTTGGAGTACGTTGTGGAAAAAATCTTGGACTCCCGTGTTTCCAGACGGAAACTCCAGTATCTGGTCAAATGGAAGGGATACGGTCAGGAGGATAATTCTTGGGTGACTGCCTCTGATGTTCATGCCTCCGATCTGGTCCGTGCCTTCCATAGGGTTCATCCTGATCGCCCTGGTGGTTCTGGTGAGGGTTCGGTGCCCCCTCCTTGAGGGGGGGGTACTGTTGTGAAATTGGATTTTTGGCTCCCCCGGTGGCCACTGGTGGAATTGAACTGGTGTGCATCATCCCCTCTGTTCACCTGTTTCCATCAGGATGTGGGAGTCGCTATTTAGCCTTGCTCCTCTGTCACTTCCATGCCGGTCAACATTGTAATCAGAAGCCTTTCTGTGCATGTTCCTGCTGCTAGACAACTCCCAGCTAAGTTGGACTTTAGTCCTCGTTTGTTTTTGCATTTTGTTCCAGTTCACAGCTGTAGTTTCGTTTCTGTGTCTGGAAAGCTCTTGTGATCTGAAATTGCCGCTCTGATGTTATGAGTTAATACTAGAGTCTTAAAGTAATTTCAGGATGGTGTTTTGATAGGGTTTTCAGCTGACCATGAAAGTGCCCTTTCTGTCTTCCTGCTATCTAGTAAGCGGACCTCAATTTTGCTAAACCTATTTTCATACTACGTTTGTCATTTCATCTAAAATCACCGCCAATATATGTGGGGGCCTCTGTCTGCCTTTCGGGGAAATTTCTCTAGAGGTGAGCCAGGACTATATTTTCCTCTGCCAGGATTAGTTAGTCCTCCGGCCGGCGCTGGGCGTCTAGGGATAAAACGCAGGCAACGCTACCCGGCTACTGTTAGTTGTGCGGCAGGTTTAGTTCATGGTCAGTTTAGTTTCCATCCTTCCAAGAGCTAGTTCTTATGTTTGCTGGGCTATGTTCTCTTGCCATTGAGAACCATAACAGTCCTGTTACCAATTTTGAACTGCATTTAGCCCACTTTACTATTTGGGCCCATATCTGTGTTTCCTCCTCATCCTTCCCATTGCCCAGCCAGTGCTAGATGAGTCTTGTGGTACATTGACCCAGACCACTACATTCCCCTTGCATGCTACACAGCCACAATCTGACCCTGCTGAAAGTCAGGTTCCCCTTCCCGCATACTATACCACCTTACACAGGGACAAAGAGGAAGGTGCAGATAAAAGTGCAGGTTCCTTCATCAGGTGGGGGGGCATACTCGTTGGCGACGTCACTGGCACAGGGCCCCTCAGAGTACGCAAAAGTGTCATTGCCGGTGGGAGGCGCCCCCGCCGTGAAAACACACCGCCGTACTTTGAGGGGCCCTGTGCCAGTGCCAATGCCAACGAGTGGGCCCCCCCTGCTTGCTCAGGATCACAGCACTTGCAAAGTTGAAATACTTACCTCTCACTGCTCCACCGCCGTGACGTAGTCCACGTTTCCTGGGCCCACTAAAAAATTGAACCAGCCCTACCCCCCACAACTTTAGCCAAATGACCCCCAATTTCCAATGCCTAACTATTATTATAAAGTAAATTAAGATTGACAAGCTTCAGTAACAAGAATGGATGTTTTTACCATTACAATGGGCACTGTAGGTGTTTTCCTGGCCTCCACTCACTGCCGACTATGCTTCCCCTTGACTTGCATTGGGTTTCGTGTTTCGGTCGATCCTCGACTTTTGGCGATAATCGGACGATTACACTCGACTCGACTTTTGACTAAGTCGGGTTTCGTGAAACCCGACTCGATCCTAAAAAAGTGAAAGTCGCTCAACCCTAGCGAGAACAGCAGCACACATGAGGAAGGAGGCATATCACCCCAACAGGCAGGAAGAAGCAGTGTGGTGGCCACAGACAGAAGACGTGCATCTGTTCCCTGTAACACCAACATGAGGGAAGTTGCCATTCCAACTGTTAGATCTTCCTGAGTCTGGTTATTTTATAAAGACTCTGCCGATAACCCCAAACATGCCATTTGCAGCACCTGCCATGCCCGCATCAGCAGGGGTAGCAAAACAACCAGCCTGACCACCACCAATATGATCAGGCACATGGCAGCAAAGCACTCGACTTTGTGGGCCAACCCCCAGGGTCCAGGAACACTGTCTGCAGGTGACACCACTACTTCTTCCACTGTTTAGCATAAAAGCCAATCCCCAGTCCACTGCATGTGAAGATGCCTTTAGCCCTTCACCTGTTGTTGCCCACAGTCAAACAGCACCATCATCAAGCCCGTCCATGTCCTTTTCCCAGCACAGCCTTCAGTTGCTTATACCCCAGCCATTGGAATGCAAGCGGAAATACCCAGCCAATGCCCCACAGGCCACAGTCCTAAATTCTAACATGTCTCTTCTGCTTGCACTCGAAATGTTGCCTTTTAGGCTCGCTGAGATGGAAGCTTTCTGCAACCTGAAGGTGGCGGCCATCCCAAGGTACTCTTGTCCCCAGTTGCCACTATTTCTCCTAGTGTGCCATATCGGCATTACCCCGGCATGTGTCCCACAACATTACCCGTGCCCTCAACAGTGCTGTTATAGGGAAAGTCCACCTAAGCTCGGACACGTGGACAAGTGATTGTGGCCTTGGACGGTACATCTCATTGACGGCACACTGGGTTAACATAGTGGAAGTCGGGACTCAGTCGGTCCTTGGGATGGAACACATCCTCCCCACGCCAAAGATTGCGGGCCCTACGTCAATCAGGGTTGCCCCACAGTCTATATCTCCTGCACCTTCTCCTTCTGCTCCTCCTCCTCTTCAGCCTCCATCTCTGAAATCAACACATCAGTCAGAAGCTGGAAGCACTGCAGAACTGACTCAGCCAAGCGGCAAAAGGCTGTGCTGAAGCTAATCTGCATAGGTAACAAACCGCACAATGCAGTAGAGATGTTAACAGCGCTGAAAAAGCAGTCAGATATTTGGTTGACACTGCTGAACCTACAGCCGGGCATGGTGGTGTGTGACAATGGCCAGAACCTGCTGTTGACTCTGAGGCAAGGTGAGGTCACACACGTACCTTGCTTGGCCCATGTGCTTAACCTCGTGGTTCAGCTTTTTGTGAAAAGCTACCCGGAGCTGCCGGATCTGCTTGTGAAAGTGCACGGTCTGTCTGCCAATTTTAGAAAGTCAGCTACAGCTTCAGCAGCCCTTGCCATGCTTCAGCAGCGTTTGCAGTTTCCAGCTCGCCGACTGGTGTATGATGTCCTCACGCGCTGGGACTCTATGCTGCATATGTTGGAATGGATTTGTGAACAGAAGAGGGCTGTTGTTGACTACAAACATCAACAAGGCCATCGATATTCAGTTCAGACTCCACACATAAGACCTCAGGAGTGGACATGGATATCAGACATATGTACCATCCTGCAAAACATTGAGGACTGCACCAAAATGGTGAGCGTCGATGACGCCATAATTAGCATCACCATCCCGCTTCTCAGCATTCTGAAAAACTCTCTGCTCACAAACAAAGAGGATGCATAACAGGCGGAGCACGAGGACATGGAGCAAGGAAACATACAGGGGATTACACTCAGCGCAACCTCATGTCTTCTCAACGTGGATTGGTAGGCAATGAGGAGGAGGAGGAAGAACAGGAGCTACTCTCATGCACTATAGATGGTACTACAAACACATCTGTATTAACTTCTGTTCAGCGGGGATGGCCTGAGGACAGGGAGGAGGAGGAGTAGGATGAGGACAGCATGGTCAGTTGTCCTGTTCATGAGGACACGGAAGTCTTGACTGTTAGCAGTCTGGCACGCATGGCTGACTTAATGTTGCGCTGTGTTTCATGTGACCCTCGGATTATCAAAATTTTGGGTGACACTCATTACTGGTTGGTGACATTTCTAGACCCACGCTACAAGGAGAACTTTCAATCTCTTCTGCCTGAGGCAGAGAGGTGTACTAAAATGTTGCAGTACCAGAGGGCCCTTGTAGCGGAATTACTAAGAAAATTCCCATGTGAGAATGCTGGCAGCAGACGTCAGAGTTTGTTGTACAACCAAGGACTCCAAGTGAGAGAGACAGAAGTACAATCCAGCTCAGGCAAGGGAACAATGGCCAAGTTCTGGGACAGTTTTCTCAGACTCTCCCATTGTGACGGCACAGTGGCAAGGGGTGCTGTCACAAGAAGTGCAATGTTTGGGAAGATGGTGAGGGAGTACCTTGCAGATCGTACAAACATCCTCTGTGATTCCTCTGTGCCTTTTAATTATTGGGTATTCAAGCTGGACACGTGGCATTAACTGGCTCTCTACGCCTTGGAGGTCCTGGTGTGCCCTGCTGCTAGCATTTTGTCAGAGCGGGTTTTTAGTGCTGCTGGTGGAATTATAACAGATAAGTGCATTCGTCTGTCAACTGAAAATGCTGACAGGCTGACTCTTATAAAAATGAACAAGGGTTGGACTGAGAAAGACTTCTGTCCACCACCAAGTGAAAACAGCGAAACATAACCTCAAATACATTCTCTCTTTTGGGGAGGTGTATTCTCATGCACCTCTTCACAACCACACATGGGTATTTGCTTCCACAATTGGTCTGTTTGTTGTTCTCCTCCTCCTTATCCTCATCCTCATCATCCAGAACCACTAGATGACCAGGGTGAACATACTCTGTGCTGTTATAGGCCAGTGATTTTTGGGCACCGGGACTGTAAAGGCACTATTTAATTTTGTAAAAACAGGACCCCACATTGCGGAATTGGGCATTACATTACATTGGGCCTACTTCTTAAGTCTGTCTCCTGCAATGTGTCCTTTAACTGCCACTAGATGACCGGGTGCACGTGCTCAGTACTGTTATAGGCCGGTGATTTTTGGGCACGGGGGCTGTGAAGACACTATTTTATTTTGTAAAAACAGGACCCCACATTGGGGAATTGGGCATTACATTACATTGGGCCTACATCTTAAGTCTGTCTCCTGCAATGTGTCCTTTAACTGCCACTGGATGACCAGGGTGCACGTGCTCAGTACTCTTATAAGCAGGTGAATTTTGGGCAAGTGGGCTGTGATGGCACTATATTTTTAAGTCCAAAAAGGACAACACATTGAGGAATTGAGCATGACATTACATTGGGCATACTTCTTAACTCGGTCTCCTGCAATCTGTCCTGTTTCTGGCAGTAGATCACCAGGGTGAACGTGGTCTGTACGGTGCATTTATGGCTAGGGGGCTGTGATGGCACTCTTTTATTTTTAAAAAAAGGATTTTACATTGGGGAATTTGGCATGACATTACTTTGGGCCTACTTCTTAACTCGGTCTCCATCAATGTGTCCTTTAACTGCCACTAGATGAACAGGGTGCACATGCTCAGTACTGTTACAGGCCAGTGAATTTTGTGCAAGTGGGCTGTGATGGTACTATATTTTTTAGTCCAAAAAAGACAACACATTGGGGAATTGGGCATGACATTACAATGGGCTTACTTCTTAACTCGATCTCCTGCAATCTGTCCTGTACCAGCCAGTAGATCACCAGGGTGAACGTGCTCTGTATGGTGCATTTTGGCCAAGGGGGCTGTGATGGCACACTTATTTTTTTAAAAAATGATCCCACATTGGGGAATTGGGCATGACATTATATTGGGCCTACTTTATAACTTGTCTCCTGCAACCTGTCCTCTACCTGCCAGTAGATTACCAGGGTGAACGTGCTTTATTTTTTAAAAAAAGGATTTTACATTGGGGAATTGGGCATGACATTACATTGGGCCTACTTCTTAATTCGATCTCCTGCAATCTGTCCCGTACCTACCAGTAGATCACCAGGGTGAACGTGTTCTGTATGGTGCATTTTGGCCAAGGGGGCTGTGATGGCACTCTTATTTTTTTTTTTAAATGATCCCACATTGGGGAATTTGGCATGACATTCCATAGGGCCGACTTCTTAACTCGGTCTCCTGCAATCTGTTCTGTACCTGCCAGTAGATCACCAGGGTGAACATGCTCTGTATGGTGCATTTTGGCCAAGCTGGCTGTGATGGCACTCTTTTATTTATTTAAAAAAGGATCCCACATTGGGGAATCGGGCATGACATTCCATTGTGCCGACTTCTTATCTCGGTCTCTTGCAATCTGTTCTGTACCTGCCAATAGATCACCATGGTGAATGTGCTCTGTACTGTTATAGGTCAGTGAATTTTGGGCAAGGGGGCTGTGATGGCACTCTTTTATTTTTTTTTAAATGGACCCCCCATTGGGGAATTGGGCATAACATTACATTGGGCCTAGTTCTTCCTTCTGTCTCCTGCAATGTGTCCTTTAACTGCTACTAGATCACCAGGGTGAACGTGCTCTGTTCGGTGCATTTTGGCCAAGTAGGCTGTGATGGCTCTCCTTTATTTAAAAAAAAAGAATTCCACATTGGGGAATTGGGCATGACATTACATTGGGCCTACTTCTTAACTTGGTCTCATGCAATCTGTCCTGTATCTGCCAGTAGATCACAAGGGTGAACATGCTCTGTACGGTGCATTTTGGCCAAGGGGGCTGTGATGGCACTCTTTTATTTTTTTTTAAAAAAGATCCCACATTGGGGAATTGGGCATGACATTCCATTGGGCCGACTTCTTAACTCGGTCTCCTGCAATCTGTCCTGTACCTGCCAGTAGATCACCAGGGTGAACGTGCTCTGTACGGTGCATTTTGGCCAAGGGGACTGTGATGGCTCTCTTATTTTTTTAAAAAAAGGATCCCACATTGGGGAATTGGGCATGACATTACATTGGGCATACTTCTTAACTCAGTCTCCTGCAATCTGTCCTGTACCTGCTAGTAGATCACCAGGGTGAACATGCTCAGTACTGTTATAGGCCAGTGAATTTTGGGCAAGGGGCTGTGATGGCACTCTTTTATCTTTTTAAAAATGGACCCCACATTGGGAAATTGGGCATGACATTACATTGGGCCAACTTTTTTATTCTGTCTCCTGCAAAGTGTCCTTTAACTGCCACTAGATCACCAGGGTTAACCTGTTCTGTACGGTGCATTTTGGGCAAGAGGGCTGTGATGGCACTCTTATTTTTTTTTAAATGGACCCCACATTGGGGAATTGGGCATGACATTACATTGGGCCGACTTCTTAACTCGGTCTCCTGCAATCTAAAATGTACCTGCCACTAGATCACCAGGGTGAACGTGCTCAGTACCGTTATAGGCCGTTGAAGTTTGGGCTAGGGGCATGCGATGGCACTAGTGTATTTTTAAAAAAGGTATCCCCATTGGTGAATTGTTTGACAAATCATGCATTGCATTACAAGTCTCAGAGACCCACACCACTACATTGGCCCTAATTCTTAACTCTGTGTCTTGCAATGTCTCTTCCTTATCTCCGACGACATGACCTGGGTGAACATGCTTTGTACTGCTGTAGGCCTGGGAAGTTTGGGCAAGGGGGGCTGTGATGGCAATAGTATATTTTTTAAAAAGGTACCTCCATTGGTGAAACCACATCCTTTATGGCAAACACTTCACATTTGTGTACCTTAAAGAGCTCACTTGAAAAGCTCCTTTTTGTGTTGACTGGTTGCTCAAATTGGACAAAATGCACTTCATATAAATTTGATAAAGCAATGCTGCTAGTTAGGCTCAGTAGTTCATTAAAAATATAGCTTTGTCCACTATATTAGTTTCTCTCCTTGAGAGCCATAACTTTGTCTGCCTCAAATGTACAAATGGCGAATATACAAATGGCGATTTGTAAACAAGATTGAAATACTGTACACTGAATTCATTCAGACAATCACATAGCTGCATGTCTTGTAAAACATTTACAGATGTGACAGTCAATGCTCATAGTGACGCAATCTTCATGAATGTTTGTTAACTCACTTTACAAACAGTTTGAAGCCTCTATATGTTTGCTGTTGGTCATGGTAAAACATAAGGTTTACTGAAACTCTGCCTGTGGTTGTTTGATCTAAATCCTTGTGGCTTTTATTTTCTAGGGGTTTATGGCCCCTCGTCTGATGAGTCCATGATATCTCAGTTTCATCCAACCTTGAAAAGTGGCCACTTGAAGGTCTGGGTGAAATTAGAGTTAATGCATAGTGTAAATCACTATATAAGACCAGAGAAACATGACTAAGACAGATTCCAAAACTGGGGTACCTGTACATGTACAGTGTGCTGATACCTGCATAATTGGGGATGCCCATGCAGTGTAGGTAATCTCCCAGGGGTTCTCTGTTTTGGTGTTGCTTCTCGGATATTCCAGACCAATGATATTTAAAAGCCTCTTGGTGATGATCTAAGTAGACTGTATGTAGCTAATCTTCATATATAAGTAATCAGTATATTTATGTAATCCTTATATGTACTTATTAACCTTTGTATGTTATTGTTAACATATACAAAAGTGTACGCACTCACACTATTCAATCTTAATATTCCTTGAATGTTATAGTTTGCAATGAAATTGCTTTGTATTGCAAGAATTAGCATTTTTTAACCCCTTCACCACCAAGGGTGGTTTGCACGTTAATGACCGGGCCAATTTTTACAATTCTGACCACTGTCCCTTTATGAGGTTATAACTCTGGAACGCTTCAACGGATCTTGGCGATTCTGACATTGTTTTCTCGTGACATATTGTACTTCATGATAGTGGTAAAATTTCTTCGATATAACTTGCGTTTATTTGTGAAAAAAACGAATATTTGGCGAAAATTTTGAAAATTTCGCAATTTTCCAACTTTTAATTTTTATGCCCTTAAATCACAGACATATGTCACGCAAAATACTTAATAAGTAACATTTCCCACATGTCTACTTTACATCAGCACAATTTTGGAACCGAAATTTTTTTTTGTGACGGAGTTATAAGGGTTAAAAGTTGACCAGCAATTTCTCATTTTTACAACACCATTTTTTTTTAGGGACCACATCTCATTTGAAGTCATTTTGAGGGGTCTATATGATAGAAAATACCCAAGTGTGACACCATTCTAAAAACTGCACCCATCAAGGTGCTCAAAACCACTTTCAAGAAGTTTATTAACCCTTCAGGTGTTTCACAGGAATTTTTGGAATGTTTAAATAAAAATGAACATTTAACTTTTTTTCACACAAAATTTATTTCAGATCCAATTTGTTTTATTTTACCAAGGGTAACAGGAGAAAATAGACCCCAAAATTTGTTGTACAATTTGTCCTAAGTACGCTGATACCCCATATGTGGGGGTAATCCACTGTTTGGGCACATGGCAGAGCTCGGAAGGAAAGGAGCGCCATTTGACTTTTCAATGCAAAATTGACTGGAATTGAGATGGGACGCCAAGTTGCATTTGGAGAGCCCCTGATGTGCCTAAACATTGAAACCCCCCACAAGTGACACCATTTTGGAAAGTAGACCCCCTAAGGAACTTATCTAGATGTGTGGTGAGCACTTTGACCCAACAAGTGCTTCACAGAAGTTTATAATGCAGAGCGGTAAAAATAAAAAATCATATTTTTTCACAAAAATGATCTTTTCGCCCCCAATTTTTTATTTTCCCAAGGGTAAGAGAAGAAATTGGACCTCAAAAATTGTTGTGCAATTTGTCCTGAGTACGCTGATACCCCATATGTCAGTGTAAACCATTGTTTGGGCGCAGGGCAGAGCTCGGAAGGGAAGGAGCGCCATTTGACTTTTCAATGCAAAATTGACTGGAATTGAGATGGGACGCCATGTTGCATTTGGAGAGCCCCTGATGTGCCTAAACATTGAAACCCCCACAAGTGACACCATTTTGGAAAGTAGACCCCCTAAGGAACTTATCTAGATGTGTGGTGAGCACTTTGACCCAACAAGTGCTTCACAGAAGTTTATAATGCAGAGCCAAAAAAATAAAAAATCATATTTTTTCACAAAAATGATCTTTTCGCCCCCATTTTTTTATTTCCCCAAGGGTAAGAGAAGAAATTAGACCACAAAAGTTGTTGTGCAATTTGTCCTGAGTACGACGATACCCCATATGTGGGGGTAAACCACTGTTTGGGCGCATAGCAGAGCTCGGAAGGGAAGGAGCGCTATTTTACTTTTCAATGCAAAATTGACTGGAATTAAGATGGGATGCCATGTTGCGTTTGCAGAGCCCCTGATGTGCCTAAACATTGAAACCCCCCACAAGTGACACCATTTTGGAAAGTAGACCCCCTAAGGAACTTATCTAGATGTGTGGTGAGCACTTTGACCCAACAAGTGCTTCACAGAAGTTTATAATGCAGAGCTGTAAAAATAAAAATTCTTTTTTTTTTCACAAAAATGATTTTTTAGCCCCCAGTTTTGTATTTTCACAAGGGTATCAGGATAAATTGGATCTCAAAAGTTGTTGTCCAATTTGTCCTGAGTATGCTGATACCCCATATGTGGGGGGGAACCACTGTTTGGGCGCATGACAGAGCTCAGAAGGGAAGGAGCGCCATTTGGAATGCAGACTTAAATGGATTGGTCTGCAGGCGTCACGTTGCATTTGCAGAGCCCCTGATGTACCCAAACAGTACAAACCCCCCACAAGTGACCCCATATTGGAAACTAGACCCCCCAAGGAACTTATCTAGATGTGTTGTGAGAACTTTGAACCCCCAAGTGTTTCACTACAGTTTATAACGCAGAGCCGTGAAAATAAAAATTCTTTTTTTTTTTCACAAAAATGATTTTTTAGCCCCCAGTTTTGTATTTTTACAAGGGTATCAGGATAAATTGGACCCCAATAGTTGTTGTCCAATTTGTCCTGAGTATGCTGATACCCCATATCTGGGGGGGAACCACTGTTTGGGCGCATGACAGAGCTCGGAAGGGAAGGAGCGCCATTTGGAATGCAGACTTAAATGGATTGGTCTGCAGGCGTCACGTTGCATTTGGAGAGCCCCTGATGTACCCAAACAGTACAAACCCCCCACAAGTGACCCCATATCGGAAACTAGACCCCCCCAAGGAACTTATCTAGATGTGTTGTGAGAACTTTGAACCCCCAAGTGTTTCACTACAGTTTACAACGCAGAGCCGTGAAAATAAAAAATCTTTTTTTTCCCACAAAACTTATTTTTTGGCCCCCAGTTTTGTATTTTTCCAAGGGTAGCAGGAGAAATTGGACTCCAAAAGTTGTTGTACAATTTGTCCTGAGTACGCTGATACCCCACATGTGGGGGTAAACCACTGTTTGGGCGCATGGGAGAGCTCGGAAAGGAAGTAGCACCGTTTGACTTTTCAATGCAAAATTGACAGGAATTGAGATGGGACGCCATGTTGCGTTTGGAGAGCCACTGATGTGCCTAAACATTGAAACCCCCCACAAGTGACACCATTTTGGAAATTAGACCCCCTAAGGAACTTATCTAGATGTGTTTTGAGCGCTTTGACCCACCAAGGGCTTCACAGAAGTTAATAATGCAGAGCCGTAAAAATAAAACAAAAATTTTTTCCCACAAAAATTATTTTTTTAGCCCCCAGTTTTGTATTTTCCCGAGGGTAGCAGGAGAAATCGGACCCCAAAATTTGTTGTCCAAGTTGTCCTGAGTGCGATGATACACCATATGTGGGGAGAACCACTGTTTGGGCGCATGGGAGGGCTCGGAAAGGAAGGAGCGCCATTTGGAATGCAGACTTAGATGGAATGGTCTGCAGGCGTCACATTGCGTTTGCAGAGCCCCTAATGTACCTAAACAGTAGAAACCCCCCACAAGTGACACCATGTTGGAAAGTAGACCCCCTAAGGAACTTATCTAGATGTGTGGTGAGCACTTTGACCCACCAAGGGCTTCACAGAAGTTTATAATGCAGAGCCATAAAAATAAAACAAAAATTTTTTCCCACAAAAATTATATTTTAGCCCCCAGTTTTGTATTTTCCCGAGGGTAACAGGAGAAATTGGACCCCAAATGTTGTTGTCCAATTTGTCCTGAGTGCGCTGATACCCCATATGTGGGGGGGAACCACCGTTTGGACGCATGGAAGGGCTCGGAAGTGAAGGAGCGCCATTTGGAATGCAGACTTAGATGGAATGGTCTGCAGGCGTCACATTGCGTTTGCAGAGCCCCTAATGTATCTAAACAGTAGAAACCCCCCACAAGTGACACCATGCTGGAAAGTAGACCGCCTAAGGAACTTATCTAGATGTGTGGTGAGCGCTTTGACCCACCAAGGGCTTCACAGAAGTTTATAATGCAGAGCCGTAAAAATAAAACTAAAAATTTTTCCCACATAAAATATTTTTCAGCCCCCGGTTTTGTATTTTCCCGAGGGTAACAGGAGAAATTGGACCCCAAAAGTTGTTGCCTAATTTGTCCTGAGTGCGCTGATACCCCATATGTGGGGGGAACCACCGTTTGGATGCATGGGAGGGCTCGGAAGGGAAGGAGCGCCATTTGGAATGCAGACTTAGATGGAATGGTCTGCAGGCGTCACATTGCGTTTGCAGAGCCCCTAATGTACCTAAACAGTAGAAACCCCCCACAAGTGACACCATGTTGGAAAGTAGACCCCCTAAGGAACTTATCTAGATGTGTGGTGAGCACTTTGACCCACCAAGGGCTTCACAGAAGTTTATAATGCAGAGCCATAAAAATAAAACAAAATTTTTTTCCCACAAAAATTATTTTTTAGCCCCCAGTTTTGTATTTTCCCGAGGGTAACAGGAGAAATTGGACCCCAAATGTTGTTGTCCAATTTGTCCTGAGTGCGCTGATACCCCATATGTGGGGGGGAACCACCGTTTGGACGCATGGAAAGGCTCGGAAGTGAAGGAGCGCCATTTGGAATGCAGACTTAGATGGAATGGTCTGCAGGCGTCACATTGCGTTTGCAGAGCCCCTAATGTATCTAAACAGTAGAAACCCCCCACAAGTGACACCATGCTGGAAAGTAGACCGCCTAAGGAACTTATCTAGATGTGTGGTGAGCGCTTTGACCCACCAAGGGCTTCACAGAAGTTTATAATGCAGAGCCGTAAAAATAAAACTAAAAATTTTTCCCACATAAAATATTTTTCAGCCCCCGGTTTTGTATTTTCCCGAGGGTAACAGGAGAAATTGGACCCCAAAAGTTGTTGTCTAATTTGTCCTGAGTGCGCTGATACCCCATATGTGGGGGGAACCACCGTTTGGATGCATGGGAGGGCTCGGAAGGGAAGGAGCGCCATTTGGAATGCAGACTTAGATGGAATGGTCTGCAGGCGTCACATTGCGTTTGCAGAGCCCCTAATGTACCTAAACAGTAGAAGCCCCACACAAGTGACCCATTTTGGAAACTAGACCCCCCAAGGAACTTATCTAGATGTGTTGTAAGAACTTTGAACCCCCAAGTGTTTCACTACAGTTTATAACGCAGAGCCGTGAAAATAAAAAATCTTTGTTTTTCCCACAAAAATTATTTTTTAGCCCCCAGTTTTGTATTTTCCCAGGGGTAACAGGAGAAATTGGACCCCAAAGGTTGTTGTCCTATTTGTCCTGAGTACGCTGATACCCCATATGTTGGGGTAAACCCCTGTTTGGGCACACGGGAGAGCTCGGAAGGGAAGGAGCACTGTTTTACTTTTTCAACGCAGAATTGGCTGGAATTGAGATCGGACGCCATGTCGCGTTTGGAGAGCCCCTGATGTGCCGAAACAGTGGAAACCCCCCAATTATAACTGAAACCCTAATCCAAACACACCCCTAACCCTAATCCCAACAGTAACCCTAACCACACCTCTAACCCTGACACACCCCTAACCCTAATCCCAACCCTATTCCCAACCGTAAATGTAATCCAAACCCTAACCCTAACTTTAGCCCCAACCCTAACTGTAGCCTTAACCCTAGCCCCAACCCTAGCCCTAATGGGAAAATGGAAATAAATACTTTTTTTTTATTTTTCCCTAACTAAGGGGGTGATGAAGGGGTGTTTGATTTACTTTTATAGCGGGTTTTTTAGCGGATTTTTATGATTGGCAGCCGTCACACACTGAAAGACGCTTTTTATTGCAAAAAATATTTTTTGCGTTACCACATTTTGAGAGCTATAAATTTTCCATATTTTGGTCCACAGTCATGTGAGGTCTTGTTTTTTGCGGGACGAGTTGACGTTTTTATTGGTAACATTTTTGGGCACGTCACATTTTTTGATCGCTTTTTATTCCGATTTTTGTGAGGCAGAATGACCAAAAACCAGCTATTCATGAATTTCTTTTGGGGGAGGCGTTTATACCGTTCCGCATTTGGTAAAATTGTTAAAGCAGTTTTATTCTTCGGGTCAGTACGATTACAGCGATACCTCATTTATCTCATTTTTTTATGTTTTGGCGCTTTTATACGATAAAAACTATTTTATTGAAAAAATAATTATTTTTGCATCGCTTTATTCTCAGGACTATAACTTTTTTATTTTTTTGCTGATCATGCTGTATGGCGGCTCGTTATTTGCGGGACAAGATGGCGCTTTCAGCGGTAACATGGTTATTTATATCTGTCTTTTTGATCGCGTGTTATTCCACTTTTTGTTCGGTGGTATGATAATAAAGCGTTGTTTTTTGCCTCGTTTTTTTTTTTTTTTCTTACGGTGTTTACTGAAGGGGTTAACTAGTGGGCCAGTTTTATAGGACGAGTCGTTACGGACGCGGCAATACTAAATATGTGTACTTTTATTGTTTTTTTTTATATTTAGATAAAGAAATGTATTTATGGGAATAATATATATATATATTTTTTCATTATTTTGGAATATTTTTTTTTATTTTTTTTTACACATTTGGAAATTTTTTTTTTTACTTTTTTACTTTGCCCCAGGGGGGGACAATACAGATCGGTGATCTGTCAGTTTGCATAGCACTCTGACAGATCACCGATCTGAGAGAAGTGCAGGCTGCTTCACAGTGCCTGCTCTGAGCAGGCTTCTGTGAAGCCACCTCCCTCCCTGCAGGACCCGGATCCGCGGCCATCTTGGATCCGGGTCTGGAGCAGGCAGGGAGGGAGGTAAGACCCTCGCAGCAACGCGATCACATCGCGTTGCTCCGGGGGTCTCAGGGAAGCCCGCAGGGAGCCCCCTCCCTGCGCGATGCTTCCCTGCACCGCCGGCACATCGCGATCATGTTTGATCGCGGTGTGCCGGGGGTTAATGTGCCGGGGGCGGTCCGTGACCGCTCCTGGCACATAGTGCCGGATGTCAGCTGCGATATGCAGCCGACACCCGGCCGCGATCGGCTGCGCTCCCCCCGTGAGCGCGGCCGATCGCGTATGACGTACTATCCCGTCCGTGGTCATGGGGGCCCACCCCACCTCGACGGGATAGTACGTCAAATGTCGGGAAGGGGTTAAAGCCGTATCTGAACCTTAGTGCTAAAAACATGGCAAACACAATTGCCAAATTCTCCTGTAAATAATTCTGCAAAGAGGGAACCATCATACCATTAAAAAATACGAGTGGATTTTCAGGGGCCCATCCAGTATGTGGGTTCCAAGGCATAATGGGGTGCATATGACTACACAGCAGGGCTCGCCTTGCTGGCAATATGTAAAACCAAAAAGTACGGGAGTACAAAATGCATATTGTGAAGTGGATTTTCATGGGCCCATCCAGTATGTGGGTTCCAAGGCCTAATGGGGCGCATATGACTGAGTATGCAGCAGGTCTCGCCTTCCTGCCAATGTGTAAAACCAAGGAGTACGGGAGTACAAAATGCATATTGTGAAGCGGATTTTCATGGGCCCATCCAGTATGTGGGTTCCAAGGCCTAATGGAGTGCATATGGCTGAGTATGCAGCAGGGCTTGCCTTCCTGCCAATGTGTAAAACAAAGGAGTACTGGAGTACAAAATGCATATTGTGAAGTGGATTTCCATGGGCCCATCCACTATGTGGGTTCCAAAGCCTAATGGGGTGCATATAAAGGACCCTTGACGCGGGTTGCCAGCTTACGTATTGAGGCCCCAATATAAACTAATACCTTACATACATTGATATGTGTTTTTTTTGCACTTTATCTTGCAGGGCACAGTCGGACCAAGATGGCTCTGTAAACTGTAGGCCTCTATTCACACAGCATGCATTTTGTAGCACTGGGCGGCCCGCCTGTATGTTAGTTAGTAATAGGCTGTAAACCAGATGCTCTGCATTGCCTGTGTGAACAATGCCACATACAGACTATTATCTCTTATCTTTTTGTGCACTAATGCCAAACAGCCAACACTGGATTGAAAGTGGTTGTTTCATCGGTAAGTTTTGCACCTGTGTTTTTGCCATCATTAATCGGGTCCGATGTGCCCTGCTAGTGCATTTGTTTGGAGGCTTCAGCAGGTAAACATCTCTGCTTTTTTCTCTGTGATTTTTTTCAATTTTCTGGAGGATTTTTAAGTCCTCTTTTTGTGTCTGTAAGCTTTTACTCAATGTTTAGCGTTAGGACTGGCAAAATGTAAGGACTCTTGACGCGGGTTGCCAGCTTACGTATTGAGGCCCCAATATAAATTAATACCTTACATACATTGATATGTGGGTTTTTTTTTGCACTTTATCTTGTAGGGTGCAGTTGGACCAAGATGGCTCTGTAAACTGTAGGCCTCTATTTTGTAGACCTTGAGTCTTTAGTGGCTTTGCTATTTAGTTTAGTGATAGGACTCGTAAGCGTGGGGACCCTTGGCGCGGGTTACGAGCTTGCGTATTTTGGCCAAAATATCAACCAATACCTCACTATTTTTGTATATTTTTGCACTATATTTTTCAGGGTGCAGCCAAGCCCAAACACGTTCAGTCTCGCATGAGGGGTGTTCACACTGGGATGCATTGAGAGTGTGCTGGCCAGCCCACCTAATGGAAAAGTAGGGGAGTGACTAATAGGCTGTGAACCAAACACTATGCAGTACCATTGTGTGAACAACGCCCTATGTGGGCCTTTATTGTGCATTTGTATACTGGGCAGTCACCCCCTCCAGGAGTGGGTATGTGGTGAGTGGCTGTTGATCTGGTATTTTGCAGCTGTGTTGCTAACATCTTGCTTTATGGGCTGGCTACACCCTGCAGTGCATTTGTTCCAAGATCTGGGCAGGTAAGTGTTGCTGCCTTTTTTTTCTGCTGCTGAAAATTGAATTTTTGTAGACCTTGAGTCTTTAGTGGCTTTGCTATTTAGTTTAGTGATAGGACTCGTAAGCGTGGGGACCCTTGGCGCGGGTTACGAGCTTGCGTATTTTGGCCAAAATATCAACCAATACCTCACTATTTTTGTATATTTTTGCACTATATTTTTCAGGGTGCAGCCAAGCACAAACATGTTCGGTCTCGCATGAGGGGTGTTCACACTGGGATGCATTGAGAGTGTGCTGGCAAGCCCGCCTAATCGAAAAGTAGGGGCGTGACTAATAGGCTGTGAACCAGACACTGTGCAGTACCATTGTGTGAACAACGCCCTATGTGGGCCTTTATTGTGCATTTGTATACTGGGCAGTCACCCCCTCCAGGAGTGGGTATGTGGTGAGTGGCTGTTGATCTGGTATTTTGCACCTGTGTTGCTAACATCTTGCTTTATGGGCTGGCTGCACCCTGCAGTGCATTTGTTCCAAGATCTGGGCAGGTAAGTGTTGCTGCCTTTTTTTTCTGCTGTTGAAAATTTAATTTTTGTAGACCTTGAGTCTTTAGTGGCTTTGCTATTTACTCTATTCACACAGCATGCATTTTGTAGCACTGGGCGGCCCGCCTGTATGTGCATAAAGGTACCGTCACACTAGGCGATATCGCCAGCAATCCGTGACGTTGCAGCGACCTGGATGGCGATATCGCTGTATTTGACACGCAGCAGCGATCTGGATCCCGCTGTGAAATTGCTGGTCGCTGCTAGAAGGTCTGCACATTATTTGGTTGCTAGGTCGCCGTGTATCGCCGTGTTTGACAGCAAAAGCGACGATACCAGCGATATTTTACACTGGTAACCAGGGTAAACATCGGGTTACTAAGCGCAGGGCCGCGCTTAGTAACCCGATGTTTACCCTGGTTACCAGCGTAAAAGTTAAAAAAACAAACAGTACATACTCACCTGCGCGTCTCCCAGCCTCTGCTTCCTGACACTAAAGCGCCGGCCCTAAACTGAAAGTGAAAGCAACAGCGGTGACGTCACCGCTCTGCTGTTAGGGCCGGAGCTCAGTCAGCGTCAGGATGCAGAGGCTGGGGGACGCGCTGGTGAGCATGTACTGTTTGTTTTTTTAACTTTTACGCTGGTAACCAGGGTAAACATCGGGTTACTAAGCGCGGCCCTGCGCTTAGCAACCCGATGTTTACCCTGGTTACCCGGGGACCTCGGCATCGCTGGTCGCTGGAGAGCGGTCTGTGTGACAGCTCTCCAGCGACCACACAGCGACGCTGCAGCGATCGGCATTGCTGTCGCTATCGCTGCAGCGTCGCTTAGTGTGACGGTACCTTTAGTAATAGGCTGTAAACCAGATGCTCTGCATTGCCTCTGTGAACAATGCCACATACAGACTATTATCTCTTATCTTTTTGTGCACTAATGCCAAACAGCCAACACTGGATTGAAAGTGGTTGTTTCATCGGTATTTTTTGCACCTGTGTTTTTGCCATCATTAATCGGGTCCAATGCGCCCTGCTAGTGCATTTGTTTGGAGGCTTTAGCAGGTAAACATCTCTGCTTTTTTCTCTGTGATTTTTTTCAATTTTCTGGAGGATTTTTAAGTCCTCTTTTTGTGCTTGTGAGCTTTTGCATATGACTATGCAGCAAGGCTGGCCTTGCCGCCAATGTGTATAACCAATGAGTACGGGAGAGCAAAATGCATATTGTGAAGTGGATTATCATGGGCACATCCACTATGTGGGTTCCAAGGCCTAATGGGGTGCATATGACTGACTATTCAGCAGGTCTGGCCTTGCCGCCAATGTGTAAAACAAAGGAGTACGGAGTACAAAATACATATTGTGAAGTGGATTTTCATGGGCCCATCCAGTTTGTGGGTTCAAAGGCTTATTGGGGTGCATATGAGTTGGTAGCAGGGCAGCCCTTGAACTCAATGCAGCACTTTTTCAGGATTTCCCCCTGGACATCTTATGACAGAGGTATTGTGGTGCATCGTACTTCCTGGCAGCCCATCCACTCACAGCATAGGCTACAACAGCTTAGGAGACCCACTGTTTCATAATGGCCCTTATATAAGATTAATGCCGCCTGATGCACCAGTAAAATAGGCTCTGTGCCTTTAAGAGTCCCTCCTTCGTAAATGAAACAAGATGGGTCTTATGTGTCACACACCACATGGCCAGCTAGGGTTGTTAAATGTTACAATGACATTTCCAAGTGAATGCATTTGTAGAGGTTGAAAGCAATGTTTAAGTTGAAAAACGCTTCAAAAACCCTGCGTCTGAAGTAAGCCTAAGTGGGGGAGGAAATTTTTGGTCTGAGGTGAAATATTTGGCCTTACAGGCAAGTCATTAACCTGCAAAGGATGTACCTTGACATATTTCCAAGAAAAACCCATTTTGGTTTCGTTTTTAATGTGTCTTTTGTGGCACCGGGAAAAATGGCATGAATCTCGGAAAAAAATTATTAAAGCTGTGAACTAGGAGCCAGGAATGCTTCCAAGGGCGATCCCCATGAGGTCCCTGTGTCAATTGAGCAGTGTTTCTATCATTTTCAGACGTTTTTAGACCTTAAAAGGACCCTGGGGCGGATCGCGGTAAAAATACTCTGGTCTCCCATAGAGGTACATTGGGCTCGTTGTTCTGGCCGAGTACCTGAGTATTCCAATTTGCTCGACCCGAGCAACGAGCACCCGAGCATTTTAGTGCTCACCCATCACTATTGTTTACATTTCAGGATCATGGAGATTTCTCTTTTTGATTTACAAAAAACTTTGAAATGATGAGTTTAATACTGACCCTCCTTATTTGCAGTGTGTGAACAATAAAAAAAGGCTGTTATTAAGGTGCTTTAACTGGAGTATATCGCTGATCAATCATTTCATAGTCACACTGAGTGACAATAGAAGAGCAACTCCACCCTGTACATTGCTTGAATGTTTGTATTAGTAGTCACAGACTGAGATGACGACTCCTGTTTGTAGTGTGGTACATCAGCACTGAGGTTGCACACCACAATCAGATTAAGCCTTTTCTATCCCTACATGGAATGGGCTGTGCGCTCTGATCACCTATGCTTACACTGTACACTGTACTTTTTACACTGGCTGTAATAGTCCCCTAATTAGCTGCACTAGATCCTGTGAAATGATAGCTGTAGGGCATTATGGGAAACCCCACGTGGTCATGCCAGTTATCTTCAACAGTGTGAGAAATGGTGCCATTTTTATTTGCTGATCCTTTGAATCCAAGAGGTTTCAAATTCACAGGTACAAAGTCAATCCTCTACGGATGGATCCACTTAACTATCCTGTGCATGCATACCTCATATTTGAGCTGTGGCAGAATGCGCTGTTTGGCTCTCTGATAGTGGCAAGAGCTGCATTCCAAGTGTTCATAAACGTGGTAGGTTGAATGACTTTGATCATGGATCTATTCTGATTGTGAATCAACACTATGCGCCAATTGCTATGAAGTTGTTTTATTTAAGCATTTACCTTGGAGCTGAAGCTACTTTCAGTGCTCAATAAAACTTTTATTTTTATCCTGTTGTATATCCTATATACCTATTCCCACTTAATAAGAGAAATGACCAATACATCTACCTCATATTTACCATAATAAAAGTAACACCAAACTATTTCTACAGTTTAATAAATTGTGGAATGTATATTTTCTTTTCTTTTTAGTTTTCAATTCCACACATAGCAACATACGAGATGTAAATAAAAGCTTTGCAAAAATACATTGATATAGCTAATGGTATATTTCTTTTTTTAATGCAAGTTTGTGTAGCTATATGAGACTTCCATTGGATTTGGTAAGTATTAAAAAGCGCACTAAGCCCACATGTCAAATAATATTTATGGGCAGCTGTTAAATTTTATTTATTCAGGATTTTACAAAAGGAATTTTAGCACCATCAAACAAGTTTACTGACTCTCTCCAATCTCTGAAGAACAACAAAAGCATAGCACCTTTTAATATCGAACAAGAAATACAACTTATGTATACTATGTGCATCCCAGCATCTAGAGATGAGGTAGCTTATGCTAAGAAACTTTGAATCATTTTGTACTTGACAATCCGTGGGTAAAAATAAGAATTTGTTCATATGCTGTACATAACAGTTCTCTACATACAATGTAATTCCCTAAACAGTAACTGACCCTTGATAGAAATGCAGTTTGTAGCACACTACTGACATTATTAAGACATGAAAAAAACATATTGTCTTTATACTTTGTAAATAAATATTTTAGGGGTTTGACTCTTTGCAGTACAACAAAGAACAAATACAAATTCTTAAAAATGATCTGCAAAGTAATAATCACTGAAAATTAAATCAAAAGGGGAAAATCATCAAGCTTTGTAGCTACAGCATTTACTGCAAAGTATTCACCATTACAGATAGCTATGGATACATTTCTGTGGCTAGAAGTCTAAAATCAATGTCATATTTCTCTGCACTATGTAATCTGTATACATGTACAGTAAATATAAGCACAAAGCTTTAAGCAGTAACTAAAGCCCAATATTGAAGAACTAGTGAACATAAATTAATTTATTTTAATACTACTTAGTATTAGTAACGTTAATTTATGTCAGAATGTAAACCTAATCACAGCAAATTTAGAAAGCTTGATGAATTAATCCCAAAATGTTGTAAAACAAAAGTCCATCATACTGGAAAAATGTCAATTCTATCAAACCTTTGCATCCTGCATAGAAAGGAAAACCCTGAATATTTTGCCGCTACATTTCTACATTTCTTAATTTGGCTAATTTATTTAATGGATATCAAACATAGTGAACACCATAACAATATTAATCCATTTATTATCTTTTTGCTCTTAAGATGGCTTAAGAATGTAAAATAAATATTTTGAAGAAAGGCCAAGTAGTTTATAAAAGTGGAAAACAACACTGACAACTGTATGTACAGTGCTGGTGCACAGCCAGCTAGAGTTTTCAAGAGTCTCAGGATAACTTCAGTCACTTTAAGTTCCTAGTTTGTTTGTTGGTGTAATTTACAAAAAGCAGACTGGCCCAATGTCAACTCCAAACTCTTGGTCTGCACCTCCAACGTCCACAGGAGCAATGTCAATAATGGGTAAACGTTTCACATTCTGGGTCTTGTACTCAAACACGGCTCTACCGATATTTCCACTGCGCTTCTGAAAAGAAAAACAGAGATGAATCTGTCTCCTAATAAAAAGGTAAGAAATATAGAAAAAAGTGCTAAGGGGCACCATTAGATTTCTAGGGGGCTTTACAGAACCCTGCAGACCTACTGTGGCAATTATTTTAATGGAAGATATACAAAGGTTTTTTTTTCAGGTTTCTTTATGAAAAAAACAGAAAAAAAATGTTGCTCATAAATTTGATGCATACGGTAAACAATGCTAAAATATTAAACAAACACAGCACACACGTATTAGATGCACACTATACACACGGAGTTTAACATCAGACATACTTCACATTCACCCCTCACATATTGGACATATACAGTACACACCGCTTACACAGTAGATGCATTTAGCGCACACACAACTCATACATTACACACATACAGTAATGCTCTCAGTGTGAAAAGCAAGATAATCTTGTAGTTATGATACATTTTTTTCTTTTAACACATACAGTGCACACTGCTCACACATCATCAGACACATGCAGCAACACACGGCTCACATACCAGACACAAGGAGCACAAACTGCTCACATATCAGACACATGCACCAACACACGGCTCACATACCAGACACAAGAAGCACACACGGCTCACATATCAGACACATGCAGCAACACAAGGCTCACACATCATTAGACACATGCAGCAACACACGGCTCACATATTAGACACACGCAGCAACACACGGCTCACATATCATCAGACACATGCAGCAACACACGGCTCACATACCAGACACAAGAAGCACACACAGCTCACATATCAGACACATGCAGCAACACACGGCTCACATATCATCAGACACATGCAGCAAAACACGGCTCACATATCAGACACATGCAGAAACACAAGGCTCACATATCAGACACATGAAGCACACACTGCTCACATATCAGACACATACAGCACACATTCCTCACACATAGCTCCCAACTGTCCCTCATTCTGCGGGACTGTCCCGGTTTTGAGCATTTGCCCCGCACGGGATGCTCTGCTTCCCGCAGACAGCAGAAGAAGCAGCCGACACACCCCCTTGTGTTAAGCCATGCCCCTTACCCTTCTGTATGCAGTGCAGTACATATCAGCCGGTCATCCATGCATCCGCAGAGCCTTACACCACATATGGCTGCTCTGTGCGCACAGGACCTGTGATGAGGTCACAGGAAGGGAGGAGTCAGGGGTCACATGATCGGGACCTCCGTGGATTGCAGGACTCGGCTGTGGCGCTGGTTGCCAACTTGCCATGGTGCTGCTGGATGAGGTAAGTAATTAAGCTGCATTGTGTGGGGTCAGGCGGTATTTTCAGAACAGCGGGGGGGGGGGCGCACAGGGGGTGGGGACATGGAGCTTTATTTTAAACACGAAATACCACTAAAAAAATGGATTATTCATATCTTCTTTACAGCAAACGCTGCTGCACAGAAGATATGAATCGCGGCTTCAGCACGATGCAGGGGACAGCGCTAAACTTTAGTGCTGTCTCCTGCACGGTGCGTGTGGTACCCAGTGGGCACATGGGAGGCACACGTGTGCCACACTGATGTGCCACAGAAACGCAGGGGCACACGGACACGGATAATTCCGGTACCATTTTTTTCCGGTACCGGAATTATCTGGACGTGTGAGACTGGCCTCAAGGTGCGCAAAAACACATTCAAGAATTGTATTAACCCTTCAGGTGCATCACAGGAATTAATGAAATATGGAAGGAAAAATTTATCATTTCACTTTTTTTTCAGACAAATTTTACTTTAGCCCCATTTTTTTTCACAGGGGTTACAGGAGAAAATGAACCATAAAAGTTGTTGAGGAATTTCACCTGAGTACGCCAATACCCAATATGTGGAAGAAACCACTGTTTGGGTGCATGGGAGCGCTCAGAAGGGAATGAGTGACGTTTGACTTTTTTTACACAAAAATAGCTGGAATCAAAATCTAACGCCATGTCAAGTTTGGAGAGCCCCTGGTGTGCCTAAACAGTGGAAACCTCCCCACAATTGACCACATTTAGGAAACTAGACCCCTGAAGCAATATATCTAGCTGTGTGGTGAGCACTTGAGTCCCCAGGTGCTTCACAGAAGAAGTTTATAACATCGAGCCATGAAAAGGAAAAAAAATAAATTTTTCCCACAAAAATATAATATTAGCCCCAAAGGTAACAGGAGAAAATGGACCACAAAATTTGCTGTGCAATTTCTCCTGAGAGCACCAATACCCCATTTGTGGTCGAAAACTACTTTTGAGGAATATGGCTCAGAAGAGAAGTGCCATGTTGGAGTTCAGATTTTGCTGGACTTGTTTGAGGATGCCATGTCACATTAGCAGATCCTGTACAGAAAGCTTTTTAAACCATGCTCTGTATGCTTAGTTTCCCGGGGTTCATCATGACGACCCTGGGTCACCATGGCAACGATCAGGACCCTGCAATGATCTGAAGGCTGTCCCTCTGCCTACCTTCTAAATGTGGCGATCACTCTCAATTGCAGCATTTAGGGGTTAGATAGCCAGGAGCGGTGCTGGCACTGTCCCTGGCTGTTAGTGCAGGAGCTTGGCCACTAGCAGCGCTGAGCTCTTGCTTTGATCAGGTAGAAGGCGCTGATATTTCATCACCTCCTGTGCCATCTTGCTCTGATTGGTCAGCCAGATTGACGGATGTATCACAGCAATCTGAGTGCATGGGCAGATGACATGGGTCCCTACACTGTTGTGAATTCTGCTCTTGGGCTCCCTCCGGTGGTTGTTGTTGGTAGTGCAGTTGTCTTGGGGTTGTAATGCGGGCAGGTGTTTCTGCTGATTGCAGCTCTATTAGGTATTTAGGTGTGCAGGATCCATGAGTCCATGCCAGTTGTCCATTGTACTTGGAGGGATTGCATCTCTCTCTGGCTCCTCTGTCATGGTTCTCAAATGGCAAGAGAACATAGTAAAGCATACAAATGGACTAGCTCTTGGAAGATGGGAACTCGAGCTGACCGTGAGCTAAACCTACCGCAACAACTAACAGTGGCCGGGTAGCGTGCCTACGTTTTTATCCCTAGACGCCCAGCGCCAGCCGGAGAACTGACTGACCCTAGCAGAGGAAAATACAGACCTGGCTTACCTCTAGAGAAATTTTCCCCAAAAGGCAGACAGTAGCCCCCACATATATTGTCGGTGATTTCAGAGGAAATTGACATACGAAGTATGAAGATAGGTTTAGCAAATTGAGGTCCGCTTACTAGATAGCAGGAAGACAGAAAAGGGAACTTCACGGTCAGCTGAAAACCCTTTCAAAATACCATCCTGAAATTACTTTAAGACTCTAATATCAACTCATGACACCAGAGTGGCAATTTCAGCTCACAAGAGCTTCCAGTCTCAGAAATATACTATCACAGAGAACTGGAACAAAAATGCAAAACACACTTAGGACTACAAGTCCAACTTAGCTGGTAGTAGTCTAGGAGCAGGAACATGCAACAGAAAGGCTTCTGTTAACATTGATGGCCGGCATAGAAATGACTGAGGAGCAAGGCTAAATAGAAAACTCCCACCTCCTGATGGAAACAGGTGAACAGAGGAGATGAAGCACACAAGTTCAGTACCACCAGTGACCACCGGGGGAGCCCAGAAACCAAATTCACAACACTCCTCATGCCCTGCTGCCAATTCAGCTAAGATAAGTGTCTGTTTTTTTTGTCTCTGTGCACACATGCAGTGTGCTTTGCAATTCAGTGCAATTCATTGTGTTTTTGTCCAGCTTAGACTTTGTTTGGATTTTTCAGTCATGCTGGATTCTCAGGAGATGCAGTTATACTTTCTATGTCTTTAGTTAGATGTAGAATATTTGTATTATCTGCTGTGGATATTTTTAGGATTTTAATACTGACTGCTTAGAATTCTGTTGTATCCTTTTCTATTTAGCTAGAAGTGCCTCTTTTGCTAAATCTTGTTTTTCTGCCTGCGTGTGTTTTTCCTCTTATACTCACAGTCAATATTTGTGGGGGGCTGCCTATCCTTTGGGGTTCTGCTCTGAGGCAAGATAGAATTCCCATTTCCATCTATAGGGGTATTTAGTCCTCCGGCTGTGTGGAGGTGTCTAGGACGTGTTAGGTACATCCCACGGCTACTTCTAGTTGCGGTGTTAGTTTAGGGTTTGCGGTCAGTACAGGTACCACCTACTCCTGAGAAAGTCTCTCATGCGGCTCCAAGGTCACCGGATCATAACACTACACCTCTTCCTGTGCCTCTCAACTGTCAATGACAACTATCGGCAATGAACTGTCTTTGTGTGTTTACACGCAGTGACAGTTCAAAATCATGATGGACGTAGCACATCATGCTGCGGGAACTGACACCCGTTCATGACATCCTATGTCTGTCATTGGACATAAAGGGGTTAAAAATGTATAAACCCTTTTAACGAAAGCAAGCTTACCTAACATGCTGTTTATCAGTGTAAAATTAATAGGCATAATACTTAAAGCATGAAACTATAAAACAACACTTTGTTTCTTTAGAAAGACCTTGAAGAATTGCACAAAATGGCATCACCAAATACTATCTGAACTAAATCTTATTTGCCTTACACAATATTAAAAACAACACTGAAATTTCATTTTTTTCTCCATCCCACCTTTCAGAAGAAGGAATAAAAGCAATTCAAATGTCAAAATTATTTACAAAATAAAGTAAAACTAAGCCTTTACACAACTGTGTAGATGGAAAAGTAATCATTTTATGGGACAATTTTTTACCTTTTTAACACTTAAAAAATGTATTTTATTCTTCCAATATCTATTAGTCCCCCAGGCAGGGCCGGCCCGAATGTATAGGCGAACTAGGCGGCCGCCTAGTGCGCCGACCCTAAGGGGGCGCCAGAGAAAAAATAGAAAAAATAATAAAAAAGCTTTTTAAAAGGCAAAAGGTGTATGGAGCGGAGCTGAATGTGTATGAGGTGTATGGAGCGGAGCCGTGTGTGTATGAGGTGTACAGAGCGGAGCCGTGTGTATGAGGTGTACGGAGCGGAGTCGTGTGTGTATGAGGTGTATGGAGCGGAGCTAAATGTGTACGAGGTGTACGGAGCAGAGCCGCGTGTGTATGAGGTGTATGGAGCGGAGCGCGTGTGTACAGAGCGCAGCCGCGTGTGTAGGAGTAGCTATGTGTGGCCATTATACGGTATGAAGTATCATGTGTGGCCATTATACAGTATGGAGCATCATGTGCGGTCATTATACAGTATGGAGCATCATGTGTGGCCATTATACAGTATGGAGCATCATGTGTGGCCATTATACAGTATGGAGCACTGTGTGGCCATATTTTTTTGTTTATAATTATTCTTAATTTAACAGTGTGATCAGCAGTGCTAAATGGGTGCGGTTGGGACGTGGATATGGGTGTGGTTAGTTATGAATGGGTGTGGTCAGAGGTGTGGCCTAAAATTTGCCGCGGCGCAACTTTGTCCCTCTTTCCCATCTTAAAACAGTAGGGAGGTATGTTAAAAGTAGTAGGGGCGCAACAAAATAGTTTCGCCTAGGGCGCCGTAATCTCTCGGGCCGGCCCTGCCCCCAGGGGGACATTATCATGTGATCTCATGATGGCATTATTATTACACAGTTCTGTATTAGCAGTGCTGAGTGTTACACTACACCGTTGTTATAATGTCAGTGTTTGACTGACAGCATTTCAAACCCCTCCCCTGGTAGGATCTAATTGGCTGTGACGCACTGTGGGGGTGCTGATGGGCTGACAGAGGGATCTTTTTCTTGACAGTGGCAAATGAGGTGTTAAGCCCTATGATCGACGAAAACACTGATCCTAGCAGTGACAGCAGGAGCCCGGCTGTATGTAACAGTCAAGAGCCAGCAGCTGATTGCACTGATTGCCGTCCTGATCTTTCAGTATTATGGCTATATCTTTCATAGAGCACTAAGTGTTCATTATGACACATACATCGATCAGCATTAAGGGGTTAAACAGGAAAAAATGAACAACCTCTTGTTTCTGCTATAAATGTACAAGTCCTGAGCTTGGAAGCTGGCACAGATCTAGTAAGAAAAAGAGCATTGTACACGGTCCTGTGTATGAGAAACTGCCATTTCCCAGTCAGGTCCTAGATAACATTATTATTAGAATTGTTTCAAATTTTATATTGTCGCCATTGGTACTGATACACTGACTTGCTTTCATTATTCCATACATTTTCTTGTGAGCCGAGTATATGATCTTGCACTTACCGAACAAGTATCCTCCAAAACAGTGTATCTGAAGCGGCTGTTTCCTTCTGCTCTAATATCCAGATCATTAGCACCTTTGAGTATTACGGCTTTCTTTAAATTTTGATTTTTTTCATCTAAGAATCCAATTGTATTTTTACAATGATAGGTAATATTTTGTGAAGCCTCTTTTGATAAAAGACGTAAAAAGGTCATTTGAGTCACTGCTGTGTTAGGCGAGTCACTTTCCCCATAGACAAACTAAAAAAAACAAAAAAAAAAGACAAATTACAAATGGTAGCACAATAGAAAAAAAATGTAACAAAAGTATTAGCTACATGAAACTTTCCTCCAAGGTTTAACCAACTAGATTTGAAAGGGATATTGTATCTTGTAAATTTAGACTAAAGGTACCTTCACACTGAACAACTTAACAACGATAACGATAGCGATCCGTGACGTTGCAGCATCCTGGATAGCGATATCGTTGTGTTTGACAGGCAGCAGCGATCAGGATCCTGCTGTGACATCGTTGGTCGGAGCTAGAAGGCCAGCACCTTATTTCGTCGCTGGATCACCCGCTGACATCGCTGGATCGGTGTGTGTGACGTGGATTCAGCGATGTCTTCACTGGTAACCAAGGTAAACATTGGGTTACTAAGCGCAGGGCCGCGCATAGTAACCCAATATTTACCCTGGTTACCATTGTAAATGTAAAAATAAACAAACACTACATACTTACATTCCGGTGTCTGTCGCGTCCCCCGGCGTCCGATTCCCTGCACTGTGTCAGCGCTGGCCGTCCAAAAAGCAGAGCACAGCGGTGACGTCACAGCTCTGCTTTAGGGCCGGCTCTTACACAGTGCAGGGAAGCGGACGCCCGGAGACGCGACAGACACTGGAATGTAAGTATGTAGTGTTTGGGTTTTTTTACATTTACACTGGTAACCAGGGTAAACATCGGGTTACTAAGCGCGGCCCTGTGCTTAGTAACCCGATGTTTACCCTGGTTACCCGGGGACTTCGGCATCGTTGGTTGCTGGAGAGCTGTCTGTGTGACAGCTCTCCAGCGACCACACAACGACGAAACAGCGATGCTGCAGCAATCGGCATCGTTGTCTATATCGCTGCAGCGTCGCTTAATGTGACGGTACCTTAAGAAGTAAATGCCCCATGTGGCCCCATAAATGTAAAGATCATTGGGCCCTGACAATTTAATCCAAATGTACTTATGTCATCAAATAGTCTAATATTACATGATATTCACTTATTTACCTGAGATCCTCTATTCATATCCACACCGTACCATATGGGCTTGAAATTATCTCCACTTTTGCCTGTCCACCAAGTCTTAACAGGTATTTTGGAAGGATTTGCAGATATACACGTCTCTCCGGTTTCCATATTACAGTAAACCTTAATGGCATCTTCTGAACATCCTTGATTTGGATCTATCCAGTATTCTCCTGTGAACACACATAAGGTAAATTGTATTCGTCTAATATCGATGTGACAAATATACAGTATATTTCCTGCATTATGGTTCAATTCCGAGTGATTCCATGAACACATTAAAAAAATAAATGCCATTTAGCAAAATAATGAAACAAAGAGCAATTAAAAACTCATTTATAAGCTGCAGCTGGCCTAACAAGAAATCAGTCCTCAACTCTGTAGATGAAAAGTATGTAATGGGTGTAGGAATGAGGCAATAAAAAGTATTTTTTATGGAGACCCCAAACCTGCATCTAGCCCTAAGAAAATACCCCCCTGAGATAGGGGAATATAAGGCTTCCCACCTTGCCTTTCCTGCAGCTGGAGAAATCCCGTGGCAGAAGGACGCTGGACAGCGTTTGCAGCAGCCAAGAGAGGAGACGCTATTGCTGCCTCCCCGCAGTACTCCAGCGGTGGATAGACCGCGGTAGAGGACGAATCTACAAAGCAGGTGCTGGGACGCAAGGCAGAGAGAGAGACTGCGGCACAGCACAAAAGGTCCCGGTGAGTGTGGGAGTGCCAGAGGTGCAGGGTGAGGACGCTGATTGCAGCGGCGGCCATCTTAACACGTGGGCTGCTGAGAGCCGCCAGCTCATGGTAACGGTCGCTCGCAGCGCACCCCTGCTACCTACATCTTTCGTCCCCTCGCATCCAACTGTTCCGTCTGGCCCGGGTAGAGGACGCAGTGCTGTGCCTGTCTGGGATCGTGGTGGCCTTCCTCTGGCTTCTCCTCCCCCCTCCTTGGTCTCCCCCTTTTGGCACCAACCGCAGTGACTCCACAAGAGAGCGGGCTCACAATTACAGACACAGCTGCGTATATCGACTTGCTCATAGTCCACAAAACCCCAAACCATACCCCCCACTGAGCTCAAAATTTATATAGGGGAAAGGCACTTGCTGTTGGGGAGACTGTCTGCCTGATGTAGGCACACATGCCTCACGGATCCCCCCCGCAACCATATATCAGCTATTAAAGATCCACAGGTGTATATGGACAAGACCAAAAAATGTACTGGACTACCTCCAGATTCTGATACCCACTCCGGCGACATGGATCATTTTCTTAATACAAATAGCCAACACAGGAACACAAGATCCAAATCTTCCACTAAGATCTCAGGTGACAGCTCCAACTCACATGATCTACCAGCCCACCAGGGCTCCCCTGAAAGAACGACTGACGAAGGAGATGATAGTATCGAACTCCCAGATAATGTGACTGTAAATGAGCTTAGCAAATTTATTAGATCTCTTCCCACCAAAACAGATTTGGAAGTCTTTGCCTGCCGCATTGAAAATTCTTACAAAAAAGAGCTCCATGCCCTTAAATCAGAATTCACGTCCCGGGTGGAGGACGTGGAGAAGTCCCAGGAAATCATTTTACAAGAATTACAAACTCATAGAGAGGTCATAGCTAGCCATGCCCAGAGACTGGAGGAGTTTGCGACAGGAATGGAGGATTTAGAAAATCGTAATAGACGTAACAACATCAGAATCCGTGGCCTCCTTGAAACTGTAAATCCCTCTGACCTAGATTCCACAGTACAGAAACTATTCCTTGAACTTTTAAATGATGAGGAGGGAGGCTCAATAGAGTTCGACCGTATACACAGATCCCTGGGACCCAAGCCGCCATCAAAATCAAGACCTAGAGATGTTATCTGCAGAGTGCATTATTATAAAACCAAGGAGGCCATCATGTTAGCTGCCAGGCAGAGGGGCACTATTAACTACTGTGGAACACAGATTTTATTACTCTCAGACTTATCTAGGCGTACATTACAGCTCAGGAGAGCATTACGTCCCCTACTATCCCTCCTCAAAGAAAGAGACATTATAAATGGGGATTCCCATTCCAGCTGATAGGCTTTAAAGGAGGGAAAACAGCCATTTTCCGTAACTTGGGTGACCTGGCCAACTTTTTGGGAACTTTTGAGCTGCCAATGACCAACCTTCCTGACTGGTCACATTCTCCCCAACTCCCAGACATCCCTCCAAGATGGCTGAAAGCGCAGCACTCCAAGCAGCGCAAGAAGACTGGCTCCCCTCCAGATCCAACATGAGAGAAGTCTTCATCGCTTGCTGTCTCCTCCTGTAAAGTACTTTACTTTACTCTCATAAATTGTCATAAGCTATACTGAGTCTTACACTGATTTAGTCTCGAATCACACGCGCTTTGTCGTGGAAAATTTTCTATTGGTTTGTAAACCCGGCCACCTGATTCCGGGATAATGTTATAGAATAGTTGGTTTACTTATTAATCCTCCTTCTTTGCTCGTATGTTAAACGTGAACCTGAATCTAGTTTGAACAGGTCCGGATATCAGTTATCAAAGTTTGATATAATTTGTTATTGCTTAGGTTGTGGGGGTGATGGATAGAGGCGGATTCTCTCCCGCGGCTTCTTCCCACCCCGTTTGTAGTTTCTGGTGGCTTCCCGCCAAACAACCACACTATGATTTCTCACCTTAGGTGCCCATTCACCACACACTTAGTTATTTTCTTCTATTTTCAGTTTCCTTTCTATTCTTTTTTTTCCCTCTTCTCTCCCTCTTCCGTACACCTCTCGCTCCAACTTCCTGCCATACACCCAACCCAAAAAACATACAAAAAATCCCCTATGATCTGGTCCCAATGCCCACACTATCTAGCTCTCAAAATTTACTTTAGACATGGCTGGAATTAAATTCTGCTCTCATAATGTTAAAGGGTTAAATATACCAGAGAAAAGGAGACAACTCATGTATTCTAACCATAAACAACACATATCAATCCTAATGCTCCAAGGAATCACACTTCAAGACTGGAGTGACTCCTAATTGTACATCCTACTACTACCCCAAGTGGTTCCATTGTACAAATCCTCATTCTAAATCTAAAGGAGTGTCCATAGGTTTCCATAAATCCTTTCTACCTGAGATCCTCGAATTATTAATTGACACGGAGGGACGATATATTTTTTTGAAGGTGACAAGGGGATCACGTACTCTCATCTTGGCAAATATATACTTTCCCAAACAGGGCCAGCAAAGATTCGGCAGCACATGCAAACGACTTCTAGAGAAATTTGCAGGTGCCTTACCGATAGTCCTCGGGGGCGACTTTAACCTCCCAATGAACCCTCTGGTTGATGTTTCATCGGGCAGGACCTCTTACCCACCATCCTCAATTAAAAAAGTGAAGAAACAAATATATGATTTACGACTGGTGGATGTGTGGAGGGTCCTCCACCCGGGCACAAAAGACTACAGTTTCTACTCTCATATATATTCTACGTACAGTAGAATTGACTATTTTTTTGTCTCCCAGTGTTTGTTGGATTTTGAGGTGAGAGCAGATATAGGGTCTGTGTTATGGTCCGACCATGCACCCATCTACTTTTCAATACGTCTGGATCCTTCTGCGAGATCTAGCTTTTCCTGGCGGCTAAATGAAAATCTGTTGCAGGACCCGATTTGTGTGTCGGCGGTGAAAAGTTCTATTGAGGGCTTTGTGGCGGACCATATAGGGGATTCATCGTCCCCTTCAATGCAATGGGAAGCCCTGAAGAGCATCCTACGAGGTGTATTTATTTCTCAGGGAGCTTGTCTTAAAAAAGAACGCCTGACTAACATAGCTGATCTCCCCTCACAGATTCACAAACTGGAGACGCAACACAAGCAGGACCTATCCCCGCTTGCTCTGTCAAACTTATCCACAGCTAGACAGAAACTACTCTCAATCCTGGACCAGAGGTCCTGCTGTCTTAGAGAATGAATCAGAAGCCTATTCTACCATCTAGGGAACAAGAGCGGTAAATATTTAGCGAGAGCTCTACATCCACGGGGCCCACAAACATTTATCCCACACATTAAAAACGCTAAGGGCAAGAAAGTTCATAGCCCCAAGGAAATTTTGTCTAGCTTTTATGACTATTATAGCTCCCTCTATTACACAAAAGGCCGATTCAAAGATCTCCCTGCCCACTCATTCCAAGAAAAGATTAATTCCTATATCCAACTAAACAAATTACCCACAATCTCTGCGGAGCTCTTAGCTGATCTCAAGAATGACTTTTCTCTGGACGAGGTCACCTCTGTGGTTCGAGACTTGAAATTGGGCAAAAGTCCAGGTCCCGATGGTTACACAGCAGGTTTCTATAAGCAATTCTCGGATCTGCTATGCCCTCCATTCTTATCAACGTGCAACTTCATTTCCTCAGGTGGCTCTTTCCCTCCTCAAGCCCTAATTGCTCATATTACAGTTATCCCAAAACCGGGCAAGGACCCATCACTGTGTAGCATCTACTGCCCTATCTCACTTATAAACATCGATGTTAAACTCTACGCCAAATGATATCAAAGAGACTTAATTGCCTCTTGCCCCATCTGATTAACCAAGACCAAGTAGGTTTTATACCTGGAAGAGAGGCAAGGGATAACATTATTAGATCCATTTCTTTGATTGACAGAGCCAATAAAAAAGGTGATCCTTTGTGTATACTGTCGATAGATGCAGAAAAAGCGTTCAACAGAGTTGATTGGGAATTCATGTGTCAAACACTTAAAGGCATTGGATTACAACAGAAGGCGTTGTGGAGTATTAAGGCCCTTTATGAGTCTCCCTCTGCCCGGGTCAAGGTAAACGGTTCATTGTCAAACCCTTTTTGCATACGAAACGGCACGAGACAGGGGTGTCCATTGTCCCCTTTGCTCTATGTTTTAACCATGGAACACTTGGCAGTTTCAATTCCTAATAACCCCTCTATAGCAGGAAAGAAGTTCCAATCAGACGAACATAAACTAGCACTATTCGCTGATGACATACTCATGTACAGTTATATGAAAAAGTTTGGGCACCCCTATTAATCTTAAGCTTAATGTTTTATAAAAATTGTTTTTTTTTGCAACAGCTATTTCAGTTTCATATATCTAATAACTGTTGGACACAGTAATGTTTCTGCCTTGAAATAAGGTTTAATGTACTAACAGAAAATGTGCAATCTGCATTCAAACAAAATTTGACAGGTGCATAAGTATGGGCACTTCACCAGAAAAGTGACATTAATATTTAGTAGATCCTCCTTTTGCAAAAATAACAGCCTCTAGTCGCTTCCTGTAGCTTTTAATGAGTTAATGGATCCTTGATGAAGGTATTTTTGACCATTCCTCTTTACAAAACAATTCCAGTTCAGTTAAGTTTGATGGTCGCTAGTGTTGAGCGATACCGTCCGATACTTGAAAGTATCGGTATCGGATAGTATCGGCCGATACCCGAAAAGTATCGGATATCGCCGATACCGATACCCGATACCAATACAAGTCAATGGGACACCAAGTATCGGAAGGTATCCTGATGGTTCCCAGGGTCTGAAGGAGAGGAAACTCTCCTTCAGGCCCTGGGATCCATATTAACCCCTTCATGACCCAGCCTATTTTGGCCTTAATGACCTTGCCGTTTTTTGAAATTCTGACCAGTGTCCCTTTATGAGGTAATAACTCAGGAACGCTTCAACGGATCCTAGCGATTCTGAGATTGTTTTTTCGTGACATATTGGGCTTCATGTTAGTGGTAAATTTAGGTCGATAATTTCTGAGTTTATTTGTGAAAAAAACGGAAATTTGGCAAAAAATTTGAAAATTTCGCAATTTTCACATTTTGAATTTTTATTCTGTTAAACCAGAGAGTTATGTGACACAAAATAGTTAATAAATAACGTTTCCCACATGTCTACTTTACATCAGCACAATTTTGGAAACAATTTTTTTTTTTGCTAGGAAGTTATAAGGGTTAAAATTTGACCAGTGATTTCTCATTTTTACAACAAAATTTACAAAACCATTTTTTTTAGGGACCACCTCACATTTGAAGTCATTTTGAGGGTTCTATATGGCTGAAAATACCCAAAAGTGACACCATTCTAAAAACTGCACCCCTCAAGGTGCTCAAAACCACATTCAAGAAGTTTATTAACCCTTCAGGTGTTTCACAGCAGCAGAAGCAACATGGAAGTAAAAAATGAACATTTAACTTTTTAGTCACAAAAATGATCTTTTAGCAACAATTTTTTTATTTTCCCAGCGGTAAAAGGAGAAACTGGACCACGAACGTTGTTGTCCAATTTGTCCTGAGTACGCTGATACCTCATATGTGGGGGTAAACCACTGTTTGGGCGCACGGCAGGGCTCGGAAGGGAAGGAGCGCCATTTGACTTTTTGAATGAAAAATTGGCTCCAATCTTTAGCGGACACCATGTCACGTTTGGAGAGCCCCCGTGTGCCTAAACATTGGAGCTCCCCCACAAGTGACCCCATTTTGGAAACTAGACCCCCCAAGGAACTTATCTAGAAGCATAGTGAGCACTTTAAACCCCCAGGTGCTTCACAAATTGATCCGTAAAAATGAAAAAGTACTTTTTTTTCACAAAAAAATTATTTTAGCCTCAATTTTTTCATTTTCACATGGGCAACAGGATAAAATGGATCCTAAATTTTGTTGGGCAATTTCTCCTGAGTACACAAATACCTCACATGTGGGGGTAAACCACTGTTTGGGCACATGGTAAGGCTCGGAAGGGAAGGAGCGCCATTTGACTTTTTGAATGAAAAATTATCTCCATCGTTAGCGGACACCATGTCGCGTTTGGAAAGCCCCTGTGTGCCTAAACATAGGAGCTCCTCCACAAGTGACCCCATTTTGGAAACTAGACCCCCCAAGGAACTCATCTAGAGGCATAGTGAGCACTTTAAACCCCCAGGTGCTTCACAAATTGATCCGCAAAAATGAAAAAGTACTTTTTTTTCACACAAAATTTCTTTTAGCCTCAATTCTTTCATTTTCACATGGGCAACAGGATAAAATGGATCCTAAAATTTGTTGGGCAATTTCTCCTGAGTATGCCGATACCTCATATGTGGGGGTAAACCACTGTTTGGGTGCATGGCAAGGCTCGGAAGGGGAGGCGTCCCATTTGACTTTTTGAATGGAAAATTAGCTCCAATCGTTAGCGGACACCATGTCGCGTTTGGAGAGCCCCTGTGTGCCTAAACATTGGAGCTCCCCTACAAGTGACCCCATTTTGGAAACTAGACCCCCCAAGGAACTTATCTAGATGCATAGTGAGCACTTATAACCCCCAGGTGCTTCACAGAAGTTTATAACGCAGAGCCGTGAAAATAAAAAAATAATTTTTCTTTCCTCAAAAATGATTTTTAGCCCAGAATTTTTTATTTTCCCAAGGGTAATAGGAGAAATTGGACCCCAAATTTTGTTGTCCAGTTTGTCCTGAGTACGGTGATACCCCATATGTGGGGGTAAACCACTGTTTGGGCGCACGGCAGGGCTCGGAAGGGAAGGCACGCCATTTGGCTTTTTGAATGGAAAATTAGCTCCAATCATTAGCGGACACCATGTCGCGTTTGGAGAGCCCCTGTGTGCCTAAACATTGGAGCTCCCGCACAAGTGACCCCATTTTGGAAACTAGACCTCCCAAGGAACTAATCTAGATGTGTGGTGAGCACTTTGAACCCCCAAGTGCTTCACAGAAGTTTATAACGCAGAGCCGTGAAAATAAAAAATGTGTTTCCTTTCCTCAAAAATATTTTTTAGCCCAGAATTTTTTTATTTTTGCAAGAGTAACAGGAGAAATTGGACCCCAAAAGTTGTTGACCAGTTTCTCCTGAGTACGCTGATACCCCATATGTGGGGGTAAACCACTGTTTTGGCACACGTCGGGGTTCGGAAGGGAAGTAGTGACGTTTTGAAATGCAGACTTTGATGGAATGCTCTGCGGGCATCAGGTTGCGTTTGCAGAGCCCCTGATGTGCCTAAACAGTAGGAACTCCCCACAAGTGACTCCATTTTGGAAACTAGACCCCCAAGGGAACTTATCTAGATGTGTGGTGAGCACTTTGATCCCACAAATGCTTCACAGAAGTTTATAACGCAGAGCCGTGAAAATAATAAATGTGTTTCCTTTCCTCAAAAATATTTTTTAGCCCAGAATTTTTTATTTTTGCAAGAGTAACAGGAGAAATTGGACCCCAAAAGTTGTTGTCCAGTTTCTCCTGAGTACGCTGATACCCCATATGTGGGGGTAAACCACTGTTTGGGCACATGCCGGGGCTCGGAAGGGAAGTAGTGACGTTTTGGAATGCAGACTTTGATGGAATGGTCTGCGGGCATCATGTTACAATTGCAGAGCCCCTGATATGCCTAAACAGTAGAAACCCCCCACAAGTGACCCCATTTTGGAAACTAGACGCCCCAAGGAACTTATCTAGATGTGTGGTGAGCACGTTCAACCCCCAAGTGCTTCACAGAAGTTTACAACGCAGAGCCGTGAAAATAAAAAATCATTTTTCTTTCCTCAAAAAAGATGTTTTAGCAAGCAATTTTTTTATTTTCACAAGGGTAACAGGAGAATTTGGACCCCAATATTTGTTGCCCAGTTTGTTGTGAGTATGCTGATACCCCATATGTGGGGGTAAACCACTGTTTGGGCGCACGTCAGGGCTCGGAAGGGAAGTAGTGACATTTGAAATGCAGACTTTGATGGAATGGTCTGCGGGCGTCACATTGCATTTGCAGAGCCCCTGATGTGCCTAAACAGTAGAAACACCCCACAAGTGACCCCATTTTGGAAACTAGACCCCCGAAGGAACTTATCTAGATGTGTGGTGAGCACTTTCAACCCCCAAGTGCTTCACAGAAGTTTATAACGCAGAGCCGTGAAAATAAAAAATAATTGTTCTTTCCTCAAAAATTATGTTTTAGCAAGTAATTTTTTATTTTTGCAAGGGTAACAGGAGAAATTGGACCCCAACAGTTGTTGCCCAGTTTGTCCTGAGTACGCTGGTACCCCAAATGTGGGGGTAAACCACTGTTTGGGCGCACGTCGGGGCTTGGAAGGGAGGGAGCACCATTTGACTTTTTGAATGCAAGATTGGCTGGAATCAATGGTGGCGCCATGTTGCGTTTGGAGACCCCTGATGTGCCTAAACAGTGGAAACCCCTCAATTCTAACTTCAACACTAACCCCAACACACCCCTAATCCTAATCCCAACTGTAGCCATAACCCTAATCACAAACCTAACCCCAACACACCCCTAACCACAACCCTAACCGCAACACACCCGTAACCCTAATTCCAACCCTAATCCTAACCCTAATCCCAACCGTAGCCCTAATCCCAACCCTAACCACAACTGTAACCCCAACACACCCCTAACCCTATCCGTAACCCTAACCACAAGCCTAATCTTAACCCTATTTCAAACCCTAGCCCTAATTCCAACCCTAACTCTAATTCCAACCCTAACCCTAAGGCTATGTGCCCACGTTGCGAATTCGTGTGAGATTTTTCCGCACGATTTTTGAAACATCTGCAGGTAAAAGGCACTGCGTTTTACCTGCGGATTTACAGCAGATTTCCAGTGTTTTTTTGTGCGGATTTCACCTGCGGATTCCTATTGAGGAACAGGTGTAAAACGTTGCGGAATCCGCACAAAGAATTGACATGCTGCGGAAAATACAACGCAGCGTTTCTGCACGGAATTTTCCGCACCATGGGCACAGCGGATTTGGTTTTCCTTAGGTGTACATGGTACTGTAAACCTGATGGAAAACTGCTTCGAATTCGCAGCGGCCAATCCGCTGCGGATCCGCGGCCAATCCGCTGCGGATCCGCGGCCAATCCGCTGCGGATCCGCGGCCAATCCGCTGCGGATCCGCTGCCAATCCGCTGCGGATCCGCTGCCAATCCGCTGCGGATCCGCTGCCAATCCGCTGCGGATCCGCTGCCGATCCGCGGCCCATCCGCTGCGGATCCGCTGCGGATCCGCTGCCGATCCGCTGCGGATCCGCTGCCGATCCGCTGCCGATCCGCTGCGGATCCGCGGCCGATCCGCTGCGGATCCGCTGCCGATCCCCTGCCGATCCGCTGCGGATCCGCGGCCGATCCGCTGCGGATCCGCTGCCGATCCGCTGCGGATCCGCTGCCGATCCGCGGCCCATCCGCTGCGGATCCGCTGCCAATCCGCTGCGGATCCGCTGCCAATCCGCTGCGGATCTGCGGCCGATCCGCTGCGGATCCGCGTCCGATCCGCGTCCGATCCGCTGCCGATCCGCTGCGGATCCGCGGCCGATCCGCTGCGGATCCACGGCCGATCCGCTCTGTGTGCACATGCCATAACCCTACCCCTAATTACCCTACCCGTAACCCTAACCCTACCCCTAACCCTACCCCTAGTTCTAACCCTAGTTCTAATCCTAACCCTAGAGGAAAAAAAAAAAAATAAAAAATTCTTTATTTTATTATTGTCCCTATGGGGGTGATAAAGGGGGGGGGGTTATTTATTATTTTTTTATTTTGATCGCTGTGATAGAACCTACCACAGCGATCAAAATGTACCTGTAAGGAATCTGCCGACTGGCAGATTCGGCGGGCGCACTGAGCATGCGCCCGCCATTTTCCAACATGGCGGCGCCCAGCGAGGAGACGGACGGACACCGGGAGGATCGGTAAGTATGAAGGGGTGGTGGGGGGGTGGATCGGAGCACGGGGGGGGGAACGGAGCACAGGGGGGGTGGGTCTGGGCAAGGAGGGAGCGGACAGGAGGACGGGGGAGCCGGCAGGCGGACGGAGGGGACCGGACCCCATAACAGAGGACGGGGGGGGCGATCGGTGGGCGTGGGGGGGGGTACTTCAGTATTTCCAGCCATGGCCGATGATATTGCAGCATCGGCCATGGCTGGATTGTAATATTTCACCATTTTTTTAGGTGAAATATTACAAATCGCTCTGATTGGCAGTTTCACTTTCAACAGCCAATCAGAGCGATCGTAGCCACGGGGGGGTGAAGCCACCCCCCCTGGGCTGAAGTACCACTCCCCCTCTCCCTGCAGATCGGGTAAAATAGGAGTTAACCCCTTCACCCGATCTGCAGGGACGCGATCATTCCATGACGCCACATAGGCGTCATGGGTCGGATTGGCACGGGTTTTCATGACGCCTACGTGGCGTCATGGGTCGGGAAGGGGTTAATGTGTAAAATAAACCAATCAGAAGCCGTGACGTCATGGAAGGTGCTGAACGCGCTCATTTTAAGCAAAGCAGGCTGCCGGTTACTACCAGGGCGCGTCAGAGGGTGAGTATATCCCTATTTTTTATTTTAATTCTTTATTTTTTACATGGATACGGATCCCAGGGCCTGAAGGAGAGTTTCCTCTCCTTCAGACCCTGGGAACCATACACTGGGAACTTCCGATTCCGATTCCCGATACCACAAAAGTATCGGATCTCGGTATCGGAATTCCGATACCACAAGATCGGCCGATACCCGATACTTGCGGTATCGGAATGCTCAACACGAATGGTCGCCAAGCATGGACAGCCCTCTTCAAATGATCCTACAGATGTTCAATGATATTCAGGTCTGGGGACTGGGATGGCCATTCCAGAACAGTGTAATTGTTTCTCTGCATGAATGCCTGAGTAGATTTGGAGCGGTGTTTTGGATCACAGTCTTGCTGAAAGATCCATATCCTGCGTAACTTCAACTTTGTTACTGATTCATGAACATTATTGTCAAGAATCTGCTGATACTGAGAGGAATCCATGCGTCCCTCAACTTTAACAAGATTCCTGGTGCCGGCATTGGCCACACAGCCCCAAAGCATGATGGAACCTCCACCAAATTTTACTGTGGGTAGCAAGTGTTTTTCTTGGAATGCTGTGTTTTTTGGCCGCCATGCATAACGCCTTTTTGTATGACCAAACAACTCAATCTTGGTTTCATCAGTCCACAGGACCTTCTCCCAAAAAGAAATTGGCTTCTCCAAATGTGCTTTTGCATACCTCAGCCAACTCTGTTTGTGGCGTGCTTGCAGAAACGGCTTCTTTCACATCACTCTCCCATACAGCTTCTCCTTGTGCAAAGTGCGTTGTATAGTTGACCGATGCACAGTAACACCATCTGCAGCAAGTTGATGCTGCAGCTCTCTGGAGGTGGTCTGATTATTGTCCTTGACTGATCTCACCATTGTTCTTCTCTGCCTTTCTGATGTTTTTCTTGGCCTGCCACTTCTGGCCTTAACAAGAACTGTACCTGTGTTCTTCCATTTCCTTACTATGTTCCTCACAGTGGAAATTGACAGGTTAAATCTCTGAGACAGCTTTTTGTATCCTTCCCCTGAACATCTATGTTGAATAATCTTTGTTTTCAGATCATTTGACAGTTGTTTTGAGGAGCCCATGATGCCACTCTTCAGAGGAGATTAAAACAGGAGAACAACTTGCAAGTGGCCACTTTAAGTAGCTTTTCTCATGATTGCATACACCTGGCTATGAAGTTCAAAGCTCAATGAGGTTACAAAACCAAAAAAAGTGCTTTAGTAAGTCAGTAAAAAGTAGGTAGGAGTATTTAAAACAAGAAAATGATAAGGGTGCCCATACTTATGCACCTGTCAAATTTTGTTTGAATGCAGATTGCACATTTTCTGTTAGTACAATAAACCTCATTTCAAGGCAGAAACATTACTGTGTCCAACAGTTATTAGATATATGAAACTGAAATAGCTGTTGCAAAAAAAACAATTTTTATAAAACTTTAAGCTTAAGATTAATAGGGGTGCCCAAACTTTTTCATATAACTGTATATTATGTCTCCTGTCACCAGCTTACCCAATATTTTATTGGAATTGAATAGCTATGGAGCTTTAAGTAATTTTAAAATTAACACACATAAATCTGAAATATTAAATATCTCGTTACCACCCTCCTTAGTTTCACAGCTGTGCTCCTCGTTCCCATTTAAATGGCGATCCGACTCCCTTGCTTACTTGGGTATAAACTTAACAGCCAAGTCCTCACAATTATATGATGCCAATTATAAAATAGCCCTAAATAACGCAGAGCTTGCTTTGGAGAAATGGAACAAATTACATTTATCTTGGCTTGGGAGAATTAATGCAATCAAAATGAATCTTTTGCCGCGTCTTCTTTATTTCTTCCAGACCATTCCCTTGTTTCTCCCGGCTTCCTTTTTCTCCAGGCTCAAGACAGCGATAACGAGATTTGTGTGGTCCGGTAAACGTCCACGCTTGGCATACTGTCTCCTGAGCAGAAGTAAACAGTCCGGAGGACTGGGCCTTCCGGATTTTTCACTCTATAGTTATGCCTCCCTTGGAACATGCGTCCTTGACCAATTTCATCATAAGCTAAGTAAAAAATGGGTTGACCTGGAGATGGGGCTCTCGAGACATAACTCAGCAACACACATTTGGAGGGAGGGCCTTGGGAACGCTCAGAGAGATGATCTGCCCTTTGTTACCAGACATTTAACCCTATTCATTAAATATGACATTCAAAAACTAAATTTCTCCTCCATACCAGGCCCCCTGACCCCAATTTTTGATAATTCGGATTTTCCAGCAGGCCAGGATAAGGTCATTTTCTTACATAAACATAGAGATAGCTGTCCAGTGGTCCATGACTATGTAGATCAAACCTCAATAAAGCCCTTGCAGACTATCTTTGCTGAAACAGAGCCACCGTCAGGTTCGTGGTTTTTTCATGAACAAATTAAAAGCTATCTCATAGAGTTATCTAGACGGGCTGACATCTTTAGACAGCTTACCCCCTTTGAGTCCGCGTGCCTGGGTGGAGGCCCTTTGACTCACACGATATCACTGCTATATAAAATGTTCCAGGGACACCAAACAATCTCACTTGACTCTCCTATGTTTTTCTTAAAATGGGAGAATGAACTGAGCAAACAATTAACTCCGGAGGACCACCTCAAGAGTCTCCTATTCACTTTCAGATCTTCACTTTGTTCAGACTACCAAGAAAGAAGCTATAAACTTCTGACTAGATGGTACAGGTGTCCATCCAGTATTCATCTCATGTTCCCCACTGCCCCTGATACCTGTTGGAGGTGCTGGAGGGACAGGGGTACATACTCGCACATCTGGTGGTCCTGCCCGTCTATACACAATTTCTGGGTGAGCATTTTTACACTCTACAATAAATTATCTCTTCAAAAAGTCCAGCCTACTATGGAACTGGCCCTGCTGTCTATATGTGATCTCTCCATCGCCAAATTCAAGAAAAGCCTACTACGACATTTCTTAACAGCAGCGCGTAACCTGATTCCCCGTCTCTGGAAGCAATCAATACCCCCCTCACGTGTTGATTTTGTTGTGGAACTAAATCACATATACAGAATGGAACAATTGATCGGTCAGGATACCGGAACTTCAGGCAAAGTGTTTAATACTTGGTCTCCTTGGATTGCTTTCAGAGAGACTGGGGAGCTGAATACCTGGCTGCATTAATTGACTTAATTGGACCACTTAAAGCCCATACCTATCACTATTATAGAAAGAGAACATCAATATAACACCAATACTTTAGTACAAAAGAACCACAGATTCACATCAGTTGGGACAGAGGACCAGATTTTCCCCCTCCTCCCCCCCTTTTTTATTTTTTATTTTTTCTCTTTCTTTCTCTACATTTTTTTTTTCTTTCTACTTTTTCTCATCTCTCTGAATAGTCTAAGTCTTAGCTAGATTCTTCATTAGATATTAAGAGCTATGGTGAGCTTAGGCACTCTTACTATCATCTGACATTTTGGTTTCGCCTCAAGCCACTTGTCGGTTGAATAGTGGGAGCATCTGATACGCACACTATAAATGAATATTATCAAAATTAATTAACAGTGATGCATATTGAGAATGTAAAAACATTTGAGCTGAGAATTTAGAATCCCTCTTGAGATATTTAGAGCTAACATCTACTAAGGGGTGAGTAGAGGCTGCAGGAGGACATAAATGGAGCCAAGGTTAGGCACACTTGAATAAACTGCTAAAAGGAGGAGCTGCACTGAGTTGTAATGAGCTGTAAATGGATCTAGACTGGGCAGTTTTAGGATGGAATTTTAGTAGATAGGAAGAGTCAAGAAATCGAGAAGGTGAATGATTTCCTGATGGAAAGTAGATAATACACCTGTCACTGTAAGAAAGGCGTTCGTAGAGTAGACCAGGGATGTCAAACTCAAATACACAGAGGGAAAAAATTCAAAGCTTGGACAAAGTCATGGTCCATCCTTGATATTTATAAAAAAATGTCTACAATTGAGGAAGTTTTTACTTCTCATCACTTATAATGAGAAACGTTTTAATATGGGAACAAACCTAAAGGGGTTATGTAAGAGCAATAAAAACCATATGGCCAAATGGTCTAACTTAAATATGTAATAACAATGGATAAAAAACTTAAATAACACAGATATTAAAGTATCATGCCAACAAAAGTTCTCCCAAAACACAGTAAGATACCCCCATAGTGAATTCCTCCACACGCACGGTATGAAGACCCTACTGTACCCCCTACCTCAATCTCCTCGACAAAAAATGGTGACCACATAACAGTATGACTCCCCAACTGTAATCCTCACACAGCCCTCCATGCAGTGTAATTTCCACAGTATACAGTATAACCACATCCAGCATTGCCTTCCAAACATATTCAAAGAGTGGGAAGCAGACAAATCCCAAATTGTAAAAAATATATTTATTAACAATGTATTAAAACTTTTTTTTTTTTTTTTTAATGTATTAGAAGGTGAATAGGGAGAGAGAATCTCCTACATACAACAGTCTATAAAGATGCAAAGTACATGAGGTCAAGCAATAATCATGCCATAGTTTAAGTACTAAGGTGCATACAAATAAATATGTATGCATAATTATGGCAAAGGTGCTATTACATAAATAAATAGGTATAAAAGCTACAGAGACCCATTGCAAAGTACCCTATATATCTTATATATTAGTAGATAAAAAACACCAAATGATCAAATAAATAATTACCGTATACCATAATAGTAAAAGTATAAAGCAAGTAAAGAGCACCAATAGGGAGACTGACTATATCTGATAGCGTGGATAATGACACAAATATATGTATGAGGTGAAATGGTCCACAGCAGTTCAAGAGAGAGTTTATAAGAAAAAAATAATGCAAATGGTAGGAAAGACATGATTAGTCAGTTACAGTATATACACACAGTGCTGTGGTTATACAAAATGAAGGCTGCTTACGATCAGAAGAGCTCATGCATAAGTATTAACATCATGGCAGCAACAGAGGTAATATCTGCTACAGGCCGGGGTCACACTTGCGAGTGCAATGTGAGAAACTCGCGCAAGTCTCTCGCCTCAATACCCGGCTAGATCGGAGCATTCAGCTGCACAGAAAGACATGCAGCCGCACACTCTGATCCCGAGTGCCAGTGGCAGTGCCAGGTATTGAGGTGAGAGACTCGTGCAAGTTTCTCACATTGCACTCCCAAGTGTGACCCCGGCCATATAAAGCTAATGATAAGAGAAATATAACAAACCATTTAAATACACAATAAATGCTGCTGAAGCTAAAGAAAGCTCATGCATAAATGATAACAACATGGCAATAACAGAAGTAATATCAGATTTAAGATTCAGTACCTCTGTATAGGCTGGGGATTAAAGGAATAGGGACCATGAAGCATGTTTTGCAATAGTAATAAAGTTTATTTTTTTACCATTTGGGATTTGTCTGCTTCCCTCTCTTTGAATACATATGTTATTTTGATAGTATCTCCTTTATATTGTCCCTCTGTGTGTTCTCATTGCTTCCCTTATTGTATAATGGCCCCATAAAGTGCTCCATATGGTATAATAGTCCAACATAGAGCTCCATACAGTAAAAAAGGCCCCACATAGTGCTCCATACAGTATAATGGGCCCCACATTATGCTCCATACAGTATAATGGCCCCACATAGTGCTCTATACAGTATAATGGCCCTACATAGTGCTCCTTACAATATAATGGCCCCACATGGTGCTCCATACAGTATAAAGTGGAGCACCCCACTAGGACCCTGGGGTATTAAGTACCGGGTCCGGTGGTCATTAAAGGGGTAGTCACAGTGGCAGCAACCCGGTCCATGGCCCTGGGCATCCAAGTTAAAGGGAAGGACTTTAAAGGGGTTGTTGAATAAAGAATAAAGTTTGTTTGTGACGCCACCTGTGGTATTCGGTCAGGGATGACTGACGCTGCTTAAAGGGATCCACTGGGGTGATGGTACTGCAGTAGGGATGGTATTGCTTCCCACAGGTGGAGCTTAGTCCCCAGGGCTCCTGGTGTAGTAGGTAAAGATGGTAGATGGCGAAGTGCAGAAAAGAATGAGAGGACACAAGGTTGCAGTCTCTTTACCTTTTATTGGTATGATGCAGCCACAGTCCAGGGTATGGATCACAGGTGTGGTCCAGCCAGCTTGGAAGCAATTCGGAAATCCCGCTAGCCAGGCAGGGTTGGAAGCCTTCCTTTCTGCGCTGTGTTGTAGTCCCTTGCTGCCTAAGGCTTCACACAAGGTCCTCACTCTCTCTCTGTCCATTTAAGTAGGACACTACCCGCATGTCAGGCAACTCGAGCCTTTTTACCTAATTATGACTCCGGGCTCTATGTGCTGCTGTGCCTTCGGGTGTTTAATGTTGGACAGGCGACTTTAAACCTCCTGTCCGCCGGTTTCTGCCGTGGGGCATACAGTTACCCCCACAACCTCGGAATTCCAACCTCCAATATTCTGCACTTCAGCGTGGAGGGAGCTCAGTCGCAGCTCCTCTCCAGCTCTTTCCTCTCCTTTGCTTCTTCACCCCTATCAGTCTCCTACAGACTGCTCTGATTCTCTATCCCCCTTCAGGGAGCTTCAGAACCACTTTGTCTGCATGGCCCCAGCTTTCCACTCCTCTCTGACAGACTCTCTCCCTCTGTCTCTGACAGACTCACTCACACAGACCAACTAACTCTTCCTCTAGCCAGAATATATGTAGGGAAGTTCCCCTGAATCTGGGTCTGAAGCTCCCCCTTCTGGCCTGTTAAAGGGATCTTCATTGCTTCCAAGCATGGCATCATCCTCCCTGTGAGGAAGGCAATACCACTGTAACAAAACCACCCCACATGGCTCTCCATACAGTATAATATGATCCCCATAGTGGCCCATACAGTATAATGGTGCTCACTTAGTGCTGCACACAGTATAATGGTCCCCACATAGTGCTTCATACAGTATACAGGGCTTCACATACTGTTCTATACAGTATAATGGCCCCACATAGTGCTCTCTACATTATAATGGCCCCACATGCTGCTCCATACAGTATAAAGCACCTACATGGTTCTCCATACAGTATAATAGGCTCCACATAGTGCTCCATACAGTATAATAGTGCTCACATAGTGCTGCATACAGTATAATGAACACCACATAGTGCTCCACACAGTATAAGGGGCCTCACATACTGTTCCATACAGTATAATGGCCCCACATAATACTCCTTACAGTGTAATGGCCCCATATAGTGCTTTATACAGTAGATTGACCCCACATAGAGCTCCTTACACTATAGTGGCCCCATATAGTGCTTCATACAGTATAGTGCACCCCACATAGTGCTCCATACAGTATAATAAGCTCCACATAGTGCTCCATGCAATATAATGGCGCTCACATAGTGCTGCATACAGTATAATCGGCCCCATATAGTTATCCATACAGTATAATGCTCCCAACATAGTGATCTATAAAGTATAATGCGCCCCACATAGTGCGCCTTACCGTATAATAGTCCCCACATAGTGCTCCATACAGTATGATAGGACCATCATAGAGCTCCATTCAGTATAATAGTGCTCACATAGTGCTCCATACAGTGAATAAATAAATCCTCACGTTCCGCCGCTGTTCTGGTCTATTCATGGTGTCTTCAGGTCCTCTTCACATCTCGGTTCAGCATGCACATTGTAATGATGTCATCGCACCCACTGCACTGAGACGTCAGATGTGGAAGGGGGATGATGGGAGAGGGAGCGTCAGCTGACACTTTTTCCTCCATCAATGCTTTCAACTCTATCGACATCCAGGATACCAATATAGTTGAAAGTGTGATGTTGGGCGGGGTATCCGCTCAGTGTTGCGGGACAGAGTTTGACATATGTGACTTATACTCCGAGGTCGGGGTCACACCTACAATAAGAAAATATGGTCCGTTTTTTACGGCCGAGATACGCAGAAAAGTTCCTGAACAGTATTCAACGCAAGGATGCGATTTTTTTCTCAGAAAATTATCCGTGTGTCATCCGTATGGCATCTGTACGGTGAGATTTTCTCGCCGGCTTGCAAAATGAACATAGAATGGATCCATGGGCTCAAATATTTGTGAAAACATATATGCAGTATGTATGTATATATATATATATATATATATATAGTGGGGCAAAAAAGTATTTAGTCATTCAGCAATAGTGCAAGTTCCACCACTTAAAAAGATGAGAGGCGTCTGTAATTTACATCATAGGTAGACCTCAACTATGGGAGACAAACTGAGAAAAAAAAATCCAGAAAATCACATTGTCTGGTTTTTTATCATTTTATTTGCATATTATGGTGGAAAATAAGTATTTGGTCAGAAACAAAATTTCATCTCAATACTTTGTAATATATCCTTTGTTGGCAATGACAGAGGTCAAACGTTTTCTGTAAGTCTTCACAAGGTTGCCACACACTGTTGTTGGTATGTTGGCCCATTCCTCCATGCAGATCTCCTCTAGAGCAGTGATGTTTTTGGCTTTTCGCTTGGCAACACGGACTTTCAACTCTCTCCAAAGGTTTTCTATAGGGTTGAGATCTGGAGACTGGCTAGGCCACTCCAGGACCTTGAAATGCTTCTTACGAAGCCACTCCTTCGTTGCCCTGGCGGTGTGCTTTGGATCATTGTCATGTTGAAAGACCCAGCCACGTTTCATCTTCAATGCCCTTGCTGATGGAAGGAGGTTTGCACTCAAAATCTCACGATACATGGCCCCATTCATTCTTTCATGTACCCGGATCAGTCGTCCTGGCCCCTTTGCAGAGAAACAGCCCCAAAGCATGATGTTTCCACCACCATGCTTTACAGTAGGTATGGTGTTTGATGGATGCAACTCAGTATTCTTTTTCCTCCAAACACGACAAGTTGTGTTTCTACCAAACAGTTCCAGTTTGGTTTCATCAGACCATAGGACATTCTCCCAAAACTCCTCTGGATCATCCAAATGCTCTCTAGCAAACTTCAGACGGGCCCGGACATGTACTGGCTTAAGCAGTGGGACACGTCTGGCACTGCAGGATCTGAGTCCATGGTGGCGTAGTGTGTTACTTATGGTAGGCCTTGTTACATTGGTCCCAGCTCTCTGCAGTTCATTCACTAGGTCCCCCCGCGTGGTTCTGGGATTTTTGCTCACCGTTCTTGTGATCATTCTGACCCCACGGGGTGGAATTTTGCGTGGAGCCCCAGATCGAGGGAGATTATCAGTGGTCTTGAATGTCTTCCATTTTCTAATTATTGCTCCCACTGTTGATTTCTTCACTCCAAGCTGGTTGGCTATTGCAGATTCAGTCTTCCCAGCCTGGTGCAGGGCTACAATTTTGTTTCTGGTGTCCTTTGACAGCTCTTTGGTCTTCACCATAGTGGAGTTTGGAGTCAGACTGTTTGAGGGTGTGCACAGGTGTCTTTTTATACTGATAACAAGTTTAAACAGGTGCCATTACTACAGGTAATGAGTGGAGGAAAGAGGAGACTCTTAAAGAAGAAGTTACAGGTCTGTGAGAGCCAGAAATCTTGATTGTTTGTTTCTGACCAAATACTTATTTTCCACCATAATATGCAAATAAAATGATAAAAAAACAATGTGATTTTCTGGATTTTTATTTCTCAGTTTGTCTCCCATAGTTGAGGTCTACCTATGATGTAAATTACAGATGCCTCTCATCTTTTTAAGTGGTGGAACTTGCACTATTGCTGAATGACTAAATACTTTTTTGCCCCACTGTATATATATATATATATATATATATATATATATATATATATATATATATATATATATATATATATATTGTGAGGTGCCAAGGGGAGAAGTACTAGAAAACAGATATGTTTCTCCCCGTTTCATTTCATATGTCTCCCGGTATTGATTGTGAAGCTGTTTATTTCAATGTAATCTGGTCCTGGTTTCTTTAGTGATCAAGGAAAGGACTGGTGTTTCCCCTCCACACATGCAATCCAGGTTTTGACTCCTGACTGCTTCAGCTGATATAATCAGGAGCTGTTGGGATCTCACTCTGATCATCTGCTGGTCTGGGGGAGCTGACACAGTAATGTCACAGTGGATGTCCTCATATGAACTCGAGCGTGGGAACTTTTACCAGGCTCCAGTTCATGAGGACATCCAGCAGAGGGCGCCTCACCGCAACTCAAGGTAACTACAGGCCATTCCCCTGCAATCCATTCATTCCCGGGGGTTTTACAGCCACGAGCACTGCTTTAGCACAGCTCCTGGCTTAAAATGATTTAACCCCTTCAGATGGATTTACTTCGTGGGACTTGACCTGAGCGTCGGAAGGTATGAGATATTGTTGTTTTTTTATTTTTCCTTTGTTACAGAACGAGGGTCTTCAGGTGGATTACCAGTATAATAAAATATTACAACAATCTGTGTCTTTATTTCATTAAAATACTTTTTAAAAATGTGTGTGTGTTTTATTAACCATTTCGTACTATTGGATTAATAATGGATAGGTGTCATAATTGACGCCTCTCCATTATTAATCTGGATTAATGTCACCTTACAATAGCAAGGTGACATTAACCCTTCATTACCCCATATCCCACCGCTACACGGGAGTGGAAAGAGAGTGGCCAAGTGCCAGAATAGGTGCATATTCCAGATGTGCCTTTTCTGGGGTGGCTGGGGGCAGATGTTTGTAGTCGGGGGGGAAATAACCATGGACACTCTCTAGGCTATTAATATCTTCCCTCAGTCACTGGCTTTACCACTCTGGCGGAGAAAATTGCGCGGGAGCCCACGCACATTTTTTCCGCCATTTAACCCTTTATTTTACAAGCTAGAGTGCCCACATTTTGCACATACACACTACTAACATTAGTAGTGTGGAATATGCAAAAAAAAAAGGGGATATGAGATTGTTTACTGTATGTAAACCATGTCTCATATCCTGTCGGGTTTGGGAAGGAGAAAGAATAAGCTGGCAATTGAATGACCGGCTTTTCACATATCTCGCGCTGAATTAAATATAAATACAGAATATATATATACAGTATGTGTCTCAATGACATATATATATATATATATATATATATATATATATATATACTGTATATATGTTTTAACGAACATTTGAGCACATAAAGCCATTAGATGTCGGTTTTGCAAGCCTGCGAGAAAATATCGCAGTACGTATGCCATACGGATTACATACGGAGGATGCCATGCGCAAAATACGCTGACACACCCTGCCTACGGATGACATACGGATCACTATTTTGGGAACATTTCTACGTATTACGGCCGTAAAATACGGACCGTATTTTCATACGCTGAGTGTGACGCCAGCCTAACAGTCAGAGGCCTACAGAAAGTAGGCACTATGCATGCAATTCAAGTAAGCAGATACTGTGTTGAAGTAATTCTTCTGGAGAGGAGGAGATTCCTCTATGGATTTGGATTGAGGCAGACAGACACATTTTTGGGGGGATAGTCCTGTCTTTACCACTAAAAAAGGGGTAAGGGTGTTAAGAAAAAATGTTCTCTGCCTTGACATTTCCTGAGTGACAACCTGAAACACCTTAAAGGGAACCTGTCAGCAGAATTGTGCACAGTAACCTACAGATACCGTCAGGTCGGTGCCGTTATACTGATTAAAATGATACCTTAGTTGATGAAATCTGTCTTGTGCTTGTTGTTTAATCTTTATTTTCAGATTTGAGTTAATGATATGCCCGTGCTGCGGTGCGAACCTGGAGGGGGTCTGCATGTAGTCTTCTGTTTAGTTATTCATAATGCAGACTGCGGACAGGTCACTGATCCCTCTGTAACCTTCCCCCTTGTTTGCATAATGAATACCTGCACATTCTGAAGAAAAAAAAACGCTTCTGCAAGCAGATGCTGGCTGTGGCACCTGCGCAGCAGCAGAATCACATGTTTAGTGTCCAGTTAATATTATTGATGTTATTGAGCAAGTATAAAAAAAAATCAACTTGAAAATGGCACCCGCAGCATCTGTGCAGTAGCAGGTATTGATGTATATAGAGATCCGATAGCTGCCATTGCACAGGCGCCGGTGGCGCCATGTTAGCGGAAGAAATTTGTCTTTTCTTCTCCAGCAAGATGGCGCCACCGATGCCTGTGCAATAGTAGCTGTCGGATCTCTATATACACCGATAGCTGCTACTGCACAGGTGCTGCGGGCACCATTTTCAAATTGATTTTTTTATTTTTTTTTACACTTGTTCAGTAACATCAAGAATACTTATTAACTGGACACTAAACATGTGATTATACTGCAGCGCAGGTGCCACAGCCAGCACCTGCCTGCAGAAACGTTTTTTATTCTTCAGAATGTACAGGTATTCATTATGCAAACCAGGGGGCAGGTCAGTGAGGGATCAGTGACCTGTCAGCAGCCATACTAGTGAAGACCTAATCAGGGCATCACATGAAGACCCCCCACAGGCCGCCCCGAAGCACAAGCATATCATTAAAGGTACCTTCACACTAAGCGACGCTGCAGCGATACAGACAACGATGCCGATCGCTGCAGCGTCGCTGTTTAGTCATTGTGTGGTCGCTGGAGAGCTGTCACACAGACGGCTCTCCAGCGACCAACGATGCCGAAGTCCCCTGGTAACCAGGGTAAACATAGGGTTACTAAGCGCAGGGCCGCGCTTAGTAACCCGATGTTTACCCTGGTTACCATTGTAAAAGTAAAAAAAAAAAAAACACATACTCACATTCCGGTGCCCGGCGTCCGCTTCCCTGCACTCCTCCTGCATCCTGTGTCAGCGCCGAACATCTCCGGCATCTCCCACAGAGCAGAGCGGTGACGTCACCGCTCTGCTTTATGGCCGGCACTTACACAGGATGCAGGAGGAGTGCAGGGAAGCGGACGCTGGGCACCGGAATGTGAGTACAGGTCCTTCTCAAAAAATTAGCATATAGTGTTAAATTTCATTATTTACCATAATGTAATGATTACAATTAAACTTTCATATATTATAGATTCATTATCCACCAACTGAAATTTGTCAGGTCTTTTATTGTTTTAATACTGATGATTTTGGCATACAACTCCTGATAACCCAAAAAACCTGTCTCAATAAATTAGCATATCAAGAAAAGGTTCTCTAAACGACCTATTACCCTAATCTTATGAATCAACTAATTAACTCTAAACACATGCAAAAGATACCTGAGGCTTTTAAAAACTCCCTGCCTGGTTCATTACTCAAAACCCCCATCATGGGTAAGACTAGCGACCTGACAGATGTCAAGAAGGCCATCATTGACACCCTCAAGCAAGAGGGTAAGACCCAGAAAGAAATTTCTCAACAAATAGGCTGTTCCAAGAGTGCTGTATCAAGGCACCTCAATGGTAAGTCTGTTGGAAGGAAACAATGTGGCAGAAAACGCTGTACAACGAGAAGAGGTGACCGGACCCTGAGGAAGATTGTGGAGAAGGACCGATTCCAGACCTTGGGGAACCTGAGGAAGCAGTGGACTGAGTCTGGTGTGGAAACATCCAGAGCCACCGTGCACAGGCGTGTGCAGGAAATGGGCTACAGGTGCCGCATTCCCCAGGTAAAGCCACTTTTGAACCATAAACAGTGGCAGAAGCGCCTGACCTGGGCTACAGAGAAGCAGCACTGGACTGTTGCTAAGTGGTCCCAAGTACTTTTTTCTGATGAAAGCAAATTTTGCATGTCATTCGGAAATCAAGGTGCCAGAGTCTGGAGGAAGACTGGGGAGAAGGAAATGCCAAAATGCCTGAAGTCCAGTGTCAAGTACCCACAGTCAGTGATGGTGTGGGGTGCCATGTCAGCTGCTGGTGTTGGTCCACTGTGTTTCATCAAGGGCAGGGTCAATGCAGCTAGCTATCAGGAGATTTTGGAGCACTTCATGCTTCCATCGGCTGAAATGCTTTATGGAGATGAAGATTTCATTTTTCAGCACGACCTGGCACCTGCTCACAGTGCCAAAACCACTGGTAAATGGTTTACTGACCATGGTATTACTGTGCTCAATTGGCCTGCCAACTCTCCTGACCTGAACCCCATAGAGAATCTGTGGGATATTGTGAAGAGAAAGTTGAGAGACGCAAGACCCAACACTCTGGATGAGCTTAAGGCCGCTATTGAAGGATCCTGGGCCTCCATAACATCTCAGCAGTGTCACAGGCTGATTGCCTCCATGCCACGCCGCATTGAAGCAGTCATTTCTGCCAAAGGATTCCCGACCAAGTATTGAGTGCATAACTGAACATTATTATTTGATGGTTTTTTTGTTTGTTATTAAAAAACACTTTTATTTGATTGGCCGGGTGAAATATGCTAATTTATTGAGACAGGTTTTTTGGGTTATCAGGAGTTGTATGCCAAAATCATCAGTATTAAAACAATAAAAGACCTGACAAATTTCAGTTGGTGGATAATGAATCTATAATATATGAAAGTTTAATTGTAATCATTACATTATGGTAAATAATGAAATTTAACACTATATGCTAATTTTTTGAGAAGGACCTGTATGTGTTTTTTTTTTTACTTTTACAATGGTAACCAGGGTAAACATCGGGTTACTAAGCGCGGCCCTGCGCTTAGTAACCCGATGTTTTCCCTGGTTACCAGTGAAGACATCGCTGGATCGGTGTCACACACACCGATTCAGCGATGTCAGCGGGAGATCCAGCGACAAAATAAAGTTGTGGACTTTCAGCAACGACCAGCGATCTCACAGCGGGATCCTGATCGCTGCTGCATGTCAAACACAACGATATCGCTATCCAGGACGCTGCAACGTCACGGATCGCTATCGTTATCGTTGCAAAGTCGCTTAGTGTGAAAGTACCTTAACTCAAGTCTGAAAATAAAGATTAAACAACAGCCAGAAGATGGATTTCATCAACGAAGGTATCATATTATTCAGTATAACGCCAGGATCACACGTGCGAGAAATACGGCCGAGTCTCGCATGTTAATACCCGGCATTGCCACCGTCACTCAGGAGCGGAGCGTATGGCTGTATGTATTGCTATGTGGCTGCATGCTCCGCTCCTGAATGATGGCGGCAATGCTGGGTATTAACATGTGAGACTCTGCCGTATTTCTCGCTTGTGTGATCCCGGCCTTACGGTGCCAAACTGACACTGTCTGTAGGCTACTGTGCACAATCCTGCTGACTGTTTCCTTTAACATCACAACTGATATAAATTTGCAATAGAAGTAAAATTGTAATTTCATACAAAGTTAGTTTTGTCTTTCAGTGCACAATGTCTACTTTTACAATGCTTGATGGATGAAGTGTAAACCCCAATCTAATCTAGTGTTATGCAAAATTATGTTTGAACTTGCTTAACATTAAAACAATTGTATAAGTGTATCCCGTAGCATATCTAGTCCTTGCAGCCTGCTTAACTTTAGTGAATAGGTCTAAGTAGGCCTCATGGCAACCACTATCACTATCCACTTGGCAGTACTGGGCAATCTTGTCCTTTGGTGATGCTCACAAAGTCGCCAGCTAGCTCATCGGTCTGTCAGGAGGTGGCTATTATCAGACCTTATTTTAAAGAACCATTCAGGCATTCTATGTCACTTTAAAACTGCCTGCAACCGACTGGTGCATCTCATTGTGGTTACGCCCAATCCTACTTGCCAATTGCTCCCTCAACATGCCCATGCAGCACTATACAACATTTCTGTGTGTGTGAACTTATTACTTTAATTTAAAAGGTTTATTTCATGACTCCATAAAAAAATCAGTTGGATTAAAAAAAAAATGGTTCCGTTTCCGGATATTGCTCTTATTTACTGGTTACTCCCTTTGTGTGGTCTTCCTTGTCTCTTAACCCCTTAAGGACCAGGGGTATTTTCATTTTTGCATTTTCGTATTTTTCTTCCCTTCTTCCTACAGACATAACTTTTTTATTTTCCATCAATATGGCCATATGAGGGATTGTTATTTTGCGGGACAAGTTGTACTTTTGAATGGCACCACTGATTTTACTGTATCGTGTACTGGAAAACAGGAAAAAAATCCCAAATGAGGTGAAATTGCAAAAAAAGTGCAATTCCACAATTGTTTTTTTTTTCTATTTTTGATACCATGCTCACTAAATGCTAAAACTGACCTGCCAATATGATTCTCCAGGTCATTACAAGTTCAAAGACACCAAAAGTGTCTAGGTTCTTTTTTATGTAAGTGGTGAAAAAAATCGAAAGTTTGTAAAAATTATAAAATGTTGCCATGTTCTCAGGATCTGGGGCCGGGTGAGGGCTTATTTTTGTGCACCGAGCTGATGTTTTTATTGATACCATTTTGGTGTGTATATACGATCTTTTGATCACCTGTTTTTGTATTTTATTGCAATGTTGCAGAGACCAAAAAAAGTAATTCTGGCTTTTCGATTTTGTTTCACACTACTCCGTTTACCGATTGAATTAATTCTTTTTATATATTGATAGATTCTGAATGCGACAATACCAAATATGTGTATATTTGATTTTTTTATTGTTTTGTTTTGAATGGGGCAAAAGGGTTTTTTTTTTTTACTTTTACATTTTTTTTATTTTTTTTACATTTTTTAAAACTTTTTTTTACTTTTTACATGCTTCAATAGTCTCCGTGGGAGGCTAGAATCTGTGATTATCTGATCGCTTGTGCTACACATAGTGGGCTGCAGCCCTGCTCTATTTAGCAGAAATGCTCACTTGCTATGAGTGCCGACCACTTGGCGGCACTCATAGCTATCCAGCTATGACAACCATAGGGGTCTCCAGTAGACCCCGGGTTGTCATGCCAACCCAACGGCGACCCGCGGTCATGTGACACAGGCGCCGATGGGTGGGGTTAATGACGCCCTTCCTGCTCCTGCATATTAAATGCCACTGTCAGAGTTTGACAGCAGCATTTAACATCTTAACAGCAATTGGTAGATCGTGATTCCACCAGCATCTGTTAGGGGCACATGACAGCTGAGCAGATCAACCAGGGGGAGCCTTGCTCCTATCTATTAGGGCACTCCTCACAGAAGGGTAAAACTGGTGGGCTGGATAGAAAGTTAGAGAGAAGCTGGCTGGGCTTTGCCCAGGCAACACCTGTCAGGCAGACAGGGGGAAAGGAGGAACATAGGAGCTGCAGACAGCGGGCCCCTGGCAGGGGTGGGATCCTGTCAGAGGTCTAGCTAGAACAGAAAGTCACGGAGCTGCACCTGCCCCACGTGCGGCAGCATCCTAAGAACGGACACGAAGAGAACTGTGTTGTAGAGGGTGAGAAACGAGCACAAGGAGAAAACACCAGGAGGAGTTCTGCCCTGAAATAGGCTGCCTCCTTCTGAGGCGCGTAGCTGGTGGCCGAAACACCGAGGGAGTAATTGACTCTATGCTTTACTTCAGAGACCGGCAGGACAGTCAATTCCAAGTTGGCTGCCCGACCTAAATACCTTAAGGTACCGTCACACTAAGCGACGCTGCAGCGATAGCGACAGCGATGCCGATCGCTGCAGCGTCGCTGTTTGGTCGCTGGAGAGCTGTCACACAGACCGCTCTCCAGCGACCAACGATGCCGAGGTCCCCGGGTAACCAGGGTAAACATCGGGTTGCTAAGCGCAGGGCCGCGCTTAGTAACCCGATGTTTACCCTGGTTACCAGCGTAAAATGTAAAAAAACAAACAGTACATGCTCACCTGCGCGTTCTCCAGCCTCTGCTTCCTGACACTGACTGAGCTCCGGCCCTAACAGCACAGCGGTGACGTCACCGCTGTGCTTTCACTTTCAGTTTAGGGCCGGCGATCAGTAAGAGTCAGGAAGCAGAGGCTGGGGAACGCGCAGGTGAGCATGTACTGTTTGTTTTTTTACATTTTACGCTGGTAACCAGGGTAAACATCGGGTTACTAAGCGCGGCCCTGCGCTTAGTAACCCGATGTTTACCCTGGTTACCAGTGTAAAATATCGCTGGTATGGTTGCTTTTGCTGTCAAACACGGCGATACACGGCGACCTAGCGACCAAATAATGTGCAGACCTTCTAGCAGCGACCAGCAATTTCACAGCGGGATTCTGATCGCTGCTGCGTGTCAAATACAGCGATATCGCTCCCTAGGACGCTGCAACGTCACAGATCGCTGGCGACGTTGCTTAGTGTGACGGTACCTTAAGAAGACACAGTGGCAACTTGTGGGGGTTGGGGCATCTCTAGGGTCCCTATAAACAAGCCTCAGGCCATCAGTCATATGGGTTTGTCCTATCCACACCATCTGGGGGACAGAGAGGAAGAAATAACATCTAGAACATCTACAAGAGTTGTGAGGACCTTACCGGGAAGCTCAGCAGGGAGGTACTACAACACACAGGCACTAGTAGGAAGGCTACTGATTTCCACCTGGATAAGGGGACTCTGGATTTGCCTTCAGACTGACTGGACTCTGCCTACCCTGTGGTCTGTACCCTGGACTGTGGATGCTGAAGCCTCCAGTAAAAGGTAAAGAGACTGCAACCTTGTGTCCTCGTTATTCTCTGCGCCTTACATCGTCCACCATCACCATCTACACTTCTGGGAAGCCCTGGGGATACACTTCACCTGTGGGAAGGTATATCATCTAGCTGCCATTACATCACTCCAGCGGACCCCTAAGCAGAGTCGGTCACCCTGACCGAACACCACAGGTGGCGTCACAAACTATCCCTTTAAAGACCTTTCTCAAAACCATAAAAACTACTTCCATTATTGGACGCCCCTCAAAGGGCCACGGACCGGGTCGGGCCACCGTGACGACCCCGCAGAGCACTGAAGGACCCGGTGCCGAGTACACCATTGCCCTTTTACATGGGGGCGATCCACTACAAAGCTGACTTCAACCCATTTTTTGGGTGGGTTTCCCTTGCTAATAACCAGTAAAGGCTAAGTAGACAGCTGTGAGCTGATATTAATAGCCTGGGAAGCTCCATGTTTATTAACCCCTTGTCATAATATAAACATCAGCCCCCAGAAGTCGGCTTTCCCTTAGCTGGGTAAAAAAATGAGGGGGGCCCAACACCATTTTTTAATATTTATTTAATTATAAGCTAAATACATGTACAGTAAGCTACACACACACTGCACTGATTATATATCTCAATGACATTTATCTACTAATTTATCTCTGTATATAAGATTGTTTTATTAGCTAGTAAACTAGCTTGAAATGACAAACAATTACTGTGTGTAAAAGCTGATGTTTAAAGAGCATTGCATACGGATTGCATATGCATGTCATATGGATGTCATATGGATGCTAGATGAGAAAAATTGCATTGTACTTGCAGGATACTCACATGACACTTGTCCTACTTTTCAGGAACAACATCAGGCCGATTTTATTTATGCTGATGAGCGTGAGCACTTATGAAAGTTCCCCTTTTAACTACTTCACAATTTATAGAACACGTCACTATAAATTAATGAATTTCAAAACCTAACCAAACAGTACTGTGGCTTTATAGTGTTTTGAGATTCTTACCGCTTTTCTTTGTGGGATGACAAAGTTTTAAATCATCACATGTACGTGCTGGATTCTTTTTGGAGCCATCAGGACTGCGCATTGTTTCAATTTGACTACTGAGTGATTTCAGAGTTGCTTGAACCCCTGGGTCATTCTTTTTAGGATCACTACCAGCTTCATCCTCAGTAAATTCGGGAAGTGGAACTGGCATAGTGTCATCATAGCCACCTATTAAATCATCTAGTGCAGCTGTAAGAAGTCCTGGAGGACCGGGAGGACCAGGTAGACCAGGGTCACCAGGAGGACCCTAAACATAAAAAAATGGTTAACATGTATTTATATTTATTTACATTCACTTGCCTCAATGCAATAAGCTTCATTCACCATTTGTGATTATTACCTCTGGGCCAGCTTCTCCAACAGTTCCTCTAACACCAGGAGGTCCAACTGGTCCAGTAGCTCCTTGATTACCATCCCTACCAGGAGGTCCAACGGGTCCTGGAGGTCCCTACAAAAGTAAAAACATGTTGGAATGAATTAGGAGAAAAAATTTTTAGTAGCAAATTCTTTTACATGAGGAAGGGTCTTACTCTGGGGCCAAAAGGGCCGGGGAGTCCTGTAGCTCCTTGTTCACCTATTGGACCCTAAAAACGTAAAACAGACATCAGAAACAGCAGATATAAGATTTAAATGTTGTGTTTGAAAGAAACATGCAATTCTGTTTACCAAAAAATGTTTGCCCATTTGTGGGCAATGTGGTTTCATGGTGACTTTTGTGCAATGTTTGCTGTTTTATTGGATTAGCTTTATTCACTTTAAAATAAAAAATCGGTAAATATTGGGATTACCATATTTACATTGAGATAAAGAAAAAGTTGGACTCTATTCACATTTGTTTAGTTTACATACACAGTTCTGTGCAGTATTTGACTTTTGTTTATCTTGATTAACTACCCTAAACATTATTTTCATGAGAATCCAAATAAAAGGATTTTCTAAGAAATAACAGTGGATCTGACATCAAGTTTCACAATGCAAACTACATATATTATTAAATAGATCTCAAACAGCTGGTATGCATGGTGTACTTACTTTGAAAATTCACACAAAAAATGGCTGTACAATAATTATTTTAAGATGAGCATTTTATGAGCTAGGGTTCAACTTATAAAATGCAAATATTAACCCTATGCTGTCGGAGCCAATTTTCAATTTTGCTGTTGTGTTTTTTCCTTCTCCCCTTCAAAAAGACATTTTTTTATTTTTCGGATAATATATTCATATGAGTGACAAGTTGTAGATTTGAAGGAAACCATCCACTTTACTTTACCATTAACCAAGATGTACTGCAACATGGGAAAATAATGTAATGCTATAGGAAATCATGAAAAGAAGTGTTTTGCTTTCACGGCATTCAATGTGAGATAAAAATGACCTTGCAATATGATTCTGCATGTCAGTATGGATTACAGTTTATATACATATAAACTGTAATCCTATATACAGTGGGGGAAATAAGTATTTGATCCCTTGCTGATTTTGTAAGTTTGACCACTGACAAAGATATGAACAGTCTATCATTTTAAGGGTAGGTTAATTTTAACATTGAGAGATTGAATATCAAAAATAAAATCCAGAAAATCACATTGTATAACTTATATAAATGTATAGGCATTTTGCAGTGAGAAATAAGTATTTGATCCCTCTGGCAAACAAGACTTAATACTTGGTGGAAAAACTCTTGTTGGCAAGCACAGCAGTCAGACTTTTTTGTAGTTGATGATGAGGTTTGTGCACATGTCAGGAAGAATTTTGGTCCACTTCTCTTTGCAGATCGTCTCTAAATCATTAAGATTTTGAGGCTGTCGCTTGGTAACTTGGAGCTTCAACTCCTTCCATAAGTTTTCTATGGGATTAAGGTCGGGAAACTGGCTAGGCCACTCCTTGACCTTAATGTGCTTCTTTTTTAGCTACTCCTTTGTTGCCTTAGCTGCATGTTTTGGGTCATTGCCTTGCTGGAAGACCCAGCCACGACCCATTTTTAATGTCCTGGCGGAGGGAAGGAGGTTGTCGCTCAGGATTTTATGGTACATGGCTCCATCCATTCTCCCATTGATGCGGGGAAGTAGTCCTGTGCCCTAAGCAGAGAAACACCCCAAAAACATAATGTTTCCACCTCCACAGTGGGGATGGTGTTCTTTGGGTCATAGGCAACATTTCTCTTCCTCCAAACATGGCGAGTTGAGTTAATGCCAAAGGGCTCAATTTTTGTCTCATCATCTGACCACAGCACCTTCTCCCAATCACTCACAGAATCATCCAGGTGTTAATTGGCAAAGTTCAGACGGGCCTGCACATGTGCCTTCTTGAGCAGGGGGATCTTGCGGGCACTGCAGGATTTTAAACCTTTACGGCGCAATGTGTTACCCATGGTTTTCTTGGTGACTGTGGACCCAGCTGTCTTGAGATCATTAACAAGTTCTCACTGTGTAGTTTTAGGCTGATCTCTCACCTTCCTCATGATCAAGGATACCTCACAAAGTGAGATTTTGCATAGTGTGCCAGATCGATGTCATTTGACAGCCATTTTGTATTTCTTCCATTTTCTTTCTATTGCACCAATAGCTGTCTCCTCCCCCAGTGTCTTACTTATGGTTTTGCAGCACATTCCAGCTTTGTGCAGGTCTATAATCTTATCCCTGACATCCTTAGAAAGCTCTTTGGTCTTGCCCATGTTGTAGAGGTTAGAGTCTGACTGATTAATTGAGTCTGTGGACAGCAGTCTTTTATAAAGGTGACTATGTAATACAGCTGTCTTTACTGCAGGTAACGAGTTGATTAGGAACATTTAACTGGTCTGTAGGAGCCAGAATTCTTAGTGGCTGGTAGGGGATCAAATATTTATTTATCCCTGCAAAATGCAAATAAATTTATATAATTTACATAATGTGATTTTTCTGGATTTTATTTTTGATATTCTATCTCTCAATGTTAAAATTAACCTACCCTTAAAATTATAGACTGTTCATGTCTTTGTCAGTGGTCAAACTTACAAAATCAGCAAGGGATCAAATACTTATTTCCCCCATTGTATATGTACATGCTGAATGTGATAAATAATTTCAGAGTTGAATATGATAAGACTTTTATGGATACTGCAATAACTAATGTGTTATTTTTTAACTACATTTTGCATCATACTCCATTGGCACTCCACAATAGCTTCATGGGTCTTGAAGGAGAGCGATGGTTACTGCAATGGACCTCTGTCCAGAAATGTTCATGTCATCATCAGAAATTAACAGCAACATCTAAATAGTCATAATAGCAGTGATTGCGCCGATTGATGCTGCTAGAAGTAGGTACTGGCTTTATTATCTCCTGAGCTTTTTCCATACACCGATGTGTGACATACATCTTCATCATATGTTGGCAAGGAAATAAGATTGGAAAAGAACACTTTCAAGAATGATTACACAGCCATTCTGACCTGTATTTTGAAATCAACTGCTACACTTTATTGGGTCTAAGAGATCTATTAAAATGTATGTAGTTTTTGTTGCAAAATATGGACCAGTCAGATCAGTTTTGAAAGGACATAGGAAACCCCATTGGCAGAACCATAGCTAGAGTACCATAAATAGTGCCATACATGTACCTGTGGCAGTGCCTTATGACTGAGCTGGATAAAAGTGAGGATCTAAAATCATACCTTGCTGTTCACACATAATAATCTATCCTAAAGTTAGGATAAGAGTTATTTCCCAGTAAGCTCCTTGAAATATCTCCAAAAATATGATGTGCTAAGTAAAACCAGCTACTCTCATTATTAATGTAAATTTCATGTGATCTTCCAGGTCAATATCGCTGGACAGCTATCTGTGCATGTTTTCTCAGTTCTCCCTGAGCACAAAAAGATCAATGAATTTAATTCCAACTGGCCCAAACATCTACTTTGTATGACCAGCTTTTAATAAGTTCAAGATGACTAAATAAATCTGCATATAAATATCAATAGGGGTCTGGCCTGCAAAACCTCCATTGACTAAATGATCGATGGGGTGTCATGTCAGACGCTGTTCAGACCAGGTCGTCCGACAGACAGCAGTAATTCCGCTTTTGTCCACTATGTGCTCAGTGGCGTCGGCTAGGTTCTTTCTTGCTGGTCCGGGGTTAATTTACCTGGTGATCGGATTGGAAGCTGGGCCATGCCCACTGCCTTTAAATAGTTCTCCTGAACATTGGGCGTCGCCGATTATAGCTTCTGTCTTTGCATTGTTATCTCGGTCTGGAGTGGTGAGCTAATAGTGGCAGTATCGTTGCTGGTGGTGTATTTCCCTTTGTCTTATTTTCTCCTTCCCATATTTGTGTTAGTGTTGCCCTTTGCACTTTAGTGTTTTTCCTGAGTGACTGCAGTGTGGTGCTTATATTTCTTTTATCCTTGTCTGTGCTAACTGTGGGTATTGGAGTGTTAACTCTTCACTGGGTGGTGGTTTAAGCCTAGGGTTTAAACAGGAGATAGGGGGAGGGTGGAGGCTCAGACATGCACGCCATCAGTGTAAACTCTGGGTAGAGGGTCAGTCAGGGTTTCCTTAGTCTGAGGGAAATCGCAGGGGCCCGGGTTATTAACTCTATTCTGCCTAGGTCTCCCGTGACATTATAATCGGCCCAAAAAAAAAAAAAAAAAAAAGGGTTTCTTTTTTTTTTTGCGTTCTGTAATGGATCCCATGACTTCCATAACCGCCAGTTGGAGGCGCTGTCCCTACAGGTCACTGAGTTGAGGGGGGCAGTACAGCAACAGGGACTTGCAGTGTCTAATGTGCAAGCTGGAGCAACAGAAAGAGTTGTTGAGCCTAAATTTCCTTTGCCTGAAAAATTTGCTGGGGAACGCAGTAAATTTGTTTCTTTTCGTGAAGCTTGCAAATTATATTTCCGTATGCGCCCGATATCTTCCGGTAATGAGGCTCAGCGTGTGGGCCTGGTATTGTCATTATTAAGCGGGGATCCCCAAGCATGGGCGTTTTCTTTGCCATCTGATTCTGCGGCATTTGACTCTGGAGAGTTTTTTTTCTTTTCTTGGAAATGTTTACGATGAGCCTGACAGAATGGCTCTAGCGGAATCTAAGATACGCGCTATTCGCCAGGGGGAGCGAGTTGCAGAGGGTTACTGTTCTGAATTTCACTGCTGGGCAGTCGACACTCAGTGGAATGATTCCCCACTGCGGAGTCACTTTATTCATGGAGTTTCTGATAGGGTTAAAAGAGCCCTCCTGATGTATGAGACTCCCACTTCACTAGATTCCGCTATGAGTCTTGTTGTCCGCATTGATCGCCGTTTGCATCTGGGGGAGCATGAGACACCGCCTGTGGGAGGAGGTTTAGGTTCACGTGTGGTTGCTGCAGGTGAGCCCACGGAACCTATGCAAATCGCAGGAATGTCACATGTTAAGCATCGTGCTCCTGTACTCAGGAAGCAGGGAGCCTGTTTTTTCTGTGGTAAAACTGGTCATTTTATTAATGTCTGTCCTCTGTTGTCAAAGAAAAACGCTACGGCGGAAAAACTTCTAAACTCAGAGGGTGTGGAGGAGTCCAATCTGAGCATATGTATATCCTCCATGATGGTGTCTCAGTGCATGCTCCCTGCCAAAGTTGTTGTCGCTGACAGAGAGCTGCCAATCACTGCTTTTGTGGATAGTGGTTCTGCCACAAATCTCATTGATGAGGAATTTGCGTGCACTGCTGGTTTTAGGATCGAAAAACTGCCTCATCCTATCCGCGTGGTCACCATCAATTCTGCTCCTCTCCCACAGGGGGAGATTACTGAGTTTGTGGCTGAGATTAAACTCCACATTGGGGTTCTACATTCTGAGCAGGTTACATGCAAGGTGCTCAAGAGTCTTCCGGCACAATTGGTTCTGGGTTTTCCATGGTTGTCTACACACAACCCGGTGATTGACTGGAAAACTCAGGACATAATTCAGTGGAGTGATTTCTGTCAGGAGAATTGCTTGGCCACATGTGTTGCTGCTGTGACTTCAAGCGTTCCGGAGTCACTTCTGGATTTTGTGGATGTGTTCTCTGAGAAGGGTTGTTCAGAGTTGCCACCGCATCGCTCCTATGACTGTACTATCAGGTTTAAACCAGGGGCTAAGTTGCCTAAAGCAAGGATGTTTAACATCTCCGGTCCGGAGAGACAAGCGTTAAAGGATTACATTGCTGAAAGTTTGAGCAAAGGGCACATCAGGCCTTCATCCTCGCCTGTGGCAGCAGGGTTCTTCTTCGTTAAGAAGAAAGATGGAGGACTACGGCCGTGTCTGGATTTCAGGGAGTTAAATCAGATTACGGTTCGTGATCCATATCCTATGCCACTGATACCGGATTTGTTCAACCAGGTGGAAGGTGCTAAGTGGTTTACCAAGCTTGACCTCAGGGGGGCGTACAACCTCATAAGAGTCCGTCAAGGTGATGAGTGGAAGACTGCTTTTAATACCCCTGAGGGTCATTTTGAAAATTTGGTGGTGCCATTTGGGTTGACAAACGCACCTGCAGTGTTTCAGCATTTCATAAATGATGTGTTCTCGCATGTTTTGGGGAAATTCGTTATTGTGTACCTAGATGACATCCTCATATATACTTGCGACCGTGATACTCATTTAGATCATGTCAGGCAGGTGTTACAGCTTCTCAGAAAGAATAAGCTGTATGCAAAATTGGAGAAATGTGTGTTTTCGGTACAGGAGTTGCCTTTCTTGGGCTATATTGTGTCTGCTTCAGGTTTTAAAATGGACTCCGCTAAGGTGCAAGCGGTGTTGCATTGGGAACGGCCTGATAACCTGAAAGCACTTCAGCGGTTCCTTGGGTTTTCTAACTACTATAGGAAATTTATCAAGGATTTTTCCATCATTGCTAAACCGCTAACTGACATGACTAAAAAGGGTACCAATTTCTCTGTTTGGCCTGAGGCTGCTGTGAGCGCATTTGAATCTCTTAAAAACAGGTTTGTTTCGGCCCCCATTCTTGTGCAGCCAGATGTATCGAAACCTTTTGTGGTGGAAGTCGATGCGTCTGAGGTTGGTGTGGGGGCGGTGCTGTCACAAGGCTCATCCTTGAGCGGTTCGCGTCCATGCGCCTACTTTTCCAAGAAACTGTCGCCCGCCGAACGTAACTATGATATCGGCAACAGAGAGTTGTTGGCAATCAAGTTGGCCTTTGAGGAATGGCGAAACTTCTTGGAGGGGTCGATTCATCAGGTTACTGTTATTACCGACCATAAGAATTTGCTTTATTTGGAGTCTGCCAAGCGTCTGTCTCCCAGGCAGGCTCGCTGGGCATTGTTTTTCACGCGGTTCAACTTTGTTGTCACTTACAGACCTGGTTCTAAAAACACTAAGGCGGATGCTCTTTCCAGGTGTTTTCCAGGGGGAGAACCTCGGGAAGATCCAGTACCAATCCTCCAAAAGGGTGTTGTGGTTTCGGCTCTCACTACCGAGGTTGAGGCTGAGATTGCCGAGGCCCAGGAGTAGGTTCCGTCTGAGCTTCCCATCAACAAAATGTTTGTACCGCTTCATCTCCGCTTAAAGGTTTTGGCGGAGCATCATGATACTGTCCCGGCTGGCCACCCAGGGGTTAGGGGTACTTTGGAATTGGTGTCACGTCGGTTTTGGTGGCCCAAGATCCGACAAGACGCCTCGCTCCCGTCCTGTTGGCACACTACTTCCTCTAGAGGTACCTAGTAAGCCATGGACGGAAATCTCCATGGATTTTATCACTGACTTGCCCTCCTCAGCTGGGAACACGGTCATCTTGGTGATTGTTGATCGATTCTCAAAAATGTCGCATTTTGTGTCTTTGCCTTCGTTGCCTAACGCTAAGACTCTGGCTCAGGTATTTGTGCAGGAGGTGGTCAGACTGCATGGGGTTCTGTCTGACATCGTGTCTGATAGGGGTTCTCAGTTTGTGGCAAAATTTTGGAAAGCATTTTGTTCACGGCTGGGGATCAAGTTGTCTCATTCTTCGGCGTTTCCTCCTCAGTCAAATGGTCAGACCGAGCCTATGAACCAAAATTTGGAACAGTACTTACGCTGCTTTGTTTCAGATAACCAGGAGGAGTGGTCGAAGTTCCTTCCTTTGGCTGAGTTTGCCATCAATAATCACCGCCAGGAGTCGTCTGGGGAGTCTCCGTTTTTTTTGTGTTTACGGGCTTCATCCTCAATTTTGTACTTTGAGTCAGGGGGCCTCGTCCGGCGTCCCGGAGGAAGACCAGTTAGAAGCACAATTATCATCTGTCTGGAGGAGAGTTAAACAGCGCCTGTTGAGTGTGGGTGCTAGGTACAAACGTGTGGCTGACAGTAGGCGTGTGCCAGGTCTGGACCTGAGTGTGGATGACTGGGTGTGGTTATCCACAAAAAACATAAAACTCAAAATACCATCCCTTAAATTGGGTCCACGGTTTATTGGTCCATTTAAGGTCGCCGCTGTCATTAACCGAGTAGCGTACCGGTTGGAGCTTCCTACGGTGTATAAAATACACAACGTGTTCCACAGATCGTTGTTAAAGAAGGTGGTGGGTTCCGTGGACGCGGCGCCTATGCCTTCTCCAGTCTTGGTGGATAGTAATTTGGAATTCGAAGTCTCCAAGGTGGTTGACTCTCGTGTAGTGCGCCGCACTTTACAGTACCTGGTTCACTGGTGTGGTTATGGGCCTGAGGAGAGGTCCTGGGTACCAGCCTCGGACATTCATGCGGATCGGCTGGTCAGATTGTTTCACCGCCGCCATCCAGACAAACCGGGTCCTATAAGTCGTGAGGGTCCTGGGGTCCCTCGTAGAAGGCGGGGTACTGTCATGTCGGACGCTGTTCAGACCAGGTCATCCGACAGACAGCGGTAATTCCGCTTTTGTCCACTATGTGCTCAGTGGCGTTGGCTAGGTTCTTTCTAGCTGGTCCGGGGTTAATTTACCTGGTGATCGGATTGGAAGCTGGGCCATGCCCACTGCCTTTAAATAGTTCTCCTGAACATTGGGCGTCGCCGATTATAGCTTCTGTCTTTGCATTGTTATCTCGGTCTGGAGTGGTGAGCTAATAGTGGCAGTATCGTTGCTGGTGGTGTATTTCCCTTTGTCTTATTTTCTCCTTCCCATATTTGTGTTAGTGTTGCCCTTTGCACTTTAGTGTTTTTCCTGAGTGACTGCGGGCGTGGTGCTTATATTTCTTTTATCCTTGTCTGTGCTAACTGTGGGTATTGGAGTGTTAACTCTTCACTGGGTGGTGGTTTAAGCCTAGGGTTTAAACAGGAGATAGGGCGAGGGTGGAGGCTCAGACATGCACGCCATCAGTGTAAACTCTGGGTAGAGGGTCAGTCAGGGTTTCCCTAGTCTGAGGGAAATCGCAGGGGCCCGGGTTATTAACAACTATTCTGCCTAGGTCTCCTGTGACATGGGGCCACGACACGGCAATTATCACTGTGCCCGCCTTTAATCTTTACTAGGCTCTGATAAATACCTTTAGTACTGATTGTGTTGGTAATGCAAATCAATCCTATTCACTTGAATGTGACTTTACCACGCACAACCATTACAAAAAAATAATTTGTAGTGGATCTATAAGTCAGACCCCAAAGAATAAGCAGTCAATATTGTAGAGCTGGAGACTCATTTCAAAACATGACAGCACAGTGTGGATGAGCTGGAAATGATCATTGAAGAATTACAAGGATGTAAGTTACCAAGTCCAGATTGACTGCCTTATGCATACTATAAACCTTATATGTATATAATAATAATGATAATAATAATAATAATAATAATAATAATAATAATAATAATAATATTTAATTTATAATTTATTTAATTTAAAATTTATTTATTTTAATGTAAATTTATTTATTTAGATAAATAATGTATTAATAATAATAATAATAATAATTTATTATTATTATTATTATTATTATTATTATTATTATATGTATATGCTTCCAGCATATAAAGTTCAATTTTTTTATTTGTTTATAGAATGTGAGTATGTTCCAGATACATTTTTGCACTCATTTATTATAGAAATGCATAAATCCGGTAAAGATCTGAATGTGCAAAATATCATCCCATAATCTTTTTGAATTCTGAATTTAATATTTTCACTAAATTATTTGCTAATCACCACAGTGATTGGCTACCAAAGTTTCTCCACAAAGGTCAAGTCAGATTCATTTTATTAGGTTCATTTGGCATTCTGGGTGGCAATGAACTTCTAATTCAGTCCTATGTCCATCTGCCACAAGAGGAACTAGCTTATCCCCAAATTACTTTATATTACAAGAAGTACATCTGCATCACCTAGCTCGTCAACTCTATATAAATATAATAGGTGGACGGAAATAGAAAAATTGTGGGTTGCTCTAACCTAACATAACTGTTTGATCAGGAGGACAATAATTGATCTTGCTCCCTACGTTTGCTAGGCCTAATGGCTTTCTCAAAAAAGATTTGGCGCAGATGCACAATAAAATATCAACTTGCCACTCATACATCCCGATGACTAGGGTTGAGCGAAACGGATCGTTCATTTTCATAAGTCGCCGACTTTTGGCAAAGTCGGCGTCTCATGAAACCCGACCCGATCCCTGTGTGGGGTCGGCCATGCGGTACGCGACTTTCGCACCAAAGTCGCGTTTCAATGACGCTAAAAGCGCCATTTCTCAGCCAATGAAGGTGGACGCAGAGTGTGGGCAGCGTGATGACATAGATCTCAGTCCCCACCATTTTAGAGAAGGGCATTGCAGTGATTGGCTTGCTTTCTGCGGCGTCACAGGGGCTATAAAGGGGCGTTCCCGCCGACCGCCATCTTACTGCTGCTGATCTGAGCGTAGGGAGAGGTGCCGCTTCGTCAGAAGCAGGGATAGTGTTTTTTTCAGGGTACATTCACCCCCAAACCGCTTGTGCTGTAGCGATTTCCATTGTACAACACCACCTTTTGTTTGCAGGGACAGTGAAAGCTACATTTTTTTTCCTCAGCGCTGTAGCTCATTGGGCTGCCCTAGAAGGCTCCCTGATAGCTGCGTTGCTTTGTGTGTACGCCCCTGTGCAAACCAACTGCTTTTTTCAAAGCACAAATCCTGTTCCTTCCTTTCTGCACAGCTATCTTGTTTGTTTGTCCACACTTTTGTGTGCAGCAGTCCTTTTTATAGCTGCCTGCCATACTTTTCTGAGATTACTGCAGGGAGAAAAAGATTGGCAAGTCTGCCTCTGTGCCAGTCCTGTGTGTGGCATCTGTCTCTCATTGTGTGCCACCGAAAACCAGTGTGTAATACTGGGCCATTTTTTTTGGGGGGGGGTAAATTCTCCCTGTAAAAAAAAAAATTAATAGTGGGAGTCTGGGAGATAAAGATTGGCAAGTCTGCCTCTGTGCCAGTCCTGTGTGTGGCATCTGTCTCTCATTGTGTGCCACCAAAAACCAGTGTGTAATACTGGGCCATTTTTTGGGGGGGTGGTAAATTCTCCCTGTAAAAAAAAAATTAATAGTGGGAGTCTGGGAGATAAAGATTGGCAAGTCTGCCTCTGTTCCAGTCCTGTGTGTGGCATCTGTCTCTCATTGTGTGCCACCGAAAACCAGTGTATAATACTGGGCCATTTTTTTGGGGGGGGGGTAAATTCTCCCTGTAAAAAAAAAAATTAATAGGGAGATAAAGATTGGCAAGTCTGCCTCTGTGCCAGTCCTGTGTGTGGCATCTGTCTCTCATTGTGTGGCACCGAAAACCAGTGTGTAATACTGGGCCATTTTTTTGGGGGGGGGTAAATTCTCCCTGTAAAAAAAAAAATTAATAGTGGGAGTCTGGGAGATAAAGATTGGCAAGTCTGCCTCTGTGCCAGTCCTGTGTGTGGCATCTGTCTCTCATTGTGTGCCACCAAAAACCAGTGTGTAATACTGGGCCATTTTTTTGGGGGGGGTAAATTCTCCCTGTAAAAAAAAAAAATTAATAGTGGGAGTCTGGGAGATAAAGATTGGCAAGTCTGCCTCTGTGCCAGTCCTGTGTTGGCATCTGTCTCTCATTGTGTGCCACCAAAAACCAGTGTGTAATACTGGGCCATTTTTTTTGGGGGGGGGTAAATTCTCCCTGTAAAAAAAAAAAATAATAGTGGGAGTCTGGGAGATAAAGATTGGCAAGTCTGCCTCTGTGCCAGTCCTGTGTGTGGCATCTGTCTCTCATTGTGTGCCACCGAAAACCAGTGTGTAATACTGGGCCATTTTTTTTTGGTAAATTCTCCCTGAAAAAAAAAAAAAAAATAGTGGGAGATAAAGATTGGCAAGTCTGCCTCTGTGCCATTGCCGTGTGTGGCATCTGTCTCTCATTGTGTGCCACAGAAAACCTAGTGTGTAATATTGAATTTTTTATTTTTTTTTTTAATTCTCCCTGAAAAAAAAAAATAGTGGGAGATTAAGATTGGCATTTCTGCTTGAGTGCTGGTCCTGTGTGTGCCATCTGTCTCAAATTATTGGGCACAGAAAACCTAGTGTGTAACATTGGGCCTGATTTTCCTTTCAGTGTCAGGCACCTATAAAGGTATAAATACAGTTAGGTCCATATATATTTGGACAGAGACAACATTTTTCCAATTTTGGTTATAAACATTACCACAATGAATTTTAAACAAAACAATTCAGATGCAGTTGAAGTTCAGACTTCCAGCTTTCATTTGAGGGTATCCACATTAAAATTGGATGAAGAGTTTAGGAGTTTCAACTCCTTAACATGTGCCACCCTGTTTTTAAAGGGGCCAAAAGTAAGTGGACAGATTCAATAATTTTAAATAAAATGTTCATTTCTAGTACTTGGTTGAAAACCCTCTGTTGGCAATGACTGCCTGAAGTCTTGAACTCATGGACATCACCAGACGCTGTGTTTCCTCCTTTTTGATGCTCTGTCAGGCCTTCACTGCGGTGGTTTTCAGTTGCTGTTTGTTTGTGGGCCTTTCTGTCTGAAGTTTAGTCTTTAACAAGTGAAATGCTGCTCAATTGGGTTGAGATCAGGTGACTGACTTGGCCATTCAAGAATATTCCACTTCTTTGATTTAATAAACTCCTTGGTTGCTTTGGCTTTATGTTTTGGGTCATTTTTCATCTGTAATATGAAACGACGACCAATCAGTTTGGCTGCATTTGGCTGGATCTGAGCACACAGTGTGGCTCTGAATACCTCAGAATTCATTCGGCTGCTTCAGTCCTGTGTCACATCATCAATAAACACTAGTGACCCAGTGCCACTGGCAGCCATGCATGCCCAAGCCATCACACTGCCTCCGCCGTGTTTTACAGATGATGTGGTATGCTTTGGGTCATGAGCTGTACCACGCCTTTGCCATGCTTTTCTCTTTCCATCATTCTGGTAGAGGTTGATCTTGGTTTCATCTGTCCAAAGAATGTTCTTCCAGAACTGTGCTGGCTTTTTTAGATGTTTTTTAGCAAAGTTCAGTCTAGCCTTTTTATTCTTGATGCTTATGAGTGGCTTGCACGGTGCAGTGAACCCTCTGTATTTACTTTCATGCAGTCTACTCTTTGTGGTAGATTTGGATATTGATACGCCGACCTCCTGGAGGGTGTTGTTCACTTGGTTGGCTGTTGTGAATGGATTTCTCCTCACCATGGAGATTATTCTGCGATCATCCACCACTGTTGTCTTCCGTGGGCGCCCAGGTCTTTTTGCATTGATGAGTTCACCAGTGCTTTCTTTCTTTCTCAGGATGTACCAAACTGTAGATTTTGCCACTCCTAATATTGTAGCAATTTCTCGGATGGGTTTTTTCTGTTTTCGCAGCTTAAGGATGGCTTGATTCACCTTCAAGGAGAGCTCCTTTGACCGCATGTTTACTTCACAGCAAAACCTTCCAAATGCAAACACCACACCTCAAATCAACTCCAGGCCCTTTATCTGCTTAATTGAGAATGACATAACGAAGGGATTGCCCACACCTGCCCATGAAATAGCCTTGGAGTCAATTGTCCAATTACTTTTGGTCCCTTTAAAAACAGGGTGGCACATGTTAAGGAGTTGAAACTCCTAAACCCTTCATCCGATTTTAATGTGGATACCCTCAAATGAAAGCTGAAAGTCTGAACTTCAACTGCATCGGAATTGTTTTGTTTAAAATTCATTGTGGTAATGTCTGTAACCAAAATTAGAAAAATGTTGTCTCTGTCCAAATATATATGGACCTAACTGTAAATCCTACAGAAGTTTGAGTTCACCTTATAAGTTGTTTTACAGTAACAAATACCGTTACTTTGGTTACGTTTTGCAAACAATGAGGAAGTCTAGTGGAAGAGGTCGTGGCCGTGGGCGGTCATTGTCAGCTGGTAATGATGGTAGTGGTGGTGGAGCATCAGGTGGTCATGGTAAAAGCAGTACAGCACCTAAGTCTCGAGTTGTTGAGCCAGGTTCGTTGTCTGGCTACACAAGGCCTCGAACGCTCTCTTTTCTGGGAGTAGGAAAACCACTTTTGAAGCCGGAGCAGGAGGAACAAGTTTTGGCTTTCATTGCTGACTCTGCCTCTAGCTCTTTCGCCTCCTCCTCGGAAAGTGCCAAATGTCAGAGCAGTGCATCGTCAGTGGATGCTCCCGGTCAGGAACAAGTCGCTTCCTTGTGTCCTTCACCCAGAACAACAGTGAAGGATGCGTCAGTCGACACAACAGGTTACTCCATGGAGCTCTTTACACATACCGTTCCTGGGTTAGACAGTGAAACAGTTAACAGGCCATGCCCATTAGAAGTTGAATCGGACATGGAGTGCACAGATGCACAGCCACAGCCAGATTACTATGCTGTTCCTTTGACTCAGACCAGAACATTGCCCTCGCAGTGTACTGAGGCAGAATCAAACCCAGCGGAGACTATGGTGCCCCGTCACGAACGCTATACCACCGGCTTACACGGTGACACAGAAGAAGTTGCACACGACATAGAAGAGGAGGTCATAGATGACCCAGTTGTTGACCCCGATTGGCAGCCATTGGGGGAACAGGGTGCAGGCGGCAGTAGTTCTGAAGCAGAGGAGGAGGAGCCACAGCAGGCATCAACATCACAACAGGTTCCATCTGCCGGGCCCGTATCTGGCCAAAAACGCTTGGCAAAACCAAAACCAGTTGGAGGACAGCGTGGCCATCCGGTTAAAGAAGCTCAGTCTGCAATGCCTGAAAAGGTATCCGATAGTAGAAAGAGTGCAGTCTGGCATTTTTTTAAACAACATCCAAATGATCAGCGCAAAGTCATCTGTCAAAAATGTTCAACTACCTTAAGCAGAGGTCAGAATCTTAAAAGTCTAAATACAAGTTGCATGCATAGACATTTATCCACCATGCATTTGCAAGCCTGGACTAACTACCAAATGTCCCTAAAGGTTGCAGCACCCTCGGCCAATGAAGCTAGTCAGCAACGCTACATCCCTTCCCTCACTGTAAACCCACCATTTCCGGCACCACCTGCAGTATCTGTGCAGCTTTCGTCACCAGGCCAAAGCAGTCAGGGAATCACCAGGTTTGCAGTAGGAAACACTGCATGTAGGGCACTGGCAAGAATACCATCTCCAACCCTCTCTCACTCACCCATGTCCACCGGCACCACCGCTAGTTCCACGATCTCCAGCTCTCCAGTCCAGCTCACCCTACATGAGACTCTTGTTAAGAAAAGGAAGTACTCATCCTCGCATCCGCGTACACAGGGTTTGAACGCCCACATTGCTAGACTAATCTCATTAGAGATGATGCCCTACCGGTTAGTTGAAAGCGAAGCTTTCAAAGCGCTGCTGGACTACGCTGTACCACGCTACGAGCTACCCAGTCGACACTTCTTTTCTAGAAAAGCCATCCCAGCCCTCCAACAGCATGTTAAAGACCGCATCGTCCATGCACTCAGGCAGTCTGTGACTACAAAGGTGCACCTGACAACAGATGCATGGACCAGTAGGCATGGCCAGGGACGTTACGTGTCCATCACGGCACACTGGGTGAATGTGGTGGATGCAGGGTCCACAGGGGACAGCAATATTGGGACAGTTCTGCCTAGCCCACGGTCAAGGAAACCCACTCCTGTAGCCACTGTTGCTAGACCTCTGAAGCCATTGTTGCTATATCCGAATTTATCCCCTGATGAGCCCCTAAACTGGGAAGGGGTGAAACGCGTAGGGATGGCGAGATGGGACTGAATATGTCACCTACTCAGATAAGTTTTTTTCTATGTTTCTTTGTCAAGACAGACCAAGTACAGTACTTGCTTATAGGATAGCAATGAGGGATTGGCCTCAGACATTTTGGGCTTGTAGATGCACTAATCTAATGTTATTGAGAGACAATTCATGTGACACCAATTTGTTTTGTGTTTTTTCCTTTTTTCTGATTTTGTTGAATATTTTGTTAATTTTTTCTTTGCTATAAGATGCGGAACTCGTACGGCATCTAGAGTGCAGACTAATGTGTCACTGACAGCAATAAAAGTGTATCAGATTATCCACTATAGAGAGGGTAATGAGAGATGGTTCTCAGTTGTTTCTGTACTCTGATGTGCATTAGCCCCTAAACCAAATGAGAAATACTATATGCGATATCCTATAAGGGATTGGTCTTAGACATTTTGGGCTTGTAGATGCACTAATCTAACGTTATTGAGAGACACTTTGTGATACCTATTTGTTTTGTGTTTTTTTCTTTTTTTCTGACTTTGTTTAATATTTTGCTAAGTTTTTCTATGGTATAAGATGCGGAACTCGTATGGCATCTAGAGTGCAGACTAATGTGTCACTGACAGCAATAAAAGTGTATCAGACTATCTATTATAGAGAGAGTAATGAGAGATGGTTCTCAGCTGTTTCTGTATTCTGATGTGCATTAGCCCTTAAACCAAATGAGAAATACTATATGCGATATCCTATAAGGGATTGGCCTCAGATATTTTGGGCTTATAGATGCACTAATCTAACGCAACTGAGAGACACTTTGTGTGATACCAATTTTTTTTTATGTTTCTATGGTATAAGATGCGGAACTCGTATGGCATCTAGAGTGCAGACTAATGTGTTACTGACAGCAATAAAAGTGTATCAGACTATCTATTATAGAGAGGGTAATGAGAGATGGTTCTCAGCTGTTTCTGTACTCTGATGTGCATTAGCCCTTAAACTAAATGAGAAATACTATATGCGATATCCTATAAGGGATTGGCCTCAGATATTTTGGGCTTATAGATGCACTAATCTAACGCAATTGAGAGACACTATATGTGATACCAATTTGTGTTGTGTTTCTTTCTTTCTTTTGATTTTGTTTAATGTTTTGCTGATTTTTTTCTATGTTATAAGATGCGGAACTCGTATGGCATCTAGAGTGCAGACAAATATGCTACTTATAGCAATATAAGCTTATCAGATCATCTAATATAGAGCGAGTAATGAGGGATGGTTCTCAGTCATCTCTGTATTCTGGTGTGCATTAGCCCTTAAACTAAATGAGAAATACTATATGTGATACCCTATAAGGCAGATAATTTTTTCATTTGGGTCTATTTTGTTTTTTTTGTCTTTGTTGAATATTTTGTTTTATTTTTTGGACAATCTAGGGTGTATTATCTATATCACCCAACAAAATACTTACATCCATTGAGTGTACTCATATATCTGCTAACCTTTTCGGAGGGGTGCTATCTTGCCTAGGGATCCACTCTGTACATTAGTCTTATTGGTCTGTCTATGATTTTCAGGTCATCAATCACTAACTAAGACAGTGACCTACTGTTACATCTATTAGAGGCTTCACTACTCATGACCTCTGAATAGTTAACTAAGCACACTCCAACTGTGCCCCGCTGTACCCCATAACTCTGCACTATCCAAAAATTTTTTTCCTTGTTTCTCGAAAAACTTTTTTGAGGTAACTGTGGGGTACATGCTATTTAGTGTAATTATGCAGCAATGTCTGCAGTGGTTTTAGAATTTTTCTTTCACTTTTTTCTTTTTTCACTTTTTCACGTTTTTTGGTTAGTGTGACCTATTGGTCAATTTGTGTGTGTATGTCTGTGGGTACCTGGGTGTGGGTAGCAAGTAGGACCCTACTAGGGTGAGAAGGGACAGTCGACGGTGAGCGGGGGCGCCATATCGAATTCTAGGGTGCCAACCTCCGCTGGTAGGTAGGTTTAAGACACTTTAGGGCCACCTACAGGGACTGTGTCAGGCATATTTGCTAATTTCTCCCTATTTTTCTAGCCTACCCAACCCAGTTGGCTGATGTTGATTGCATACAATTGAGTTTTATTTATTGGAATTTTAGATAAGTTAATAGTAATAAAATATCGTTTTAAAGGATAGTACGTTTTTTCTGGTTATTCAATTTAATATATCCTTTCAATATTCTAGCTGGTTTTCTATAGCCCACGGTCAAGGAAAGAGTTGGCTGTAGGCGTTCGCCCCCCCTCCTCCTCTTCCTCGTCCTCCTGCAGAAGCGAGAGCTCGTCCACAGACCGCAGTCGCACATCCACTCCATCTGCAGCTGCCACTGTTGCACACCAGGTGCGCCATTATGGGACAGCTAGTGGCAAGCGTCAGCAGGCTGTATTGGCAATGAAGTGTTTGGGTGACAACAGACACACCGCGGAAGTTCTGTCCGAGTTATTGCAGAAAGAAACTCAGTCATGGCTGGGCACTGTACATCTTGAGGCAGGCAAGGTAGTGAGTGATAACGGAAGGAATTTCATGGCTGCCATAGCCCTTTCCCAACTGAAACACATTCCTTGCCTGGCTCACACCTTAAACCTGGTGGTGCAGTGCTTCCTGAAAAGTTATCCGGGGTTACCCGACCTGCTCCTCAAAGTGGCAGACTTTGCTCGCATATCCGCCATTCGCCCGTACACTCCAGCCGTATGCAGAACTATCAGCGGTCTTTGAACATTCCCCAGCATCGCCTAATCATCGACGTTGCAACAAGGTGGAACTCCACACTGCACATGCTTCAGAGACTGTGCGAACAGAGGTGTGCTGTTATGTTTTTGTGGGAGGATACACATACACGGGCAGGCAGTTGGATGGCAGACATGGAGTTGTCAGGTGTGCAGTGGTCGAAGCTACAAGACCTGTGTCAAGTCCTTCAGTGTTTTGAGGAATGCACACGGCTGGTTAGTGCAGACAACGCCATAATAAGCATGAGCATCCCCCTAATGCGTCTGCTGATGCAAAGTTTGACGCACATAAAGGAGCAGGCGTCTGCAGTCGAGGAAGAGGAAAGCCTTGATGACAGTCAGCGATTGTCTGGTCAGGGCCGTGTAGAGGACGCGGTAGCGGGCGAAGAGGAGGATGATGGGGATGAGTACTTTTTTAATGAGGAAGCTTCTCCTGGGCCAACCGAAATTAGTGGCGTTGCAAGGCCGGGTTCTGTTTTTTTAAGGGAGACAAGTGACGTAGATTTGCCTGTAACTGCCCCTCAAACCAGCACAACCGCAGATTTGCCAATTGGAACTTTGGCCCACATGGCGGATTATGCCTTACGTATCCTCAAAAGGGACCCACGCATTATTAAAATGATGAGCGATGACGATTACTGGTTGGCCTGCATCCTTGACCCTCGCTATAAAGGCAAATTGCAAAATATTATGCCACATGAGAACCTCGAACAAATATTAGCAACCAAACAAGCTACTCTTGTAGACCGTTTGATTCAGGCATTCCCAGCACACAGCACCGGTGATGGTTCTCACACAAGCTGCAAGGGGCTACAGGGCAGAGGTGTTAGAGGTGCACATATCAGAAGTGGCGTTGGACAGAGGGGTTTTCTGACCAGGTTGTGGAGTGATTTCGCAATGACCGCAGACAGGACAGGTACTGCAGCATCTATTCAAAGTGACAGGAGACAACATTTGTCCAGTATGGTTACTAACTATTTTTCATCCCTTATCGATGTTCTCCCTCAACCGTCATTCCCATTTGATTACTGGGCATCCAAATTAGACACCTGGCCTGAATTGGCAGAATATGCATTGCAGGAGCTTGCTTGCCCAGCAGCTAGTATGCTATCAGAAAGAGTATTCAGTGCTGCTGGTTCAATATTAACCGAAAAAAGGACTCGTCTGGCTACCCAAAATGTGGATGATCTAACCTTCATTAAAATGAACCACTCCTGGATTTCAAATTATTTTGCCCCACCTTTCCCGGCTGACACCTAGCTTTCCTATAAAAAGGTCTTGCTTGTGGACTGGTCTTACTGAGTGTTCCAATCTCTTAATTTGCAGCAGCTGTTTGTCCAGCATACGACATGTTTACACCTCCCTCAATGGGAAAACTCCCCCTACGGGGCCGTGGTCTCGCCACTTGGCGCATGCACCCGTTAAAGTGCCGTTTGTCTGAAGAGGTGGGTGTGCCCGCTTTTGGTCGACGGCACTGCCACTGGGTCCCTCATAGTACAATAAAGTGTCTCTGGCGGTGGTGGCGCGCACCCAACGTCAGACACACCGTTGTAACATGAGGGGCCCTGGGACGGCACCGCCGGCCACAAGAGAGTTCACCCACCCCCCCAGCTCAAACTGTGCTCTACCACGTGCAAAATTATCTCGCACAGCTCCACCAATGTTTAGCCTATGCGCTGACATCATTCAATGCCTGGCACTGACAATACCAATTTGTTGACATCTATGATGCTAGTTAAAGTAGTCTGGGTCAGTGTCCTATATTGACACCAGTAAATACTTACTGCCAAATTACTTTGTCAGAAACTCAGCAGATGAGCCCACCCCTGTACCTAAGTATGCCACACTTTTTTTTTGTTGTTGTTTTGTGAGACATTAACATCTAATTATTTTTTGTGAGTACTAACTGTGTCAGACACTCCTTGCAATCGTCCTCCGCTGACCACACCAATACTGCCTGTGTATCCATGTAACCGATATAAAACTGCCTTGAGCCTATTCTTAGTTATTTTAGGCCTAGTAAGCCTGTCTGCGGTCCCTCCTTGCAATCCTCCTCCTCTGCTGACCACAATGCTGCCTGTGTATCCATGTAACCGATTTAAAACTGCCTTGAGCCTATTTTTAGTTTAGTTTAGGCCTAGTAAGCCTGTTTGCGGTCCCTCCTTGCAATCCTCCTCCTCCGCTGACCACAATGCTGCCTGTGTATCCATGTAACCGATTTAAAACTGCCTTGAGCCTATTTTTAGTTATTTTAGGCCTAGTAAGCCTGTCTGCGGTCCCTCCTTGCAATCCTCCTCCTCCGCTGACCACAATGCTGCCTGTGTATCCATGTAACCAATTTAAAACTGCCTTGAGCCTATTTTTAGTTATTTTAGGCCTAGTAAGCCTGTCTGCGGTCCCTCCTTGCAATCCTCCTCCTCTGCTGACCACAATGCTGCCTGTGTATCCATGTAACCGATTTAAAACTGCCTTGAGCCTATTTTTAGTTATTTTAGGCCTAGTAAGCCTGTTGTCATGATTCTCAATGGCGAGAGAACATAGCCCAGCATATATGAGAACTAGCTCTTGGAAGATGGAAACTATACTGACCATGAACTAAACCTGCCGCACAACTAGAAGTGGCCGGGTAGCATGCCTACGTTTTTTTATCCCTAGATGCCCAGCGCCAGCCGGAGAACTACCTAATCCTAGCAGAGGAAAAGACAGTCCTGGCTCACCTCTAGAGAAATTTTCCCAAAAGGCAGACAGAGGCCCCCACATATATTGGCGGTGATTTTAGATGAAAAGACAAACGTAGTATGAAAATAGGTTTAGCAAAATCGAGGTCCGCTTACTAGATAGCAGGAAGACAGAAAGGGCACTTTCATGGTCAGCAGAAAACCCTATCAAAACACCATCCAGAAATTACTTTAAGACTCTAGCATTAACTCATAACACCAGAGTGGCAATTTCCGATCACAAGAGCTTTCCAGACACAGTAACGAAACAGCAGCTGTGAACAGGAACAAAATGCAAAAACACACAAGGACAAAAGTCCAACTTAGCTGGGGGTTGTCTAGTAGCAGGAACAAGCACAGAAGGCTTCTGATTACATTGTTGACCGGCATGAAACTGACAGAGGAGCAAGGTTATATAGCGACTCCCACATCCTGATAGGAGCAGGTGAACAGAGGGGATGATGCACACAAGTTCAATTCCACAAGTGGCCACCAGGGGAGCCCAGAATCCAATTTCACAACAGTACCCCCCCCTCAAGGAGGGGGCACCGAACCCTCACCAGAACCACCAGGGCGATCAGGATGAGCCCTATGAAAGGCACGGACAAGATCGGAGGCATGAACATCAGAGGCAGTGACCCAAGAATTATCCTCCTGACCGTATCCCTTCCATTTGACCAGATACTGGAGTTTCCGTCTGGAAACACGAGAGTCTAAGATCTTTTCCACAACGTACTCCAACTCACCCTCAACCAACACCGGAGCAGGAGGCTCAACGGAAGACACAGCCGGTACCTCATACCTGCGCAACAATGACCGATGAAAAACATTATGAATCGAAAAGGATGCAGGGAGGTCCAAACGGAAGGACACAGGGTTAAGAATCTCCAATGTCATGATCTCTGCAGGCAGAGATCATAGCAAGCCTATAGAGGGACAAGCTCTCGGAAGATGGAACTATACTGACCATGAACTAAGCCTGCCGCGCAACTAGAAATAGCCAGGTAGCATTTCCTATTTATAGCTAGATGCCCAGCTCTGGCCTAAGACCTAAATAGCTAGCAGAGGGAAATATAAGACCTGGCTCACCTCTAGAGAAATATTCCAAAGAAGACAGTAGCCCCCCACATATAATGACGGTGAGTTCAGATGAAACAACAAACGCAGCAGGAAAATAGTCTTAGCAAATTTGAGGTCCGCTTACTAGATAGCAGAAGACAGATAGTATACTTTCATGGTCAGCAGAAAAACACTAACAAAACACCATCCAGAGATTACCTTAAACTCTGGCATTAACTCATAACGCCAGAGTAGCAATCCCTGATCAACGAGAGCTTTCCAGACACAGTAACAAAACTTCAGCTGTGAACTGGAACAAATAGGCAAAACAAAACATGGACAAAAGTCCAACTTATCTAGTAGTAGTCTAGAAGCAGGAACAAGCACTGAGAGGCATCAGATAACATTGTTGACCGGCAAGAAACCACCAGAGAAATGAGCTTAAATAGCGACACCCACTACTGATGGAACCAGGTGAAACAGGAAAGAGGATGACAAGTCCAATTCCACAAGCGGCCACCGGGGGAGCCCAGAATCCAAATTCACAACAGTACCCCCCCCTCAAGGAGGGGGCACCGAACCCTCACCAGATCCACCAGGGCGACCAGGATGAGCCCTATGGAAGGCACGAACAAGATCAGAAGCATGAACATCAGATGCATTGACCCAAGAATTATCCTCCTGGCCGTAACCCTTCCAGTTGACCAGATACTGGAGTCTCCGTCTGGAAACACGAGAGTCCAAAATTTTCTCCACAACGTACTCCAACTCACCCTCAACCAACACCGGAGCAGGAGGCTCAACTGAAGGTACCACAGGTACCTCATACCTGCGCAATAACGACCGATGAAAAACGTTATGAATGGAAAAGGACGCAGGGAGGTCCAAACGGAAAGAAACAGGATTAAGAATCTCCAATATTCTATAAGGGCCGATGAACCGAGGTTTAAACTTAGGAGAAGAGACCCTCATAGGGACAAAACGAGAAGACAACCACACCAAATCTCCAACACAAAGCCGAGAACCAACACGACGATGACGGTTGGCAAAACGTTGAGTCTTCTCCTGGGACAACTTCAAATTGTCCATAACCTGCCCCCAGATGTGATGCAATCTCTCCACCACCGCATCCACTCCAGGACAATCCGAGGATTCCACCTGACCGGAGGAAAATCGAGGGTGAAACCCCGAATTACAGAAAAACGGGGACACCAAGGTGGAAGAGCTGGCCCGATTATTGAGGGCGAACTCTGCCAATGGCAAAAAAGCAACCCAATCATCCTGGTCAGCAGAGACAAAACACCTCAGATATGTCTCCAGGGTCTGATTAGTCCGCTCGGTCTGGCCATTAGTCTGAGGGTGAAAAGCAGACGAAAAAGACAAATCTATGCCCATCCTAGCACAGAATGCCCGCCAAAATCTAGACACAAATTGGGTACCTCTGTCAGAAACAATATTCTCAGGAATACCGTGCAATCGTACAACATTCTGAAAAAACAGAGGAACCAACTCAGAAGAAGAAGGCAACTTGGGCAGAGGAACCAAATGGACCATTTTAGAGAAACGGTCACAGACCACCCAGATGACAGACATCTTCTGGGAAACAGGCAGATCTGAAATAAAATCCATCGAGATGTGTGTCCAAGGCCTCTTAGGAATAGGCAAGGGCAACAGCAGTCCGCTAGCCCGAGAACTACAAGACTTGGCCCGAGCACAAACGTCACATGACTGCACAAAGACTCGCACATCTCGTGACAGGGAAGGCCACCAGAAGGATCTTGCCACCAAATCCCTGGTACCAAAAATTCCGGGATGACCTGCCAATGCAGAAGAATGTACCTCAGAGATGACTCTGCTGGTCCAATCATCCGGAACAAACAGTCTATCAGGCGGACAACGATCCGGTCTATCCGCCTGAAACTCTTGCAAGGACCGCCGCAGATCAGGAGAAACGGCCGACAAAATTACTCCCTCCCTAAGGATACCTGTGGGTTCAGAATTACCAGGAGAGTCCGGGTCAAAACTCCTAGAAAGGGCATCTGCCTTAACATTCTTAGAACCCGGTAGGTATGACACCACAAAATTAAAGCGAGAAAAAAATAAAGACCAGCGCGCCTGTCTAGGATTCAGGCGTCTGGCAGTCTCAAGATAAATCAAATTTTTGTGGTCAGTCAATACCACCACCTGATGCCTAGCCCCCTCGAGCCAATGGCGCCACTCCTCAAACGCCCACTTCATGGCCAAAAGCTCCCGATTCCCAACATCATAATTCCGCTCTGCGGGCGAAAATTTGCGAGAAAAGAAGGCACAAGGCCTAATGACGGAGCAGTCGGAACCTTTCTGCGACAACACTGCCCCAGCTCCGATCTCCGAAGCGTCAACCTCAACCTGAAAAGGCAGATTCACATCAGGCTGACGCAACACAGGGGCAGAGGCAAAACGGCGCTTAAGCTCCTGAAAGGCCTCTACAGCATGAGGGGACCAATTAGCAACATCAGCGCCTTGTCTGGTCAAATCAGTCAGTGGTTTAACGACATCCGAAAAACCAGCAATAAATCGGCGGTAAAAGTTGGCAAAGCCCAAAAATCTCTGAAGACCCTTAAGAGAGGAGGGCTGAGTCCAGTCACAAATAGCTTGCACCTTGACGGGATCCATCTCAATGGAAGAGGGAGAAAAAATATACCCCAAAAAGGAAATTTTCTGGACCCCAAAAACGCACTTAGACCCCTTCACACATAAAGAATTAGACCGCAGAACCTGAAAAACTCTCCTGACCTGCTGGACATGAGAGTCCCAGTCATCAGAAAAAATCAGAATATCATCCAGATATATTATCATAAATTTATCCAGAAAATCGCGGAAAATATCATGCATAAAAGACTGGAAAACTGAAGGGGCATTAGAAAGACCAAAAGGCATGACCAAATACTCAAAGTGGCCCTCGGGCGTATTAAATGCGGTCTTCCACTCATCCCCCTGCCTGATCCGCACCAAATTATACGCCCCACGAAGATCAATTTTAGAGAACCACTTAGCACCCTCTATACGAGCAAACAAATCAGTAAGCAATGGCAATGGGTATTGATACTTAACAGTGATCTTATTCAGAAGCCGATAATCAATACATGGTCTCAAAGAGCCGTCTTTTTTTGAGACAAAGAAAAACCCAGCTCCCAAGGGAGAAGAAGATGGACGAATATGTCCCTTTTCCAAAGACTCCTTTATATATTCCCGCATAGCAGCATGTTCCGGCACAGACAGATTAAACAAACGACCCTTGGGATATTTACAACCCGGTATCAAATCTATGGCACAATCGCACTCACGGTGCGGAGGTAACGACCCAAGCTTGGGTTCGTCAAAGACGTCTTGGTAATCAGAGAGGAACTCAGGGACTTCAGAGGGAATGGACGACGAAATAGAAACCAAAGGTAAGTCCCCATGAATACCCTTACATCCCCAGCTCAACACAGACATTGCTCTCCAGTCCAACACTGGGTTGTGAGACTGCAACCATGGCAATCCCAGTACCAAATCGTCATGTAAATTATACAGCACCAGGAAACGAATAATCTCCTGGTGATCCGGATTGATACGCATGGTTACTTGTGTCCAGTATTGTGGTTTATTATTAGCCAATGGGGTGGAGTCAATCCCCTTCAGAGGAATAAGAGTCTCCAAAGGCTCTAAATCAAAACCACAACGATTGGCAAAGGACCAATCCATAAGACTCAGAGCGGCGCCAGAGTCAACATAGGCGTCCGTGGCAATGGATGACAAAGAGCAAATCAGGGTTACAGACAAAATAAACTTAGACTGAATGGTGCCAATGGAAACAGACTTATCAAGCTTCTTTGTACGCCTAGAGCATGCTGATATAACATGAGTAGAATCTCCACAATAGAAACACAATCCATTCTTCCGTCTAAAATTCTGTCGCTCGCTCCTGGACAGAATTCTATCACACTGCATACTTTCTGGCGTCTTTTCCATAGACACCGCCAGATGGTGCACCGGTTTGCGCTCCCGCAGACGCCTATCAATCTGAATAGCCATTGTCATGGACTCATTCAGACCTGCAGGCACAGGGAACCCCACCATAACATCCTTAACGGCATCAGAGAGACCTTCTCTGAAAGTTGCCGCCAAGGCGCACTCATTCCACTGAGTAAGCACAGACCATTTACGGAATTTTTGGCAGAAAACTTCAGCTTCGTCTTGCCCCTGAGATAGTGCCATCAAAGTTTTTTCTGCCTGAAGTTCCAAATGAGGTTCCTCATAAAGCAAGCCCAAGGCCAGAAAAAACGCATCCACATCGCGTAACGCAGGATCCCCTGCTGGCAATGAGAAGGCCCAATCTTGAGGGTCACCCCTGAGCAAGGAAATCACAATCCTAACCTGCTGAGCAGGGTCTCCAGCTGAACGAGACTTCAGGGACAAATAAAGCTTACAATTATTTCGGAAATTCTGGAAGCTAGCTCTATGCCCTGTGAAGAACTCCGGCAAAGGAATTCTCGGCTCAGATACCGGAGCATGTACCACAAAATCTTGTAAATTTTGTACTTTCGTGATGAGATTATTCAAACCCGCAGTTACACTCTGGAGATCCATTATTGTCAGGTGCACACAGAGCCATACAGAGATTAGGAGGAGAGAGAGAAAAAAGACTGCAGCAAGGCAGACTGGAGGAAAAAAAAAAAAAAAAAAAATTCCAGCAGACTTCTTATAACTCTCCTTTCTCAACCTGGGTCTTTAACACTTTATTGGCCGGTCAAACTGTCATGATCTCTGCAGGCAGAGATCATAGCAAGCCTATAGAGGGACAAGCTCTCGGAAGATGGAACTATACTGACCATGAACTAAGCCTGCCGCGCAACTAGAAATAGCCAGGTAGCATTTCCTATTTATAGCTAGATGCCCAGCTCTGGCCTAAGACCTAAATAGCTAGCAGAGGGAAATATAAGACCTGGCTCACCTCTAGAGAAATATTCCAAAGAAGACAGTAGCCCCCCACATATAATGACGGTGAGTTCAGATGAAACAACAAACGCAGCAGGAAAATAGTCTTAGCAAATTTGAGGTCCGCTTACTAGATAGCAGAAGACAGATAGTATACTTTCATGGTCAGCAGAAAAACACTAACAAAACACCATCCAGAGATTACCTTAAACTCTGGCATTAACTCATAACGCCAGAGTAGCAATCCCTGATCAACGAGAGCTTTCCAGACACAGTAACAAAACTTCAGCTGTGAACTGGAACAAATAGGCAAAACAAAACATGGACAAAAGTCCAACTTATCTAGTAGTAGTCTAGAAGCAGGAACAAGCACTGAGAGGCATCAGATAACATTGTTGACCGGCAAGAAACCACCAGAGAAATGAGCTTAAATAGCGACACCCACTACTGATGGAACCAGGTGAAACAGGAAAGAGGATGACAAGTCCAATTCCACAAGCGGCCACCGGGGGAGCCCAGAATCCAAATTCACAACACTCCAATATCTTGTACGGGCCGATGAACCGAGGCTTAAATTTAGGAGAAGAAACCCTCATAGGGACAAAACGAGAAGACAACCACACCAAGTCCCCAACACAAAGCCGAGGACCAACACGACGACGGCGGTTGGCAAAAAGCTGAGTCTTCTCCTGGGACAACTTCAAATTGTCCACCACCTGCCCCCAAATCTGATGCAACCTCTCCACCACAGCATCCACTCCAGGACAATCCGAAGATTCCACTTGACCGGAGGAAAATCGAGGATGAAACCCCGAATTACAGAAAAACGGGGACACCAAGGTGGCAGAGCTGGCCCGATTATTGAGGGCGAACTCCGCCAAAGGCAAAAAAGCAACCCAATCATCCTGATCCGCAGACACAAAACACCTCAAATATGTCTCCAAGGTCTGATTAGTCCGCTCGGTCTGGCCATTAGTCTGAGGATGGAAAGCAGACGAAAAAGACAAATCTATGCCCATCCTAGCACAGAATGCCCGCCAAAATCTAGACACGAATTGTGTCCCTCTGTCAGAAACGATATTCTCCGGAATACCATGCAAACGAACAACATTTTGAAAAAACAGAGGAACCAACTCGGAAGAAGAAGGCAACTTAGGCAAGGGAACCAGATGGACCATCTTAGAGAAACGGTCACACACCACCCAGATGACAGACATCTTCTGAGAAACAGGCAGATCCGAAATAAAATCCATCGAGATGTGCGTCCAAGGCCTCTTCGGGATAGGCAAGGGTAACAACAATCCACTAGCCCGAGAGCAACAAGGCTTGGCCCGAGCACAAACGTCACAAGACTGCACAAAGCCTCGCACATCTCGTGACAGGGAAGGCCACCAGAAGGACCTTGCCACCAAATCCCTGGTACCAAAGATTCCAGGATGACCTGCCAACGCAGAAGAATGAACCTCAGAGATGACTCTACTGGTCCAATCATCAGGAACAAACAGTCTACCAGGTGGGCAACGATCAGGTCTATCCGCCTGAAACTCCTGCAAGGCCCGCCGCAGGTCTGGAGAAACGGCAGACAATATCACTCCATCTTTAAGGATACCTGTGGGCTCAGAATTACCAGGGGAGTCAGGCTCAAAACTCCTAGAAAGGGCATCCGCCTTAACATTCCTAGAACCCGGTAGGTAAGACACCACAAAATTAAACCGAGAGAAAAACAGCGACCAGCGCGCCTGTCTAGGATTCAGGCGCCTGGCAGACTCAAGGTAAATTAAATTTTTGTGGTCAGTCAATACCACCACCTGATGTCTGGCCCCCTCAAGCCAGTGACGCCACTCCTCAAAAGCCCACTTCATGGCCAAAAGCTCCCGATTCCCAATATCATAATTCCGCTCGGCGGGCGAAAATTTACGGGAAAAAAAAGCACAAGGTCTCATCACGGAGCAGTCGGAACTTCTCTGCGACAACACCGCCCCAGCTCCGATTTCAGAAGCGTCGACCTCAACCTGAAAAGGAAGAGCAACATCAGGCTGACGCAACACTGGGGCGGAAGAAAAGCGGCGCTTGAGCTCCCGAAAGGCCTCCACAGCAGCAGGGGACCAATCAGCAACATCAGCACCCTTCTTAGTCAAATCAGTCAATGGTTTTACAACATCAGAAAAACCAGCAATAAATCGACGATAAAAGTTAGCAAAGCCCAAAAATTTCTGAAGACTCTTAAGAGAAGAGGGTTGCGTCCAATCACCAATAGCCTGAACCTTGACAGGATCCATCTCGATGGAAGAGGGGGAAAAAATGTATCCCAAGAAGGAAATCTTCTGAACCCCAAAAACACACTTAGAACCCTTCACACACAAGGAATTAGACCGCAAAACCTGAAAAACCCTCCTGACCTGCTGGACATGAGAGTCCCAGTCATCCGAAAAAATCAGAATATCATCCAGATACACAATCATAAATTTATCCAAATAATCGCGGAAAATGTCATGCATAAAGGACTGGAAGACTGAAGAGGCATTTGAAAGACCAAAAGGCATCACCAAATACTCAAAATGGCCCTCGGGCGTATTAAATGCGGTTTTCCACTCATCCCCCTGCTTGATTCGCACCAAATTATACGCCCCACGGAGATCAATCTTAGAGAACCACTTGGCCCCCTTTATACGAGCAAACAAATCAGTAAGCAGTGGTAACGGAGATTGATATTTAACCGTGATTTTATTCAAAAGTCGATAATCAATACACGGCCTCAAAGAGCCGTCTTTCTTAGACACAAAGAAAAAACCGGCTCCTAAGGGAGATGACGAAGGACGAATATGTCCCTTTTCCAAGGACTCCTTTATATATTCTCGCATAGCAGCGTGTTCAGGCACAGACAGATTAAATAAACGCCCCTTAGGGTATTTACTACCCGGAATCAAGTCTATGGCACAATCGCACTCCCGGTGCGGAGGTAGTGAACCAACCTTGGGTTCTTCAAAAACGTCACGAAAGTCAGACAAGAATTCAGGAATCTCAGAGGGAATAGATGATGAAATGGAAACCAAAGGTACGTCCCCATGAGTTCCTTTACATCCCCAGCTTAACACAGACATAGCTCTCCAGTCGAGGACTGGGTTATGAGATTGCAGCCATGGCAATCCCAGCACCAAAACATCATGTAGATTATACAGCACCAGAAAGCGAATAACCTCCTGGTGATCCGGATTAACACGCATAGTCACTTGTGTCCAGTATTGTGGTTTATTACTAGCCAATGGGGTGGAGTCAATCCCTTTCAGAGGTATCGGAGCCTCCAATGGCTCCAAATCATACCCACAGCGTTTGGCAAAGGACCAATCCATAAGACTCAAAGCAGCGCCAGAGTCGACATAGGCGTCCGCGGTAATAGATGACAAAGAACAAATCAGGGTCACAGATAGAATAAACTTAGACTGTAAAGTGCTAATTGAAACAGACTTGTCAGGCTTCTTAGTACGCTTAAAGCATGCTGATATAACATGAGTTGAATCACCACAATAGAAGCACAACCCATTTTTTCGTCTAAAATTCTGCCGCTCGCTTCTGGACAGAATTCTATCACATTGCATATTTTCTGGCGTTTTCTCAGTAGACACCGCCAAATGGTGCACAGGTTTGCGCTCCCGCAGACGCCTATCGATCTGAATAGCCATCGTCATGGACTCATTCAGACTTGCAGGCACAGGGAACCCCACCATAACATCCTTAATGGCATCAGAGAGACCTTCTCTGAAAATCGCTGCCAGGGCACACTCATTCCACTGAGTAAGCACAGACCATTTGCGGAATTTTTGGCAGTATATTTCAGCTTCATCTTGCCCCTGAGACAAGGACATCAAGGCCTTTTCCGCCTGAAGCTCTAAATGAGGTTCCTCATAAAGCAACCCCAAGGCCAGAAAAAACGCATCCACATTGAGCAACGCAGGATCCCCTGGTGCCAATGCAAAAGCCCAGTCTTGAGGGTCGCCCCGGAGCAAGGAAATTACAATCCTGACCTGCTGTGCAGGGTCTCCGGCAGAGCGAGACTTCAGGGACAAAAACAATTTGCAATTATTTTTAAAATTTTGAAAGTGAGATCTATTCCCCGAGAAGAACTCAGGCAAAGGAATTCTAGGCTCAGACATAGGTGCATGAACAACAAAATCTTGCAAATTTTGTACTTTTGTGGCGAGATTATTCAAACCTGTAGCTACACTCTGAAGATCCATTTGAAACAGGTGAACACAGAGCCATTCAAGGATTAGAAGGAGAGAAAGAGAGGAAGGCTGCAGTATAGGCAGACTAGCAAGTGATTCAATTAAGAGCACACTCAGAACTAGAGGGGAAAAAAAAAAAAAAAAAAAAAAATTGTAGCAGACTTCTTTTTTCTCTCCTTTCTCAGCCAGTAATTTAACCCTTTTTTGGGCCGGTCAAACTGTCATGATTCTCAATGGCGAGAGAACATAGCCCAGCATATATGAGAACTAGCTCTTGGAAGATGGAAACTATACTGACCATGAACTAAACCTGCCGCACAACTAGAAGTGGCCGGGTAGCATGCCTACGTTTTTTTATCCCTAGATGCCCAGCGCCAGCCGGAGAACTACCTAATCCTAGCAGAGGAAAAGACAGTCCTGGCTCACCTCTAGAGAAATTTTCCCAAAAGGCAGACAGAGGCCCCCACATATATTGGCGGTGATTTTAGATGAAAAGACAAACGTAGTATGAAAATAGGTTTAGCAAAATCGAGGTCCGCTTACTAGATAGCAGGAAGACAGAAAGGGCACTTTCATGGTCAGCAGAAAACCCTATCAAAACACCATCCAGAAATTACTTTAAGACTCTAGCATTAACTCATAACACCAGAGTGGCAATTTCCGATCACAAGAGCTTTCCAGACACAGTAACGAAACAGCAGCTGTGAACAGGAACAAAATGCAAAAACACACAAGGACAAAAGTCCAACTTAGCTGGGGGTTGTCTAGTAGCAGGAACAAGCACAGAAGGCTTCTGATTACATTGTTGACCGGCATGAAACTGACAGAGGAGCAAGGTTATATAGCGACTCCCACATCCTGATAGGAGCAGGTGAACAGAGGGGATGATGCACACAAGTTCAATTCCACAAGTGGCCACCGGGGGAGCCCAGAATCCAATTTCACAACAGCCTGTCTGCGGTCCCTCCTTGCAATCCTCCTCCTCCGCTGACCACAATGCTGCCTGTGTATCCATGTAACCGATATAAAACTGCCTTTAGCCTATTTTTAGTTATTTTAGGCCTAGTAAGCCTGTCTGCGGTCCCTCCTTGCAATCCTCCTCCTCCGCTGACCACAATGCTGCCTATGTATCCATGTAACCGATTTAAAACTGCCTTGAGCCTATTTTTAGTTATTTTAGGCCTAGTAAGCCTGTCTGCGGTCCCTCCTTGCAATCCTCCTCCTCCGCTGACCACACCAATGCTGCCCGTGTACCCCTGGAACCTATTTTAAAGTGCATAGAGCCTATTTCTTTATTTTATGTAATATTAAAAAGCCATGATAAACTACGCTGTCCCACGCTACGAGCTACCCAGTCGACACTTCTTTTGCAAGAAAAGCCATCCCAGCCCTCCACCAGCACCACCTCCATTGTCCATGCACTCTGGCAATCTGTGAGTACAAAGGTGCACCTGACAACAGACGCATGGACCTGTAGGCATGGCCACGGAAGGTTACGTGTCCATTACAGCGCAATGGGTTAATGTGGTGGATGCATGGTCCACAGGGGACAGCCTACTAAGTCTGTCTGCAGTCCCTAATTCAAATTGTCCTCCACTGTCTAAATCTGAGCTTCAACCTTCTGGCTATCATTAAGTGCTTTTTTAAAAAAAATTGGTGGTTACGGCCTACTAACGGTGTCTGCCGCTCCCTGGTGTTGTCCTCAACTGTATAAAGCTGAGCTTCAGTCTTTAGGCTTTCGGCCTATAGTATCAGATATTAAACTGCATTTGGCCTTCAACTTTGGTTACGGCCTACTAACGGTGTCTGCCGCTCCCTGGTGTTGTCCTCAAGTGAATAAATCTGAGCTTCAACCTTCTGGCTCTCATTAAGTGCTTTTTTTTAAAAAAATTGGTGGTTGGGGCCTAATAACTCTGTTTGCCGCTCCCTGGTGTTGTCCTCAACTGAATAAATCTGAGCTTCAACCTTCTGGCTCTCATTAAGTGTTTTTTTAACCAAAAATTGGTGGTTGGGGCCTAATAACTCTGTTTGCCGCTCCCTGGTGTTGTCCTCAACTGAATAAATCTGAGCTTCAACCTTCTGGCTCTCATTAAGTGTTTTTTTAACCAAAAATTGGTGGTTGGGGCCTAATAACTCTGTTTGCTGCTCCCTGGTGTTGTCCTCAACTGAATAAATCTGAGCTTCAACCTTCTGGCTCTCATTAAGTGTTTTTTTAACCAAAAATTGGTGGTTGGGGCCTAATAACTCTGTTTGCCGCTCCCTGGTGTTGTCCTCAACTGAATAAATCTGAGCTTCAACCTTCTGGCTCTCATTAAGTGTTTTTTTAACCAAAAATTGGTGGTTGGGGCCTAATAACTCTGTTTGCCGCTCCCTGGTGTTGTCCTCAACTGAATAAATCTGAGCTTCAACCTTCTGGCTCTCATTAAGTGTTTTTTTAACCAAAAATTGGTGGTTGGGGCCTAATAACTCTGTTTGCCGCTCCCTGGTGTTGTCCTCAACTGAATAAATCTGAGCTTCAACCTTCTGGCTCTCATTAAGTGTTTTTTTAACCAAAAATTGGTGGTTGGGGCCTAATAACTCTGTTTGCCGCTCCCTGGTGTTGTCCTCAACTGAATAAATCTGAGCTTCAACCTTCTGGCTCTCATTAAGTGTTTTTTTTAACCAAAAATTGGTGGTTGGGGCATAATAACTCTGTTTTCCGCTCCCTGGTGTTGTCCTCAACTGAATAAATCTGAGCTTCAACCTTCTGGCTCTCATTAAGTGTTTTTTTAACCAAAAATTGGTGGTTGGGGCCTAATTACTCTGTTTGCCGCTCCCTGGTGTTGTCCTCAACTGTATAAATCTAAGCTTCAACCTTCTGGCTCTCATTAAGTTCTTTTTTAAATAAAATTGGTGGTTCGGGCCTACTAACGGTGTCTGCCGCTCCCTGGTGTTGTCCTCCACTGTATAAAGCTGAGCTTCAGTCTTTAGGCTTTTGGCCTATAGTAGCAGATGTTAAACTGCATTTGGCCTACTAGTGTGGTTGGGCCCTTAAAACAGTGTCTGCTGCTCCTGGGTTTGCTACTCCACTGAACAAAGCAATGCCGCCTGTTTAGTCCTGTTACCAATTTTGAACTGCATTTAGCCTACATTATTCTTTGGCCCTATATCTGTGTTTCCTCCTCATCCTGCCCATTGCCCAGCCACTGCTAGATGAGTCTGCTGGTAATTTGACCTAGACCACTACATTCCCCTTGCACTCTACACAGCAAGAATCTGACCCTGCTGAAAGTAAGGTTCCCCTTCCCGCATGTTATACCACCTTACACAGGGACAAAGAGGAAGGTGCAGATGAAAGTGTAGGTTCCTTCATCAGGTGGGGGGGCATACTCGTTGGCGACGTCACTGGCACAGGGCCCCTCAGAGTACGCAAAAGTGTCGCTGCCGGTGGGAGGCGCCCCCGCCGTGCAAACACACCGCTGTACTTTGAGGGGCCCTGTGCCAGTGCCAATGCCAACGAGTGGGCCCCCCCTGCTTGCTTAGGATCACAGCACTTGCAAACTTGACATACTTACCTCTCACTGCTCCACCGCCGTGACGTAGTCCACGTTTCCTGGGCCCACTAAAACCTTGAACCAGCCCTACCCCCCACAACTTTTGCCAAATGACCCCCAATTTCCAATGCCCAACTATTATTGTAAAGTTAATTAAGATTGACAAGCTTCAGAAACAAGAATGGATGTTTTTGGCATTAAAATGGGCACTGTAGGTGTTTTCCTGGCCTCCACTCACTGCCGACTATGCTTCCCCATTGACTTGCATTGGGTTTCGTGTTTCGGTCGATCCCCGACTTTTAGCGATAATCGGCCGACTGCACTCGACTCGACTTTGGACAAAGTCGGGTTTCGCAAAACCCGACTCGATCTTAAAAAAATGAAAGTCGCTCAACCCTACCGATGACTCTTTTTTGCTTACTCCCCACCTTCCAAAGTCTTACACCTTTTATGATTAAACATTGGATTATTGCTGGACTTTTTATTTTAGTATGCCAAACATTAGTAAAATTAGACTGCTTAATCATTTATGCGTTAAACACAATATATCAACATTTGCTTATTTTACCTATCAGCAAATATCTCATTACTTTTCATCAGCACTGTGGTCGACAGTGGCCCCTATTGCATCTCATTTTGAGTGTTTACACTCATAAAGCCCTAAGAATTTGATGTCTGGTACTTATACAGTCCTAAACAAAAAAAGTCCTTCTTTGCGCAATAGGGAGTGGCCAACTGAATGATGATAAGGTCTAGATCATTTTAACAAGTCCATGTGAATGCTTTATAAGGGAAATCAAATCAACATATTTATGACATGGTACCATAACCAGAGGTTTGTACAAATTTTAGCCAGCGATGTCAGAGAAATGGAGAAATAACTGACATAGGTTCAATCTACCATATTTTCAGGACTTGTCCTCTAATAATGAATTACTGAAGAGATGGAATAATATTTGGAATTGAGAGTCCTCACTGAGAACTCTCAATTCCAAATATTATTCTATCTGCTGGCTAACACGGTACAAAGATATATATCTTTCCTGTATCAAAATGAAGAGATGGAAGAATTGATAAAGAAGAATTTCTGAAAATCATATACCCTTAGACCATGTTATTTGTATACTAAAATTGTGACATAAAAACATAAGCAAAAGCAGTGCTAGACGTCTATTTCATTTGTTGATAGTAGCAAAATGTTTAATGCCACTTTTTTTGCAGAGACAAGCTCCCTCTTCCAAAGTACTGTATTTTTTGGACTATAAGATGCACTTTTGCCCCAAAAAATTTGTCAGGAAAATGAAGGGTGCATCTTATAGTGCGAACGCAGGCTTACCGGGAGGTTGCGGCAGAGGTGTAGCGATGCTGTGGTAGTGGGAGGTGCGGAGTGCACCTGATCAGGGTCCCTTCTTCAAGATGCTGGTGACAGAAATGTGGCACCGGCATCCTTAAGAGGAGACCCTGCTCCAGCTCTACCTCATCGCCGACACTGGACCCGCAGCATCACACCCCGGGACTGCAGCATTGCCCTTCTGCCATCACCAGACAATAAGACGGACCGCCATCTTATAAAAATCTTTTTTTCTGCTATTTTCCACCCCAAAATTTGGGGTGCGTCTTATGGTCCGATGCATCTTATAGTCCGAAAAATACGGTAAATCCAAATAAGTTACCGTATATACTCGAGTATAAGCCGAGATTTTCAGCCAAAATTTTTGGGCTGAAAGTGACCCTCTCGGCTTATACTCAAGTCACGGTCGGCGGCAGGGTCGGCGGGTGAGGGGGAGAGAGGATTGTTGCATACTCACCTAGTCCCGGCGCTCCTGGCGCTCCCCCTGCCTGTCACACTGTCTTCGGGTGCCGCAGCTCTTCCCCTGTTCAGCGGTCACGTGGGACCGCTTATTAAAGTTATGAATATGGACTCCACTCCCATAGGGGCGGAGCCGCATATTCATTTCCCTAATGAGCGGTAACGGTGACCGCTGACAGAGGAAGAGGCTGCGGCACCCGGAGACAGTGTGACAGGCAGGGGGAGCGCCAGGAGCGCCGGGACTAGGTGAGTATTTTATATTCACCTGTCCACGTTCCACCCGCCGGGCGCCGCTCCGTCTTCCCGTCCTCTTGCTCTGACTGTGCAGGTCAGAGAGGGCGCAATCACATAGTAGTGTGCGCGCCGCCCTCTACCTGAACAGTCAGTGCGGAGAGACGCCGAGACGGGACGCTGAGGAGCTGCGGGCAGCAAGAGAGGTGAGTATGTGTGTGGTTTTTTTTTTAATTGCAGCAGCAGCAGCGTTATATATAGCACAGCTTTATATGGAGCATCTATGGTGCCATAATGAACGGTGCAGAGCATTCTATATGGCACAGCTGTATAAGGAGCATCTATGGGGCCATAATGAACGGTGCAGAGCATTATATATGTCACAGCTTTATAAGGAGCATCTATGGTGCCATAATGAACGGTGCAGAGCATTCTATATGGCACAGCTGTATAAGGAGCATCTATGGGGCCATAATGAACGGTGCAGAGCATTATATATGGCACAGCTTTATAAGGAGCATCTATGGTGCCATAATGAACGGTGCAGAGCATTCTATATGGCACAGCTGTATAAGGAGCATCTATGGGGCCATAATGAACGGTGCAGAGCATTATATATGTCACAGCTTTATAAGGAGCATCTATGGTGCCATAATGAACGGTGCAGAGCATTCTATATGGCACAGCTGTATAAGGAGCATCTATGGGGCCATAATGAACGGTGCAGAGCATTATATATGGCACAGCTTTATAAGGAGCATCTATGGTGCCATAATGAACGGTGCAGAGCATTCTATATGGCACAGCTGTATAAGGAGCATCTATGGGGCCATAATGAACGGTGCAGAGCATTGTATATGGGGCATCTATGGGGCCATAATGAACTGTGCAGAGCATTCTATATGGCACAGCTTTATAAGGAGCATCTATGGGGCCATAATGAACGGTGCAGAGCATTCTATATGGGGCATCTATGGGGCCATAATGAACGGTGCAGAGCATTCTATATGGCACAGCTTTATAAGGAGCATCTATGGGGCCATAATGAACGGTGCAGAGCATTCTATATGGGGCATCTATGGGGCCATAATGAACGGTGCAGAGCATTCTATATGGCACAGCTTTATAAGGAGCATCTATGGGGCCATAATGAACGGTGCAGAGCATTCTATATGGCACAGCTATATATGGATCATCTATGGGGCAATAATCAACAGTATGGAGCATTATATGTGGCACAGCTTTATATGGAACCTCCTTTGGGGCAATAATGAACGGTATGGAGCATCTATTTTTATTTTTGAAATTCACCGGTAGCTGCTGTATTTTCCACCCTAGGCTTATACTCGAGTCAATAAGTTTTCCCAGTTTTTTGTGGCAAAATTAGGGGGGTCGGCTTATACTCGGGTCGGCTTATACTCGAGTATATACGGTAATCAGAAAAAATACATTAGTTCAAAGCAATACTTGATAGCCCTTCTTCATGATAAAAATATAATAAGTTCTTGTAGAGTTGGTCGTCATGGGACTCTTTTACTGACAAAGTGAATATTTTAGTCTTTCCAATAACGATAGGCTGCAGTGCGGTTGTAATGATTAACATGACGCGTGATGGAATAGAGAGGAAGTTGTTACTTGTATCATACGTTCTTATGGCGATTCTCTACTGTATAGAATCTTCTTTTACTTACTGACACTGCCTGTATGTTTTATTATTCCCACAAAATGAAAATAAAACTAAATTGGAACAAAAAATACATGACGGCAGAAATGATCTGTTAATCAAATTAGCAACTCCTACATCTGTAGCTAGTCAATTTCCTGATAAATTTGTAAAGATGCAGGACATACTGAATAATAAGTCTAGTGTTTAATCTATACTATCTCCTTAAATAAAACCACCAAAAATTATTCTAATATTGGTTATGTATCTATAATTTTTAAATAATACTTACAGGAGGACCTGGAAGACCTTGTAAACCAGTGAAACCTCTATGCCCCTTTTGCCCTCTTTCTCCACGTTCGCCATTATCTCCTTTATCACCTTGAGGTCCTTGTGGTCCCTTTTAGGGGAAACAATAAAAGAACATTTTTTTGATCAAAATTAAATACTACACAGAGTAAATGACATCACAAACAAATCACAGGAATAAATCAGAAATTACATCCAGTAATGGGTTTAGTTAGCATCCAGGTATGTAAACGATATAAATCACATACATCATAAAGCTAGATCTGAGGCTTGCGCTGAAAGTTTGCCATAGTTTGACCCAAAAAAGCATCAAAGAGAGCCAATATATTTCATCAAGCTAAAACTAATGCTTGCTCTGAACACTTTTTTCTAGTTTGACCAAAAAAAGCCTCCCAGAGTGCCAATATATTTCATAGCAACGGTCACAGATTTGATTAATAAAACTTGTTAATCACTAGCCTACAAGGTAATTTGGCTAATATAATGCAGTGGTGCTAATTGTAAAGTGTCAAGTCTACTTGGTCAATTACATACACTATCACTGACTGGTTGGACGCTGACCAACCAGTAAAGTCCTGATTACAGGATTGGGGAGCTTTCCTCCCACTCATCTGAGTGCCATCATAGCATTTCTAGGCAGTCCTACTTTATACAACTAAGAATCGGCACCATGCAGCAAAGTTAATGTAAATCATAAATATAGACTCTAAAGGCAGGTGATTATGGTCCTGGAGGTGGAAAAAGCTCTATATGGACTTTGTTACCAAATAATATGCTAACCAAGTATTATCAAATATTATCAAATTAATAAATGTGCTTAAAGGGACCCTGTCTGCAGATTTTGCCTCTATAAGATGTGGCCACTGCCTTTCAGGGCTTATCTACAGTAGGAGAGCCGATGCTGGGGAGCGATAAAGAAGCAGGAGGGTAGTGTCGCAAGAACATGAGATGCGCCAGACCCAGACCTGCGACACCCATCGGACCGGACCACCCCCTAGGTGAGTATAATATAACTTATTTTTCTTCACTTGCAGGTTGGACCGGGGGCTTAACTACAGCATTATAGAATGCTGTAGATAAGCCCTGAAAGGCAATGGCGGCATCTTATAGCAGCAAAATCTGCTGACAGGTTCCCTTTAATCCCCGACACACTACACAAAGAAGAATTATATATTTACTACACATTTCAGCAGTATAGAGGTAAAGGATCTCCCATATGGACTATAATGTGACACTAGGGGCATGCAACATCTGGCTTTACCCCTTAGTTGTATCAGCTAAGGATACCAAGAAAATGGTTGCTAATCACTAGAGCCCCTCATGTTGATCAGCAACACCTAAACATTTCAGGGCTGCCAAGAGATTACTTAGAATCAATCATTAGATGTACCGGCAAGCCACGTTTTCCAGCTCTTCCTGGTGGGCCCATTGGTCCACGGGAACCCTAGGAAATAATTGCAAGGACAAAAAAGGATTAGGCTAAATAGATACACATTTATACAAAAACATCCAAAAGCATTATAATAATGAAAAATGTACACAATAACTTACTGGTTCACCTCTTGGCCCAGCTTCCCCTGGTGCACCAACTGGTCCTGAAGTTCCTGGAGAACCTTGAGCACCAGCAAGACCCTCAGATCCTGGATCACCACGATCACCCTAAAATTAATAAATTCACACATTAGATCTTCAAATATGCCCCAATATAATATCTAATGCTTATGCTAAAAAGTTAAACTAAAGTAAAAAATGATACCAATAAACATACTATCTACTATATAATTGTCTACGGGGGACTTCCGTCTTTCTGTCCTTCTGTCACCGTTATTCGTTCGCTGATTGGTCTCGGCAGCTGCCTGTCATGGCTGCCGCGACCAATCAGCGACGGCCACAGTCCGATTAGTCCCTCCCCTACTTCCCTGCACTCACTGCCCGGCGCCCGCTCTGTAATCTCCCTCACACAGGGTTAATGGTAGCGGTAACGGCCCGCGGTGTAACGGGCTCCATTACCGCTGCTATTAACCCTGTGTGTCCCCAACTATTTACTATTGATGCTGCCTATGCAGCATCAATAGTAAAAATATACATATTAAAAATAATAATAAAAAAAAAAACCTGCTATACTTACCCTCCGCCGCCTTTCTCGCTCCTCGTCACGCTCCCCGGACCGCTCCATTACAAGCGTCAGCTTGCGGTGAGGTCCCGTCCCAGGGCTGGTGTGCGGCAAGGACCTGCCGTGACGTCACGGTCATGTGACCGCGACGTCTTCATAGGTCCTGCTCCCACCAGCCCTGGCACTTGCAATGGAACTCGGCTTCAGGAAAATGGCCGCCGCGATCTCGATCTGCGCACGCGCGGCATCCCGCGGCCATTTTCCTGAAGCCGAGCACTACCATCTGCACAGGATCCCAGGAAGAGGAGAGGCGGGATGCAGAGGAGCAGCGACAAGAATGGTGAGTATGATACACTACAAGGGGCCCTCGGATCGTTAGGTGAGTATGTTTATTTTTTATTTTTTGGACCCTTGACATACGTGCCTCGGTAATATACTACGTCACTGGGCAATATCCTACGTGGCTCTGCTGTATACTACAAGGCTGGGCAATATGCTACGTGGCTGGACAATATACTACAAGGCTGGGCAATATACTACAAAGCTGTGCAATATACTATGTGGCTCTGTGCAATATACTACGTAGCTGCGCAATATCCTACGTCGCTGTGCTGTATACTATGTAGCTGGGCAATATACTACGTGGCAGGGCAATATACTACGTGGCAGGGCAATATACTACGTAAATGGGCAATATACTACGTAAATGGGCAGTATACTACATGGACATGCATACTCTACAATACCCGATGCATTTGCATTGGGCCACCATCTAGTGTGTTATATTCTCCTTGCTACTATAGATATAGCAAAACTCCTTGTGCATGTAAAAATTAAGAACACATACCCTCTTTCCCAAAGCTCCGTCTCGTCCAGGAGCACCATCATTTCCATGAAGACCCTAAAAAAAGTTCACATTAGCATATTAGTAACATAAACATACTCTCAACTAAATGTATTTGTATTCAACTAATATTCTATGACCAATCAAAGCCTGTAGAATAAGTCAACAATCCATATGTACCATCACTGTTTGCTATGAATTCATAGATTGCTTCCACATAAAAATATAATAGGACATTGGCATTTTTGCTATTTCCTTGAATATCAGGGCAACTTATCCACAGTTTAGCGTATTTTTGAATGATATGGACATGCAGTAAGAGTCTATAAATTGCTGATTCAGTCTATAGACAGATGATATTTTTACATTTTAGGATTATCTATTTCAAATACAGAATGCAGTGGCACATACTGCTGCTAATAATTTGAATCAGTACTTTTATTGACTGTCTTCATTAAGAATGGAAGGGTGGCACCGACCTCTGCACCAGGTTCTCCAACAGGACCATTAGCACCAGGCTGACCAATAGGACCAGATGGGCCTTTTTCTCCAGAGGATCCAGTAGGACCTGGTTTTCCCGGGGATCCCTTAATGATACAATATTAAAACATTTGTAAAAGGCATATAACATGCAAAATCACTCTAAATGTATTTAATATTTGTTCATTTTTCTTCTAATGAATCCATTTACTGTATTCTTTAGTGAATGGTTCAAGTTCTTTCTAATCATCTTCTTAATATATACTTACCTGCAAAAACCCTACTCCATGCCCTCATCATCTCCCGCCTCGACTACTGTAACCTCCTGCTCTGTGGCCTCCCCTCTAACACTCTAGCACCCCTCCAATCTATTCTAAACTCAGCTGCTCGACTAATCCACCTGTCCCCCCGCTATTCCCCAGCCTCTCCCCTCTGTCAATCCCTTCACTGGCTCCCAATTACGCAGAGACTCCAGTACAAAACCCTAACCATGACATACAAAGCCATCCACAACCTGTCTCCTCCATACATCTTTGACCTTGTCTCCCGATACTTTCTTACATGCAACCCCCGATTCTCACAAGATCTCCTTCTCTACTCCCCTCAAACTCCTCTTCCCACAATCACATACAAGATTTCTCTCGCGCATCACCCCTACTCTGGAACCCTCTACCACAACACATCAGACTCTCGCCTACCATCGAAACCTTCAAAAAGAACCTGAAGACCCACCTCTTCTGACAAGCCTACAACCTGCAGTAACCACCGATCGACCAAACCACTGCACGACCAGCTCTTTCTTCACCTACTGTATCCTCACCCATCCCTTGTAGATTGTGAGCCCTCGCGGGCAGGGTCCTCTCTTCTCCTGTACCAGTTGTGACTTGTGTATTGTTCAAGATTGTTGCACTTATTTTTATTATGTATACCCCTCCTCACATGTAAAGCGCCATGGAATAAATGGCGCTATAATAAATAACAATAATAATAATAATGTCTTCACATCCTGTTCCATCCAGATGTGTCCGGATCCCAGAATTCCAAGCGGTGGAAGTTCACCAACCTCCATATTGGGACACCCAAGTGATGGGTGTCACAATATGGAAACTGCTGGTGGTATCAGCCTCTTGCATGGTACCACTAGCAGAACATCGTTGCACCACACACACACACACTATATACGCCATATGCACCACACACGCAAACATAAACACACAATGTATATGCCGTATACAACACACACACACTGTATACGCCATATGCACCACACACACACACACACTGTATACGCCGTATACAGCCTCTTGTGCGGTACCACCAGCAGAACACCGTCGTGAGCATGCCACTGTCTGGATCAGCCAAATGATTCACTGACCGCCGCCATCTTTGTACAGGTGGAGCGCATGCGTAGTTTTAATGTGACCGCCGCAATCTGTCTGCACAAAGATGGCGGTGGTCTGATTTACTGCGCCTGCGCAACTTCCTCACAGGCGCAGTGAATCAATTGGCTGATCCCAGCGGCAGATGCGAGACGTGTCTACAGGCAGAGGAAGCAGGTCACATTAAAGGGGCTTTCCCACGAACGAAAGTTCATTTTAAAAATTTTCTGCGTCTGACTGTGTACGGAGCATACCACATCTCCTGGGCAGAGGAGGAAGCAAAAGACAATACTGACATTACAGCAGGGGATCATAGAGGATTTCTTTTGTCAGGTAAAATATTTCACTGACTGTTTTTAAGCAATATTTTAGCTCACAAAATGTATCCTCTGCGATCTCCTGCTGTAATGTCAGTATTGCCTTTTGCTTCCTCCCCTGCCCAGGAGCTGAGGTACAGCACAGTGGTGGAGAGAAAGAGCAGACAAGGTTTAGAGCACATGGGGTACACAGGTCAAAGAAGAGATGACATGAGAGAAGACAGCAGATGGGGAGAGAGAAAGCGCACAGGGGTGAGAGAGACAGAGCACAGGGGGGAGACAGTTCAAATGGGACAGCACATGATGGGAGAACGCAGCACAGGAAGAGAGAGACATGAGACAAGGAGGATAGCACATAGGTAGACAGGTCAAAGAAGAAAGCACAGATGGGAGAAGTCAGCACATGGGGAAAGAGAGTGGATAGGTGGGTGAGCACATGGGGGGATTCTCAACGCTGCAAAGCCTGCCCCCATCGTGACATTACCGCCCTCCCGATGCGATAGCATCAGGCCTCCATCTAGTGATTTAATATTTGCTATACTTGAACAGTGATTCACATTACTGTACAGTGCAATCGCATTAGTACAATTCACTGTATTAGGTTGGGAATAATTACAAAAATACGCAACTCTTTTTTTTGCAAACATCACATTTGACTTTCTAGTATGCTGGAGAAATGATATAACTCATTTATGGTGCTAAGCATTGTTTTTACTATATCTATATATAAAGAACAAGATATCAAAGTGTGATAGTCTGCCAGAGGTGAAATGCTGGATAAATCTCAAAATTATTTCACATTCAATATGAACAAATTATCCATGAGGTATTTAAATGTAATCAAATAAAAATTATAAAAGGGGTTATGGCTGACAGTATACACTTGTACTAAACTGCAGATTTCCTTCTCTTTGCAGACTTTATATATGCGATGGCATGAGGTTTCTTGTGCTGAAATCTTTACCAAGCTTCCACACATTCTTACAGTAATATAATTAATAAAACATTGGTCATGATACTCACAGCAGGACCTGGAAGCCCAGTCATGCCTCTTTCTCCCCTCTGACCAGGCATGCCAACTATACCCCTCTGGCCAGTTGTTCCAGATGGACCAGGAGGGCCATCAGGACCCTGCACAAAATAATACAAGAGTTAACCATTAGTATTACCATACTACATTATAGAAACCATATACATTTACACATACAGTATGTTTCTAATATCTATGTATGTCTACTATACATTAAACATGGTAAAGAAGGAAAGCAAAGTATTTTGTAAATAGAAATAGAAGACTTCAAGCACAGGAATCCTTTTTAGGTAAAAAATTCTTTATTTCTTTACTTAAATATCTTCAGCGATAAAAAACAACATCATGGGGACCGCCTCATAGGCCTATGGGGGTCCCCATGATGCTACTTTTTATCGCTGAAGATGTTTAAATAAAGAAATAAAGAAATTTTTACTGAAAAGCATTCCTGTGCCGGAAGTCTTCTATTTCTATTTGCACACATGGTAGTCAGCCACTGATCTCCAGGCACGGACAGTCTCAGGGATATTTTGGTGAGCAAAGTTTTCTCTTCCCTTTTCCCCTTTGCTAAAGTATTCTGTAAGCTATACAATACTTATCAGAATATACAATAAAGTGTCAACAGCAGACATAAGGCAGAGGTATGGAAACAGCACAAAGTGTTTCACACCTGGGTCTTCACTAGAAATATATTTAAGTTCATACAATCCTGTTAATACTCTATAACCAATAATTATAATAAAGATTTTAAATTAAAAGTTTTCAACTTACCGGCTGTCCATCATCTCCAGGATCTCCTTTATCACCAGGGCTGCCAGCAGGGCCAGCAGGACCTCTGTCTCCAATTCTACCATGTGCTCCAGGCTCCCCACGTAGACCAGGTGGACCATCCTTTCCGGGTTCACCTATTGGGCCAGGAGGACCAACAGCTCCCTAAAAATATTTATGTATACAGTAAACCTCACAAGAGTGCAGGAACATTCAATACACAAAGCAATGGTTAAAGTGAATTTGCTACAGTGAAAATGTTATCAAAATTGTAAAATACATTTTCATTTAAATATCTTGAAACTTTACTCACAGAGGAACCAGGTGGTCCAACCCGTCCAGCAGATCCAGGAAATCCTGTTGCTCCCTTGAAAAGTAATTATATGTTAAATGTGGTAGGATGAAAAGAAGAGAACAAATGTATGTTGGTGTGATGTATGTGCCTTACTTACAGGGGGTCCTTGTGTTCCTCTACCACCCTTCAGTCCAGGCACACCATGAGGTCCCTAAAACAACATTTTTGCAAGTTTAGGCATAAATGATTATTTAAACTTGCTATTAAATTGCCTTCAATTGATATATTTTCATCTATGTGTTACAAGGGTATTTTCCAAGCATAAACAGTCGCACTCAGAGTTCCTTCAAAATTTTGCCAAGCAAGTGGTTTTTTATTTTCAAAACACCAAAATTAAACAGTTCACCGCTGTGGTATAAGGTAACGTTTTGACCCGCTGGGTCTTTATCAAATCTTACTCATAATAAAGAAACAGGTAGAGGACATGTTCCCATGTGAAGTACTGGAGTCCCGTTAGGGGCTGCTTGTGTGCTGCATCTGACGTCTGTGCAGACCGCTTTTTAACCATGTTTCCACAGAATTATAAAAAAATAAAACTCATGAAATAGGCCTGGACAGAAATGATGGTACCCTTAATTTAATATTTTGCTGCACAACCTTTTGAGGCAATCACTGCAATCCAACAATTCCTGTAACTGTCAATGAGACTTCTACATCTCTCAACAGGTATTTTGGCCTACTCTTCAAGAGCAACCTGCTCCAGTTGTCTCGTGTTTGAAGGTTGCCTTTTCCAGACACCATATTTCAGCTCTTTCCAAAGATGATCAATAGGATTTAGGTCAGGGCTCATAGAAGGTCACTTCAGAATAGTCCAATGTTTTCCTCTTAGCCATTCTTGGGTGTTTTTAGCTGTGTGTTTTGGGTCATTATCCTGTTGCAAGACTCATGACCTGCGACTGAGACCAAGTTTTCTGACACTGGGCAGCACATTTCTCTCTAGAATCCCTTGATAGTCTTGATATTTCATTGTACCCTGTTCAGATTCTAGACACCCTGTGCCAGATGCAGCAAAGCAGCTCCAGACCATAACAGAGCCTTCTCCTAGTCTCACAGTGGGACAGTGTTATTTTCTTTATATGCTTCATTTTTCCATCTGTGAACATAGAGCTGATGTGCCTTTTCAAAAAGTTCAATTTTTGTCTCATCTTTACATAGGATATTCTCCCAAAAGCTTTGTGGCTTGTCAACATTTAGTTTGGCAAATTCTAGTCTGGCTTTTTTATGATTTTTTTTTTTCAACAATGGTGTCCTCCTTGGTTTTCTCCCATGAAGTCCACATTGGCTCATACAACGACGGATGGTGCGATCTGACACTGATGTTCCTTGAGCTTGAAGTTCACCTTTAATCTGTTTAGAAGTTTTTCTGGGCTTTTTTGTTACCATTCGTATTATCCGTCTCTTTGATTTGTCATAAATTCTCCTCCTGCGGCCACGTCTAGGGAGGTTGGCTACAGTCCCATGGATCTCTGAATAATATGTGCAACCATAGTCACAGGAACATCAAGCTGTTTGGAGATGGCCTTATAACTTTTACCTTTAACATGTTTGTCTATAATTTTCTTTCTAATCTCCTGAGACAACTCTTTCCTTCGCTTCCTCTGCTCCACGTTGAGTGTGATAAACACCATGTCACCAAACAGCACAGTGAGTATCTATAGCCCTATATACAGGCCCAGTCACTGATTTCAAGATTGTAGACACCTGTGATGCTAGTTAGTGGACACACCTTGTCCCTTTTGTCACATTATTTTCAGAGGGTAACATCATTTCTGTCCAGGCCTATTTCATGATTTTTATTTTTTTGTTTTAATTCTGTGGATGCATGGTTGAAAAGCAATGTGCGACTTTCATTTGTTCATTTTCATAGATCTTTTATTTATTATTACTTTTGTCAGATTCAAGTTACTTCTGTGACCATTGTGTGTGTTTCTGTCATTAAACGAGGGGTACCAGCAATTTTGACCATGTGTGTATATAATTTAGCACAGTGGACAGGCAGGAGATGTGTCAATATCTATCAGCAGCAACCCCTCAGTACAGTATATAATATGATGGGACAGGCAAGGTGATGTTTGGATGTGTAGGCCCAGCACTGGCAGGCTTGACAGCAGCATTGTATACATTTATCGTGATGGATAGTCAGGATATGCTGTTTCGGACATTAGCACTGGCTACTGCAGATTAGAATAAAACACAATGGACAGCCAGACAGATGTTAGGATGTTCTAATTGGTATCAGCCATAGGTGAATGAAAATTCACACTGATCCATGTCTAATTCATTTTGCCAAATATAAGGTTTTCAAAGTTTTCCACATTTGCGGAAGGCAATCTGGTCTGCTGGGTCATGAAAAAGACAACTTCCATGCTAAAAAACTTCCTTGTAGTACTCTGGAGGCTGGAAAAAACTGTACACCTGTGGTAAACTGTGCCAGTTATTGTTACTGGGCCAATCTGCTGACCAGAAGTCAGTGGAGTTGTGGATCCATGGTATCGGGCTGCTAAAGGAAGGACACAGTGAAGATATGATTAAACCTGGATAAATTGGTGATAGATCTCTGTTTGCTATTTTGTCAGGTTGGCACAGTGGCAGATAAAACATCTGATGCATCATATTGTATACAGTATAATTGCTGCTGCTTTAGCTACTTGTAGCCGGAATACTGGCACAGGCGGGGTTGCAGGGTCTCCTGGTGACACATAGGGTTGGCAATTGTCTGCTCAGCAGTAACCTTCATTGATCAGGGAACACAGCTTATCCTTATCACGTGTCAGTCGTTTCTCTCTTTTTGATGCCAGAAAAAATGTCTCATTTTGCATTCATCGAGGAATCCTTTGCTTGATGCTAATGTTATTGGTCTAGCAACGTTCTAGAAGTATCCTTTGTCATCAAAGTAAATTTTGTCATCATCATCATTAATTTCACACTTTCACACTAATCATCAACCTTGCCCTTGCCTGTACCTGGAATAAATCGATGTCCCTAGCCATATCAATCTGCTGCTGATTTTGCTCCCCAATCTTTCACATCCTCCTGCATGCAACATTTAAGAATTATCATCTCTAAGGCTCCTAAACAGCTCCAATATGGCCATGAACACATAGAAGTTGCTGTTCTTTCTGCATCTATTGCTCCGTCTTTGTTAGTGCTTTTTTTAATATACGGTAAATAAATGTGAGAAGGATGACATCATTGAAGCACCTCTAGACCCAACTGACAAATTTAGTAGCCCAATTGAAAAGCTTCAGTAGGCGACAATATCCGCTGCCAAATGCAAATTTTTAAGTAACTCAAGCTCCAGTTTGCCTGCTGTATGATAAGTGTTGCAGGCGGCTTTTGAGACCTTTCAACATATGAAGCTCTGAATGCCATCATGTTGCAACATTGAAGATCAGGAGGTGCTCAGGCAGACCATTCTGTTTTTGATTTCCCACATAAGAATGACTGAAATGTCCAAACACTCTTCTCGCTATGTCTACCACTTATTTAAGTTGGTATATTTCTTTAAGAAATCTTGCACAGTCAAATTTATGATTTTTGCCCAAATGTAATGCAGATACAATGTTCCGGGCATTGTCTTTTACCATAAAGTCCCGTTGCATTTGACGGAGAGCCATCTATCATAAGATTTTGTGTTTAATGCATAGCAGCAACTTGTGCGCTGTATGGCTTTTGTTGCACATGCTAATTAGCTGTAAAACAGCTTGACTACACTTAAACTTACAAGAATAAAAAGAATGAGGAGAGGATGCAATATTCTTCCCTATTGATGTTGGTAATGCCCTGTTGATTTAGGAGGATGATAAAGAGGTATATAAGACAATATTCTCTATACGTTGAATTTGTCTACCATATTATGGTTCTTTCTCAATACCAAGGTCAGCCTTCTCTGATTGATTCCATCCTCTACATTGTGTAAAATGCATGGCAAGTATTTTTGGTGATTCACGTGAAGGGAATTGGAAATTATTCAAGTTCATTGAGTCCAGCGAATGTCCAACAAAATTGATACTAATACAATTTTCATCCAATAGATTAATTTATTTCCACATTTTATACATATGAATATGTATAAAGGATGAATATCAGTCCCTCAATGCCAAAGTGCAGCCTTAAAGCATAAAAACTTTAATAATGTCCAATAGTATTTCACTAGTATTAAGGGGAATTGGTCCTTAGATTTTTGCATCCTCATCTGAGAGCTGTGTACTGTAGGCAAAAAACGGTACATCCAACAATATATCATTTAGATTACTGGATGCAGCCATTTTGACATAATCAGAGCTTTTAGATTTAGAATGATGCAGAGCTGAAAAAGCTGTCTTCGCCCCACCAGGCTCTCTGTGTACATAGTTATAGACAGTGAGGTTCTCCTCACAGGAGAGGGGGTTGCCAGACTAGTGCAGCCCACCAATGTTAATCTCTGAATGATAAATCCTTCACAGACAATAAGCTCTTTTTATACAATGTTTATAGACCCTGAGCTGCTTATGAATGAAGGGGGTGGAGTCTGCTGTGCCCAAGCAAGGCAAGGATAAGCTCCTGGTGCTAAAACAATAATTACAAGTAACAAAACCAGGGAGCTTGATAAGAGAGGCATCCCTGAAATCTCTGTTTCAGTCTCTATCTCCCGCTGACTTCAGATTACATAGCAATCACCTGCTGACAGATTCCTTTTAATGTATCACACACAAAACCATGTTTAAGAGTAATTAGAACACATAGTAAGGCTTCTTTCACACTAGCGTCAGCACGGGGCCGTCGCTATGCGTCGGCCCGACGTTCCGATGCACGTTGTGAAAATGATGCCCGACTTGGGTAGTGGAAGCAGTATTATGACGCTTCCGCTGCCCCATTGTAATGTCCGGGGAGGAGGGGGCGGAGTTTTGGCCGCGCATGAGCGGTCAAAAATGGCGGACACGACGCGCAAAAAAAAGTTACATGTAACTTTTTTTGTGTCAACGGTCTGCCAAAACATGATGCAACCGTCGCACGATGGTTGTGACGTGTGGCCATACGTCGCAATCCGTCGCTAATGTAAATCTATGGGGAAAAAACGCATCCGGCGGACAACTTTGCAGGATGCGTTTTTTTCCTAAACGACGCATTGCGACGTACAGCAAACAACGCTAGTGTGAAAGTAGCATAAGAAATACTCGACACTACAGACAACAAATCATGCATAAATGCAAATTTTTTCTACTTATTTTATGATCTCAAAATGGAGAACAGTGGCCATCTTTAATCTTTGAACACCTTTCTATTTCAGTCTTGTTAGAAATAAGCGGTCAAAGTTTGAAGAAAACATTTAGGTAAAATGGTAACATGCACCTATCAGTGGTACCTAGAAGATCATAATTATAATCTTATCAAATTCGAGTAATATTCAGATTCTACAAAACGCAACCATATCTAGCATCAGGATCTATTCAAGGAATCAAGATTCATTTTTTTTTTTCTTCATCTTTAAGGCCGGTTTCACATTAGCGTTTGCAGCAGCTGCGCACTTCCTCCGTTAAGCCCCGCCCTCGGCCACTAGCTCTGCCTATTCCTGCATGCATCCGGCATGCGGCCTGTGTACCTATCTTTAACATTAGGTACGCAGGTCGTGCTGCAGTATGTGGATGCTTCCGCATGCGTCATTTTGACGATGCGGCGACCAGCGTAGGACGCACCTTGTAGCAATTTTTTTTTCCGCATCGTCAAAACGACACATGCGGAAGCATCCGCATAGTGCGGCACGACCTGCGTACCTAATGTTAAATATAGGTACACAGGCCGCATGCCGGCCGCATGCAGAAATAGGCGGAGCTAGCGGCAGAGATGCGACCGAGGGCGGGGCTTCAAGGAGGAAGTCCGCAGCCCTCCGCAGCTGCTACAAATGCTAGTGTGAAAGTAGCCTAAGCTTTCATGTTCATCTTTTTATGTCACGTTCTCTTCCAAATACTGGAACGGGACATGAACATCTGCTGGTAAAGTCCATCTGTGCTTAAGAACATGCAGTGCATGCTGAAATCACATGTGGTATAATACGGTTGTGTCCAGCTTTTGTTTGAGAAGGTAAGCCAATAGACTTGACCCTAACTTTGGCAGTCCAGTATCTATATAACACACAGCTGTTTTTTAATCATTTTTATTGAGGAGTGCCATTTTGCATGGAATACATGAGTTTGCATTTATTACAGTGTTGTGAACTGCACAATACATATCTATGGGATCCAATACTCACATGAGGACCAGGAGATCCAGAGAGACCTTGTGGACCGGGAGCTCCAGCATCGCCCTTCTGACCAGGCTCTCCAGGCTCTCCTTTAACACCAGGTTGTCCATCTGGTCCCTTAAAATTAAACAAATGATTTTTTTCATAAAATAAGATTCAAAATATTTTATTTCTTCAGTGGCCAATAAGCTTTATTCTATACTGAATATACCATTACTGCTATGGTTTCATAGTAAGTGTGCCTAAGAAATGTGCAGCATAACTGCTGGGTTTCTCCAAAAATTAGACAGGGTCTAATATTTTTTTGCTCTGAAAGATGGGTTAGGGTTTATTTTTTGGGATGTCTTATTTTTTCCATAAACAACAAACAACATTTATTCTTAAAAAAATAAATCAACATTTATTCAATTATAATTGTGTCATCATACACATTTATATACACATGTGAGAGTTTATACAAACACACACTGCACATACAGTACATTCCAGCCTGTCTCCTTTTCAGTTTCTCTAGACTCCTGCAGTTAAATGACCTTTGGTGATATCATAGTCATATGACCATTATGTCACCAAAGCAGTCTGACCTCAGAATAGAAATGCTGGGGCCCTCTAAGAAAGTGGGGTTCCTGAGAAATTGCCCATTCACCCTCCTTACTCCTAATGCCAGCCCTGCATACCAGACTGACTCCTCCATAGTTCCTTGAGACTTCTGTAGTTTAATGACTTTTGTTTACATCATGGTCACATTACCATAATGTCACCAAAGGTCCTTCAGCAGTTTTAACTTTGCAATAAAAATGCTAGGGACCCTGAAGAGAGTGAGGGCCCTGGGCAATTGATAAGTTCACCCCCCACCCAACTTTAAGTTGTGACTGTAACTAGGGCTTATTTTTTGGAGTAGGAATTATTTTTCAAGCATGCCCCAAAAATCATCTAAAATAATGGTAAGGCTTGTTATCAGGGTAGGTCTTACTTTTTCAGGGAAAAAATTTGTATAATTTTTATCATTAAATACGGTAAATAATTCAATACTTATACATTTTATTTGAACAAAGTGAATAATTTTTAACCTCTTATCAGAACAAACTTGAAGCATTGCATCAGAGTGTTAATAACATTGTATTTGTTGCCACATTGTAGAGCATATTTAGCTGCACTGTGCTTAAACTGACGACAGCAACAACAGTCTTTTTTCATGACGTAGTCATGCATGTTTTCAATCAAAGCACCAAAAACAGAAGGTGACATATCGTAACTTAAAAATATGTTATGCATTAAAGCACATGCATAAAAAGTTCATACCGGTGGTCCAGCAAATCCAACAGGACCTGTGGGACCATTTTCCCCTCGTGAACCCTGAAAGAAAAACAGAAGGAAAAAAATGTTCATGACACTGCTATTATGAATAAGTACCCTTACTTATGCTCTATTCGTGTCTGCGAATTGAGATACTGATTTGGCTTTTATCCCAAGTCATATTGCAAGACTCGTTAAAGGATTGATTGTGACTTGTAGGATCGCTACTTCCAACAGGTGGCGCTATAGAGTTCAAGTCCTCTTTTTCTCTGAAGAGGCAATTTGCATGTTAAATTTCCCAGAGGAGCATTGCACGGCGAATAAGCCTCCTAACCTTGACAAGCCAGAGCAGGTATGTCACTCTACACAAGGAGAAACCTTACCCCTTAGACCTCAGTCCAGAGCCTCTCACCTAGCCAAATCAGTTAAAAATCTTTATTTATAATAATCTTTATTTTTATATAGTGCTGACATATTCCGCAGCACAGTTTGCACACATTATCATCACTGTCCCTGATGGGGCTCACAATCTAAATTCCCTACCAGTATGTCTTTGGAATGTGGGAGGAAACCAGAGTACCCAGAGGAAACCCAGGCAAACACGGGGAGAACATACAGACTCCTTGCAGATGTTGTCCAAGGAGGGATTAGAACCCTGTACTCCAGCGCTGCAAGGCTGCAGTGCTATCCACTGAGCCACCGTGCTGCCCATTTCTGTGAATTGAGATACTGATTTGGCTTTTATCCTAAGTCATATTGCAAGACTCATTAAAGCAGAGGTGTCAAACTGCATTCCTCGAGGGCCGCCAACAGGTCATGTTTTCAGGATTTCCATGTATTGCACAGGTGGTAATTTAATCACCTGCACAGAATGATTCCAGCACCTTGTGGAATGCTAAGGAAATCCTGAAAACATGACCTGTTGGCGGCCCTCGAGGAATGCAGTTTGACACCTCTGCATTAAAGGGTTGATTGTGACTTGTAGGATCGCTACTTCCAACAGGTGGCGCTAAAGAGTTCAAGTCCTCTTTTTCTCTGAAGAGGCAATTTGCACACTATTTTTTTTACAGTTTTAAAAGGGTTGTTCATTACTCAGACAACCCTTTCTCAAGGATCAAGAGATCCCTGCGGCCAGTCAGCACTTGCTTCACTCTCCCCGCCTGTGAACAAATTAAGACATTGGGAGGAAGTTAGAGAGCAGCTGCAGCTTTCCCTTCCTCCCAATGACAATTACGTCTGTAGAAGAGAAGAGTGAAGCCAGCGTTGATTGGCCACAGGGATCACGTGACATAACAATGTCACACCTGTCCCATGCGAGTCAGTGCTGAGACCGCTGGAATGTTACCAGCACAGGAGATGAGAATAGATGTTATTGTTTTATTGAGAGGAAACATAACAAGTCAGAAGGGGTTGTCTGAGTAGTGGATAACCCTTTAAGACTTGTGCAAGTGGATTAAAAAAAATCTAACAAAAAAAATCCCTGAAACAATGTTACATTTTCAAAATCTGTAATATACAATATGTAAGAAACCTGTGCCTCATCTGGCCATATACTGTAAATTCTATTAATCTACATAAAACAAGTGTTAAGAAAACATTACTTACTGGAGTTCCACGTGATCCAACTGGTCCCATTACACCCCTTGGTCCTGGTTCACCCTAGAATAAAAATCTAATGTGTTAAATCTGCTGTTAAAAGCCTTGCAGTAAGAGAACATTAAATCATATATTTACCTTTTCACCAGCTGGACCCGCTGCGCCTGAAGGACCAAGAGGTCCTGGAAGACCCTGTAATAAACATATTGGATTTGTGAAATGCATTACAAAGAAAAATAAAGATACAGCAATTCTGAAAAGAACTGGACTCTAGAAACTAGAAACCAATATGAACCATTTGGTTAGGGGAGATTGAGCTTGCATTCCGGATAGGAGAAACGTGAATGTCGCTGGATGACCACAAACCACAAGTACTTTACCATTAGCATCATTCTGCCCATTATTCAATGAATTGTATTTACATAATATAGGCAAATATTGTCTTGGCAAACTAATGTACCAAGTACACATATAAGGTAGATCAAAAGTAATAACAAATCCCTGTGCATACATACTGTATGTAACTTATTTATATTATGTATGATTATTAGACAGTTGTAAATGTTACTTAAGGTACCTTCACACGAAACGACATTATAACGATATCGCTAGCAATCCGTGACGTTGCAGCGTCCTCGCTAGCGATATCGTTTCGTTTGACACGCAGCAGCGATCAGGATCCTGCTGTGATGTCGCTGGTCGCTGAATAAAGTCCAGAACTTTATTTGGTCGTCCGATCGCTGTGTATCGTTGTGTTTGAAAGCAAAAGCAACGATACCAGCGATATTTTACACTGGTAACCAGGGTAAACATCGGGTTACTAAGCGCAGGGCCGCGCTTAGTTACCCGATGTTTACCCTGGTTACTAGCGTAAAATGTAAAAAAAACAAACAGCACATACTCACATTGCGTCCCCTGCAGTCTGCTTCCTCCTCTGACTCAGCGCCGCAAAGTGAAAGTGAAAGCAGCACAGCGGTGACGTCACCGCTCTGCTCTCACTGTACGGCGCTCAGTCAGTCAGGAAGTGGACGCAGGGGGACGTGAATGTAAGTATGTGCTGTTTGTTTTTTTTAGATTTTACGCTGGTAACCAGGGTAAACATCGGGTTACTAAGCGCGGCCCTGCGCTTAGTTACCCGATGTTTACCCTGGTTACCAGGGGACCTCGGCATAGTTGATCGCTGGAGAGCGGTCTGTGTGACAGCTCTCCAGCGACCAAACAGCGACGCTGCAGCGATCGACATCGTTGTCGCTATCGCTGCAGCGTCGCTTCGTGTGAAGGTACCTTTATATTTATTCAGTCAATTTCCTCTAAGAGAAAGAAATAGAAATAACATCTGCTTTGCTAATGATTCCAAAACACTGGCTTTTGTGAATTAATAATACTGGTGTTTCTATAAAATGTTTCCCCATATTTAACCACTTACTGACCACTAACAGACTAATTGGACTGCATTTAGGTCTCCATTTGTAATGATTTGTGCAAATTGTTCAAATTCTCCAGGTTCATCGAATTTCCAAAAATTTGACTCAAATTAAATTTCTATGAAATCAATTCACTCATGGATACATTGTAATCATTTAGATAATTGGTTGTCCATGTAGTAGACGATGGCTCAAGTCCATATGAATGGTAAATGCTCATAACAGAGAGATGATCTGTTCTGGCTCTGAGAGTGAGGGCCCCAGAATGGAGGTTTCCCTCTACGATGTCCAAGTGTTGTTAGGCGTTGGGATTCTTCCTCTGCACAGGATAGATCCCAACCCCTATCTTCCTCTGCGGTCTTCCATTCAGTCCCGACCGCAGTGGATGCTGCTCAGCAAAGACGTTGGTCTCATCGTCTTGCTCACACTCAGTCTGCGCGTATGGTTACTGCTGCCTCTCCAGGTTCAGCTATGGTAACTAAAAATAGACAGCAGAAAGCGATCTCTCCTGAGACTAAGTCCAGGATTCGCTCTACTGAGCATGCTCGTGAGGTGACTTCTCATTGGTGGGCAGCTGTCACATGCTCAGGTCCTGGTCCGGCTTCGGATTGGCCCGTGAGCAAGGTTCTCTCTGACTGGAAAAATCTATAAAAGGATCTTTGGCTCGCCCGTCGGTGCACTAAGATCATTTATGTTCTGTGAGAGTGTGGAATCTAATGGTAGTGTGGACTTGTTTGCATGTGCACAGGGCAGGCCTAGAGCCTTTAGAATTCTGGCACCTCCGGGGAGGAGATTGTTTGTGTGGGTTCAGGGCTGGCATTTAGCCTTTAGGATTCTGGCTTCTCCGGAGAGGAGTTCTGTGTGTGCACGCACTATGTTTGAGTCCACTACCGAATCCCTTGCCTCAGTTAGGTAGGGAACACCTGTGAAGCTAACAGGTTTCACGTTTAGCGTCTAAACAATGCTGTGGCTGTGTGCTTATAGCACAGCTCTGCTGCAGAGTATCTTTCTGTCACTGTGTGCGATTGGCACAGCACATATTTCAGCACTGAATGACATTTAATTCAGTGCCGAAAAACTATACGCTCGTTGCTTTGTTTCGTCATTGTCCTTACTAGCTGCAATTTAACATCCCTGCATGGTGGACCCCGGGTGGAGAATGCACTTTATTATTATATTTTATTAATGCATTCCGCCAACCCTAACAAGTGTTGCCTTCATAAGACATCCCCTTCAGTCACAGAGATTATGTGAAAGATCACATACAAGGGTGAATTTTATGATTCCAGTGTTGGTTCGGACACAGATTTAGTCACAGATTTTATTCTTTGCTTTACAAAGAGTGAAATCCATGTAAAAAATGGAAGCAACATAATCTGTGACAATATAACAGGCAAACCATAGATTTGAAGACCCACGGCATGAATTTATATCCAAACTAAGTGAATGCCCTACATGGGATTTTAAGATCCCATTTATATATGTGTTGTTTTGTGCTTTGTCAGAAATGTTTGCTGTGTCTGAATGTACTCTAACTTTGACTGCCATTTCAGCACCACCTCGAGAGGTACTATAGTGCACTAAGAAAAATACATATCCATAATGTGGTGTTCATGCGATCTACTGTAAAACAAAACAGGTAGAGATACTAACTAAATTGTAAAACTCCACAACTCTTTCCATAACTTTAGCGAAAAACCCAAAAAGCAACAATTGTCAAATAATAAAAACCAAAATAAAAATTCATAATGGGCCTAAAATAAAATCAATAACTAAAACAGAAAAAGAGAAACAGGGCGCTTGATAGTTTAAAGGCTTGTTAGCACACAGTAAATTAAGAGGCTAGGAAGAAGTTGACAGTTATGTGTTGCCTTTTTATGCACCATTTTTACATTATTTGATTTAATACATTTCCACTTTTTGGAGTCTATTTTTTTGTTTCTCCTAATCAGCAGCAAAAAAACTATAACTTCAGTTTTTTTCAATGTCCTCCATTTTTCATTGACAGAAATAAAATAAACAGTGAGAACACATTGGTTAAATCATATTATTCTGTAAATGTAAAACCATTTTAACGTGCTTTCCCTAAATAAATAGAGTTGATAAGTCGTAGTATTTACACTTACTCTAGCACCATCATTACCGGGGGTTCCTTCAGATCCTTTCTCGCCAATGCCTCCCTAAAATATAAAAGAAACACTGCAATTGATTCCATCACTTTTACATTTAGTGATTCACTGAAAAAAAGATACAGATACAGGAAAGTATAAATAAATAGGTCACAGACAAGAAAACCCCCCAATAAAAACGCTAGTTTTTTGGATATACATAAAATACCCACAAATAAAACACAATTACTGGTGATAACAAACAAAGACCAAAAAAGAAAGAAAAGATAAAACTCTAATCCTTAATGGGATTGGAATTTATCTTTTGGGTCAGTTACCATTTGATCAGTAGATGTGTTTTATCTGTGGTCTTTTAATGTATATCTAATAAACTAGTGTTTTTATAGGAGGATTTTACATAGTATTTAAAAGAAAATAATGACTTACCCTGTCACCTTTTGGACCTGGTGTTCCAGCAATGCCTCTTTCTCCTGGCATACCTTGTAGACCAGGAGGTCCTGTATCACCGACAGTACCAGATGGGCCAGGACTTCCCTATGGTAATAATCAAATATTAATAAGAAGTTAGCAATGTGTAACAAGGCAGAATAGATAGAGATAGAACTAGCACAAAATTTTGAAAGTAAAAATGTGAATCTCATGTAAGAAAATCTTTAAAACAAATGTCTTAAAAAGGTTCATGAAATATTAAATAGAACAGTAGTCAAAAAAGTACATATATGATCAGGCAATATTATGAGGTATTATATATGTTTCAATATTTTTATGTTACTCTACTATGATATATCATAATTGCAAAAGTAGCTTATTGTTTCCCTTATTTCTCTTACATCCAGTCAACCAAGGCTAACTCACCTTTGGTCCATCAGGTCCATGACCACCAGCCATACCCTTTTCACCAGGAAGCCCTGAAGCCCCAGGTTCTCCTCTTTCACCAGGATTACCACGTTCTCCCTATCAGAAGGAAAGGATTATCTTGATTGCCAAACAATAAGCTTAATCCTTAACTGCCTTATAAAGTGTATACATATAATTTTGTCCATGTATGTTTCTTAAATTACTTACCCTTGGACCAAGTGGACCTGCAGCTCCAGAATCTCCAGGTACTCCCTACATAAGATATAAAATTTATGCTAAACATTTCTGCAAATATTTCAATACATACTGTATTGCTCCAAAGTATTAACATTTTTTTAAGATTTTGTATTAAAAGTTTGTCACAAGTTCTAACAATAAAATCAGAATACATCTCGAAATACTGTAGATCACCTAAACCTCATGAGTCATGAGGATGGTGAACTTACTGCGCAAATCAATTACATAATGACTTTATAATCCTTTCTGAATGCTCAGCATTTTATGAGTCCAGCTCAATACTGCCAGATTTTATTCAAGTATATAATAAACTGCAAACTCTACACTGTGTGCAGAATTATTAGGTAAGTTGTATTTTAGAGGATTATTTTTACTATTGATCAACAACTATGTTCTCAATCAACTCAAAAGACTCATAAATATTAGTGATGAGCAAATATACTCGTTACTCGAGATTTGCCGAGCTCGCTCGGGTGTCCTCCGAGTATATTTTAGTGCTCGGAAATTTAGTTTTTATTGCCGCAGCTGAATGATTTACATCTGTTAGCCAGCATAAGTACATGTGGTGATTCCCTAGCAACCAGGCAACCCCCACATGTACTTATGCTGGCTAACAAATGTAAATCATTCAGCTGTGGCATTAAAAACTAAATTTCTTAGCACTAAAAAATACTCTGAGGACCCCCGAGCATGCTCGGGAAATCTCGAGTAACAAATACATTAGCTCGTCATCACTAATAAATATCAAAGCTTAATATTTTTGGAAGTTGGAGTGAGGTTTTTTAAGATTTGGCTATCTTAGGAGGATATCTGTTTGTGCAGGTAACTATTACTGTGCAGAATTATTAGGCAACTTAATAAAAAACAAATATATTCCCATCTCACTTGTTTATTCCACCAAAAACCAATATAACTGCACAAAATGTAAAATAAACATTTCTGGCATGCAAAAACAAAACCCAAAGAATTAGTGACCAATATAGCCACATTTCTTTATGATGACACTCAACAGCCTTCCATCCATAGATTCTGTCAGTTGCTTGATTGTTTATGATCAACATTGCGTGCAGCAGTCACCACAGCCTCCCAGACACTGTTCTGAGAGGTGTACTGTTTTCCCTCCCTGTAGATCTCACATTTTATGAGGGACCACAGGTTCTCTATGGGGTTCAGATCAGGTGAACAAGGGGGCCAGGTCAATATTTTTTCTTATTTGAGACCTTTACTGGCCAACCACGCTGTGGAGTTGTTGGAGGCATGTGATGGAGCATTGTACTGCATGAAAATCATGTTTTTCTTGAACGATACCGACTTCTTCCTGTACCACTGCTTGAAGAAATTGTCTTCCAGAAACTGGCAGTAGGTCTGGGAGTTGAGCTTCACTGCATCCTCAACCCAAAAAGGTCCCACAAGTTCATCTTTGATTATACCAGTACCCCACCTCCACCTTGCTGGTGTCTGAGCTGGAGTGGAGCTCTCTGCCCTTTACTGATCCAGCCTCTGGCCCATCCATCTGGCCCATCTAGAGTCACTCTCATTTCATCAGTCCATAAAACCTTTGAAAATTCAGTCTTAAGATATTTCTTGGCCCAGTCTTGACATTTTATCTTATGTTTCTTGTTCAAAGGTGGTCGTTTTTCAGCCTTCCTTACCTTTGCCATGTCCCTGAGTATGGCACACCTTGTGCTTTTTGATACTCCAGTGACATTGCAGCTTTGAAATATGGCACAACTGGTGGCAAATGGCATCTTGGCAGCTTCACGCTTGATTTTCCTCAATTCATGGGCAGTTATTTTGCACCTTTTTTGCCCAACATGTTTCTTGCGACCCTGTTGGCAATTTGCCATGAAACGCTTGATTGTTCGTGATCATGCTTCAAAAGTTTGGCAATTTAAACACTGCTGAAACCCTCTGCAAGACATCTCACAATTTTGGACTTTTCAGAGCCCGTCAAATCTCTCTTCTGACTCATTTTGCCAAAGGAAAGGAAGTTGCCTAATAATTAAGCACACCTTATATAGGGTGTTGATGTCATTAGACAACACCCCTCCTCATTACAGAGATGCACATCACCTGATTTACTTAATTTGTACTTGGCTCTGAAGCCTGAACAGCTTGGAGTAGGACAACATGTATAAAAAGTATCATGTGATCCAAAAAACAACTTGCCTAATAATTCTGCACGCAGTGTAAGTACACTAAGGATAACTCTGGCTATGTACATTATATTCAAGTCATACAGTAGTAGATTGTCTCAGACTTCAGGATCGTCTTGGCAGTCAATCATAGTGCTGGAGTAGAAAGGGGGAAGATGACAGTCCCTGTCTTCAATGATGCTTAAACAAACACCTAAGGAGATGAACTGGAATATAAATTGGTGTGCATGCAGTGTGTAGTCGCATGTTCTCACTGCCACTAAACAGACAAAACCAGGGATAGAAACAAAATAAGCAAATACCCTGCAGTAAGTAAATAGCAATAGTGCATGACAATAATATAGGGTACTTAGTTAAAATAATTTTGTTAAAAAAAAAATTAAAAGCTGTCCCACCACATCAAGGTGACCCTATTACAAATGGTAGTAGCCTCTAGTATTAAAACCTTATCATATGTTAAGTGATGTAATTTGAATAAATGCTGAGAAGGTTTTTGCAATATTTTAATCAAAATTATGTTTACCAAGTACCCTATATTATTTTCCTGTACTATTTCCATTTATTTATTTGAATGATTCAGAAAAAAGTGTGCGGCACTCACCATGGCAGCTTGATTGAAAAGTCCTTTTTATGACTATTATCTTAGGCTTCTTTCACACTTCAGTTTTTTGGCGTCAGTCACTTCCGACATAATGACGGATCGACGGATCCGTCACAATAGTTGAAAAAACGGATGTAACGGATCCGGTTTTTTTACGGATCCGTTACTCGGGGGTTGTATATACTTTTTGGAGCATGCGCAATAGAAAAAAATTGAAAAAACGGATTGGGGCGACGGATCCGCCGAAATGACGGTCGCGACGGATCCGACGCCCATAGGTGGCCATTCTATGAAATGACGGACGCGACGAATCCGTCGCGATCCGCCATTTCAACGCAGACAAAAAACGTTGCAATGACCGTCAATGTCTAGATGACGTCCGACAAATTTTACATAGTTACATAGTTATTAAGGTTGAAGGAAGACTTTAAGTCCATCTAGTTCAACCCATAGCCTAGCATGCCCTAACATGTTGATCCAGGGGAAGGCAAAAAAAACCCATGTGGTAAGAGTAAGCTCCATCATGGGGAAAAAAATTCCTTCCCGACCCCACATACGGCAATCAGACTAGTTCCCTGGATCAACGCCTTATCAAGGAATCTAATATATATACCCTGTAATATTATACTTTTCCAGAAAGGTATCCAGTCCCCTCTTAAATTGAAGCAATGAGTCACTCATTACAACATCATACGGCAGAGAGTTCCATAGTCTCACTGCTCTTACAGTAAAGAATCCGCGTCTGTTATTATGCTTAAACCTTTTTTCCTCCAGACGTAGAGGATGCCCCCTTGTCCCTGTCACCGGTCTATGATTAAAAAGATCAGCAGAAAGGTCTTTGTACTGTCCCCTCATATATTTATACATTAACATAAGATCACCCCTTAGTCTTCGTTTTTCCAAACTAAATAGCCCCAAGTGTAATAACCTATCTTGGTATGGCAGACCCCCCAGTCCTCTAATAACCTTGGTTGCTCTTCTCTGCACCCGCTCCAGTTCAGCTATGTCTTTCTTATACACCGGAGACCAGAACTGTGCACAGTATTCTAAGTGTGGTAGCACTAGTCACTTGTATAGAGGTAAAATTATGTTCTCCTCATGAGCATCTATGCCTCTTTTAATGCATCCCAATATTTTATTTGCCTTTGTAGCAGCTGCCTGACACTGGCCACTGAGTATGAGTTTGTCATCCACCCATACACCCAGGTCTTTTTCATTGACGGTTTTGCCCAGAGTATTAGAATTAAGCACATAGTTATACATCTTATTACTTCTACCCAAGTGCATGACCTTACATTTATCCCCATTAAAGCTCATTTGCCATTTATCAGCCCAAGCTTCTAGTTTACATAAATCAGCCTGTAATATAAAATTGTCCTCCCCTGTACTGATTACCCTGCAGAGTTTAGTGTCATCTGCAAATATTGAAATTCTACTCTGAATGCCCCCTACAAGGTCATTAATAAATATGTTAAAAAGAAGAGGGCCCAATACTGACCCCTGTGGTACCCCACTACTAACCGTGACCCAGTCCGAGTGTGCTCCATTAATAACCACCCTTTGTTTCCTATCCCTGAGCCAACTCTCAAACCACTTGCACATATTTTCCCCTATCCCAATTATTCTCATTTTATGTATCAACCTTTTGTGTGGCACCGTATCAAAAGCTTTTGAAAAGTCCATATACACTACATCTACTGGGTTCCCTTGGTCCAGACCGGAACTTACCTCTTCATAGAAGCTGATCAAATTAGTCTGACATGATCGGTCCCTAGTAAACCCGTGCTGATACTGGGTCATGAGGTTATTCCTCTTCAGATACTCCAGTATAGCATCCCTTAGAATGCCCTCCAGGATTTTACCCACAGTAGAGGTTAAACTTACTGGCCTATAATTTCCGAGTTCAGTTTTTGTCCCCTTTTTGAATATTGGCACCACATTTGCTATACGCCAGTCCTGTGGTACAGACCCTGTTATTATGGACTCTTTAAAGATTAAAAATAATGGTCTATCAATGACTGTACTTAATTCCTGCAGTACTCGGGGGTGTATCCCATCCGGGCCCGGAGATTTGTCAATTTTTGTGATTTTTAGACGCCGCCGTACTTCCTGCTGGGTTAAGCAGGTAACATTAAATTGGGAATTATTATCACTAGTCATATTGGCTGCCATGGGATTTTCTTTTGTAAATACTGATGAAAAAAAGTCATTTAGCATATTGGCTTTTTCCTCATCCTCATCCACCATTTCACCCAGACTATTTTTAAGGGGGCCAACACTATCATTTTTTAGTTTCTTACTATTTATGTAGTTAAAGAATATTTTGGGGTTATTTTTGCTCTCTCTAGCAATGAGTCTCTCTGTCTCAATCTTTGCTGCCTTGATTTGCTTTTTACATAATTTATTTAATTTTTTGTATTTATTTAATGCCTCCTCACTACCTACTTCCTTTAATTCTCTAAATGCTTTCTTTTTGTCCCTTATTGCGCCCCTTACAGCTCTATTTAGCCATATTGGTTTCCTCCTATTTCTAGTATGTTTATTGCCATATGGTATATACTGTGCACAGGTCCTATCCAGGATGCTAATAAATGTCTCCCATTTTCTTTGTGTACTTTTATGTCTCAGGATATCGTCACAGTTAATTGCACCAAGATCATCTCTCATCTGTTGGAAATTTGCCCTCCTGAAGTTTAGTGTCCTTGTCACCCCCCTACTACCCATCTTATTAAAGGATACATGAAAACTTATTATTTTGTGATCACTATTCCCCAAGTGACCCCCAACCCTTATATTTGATATGCGGTCTGGCCTGTTGGTTAATATTAGGTCTAGCAGTGCCCCCCTCCTTGTTGGGTCCTGAACCAGTTGTGAAAGGTAATTGTCTCTCATAGTTGTCAAAATCCGATTACCTTTACTGGAACTGCAGGTTTCTGTTCCCCAATCTATTTCAGGGTAGTTGAAGTCCCCCATAATAATGACTTCTCCTTGAGTCGCAGCTTCATCTATTTGCTTTACAAGGATATTCTCCATTGCTTCCATTATTTTTGGAGATTTATAACAAACCCCTATCAGTAATTTATTATTTTTTCCTCCTCCCCTTATCTCCACCCACAGGGACTCTACATTTTCATTAGATTCACCTATATTATCACGCAGGATGGGTTTTAAGGTCGATTTTACAAACAGACACACCCCACCCCCTCGCTTATCTGTACGGTCATTTCTGAAAAGGCTATAGCCCTGCAAGTTAACAGCCCAGTCATGTCTCTCATCCAGCCATGTTTCAGATATCCCCACCATGTCATAATTATGTTCCAACAACATTAGTTCTAATTCGTCCATTTTGTTGGCGAGGCTTCTGGCATTAGTATACATGCACTTGATGTTCCTCTCTGTACCTCTATTCTTTTTTAAATTACTAACTGTTCTAACCCCACCCCCCATGCCTCCGCCACCCCCAACTTCCTTATTTGTGCCCAGGTCTCTATCTGCACTATCTTCCCCACCTATAAAATGAATACCCTCCCCCCCATTCCCTAGTTTAAACACTCCTCCAACCTTCTAACCATTTTCTCCCCCAGCACAGCTGCACCTTCCCCATTGAGGTGCAGCCCATCCCTAGCGTAGAGCCTGTAGCCAACTGAGAAGTCGGCCCAGTTCTGCAGGAACCCAAACCCCTCCTTCCTACACCAATTCTTGAGCCACTTATTAACCTCCCTAATCTCCCGTTGCCTCTCTGGCGTGGCACGTGGTACAGGCAGTATTTCAGAAAATACCACGTTGGAGGTCCTTGCTTTCAGCTTGCAGCCTAATTCCCTGAAATCATCTTTAAGGACCTTCCACCTACCTCTAACTTTGTCATTTGTGCCAATGTGCACCATGACCGCTGGGTCCTCACCAGCCCCTCCCAGTAATCTGTCCACCCGATCAGCGATGTGTCGGACTCGAGCGCCAGGTAGGCAGCACACCGTTCGACGATCCCTGTCTTTGTGACAGATTGCCCTATCTGTTCCCCTAATAATTGAGTCCCCCACTACCAGCACCTGTCTGGCCTGCTCTGCTCTCCTATTTCCCTCCTTACTGGAGCAGTCACTCCTCCGGCTTTCAGAGGACATGCCTGGCTGCAGCAGTGCTACCCCTGTACTGGCACCCCCCTCATCTGCCAACTTAGCAAACTTATTGGGGTGTGAAAGATCAGGACTAGCCTCCCTGGCACTCTTCTTCCCTCTACCCCGCTTCCTAACTGTCACCCAGCTAACTGCCTCACTGTCCTGCAGCTCCATCCTACCATCCCCCTCCTCATCTATCCCATTGAGCGTCTGCTCTGTGAGCAGAAGACTCCTCTCCATATTGTCTATGGATCTCAGTGTTGCCAGCTGCACATTTAGATCCAGTATCTGGGTTTCCAAATGCACAACGTGCTCACATCTCGCACAGCAGTATGCACCCTCGACCGGCTGATCAAGGACTGCATACATGTGGCAAGATGGGCACTGGATGGCATTAACAATTGTGGAGCACATTTCCTAATGGGGATTGCACCAGACAGAAACGTTAAATAAAAATAAATACAAAGTATTAATTAACACTTGGAACAGCAATTCCTCCCTTGGAAACTCCCTGAATCCAAAGTCACTGAGTCACAAGTCACACACTTACCGCCGTCCACACTTACGCTCAGGTCACACTCACCTCGCTCACACTTGCTATGCTGAAGACTTAAAGATTTTATTTTATTTTTTCCCTCTATTTCCCTTCAACAACAAGCCACCTTGCTGTTCTAATGCACTTCCATCCGTCGCATGACGGATGGAACGGACGACCATCCGTCACAATCCGTCGCTGATGCAAGTCTATGGGGAAAAAAACGGATCCGTCGAAAAAAAAAACGGATCCGTTTTTTGAGGAAAATGGCGGATTTAGACTGACGCCAAACAACTGAAGTGTGAAAGAGGCCTTAGATGGCAAGGTGCATCAGCGGGCAAAGGCGTGCAGGGACAGAGGAGAGAGGACAATGGCTGTGTTGCATTACCACGCTTCAACAGGTCCATTTGTTTATTTATTTACTGCAGGTTGTTTGCTTATTTGGTTTTTTATCTCAGGTTTTGTCTGTTTAGTGGCCAGAGTGAACATGCACCTACATGCTGCATGGAGTTCATCTCTTCAGCTTTTCATTTGAAGCTTTTTGCGCTCTGTGCCTTGAGCTGGACATTAAATTCATGTAGCTCCTCATAGCTGAATGTCCACTAGCTGGGTCTAAGTTCTTCTCCACCCTTATTCGCATTACGTCACTTGACATTTGGTACGGTTTTAATGCTAGAGGTTAGGACCATCCCAAATGGGGTCACCTTGATGTGATGGGATGGTTTCTAATTTTTTTTTTTATCAAAATCATTGTTAACTAAGTACCCTATATTATTTTCATGTACTTGTGCTATTTATTTATTTACTGCAGGGTATTTGATAAAGCTGTCGGCAGATGATGGCTGTGCTACTTAGCCATCACCTGCCTCTATCAGCAGGGGATGGAATTGTGTTCCATCAGCTGCTACTAACTCCTTAAATGCCCCTATCATTTTCTGACAGCAGTATTTATAATGTACAGTTCGGGAGTCATGTGTTCCAAGAGTCCATCGATTCCCTGCGTGTAAGGCGATCACAGGGCGACTAAGGGCTGCCATGACTGCCAGGGCTCTGCTGAGGACCTCCGTGATTGCCTTTATGCCCAACCTGTGGCTGGCATTTATAGAAAACTGACTTTTTTACTACTATATATACTACAACATGGTAGTATTGCAAAATATAGCATAAGTGATCAGACGATCTAAGGTTCAAGTCTTCTAAGAAAACTAACTAGACCTTGTGAAGATGATGGCAAAAGCTGGTAAGATTGTGCCAATATCCACATTTAAATGAGTACTGTATCAACGTGGGCCGAAATGCCACTCTGCCAGGAAGAAGCCATTACTCCAACAGAAACATAAAATAAGCCAGATTAATGTTTGCAAATGCACACAAGAACAAAGACCTTAATTTTTGGAGACATATCCTGTGGTCTGATGAAACTAAAATTGAACTTTTTGGGCATAATGACCTTCATTATGTTTGGAGGAAAAGGGAGAAGCTGGAAGCCTAAGAACACCATGCCAACTGTGAAACATGGGCGTGGCAGCATCATGCTGTGGGGTTGTTTTGCTGCAGGAGGTACTGGTGCACTTCACAAATAGATGGCATCATGAGAAAACAATATCATGTGGCAATACTGAAGAAACATCTCAAGACATCAGCCAGGAAGCTAAAGATTGGGCGGAAATGGGTCTTCCAAATAGACAATGACCCAAAGCATACTGCCAAAATGGTAACAAAGTGACTTAAGGATAACAAAGTCAATGTTTTCGATTGGCCATTATAAAGCCCTGGTCTCAATCCTATTGAAAATTTATGGGCAAAGCTGAAAGGGCACGCGCGAGCAAGGCGACCTACAAACCTTGATCAGTTACACCAGTTTTGTCAGGAGGAATGGGCCCAAATTTCGACCAACTATTGTCAGAAGCTTGTGGAATGATATCTCAAATATTTGACCCAAGTCATTCAGTTTAAGGAAAATGGTAACAAATATTAATGAAATAAATGTAAACTTTTGACTTTGCAGTAAGTAATAAAAATGCCTTAAAACATTCTCTCTCATTATTCTGGCATTTGGCAAATATTAATAATTTATGGTAATCCTAATTAACCTAAAACAAGAAAGGTTTATCCTCATTTCATGTCACATATTGAGAAAAACATGCACGTGTCTTTTTATATAGTGTATGTAAACTTCTAATTTTAACTGTCCATATATACAAACAGTATATTATACTGTACATTGTATATAACTTCTCACTTTTCATATTTCAGTTCTGCACATATTGAACTATTTCATATGCAAGTAATGACTTACCTCATCTCCTGGCTTCCCTGTTTCTCCAGGGGGTCCAGGTGGTCCTGGTAAACCCTGTAAAGTACATAGAGCACAATGTGATATACTATTTGATTATTGTGCTTTTATGATTTTCCTAGGTGAGTGCATAGATAAATTAACTTGAGAGATCAACAGTCATTTTACTTTGTATTTCATAAATGAATAGTGCACGTGAAAATAAGAACATTTGTAATATTTCTTATCAGAGAAATCTGCCTCTTTCTTCGCCAAGACTTCTCTTTTGTTTTTTAAATTCTCAATTCATGTTTCCAATCTGTATTTGGTGAGGACAGATTTTTATTTTACTAAGATAGCAGATGACAGATGCTACTAATAGGATTCTATTAATGACCAAAGACCCAGACTCATATTGATATGTGGACAAAGCACAATGCACTCGGCCACAGTAAAATCGCTCCAAAATGGGCATTATAAAACATGAGAAACAGAGGAGTGTTTAAAAATGTACAAAAATTACTTTATTAGCACCTAAAACAATACACACTAAATCACACACAGAAAAGTGCAAAGTAAGGACACACAGTAGTGGTGCTCTGCGAATATACAACTAGAAATAATTGAGATACGATTCAGATTATATCCTGAGGTAGGATATACCATGGGAATTTAACGTCATTTTTATGACATGCTGCCTCTAATATGAAAAAATACTATATCAGTCTCCCATATCAAATAATCATTAGCCTTTCAGAGTTACAGACACAAAACATGGCGTGTAAAGCTGTCATGCAGGATTAACAAAATGAGCCATGAAAGCATGTACACACTAGTAGTGACATGGGTCACCTTACCAAATCGCAGAGACACCACTGCAGCAACAGTGAACAACCCCTGGATTCTATGTAGACGGGATGTTGAAGGCTTCGAGGGAGGTAGAAGAAGAGTTTCTCCCCTCTCTTTTACATATAATCTTATCAGTAGGTATTTCCATCTCCTATCTCAGTAATGTAACAATCTGTCTTCACTGAATACAGATTTTAAACGTGAATTGAGAAACTTGTAAATGACTGATTAAAATGACGATTACTCTTTATGATGCCCACACCTTAGCTGGCAGTCAGCCAAATGCTCAATTGCCAACAATTATCTGTTCTGACTCCACCAAACACAAGCATCTTCAGCTGGGCGCACCTATGCTTTCAAGAAAGAGGAGTCTAAGTGGCTTTCAGACAGCTCAGACACTGGCTGATCTCCCGCAGAAATAAAAGAACTGTGCAATAAAAGTTAGCATACCCTATCCTTTTTTCCCTCTAATAATCACATTTCAATGGTTGAATGGTTTCAAATGGCAATAATGTGACATGTATGGGGGGAAATTTTAGAATGTTTTTCTTAATTAATTTTTATGTCAAATTACTTAATATAATAGCTCAACAGGTGCTGTTACCAAAAACATTGGCTATAGAACTTTGAACAGTTGTCAAAGATTGACACCATTACAGCAACGTGTATTTTGCTGTTTGTTGAGCAATAAATACTACAGTAATACAACATCACTCATTTTAATACTCCACATTATAATAAAATATGAGTTTGGTGTAAGACTTGAGACTTGAGCTGGGTCCAATGCTAAGTCCATTTAGAAGTCCCCTGTCACTGATTGGTTGCATAGTGGTGTCACCCACTCACTATTACCCTATCCGTATGTGCTAAAACAAACCAGTGAACCTCCACTAACTCTCTCCTGTCCAATCACACATTGTGATTCACTTCTGCACAATTCCCACAGGGCAACCTTATGACATTTGGAAAGCATAATACATGGCTCCTATTGAAAAGAAGTATTTGACTGCCGCGGTCAGCAGGGTGAACCACAAGCCAGATTTTGCTGATGTAAAGTATGGAATGACACAGGGAGGATTTGTGAATAGGACAAGGTCTCCGTGTAGTGTAGTGTAGTCATGGTTTAGTTATTGTAAATAACACGGCTCTTGGTTGGGTATAAACAGGTAAAGGAGCTACCATTCTAGTTAATGTACTTACATATGTGAGAATTTAAGGTACAGTTACATGAATTAAATGGAAACCATATGCCATGTGCAGTTTAAACAGGGTGTCGAGATTCAATAGAAAAGTCTCAAGTCACTTAGTGTTACTGCTGAATCGTAAAAGTGTTATCACGATTTCCATGTATTCCCTGTGTGGCCCCATGCTGACTACACTCCTCTGCTAAGACACTGAGAAGTGGAGGAGAGTCCAGTTGGTGCGTGACCTCCTATGTGCACAAGAATACAGGAGAATAGTAACAGTGCGCGCATCACACACTGTCATGATTCAGCAGTCTGCAATCACATAGAATGACTGCAGACTATCCTTCTTAGACTGGACAACCCCTTTAACATATTATTATTAAGGTTCAAGGAAGACTTTAAGTCCATCTAGTTCAACACATAGCCTAACCTAACATGCCCTAACATGTTGAAGAGTAAGCGCCACATTGGGGAAAAAAAATCCTTCCCAACTCCATGGGCAGCAACGGTGGCGCAGTGGTTAGCACAGAAGCCTTGCAGCGCTGGAGTCCTGGGTTCAAACCCCACCAAGGACAACATCTGCAAAGAGTTTGTATGTTCTCTCCGTGTTTGCGTGGGTTTCCTCCGGGCACTCTGGTTTTCTCCCACATCCCAAAGACATACTGATAGGGAATTTAGATTATGAGCCCCAACGGGGACAGCGATGATAATGTGTGCAACCTGTAAAGCGCTGCGGAATATGTTAGCGCTATATAAAAATAAAGATTATTATTATTTATTATTAACTCCACATATGGCAATCAGACTAGTTCCCTCGATCAAACCCTATCAAGGAATCTAGTATGTATACCCTGTAACATTATACTTTTCAAGAAAGGTATCCAGTCCCCTCTTAAATTTAATTAATGAATCACTCATTACAACATCATACGGCAGAGAGTTCCATAGTCTCACTGCTCTTACAGTAAAGAATCCGTGTCTGTTATTATGCTTAAACCTTCTTTCCTCCAGACGTAGAGGATGCCCCCTTGTCCCTGTCTCAGGTCTATGATTAAAAAGATCAGCAGAAAGGTCTTTGTACTGTCCCCTCATATATTTATACATTAAAATAAGATCACCCCTTAGTCTTCGTTTTTCCAAACTAAACAGCCCCAAGTGTAATAACCTATCTTGGTATCGCAGACCCCCCAGTCCTCTAATAACCTTGGTCGCTCTTCTCTGCACCCGCTCTAGTTCAGCTATGTCTTTCTTATATCCCGGAGACCAGAACTGTGCACAGTATTCTAAGTGTGGTCGAACTAGTGACTTGTATAGAGGTCAAATTATGTTCTCCTCATGAGCATCTATGCCTCTTTTAATGCATCCCATTATTTTATTTGCCTTTGTAGCAGCTGCCTGACACTGGCCACTGAATATGAGTTTGTCATCCACCCATACACCCAGGTCTTTTTCATTGACGGCTTTGCCCAGAGTTTTAGAATTAAGCACATAGTTATACATCTTATTACTTCTACCCAAGTGCATGACCTTACATTTATCCCCATTAAATCTCATTTGCCATTTATCAGCCCAAGCTTCTAGTTTACATAAATCATCCTGTAATATAAAATTGTCCTCCTCTGTATTGATTACCCTGCAGAGTTTAGTGTCATCTGCAAATATTGAAATTCTACTCTGAATGCCCCCTACAAGGTCATTAATAAATATGTTAAAAAGAAGTAACTACATGAGATCTACATCAGATTACACAAAATCTAATATAGAATTTTTAAACATACCTGAAATCCAGTGGGACCAGGAGGTCCTTGTTCACCTCTTTCACCAGCTGGGCCCTAAATGATAGAAAAACAGGTTTTAAAAAAAATATATATATGTATATGTGTAATCCTTACTAAATATTGAAATGTTTTGTTTTCCTTACTGGTGGGCCAGCAGGACCAGAAGGACCAACTTCACCATCTTTTCCCGGAGCTCCCTGATTATGATAAGAAAAATTGTAACATTTTTGGAAATATATATTTGGTGACTAAAGAATAATACTGAAATAAATGAGATAGTAACATACTCTTTGTCCAGATGCTCCTGAAGTGCCTTGCTCTCCTGGCTTTCCAAGATCTCCCTGTTGAATATTTGTTTTAATAATTCCGAAAATGACAAAAATAATGAAGGTTTTGAATTAAGAGAAACTGATATAGCCCATACACTGTTGCCTTTTGGACCAGCAGGCCCCATAGTTCCAGTTTCACCACGTATTCCGATTGGACCAGGTGGACCAGTGCGACCATCTTCTCCAGGACCTCCCTGCAAGACAAAAAAAAAAGAATGAAAAACATTAACAGTAAAATTAAATACAGAACAGCTTGAATAAATTGCAATCCAAAACCAAACTAATTATTTAATTTACAGAAAAAATACAGAATGATCTAAAATGAAAACTGTTGTCATTTTAATTGAAAATGTAAGTTTTCTTTACAGTTATATGTCTTTTTTAAAATTTGCAAGTAACATAAACAGTATATCTCCTTGTTATTTCTTGCAGCAATTAGGCTACTTTCACACATCAAGTTTTTGCCATCAGTCTGAATCTGGACCCTTTTGGGAAAAATGGATGCAATGCAAATTGTGAAAAACGGATGCAATGGATCTGTTTTTTTTGCCGGAACCGACTATCTGATATCTGGGCACTAGCTGGTCCGGGGAGGAGAGAGAGAGAGAAACACTCCAGAATGGAAAATGCTGCTATGGGGCATACTCAAATGGAAAAAAACGGAATCGGTTGCCAGATTCATCATTTCACCTCACATTTCATCAGTTTTCCACCGGAAACATTGCCGTCCGGTTTTTCGACATACAGAAAAAACGTTCCTATGTACGTTTTCTCTGGCGGCTGGAAAACGAATTTTTGGCAGATCCGGCAAAAAACGGATGAAACGTGAGGCCATCCGGCGCTAATACAAGTCTATGAGAAAAAAATGGATACAGCGGCAAATTTTACTGGATTCGTTTTTTTCAAAATTCACCGGATTGTGCCTTACGGTGAAAACCTGATGTGAGAAAGTAGCCTTGCCCTGATGGAATCGTAACAATGAGGCTGAATATCAAAGTAGTGTTGTTTCTTCTAGTGTGGTCAGTAAGTACTTGATGGAGTTTTTACATTTTGAATTTAATGTGAAGTTTTAAAGCATGGAAACAAATTTTGCTGGACCACATTTTGCTTGTTTAAATGGATCTGATAATTATTTTAAAATAGTTGACCAAGCCTACTGGGCTATTCAGTTGCCATTAATTAGATTGAGACTCAAGCATGACGGATTTGGGACTGGTGTCTCGCTAGCTGTACCACGCAGAGTGAACTAGTGAGAACGCTCACCTGGGCAACCCTGCTTAAATCTCAATCAACAAACAGAATTTGCTCTCCTAATAATTAATTACAGTAGTTAAAAACATAATGTTAAATGTACGTATATATATATATAATATAATACATTTTGCCACTTGTCCTGGATTGATTTCTGCACCTAGAATTACAATATTTGTATTCAGGCCCAAGGGCGATGCTCAATGAGTGTCAAGAGAATATGCCTAAATCTTAAGCAACAAAATGTCTTTGATTTTTTAGCTTCTTAAATATCTGTAGGTAAATAATATAATAAAATATGCGTTACCACTGGTCCTGGTTTGCCTTCTGGACCTAGGACTCCAGGATTTCCAGTCAGACCCTAAAACAGAAGTAAGATACATTAGTAATCTTCTCATACCTCCCTCAGGAGATATTTTGCATGAACAGTTCTTCCAGCATGATACATGCTTTTCATTACAAAGCAAATCCCTGGATACTTCAATGATCAGTGGAAAATATGATGCAATGCTTTGAGGCAATATTTTCTATGTGCAAGATTGAGTTTACATGAAACTGGACATTTCTATAAAACAGTGTAAAACCACAAAAAATATTACAATGGCAAAAATACCGCAGCATATGGGTAACTGGGTTATAGCACTGCATTTAGCTGCAGGGTTTTATAGTAGAAAGTACCCAAACTATTTATTGCATAGTGTTACAAGATAACATAGAGAATTTAGTACTGCATTGGTAACAAGCCTACCCAGAGGAACAGGAAGTTTAAAAATTCTGAAAATTAAAAAGAAATTCAGTGGTAAAAAATCCCACTAAGCACTGTATGGGGTTTGTAGGAGCTTAAGAAAATGTGAGTGCTTGGGAGAAGACATAAAGGAGGAAAAGGGAATGAGTTCCCATTCTTCCATAGATTAGAAAGTAAGAAGGCATTGTTCCTCTACCTGCCGGACCCTCTTACTAGTTGGTGTTGGGCGCTAGTTGGTGTTGGGCAATTGTCTAAAGATCACCGCCTTCACATGCTAGGCATCTTATAAGAAACCTACTCTTATATTGTGCAGGAATTTGATTATACAATTAAACAGTTAATTCATTGATTTCTACTGTGTTTCTAAAGAGACAATAACCGTGTAGCATGGATCTGCCTTACGTTTCTAGACTATTAGGTATATCTTGCCTTACATCTGTTAAACAAATCATATGAATAAAAAATATAGATGTTTAATAGAAATGTAAATCAGAAAATATTACAAAGGTATTATATGTGCAGATCTGTCTTACTCTAGCGCCAGGAAGACCAGGTTCTCCTAGACGACCAGGGTCCCCAGTAGCTCCTTTAGGTCCGGAAACCCCAGCTATTCCTCGTTCTCCTTGAGCACCCTGCAAAGGTTTGTGTTAATATTTTAGAATACAGAAGTAGAACTAATAAAATATGTTGATTTAAATAATATCTAATAAATAACTGAACAAATTGAATGCAAATATCTACAATGGAAAATATGTTTGAATGTAATACTTCTATGTTTTATATTCTTGGCATATAAGAATATATACTTGTATCATAAGTGTATTTTATGGATTGTGTGTTGTGTAAGTAATCTTAGAGTGATGGTAATAGGTGAGTACTATATCTATTATAGTCACCATTTACTTTGTACTTATGAACATATTAGGTAATGAACAGATCAAATCTAATATTGTTACCTTGGGGCCAGAAAGCCCATCTGATCCAGGAAACCCACGATTACCAGGAGCACCCTAATGATATAAGTGATATATGTTAATAATTATACATTTTGAACATAATGTATTATTTAGCTTATCACAAGTAGACCCTTTCATACTGAAACTTTATCATTACCTATTCAAAGACTGCATTGTGACAAAGCTTAATCTATATATATAATCGTCTAAGGTCCACTTCCGTCTGTCTGTCTGTTTGTCTGTCACGGAAATCCCATGTCGCTGATTGATCGTGGCCAGCTGGGCGTGACTAATCAGTGACAGGCACAGTCCGGCCGTGAATTGGCCCCTCCATACACACCTCCAGTCAGTGCCCCCTCCATACTCCACTCCAGTCAGCGCCCGCATAGCGTTTTAGCAGTCCGTTAATCGGACTGCGTTACACCGTGGCATGACGCGGTGTAATGCAGTCCATTAATGCTGCCATTAACCCTGAAAGTGTCACCAACTTTTTACTATTGATGCTGCCTATGCAGCATCAATAGTAAAAACATATAATGTTAAAAATAATAATTAAAAAAATATATAATTATATTCTCTCCTTCTGGCATCCGCGGCAGCCTTTCCCGCTTCTCGTGATGCTCCGGTCCCAATAATGCATTGCGGCAATGACCACAGATGACGTAGCGGTCTCGCGAGACGGCTACATCATCACGGGTTATTGCCGCAAGGCATTCCAGAGAACGGAGCATCACGAGGAGCATCGCTAAAGGCCTGGGCTGGATCCAGGGGCCACCGGAAGGTGAGTATATAGCTATTTTTTATTTTAATTCTTTTTTTAACAGGGATATGGTGCCCACATTGCTATATACTATGTGGGCTTTGTTATATACTATGTGGGCTGTGTTATATATTGCGTGGGCTGTGTTATATACTGCATGGGCTGTGCTATATACTACTTGGCTGTGCTATATACTACGCGGCTGTGCAATATACTACGTGGCTGTGCAATATACTACGTGGCTGTGCAATATACTACGTAACTGTGCTATATACTACGTGGTTGTGTTATATACTATGTAGCTGTGCTATATACTACATGGCTGTGCTATATACTACGTGGCTGTGCTATATACTATGTGGGCTGTGTTATATGCTATGTGGGCTGTGAGACTTTCGCCCGGAGCCCTCAAAAACCTGGAGCTCAGCCTGGCTTCACTGATTAGTCGTGCCCAGCCGGCAGCGAACAATCAGCGACAGATGCAGTCAGCCCGCGACTTGGCGTGGGATTTGAACCACGCTTCGCTAATTGGTCGCGCCGGACGAATCCTGTGTGTTCATTGCATTATTCTGAAATCTTCATAAATAAACTACATACATCTTCTAGAATACCCGATGCGTTAGAATCGGGCCACCATCTAGTATAGTATAAACATCAAATGTTACTGTTCATAATTAGGGTCTCAGAACTCAGCGACCAATGTACTGTAATCACTGAACCTGTTTACACAGGAAAATATTTTATTCTTATGTCAGTAGGACTGTTACAAGCCATTCCACCAAACGTAATAGGGAAAAGCCTAAATATTACTACAATTTATTTTCCTACAATTCCTCCACAAATTTTGAATTTCCAAAGCATTATTCATGTCGTGTCTCCCCCTTTGATGTGGGCTCCGGTGGTGAGCCCACATCAAAGTCGCGATCGCGACATGTCAGCTGTTTTGTACAGCTGACGTGCGTGCAATAGCGGTGGGTGAAATCGCGATTCACCCGCCGCTATTAACCTGTTAAATGCCGCTGTCAAATGCTGACAGCGGCATTTAACTACTGCTTCCGGCCACGCGGCCGAAAATGAGCACATCGCCGACCCCCGTCACATGATCGGGGGTCGGCGATGTGTCAGGAAAGTAACCATAGAGGTCCTTGAGACCTCTATGGTTACTGATGCCGGCCTGCTGTGAGCGCCCCCCTGTGGTCGGCGCTCATAGCAAGCCTGCATTTCAGCTACATAGCAGCGATCTGATGATCGCTGCTATGTAGCAGAGCCGATCGAGTTGTGCCAGCTTCTAGCTTCATGGAGGCTATTGAAGCATGGCACAAGTAAAAAACAATGTTTTTAAAAATATGAAAAAAATACAAAAAATATAAAAGTTTAAAACCCCCCTTTCGCCCCATCCTAAATAAAACAATAAAAAAAAAATCAAACCTACATGTATTTGGTATCGCTGCGTTCAGAATCGCCCGATCTATCAATTAAAAAAAAAACATTAACCTGATCGCCAAACAGCGTAGCGAGAAAAAAATTTGAAACTCCAGAATTATGTTTTTTTTGGTCGCCACGACATTGCATTAAAATGCAATAACGGGCGATCAAAAGAACGTATCTGCACAAAAGTGGTATTATTAAAAAGTCAGCTCGGCGCACAAAAAATAAGCCCTCACCCGACCCCAGATCACGAAAAATGAAGACGCTTCGGGTATCGGAATATGGCGTGTTTTTTTTAAGCAAAGTTTTGAATTTTTTTTCACCACTTAGATAAAAAATAACCGAGACATGTTAGGTGTCTATGAATTAGTAATGACCTAGAGAATCACAATGGCATGTTAGTTTTAGCATTTAGTGAACCTAGCAAAAAAGCCAAACAAAAAACAAGTGTGGGATTGCACTTTTTTTGCAATTTCACCGCACTTGGAATTTTTTTCCCGTTTTCTAGTACAAGACATGGTAAAACCAATAGTGTCGTTCAAAAGTACAACTTCTCCTGCAAAAAATAAGCTCTCACATGACCATATTGACAGAAAAATAAAAAAGTTATGGCTCTGGGAATGAGGGAAGTGAAAAACGAAAACGCAAAAACGAAAAAGGGCCGCGTCTTGAAGGGGTTAATTATTACTAACCTTGGGTATAACTACAGAGATGTAAATAAAAAGGACAATGACTGAACTGAATTGTTGAATTTCCGTTAGACCTTAATATAAAGTTTTCTATTTAATCTTAATTTCTAATCAATACAAAAGGACGACAGGGTTTTCCATATAAGAAGTTGTCGTCCCATCACATATACTGCCCGCGTAAGCTATGAAAATCTGTACTGGAAAATCCTTTACGTTCAATTTGGATAATACAATCCATTATTTTATCAATAAAAACTGAAATACCCTTTCTCCAACTGGTCCTTGAGGACCTATTGATCCGGGGTCTCCACGGGGACCTCTTTTCCCCTCTTCACCTTGTGGACCTGTTGCACCTTGTGGACCATGTGGACCCTGTTTCAACACAAAGTTTTCTTTAGTTTTTTTTTATTATTTCTTGCTTGTTAAAGAGTTCTTCCCAGTGGACATCATATACTAGTTACAGTAATATAAGTAGATATAAGTGCCTACAAATACTTACAGGTTCCCCTTTGGGTCCAGCTTCACCTTTAAAACCAGGGACACCTGGATCACCCTTTGAGCAATAACAAATGTGTATGAAGTGGTTTATTACACAATCATATTTTTAATATTACCTAGCATATACAGTACTACAAAAATACTTCATAGTAAAATGATTATGCCATATTATCATGTTATATCAGTAAGTGGTATTGCAACTATTCCTTACCCTAGTTATTCACTGGAAGGCACCTTTCTGCCCATGGACATGACAAGCAAATAAAAGACTGTCCACTCCACATCCCTAAGTGGTAAAATGTCAGTGCTCACATGTTTTACGCACGTGGCTCTTTCCCTAGCTTTCCCTGCTTTCTCCTATTCTGAGCAGACATTAAATGGGTAAAACAAATTTGCACATAGAGAATGCAGAACCTCCTTTATCGGCACAAGGACAGTGCAAAGTATTATGATGACTGTTCTGAATTCTATAGACAAGCAGCCTATTAGGGTCTGCAAGCCCAAGCCAAGTGAAAGCCAGAATATGCAGAGACCTATGCTGTAAACCTTCCATTCAAGACTTAAATATAAATGAGTGAAGATTTAAAGAAGTTAATATAGCTTGCAAAAACGTACTCAGTCAGATACTTTCCTTATTACTCCTGAAATTTTGGTGCATTTTGGTGCTAATACTGTTTTTATTTTTAGATGTATTTATCATGCATATTAAACTACAGATTATTTAAAATGGAGTTGTAGCTTCAAAAGGAGGAAATAGCTTAGCTGGAAAGAGGCGAAATCCAACAATTAAATTACAAATTTGAGCACATACAGGCTTTGGAAGGATACATTAATTATTAATAAATTGGAAAGAACCCCAAATAAACCCTCATTAGAAAGCCTAAAAAATAACTTTTATTATTGTATTATTAAAATTAAAATAGGGTATGAAATAAAATGTCCCTAATCTTCCTAGATACTTCAATTATCATTGTAATATAGCTCACTGCTATCATTTGTACACATTCGGTAGCACCCCAGGGTGCTAGCTCCTATCTGTCACAATAGGACATAGATTTAGCATACTCATCCCCCCAACATGTTTCACCGCGTCATCAGGAGATGGGACATAAGCTAGAATTCTAGATATCTTTTCTCTTGCATCTATTTTAAATATTTTGATAGATCAAACTTTATAAGACACAACAATACCAAATATGTTGATTTTTTACATTATTTTTATTTCTTTATTTTTGGAGGGAGAAAAGTTGAAGATTTAAACTTTAATATAAATAAAACTTTTTTTTTCAAGTTTTAGTACGCCTAGGGTACTTAAACCTGAGATTGCTTGTACTATAAACTGCAATAGCACAGTATTGTAGGAGGATTAAGCATCAAGATGGCAGCCATGGAGGCCTTCAGCGGGCCCCTGGCAGTAATGGTAACATTTTCCTTTGGCTCCCCATAATCCTGTTGTGAAGCACCAGCATGGTGTCATTTAAATATCGCTATCAGAGACTGGTGATTGATGATGCCATTTAAATGCTTTAATTAGAGCAATCCTCATCAGCCTGGCATGAAGCAGCCTCATCTTCAGAGCCAACCTCATTCTTTGAATAATATTAACAACCTATAATGGAAATGACTGTGATTACTATGTAAAACTATATTGTATGTCATACTTACCACTGAGCCTCTGATACCAGGAGCTCCAGTACTTCCTTGAGGTCCAGGAGACCCAGGTGGTCCTATAAGTCCAGGAGGACCTGCAACACCAGGACCTCCCTGGGAGAGAAAATATAATGTATGTCAAAAAATGCGCATATTCCAAGGAAAATGTAATTGTTAGTTACACTTCACTTACAGTCGGTCCTTTAGCTCCACCAGTTCCATCAGTCCCTGGTGTACCCTAAGAGCAAAATTAAACAGATTTAACAGAGATAATTATTATCACCACATTTAAAGCTAACTTACGTGGTAATATTTCATTGTATTATTGCATTCTTTTATTTTGCCCTTTTTCTTTTTTGAAGCTTTTTTATAGTATGGTGCACTTTCACTTCCAAATTCCCATGAAAACAAACATACCTGGATACCTTGTGATCCAGCATGTCCTTGGGAACCAGTTTCACCTCTTGGACCTTGAGGACCTTCAGGACCACGTGCACCAGTTGGGCCAGCATCACCCTTGTTTAATGGAAAGTTGAAGAAATTAAAACATACTATTAAAGCCATAAATTGGTTGACATCATGGTTATATGATGTCACTTGTGTTTAAGTAGTGAGCAGGAACCATTCAACTTTCCAACAATATCTGCTTCGTTCACAATTGTATTTATGCTTGCTTGTTACAATACAGCATTAACAAACTGAGATCATTACAACCAAAAACATGAACTACAATAAATTACTGCTTTATTAGTTTAATTTTACATAAAGTCAAAGAAAAATAACCTACACAAAGACTAACGGTACCAGACTTACCTCTACATCTAGTCCTGTACTACAGTGTGTAATATGGAGCATTATAGCTCTGCCCACAATACACGTTCAATATACAAAATCTAATGAAGCAATCATTTTATGCTTATTTTACACTTCACAGCCATCTATACAGCTGCAGTTCAATTCAAGCCTCAATCTTAGTGGTATGCCATAACTTTGTGGGATAGTAATAATATCCCTTTAAGTCTGGCATCATTGGGATCATAGATTAGATGAAACGGATTGTATTTAATAAATATGATTGTTACAATGCACATACAGCAATTATTGCTTTTATATGGCAAAAAAGTAAAGAAGGCAGAATCTAATATGATATCTAATATCATATTTCAAGCTTCCACAAAGAAACAGTAGAGTGAAATGTCATGGCTGACGTTGTGATACTGGTTGCCCAGTGTTTAAGTACATGGCTGCACAAAAATTACTGTATTGAACCCGGATGATGATTTGATGATTGGCTCTCACAATAAAGCCACCACGTACTGCCATTTCTATTAAGATGATGTTTAATAAAAAGTGCACTAAAATGTGACAAAATGTACTAACTTTACAGAATAGAAAATTATTCGTATCACATGTTTTTACTTTCAGTCTTTTTAGACTTTTTGTCTGTTTGTCTGTTTGAGAGGTGAAAATGTGCCAGGTTTTGGCACAAATTTCCCCAACCATCCTTTCAATTTTGACTTGCATATAATACATCTGGCTTTGTAAATGTTACCACTGAATCTTTTTATAATGTAATTAGGTATTAATTAATTTGATGTCATTAATCTAAATGCACCATTTGTTTACCGCATATATCAGTACATACAAACAAGATAGATGATAGACCTATTGTCTCTTCAGAATGAGAATGACATGTTCTGCAAGAGCCGTGAACCACTGTGAAGGATACACTGTCTATCCCAATATATTACAAACTCCGTATAGTTTAGGAATCGTTTGAGTTTCTAGATTAAATTTGTTATACAATCAACTCTAGATCAGTTCAGTTTGTGTTTGTAATTTCTGAAAACTGGTTGAACAGTTCACAGAAACGTCTTCCCTTGAAACAAAATAGAAGCCTCCTCAGGGCATTTCTCAGTGATTCCACTTACTGTGCCAAACAATTTTCATTCCAATTCTTTAATACACTTTTGGGAATTTTGTAAAGCCAAGCATGCTTGAGAAAGTAACTGATTACACACTGTTAAGAGGAATGAAAACTTTCATTGCATTAAGCAGTCTGTGGATTATTATCTTGTGGCAGATGAAACTCTGGATTTTGCCCACTGTAACTTTTTCAGCTACAGCTGTCTCCATCACAGTGACTACATAGCACCTGCAAACATAAATGATTTACTTATCTATGAACCAAAAGTAACCGATTTGTGTGCCAGTAGATAAAATACGATGTATTCATGGCTGTCACTACATGTAAACTCACATTAGATACAGCTGTCCTTCCCCTATTCACATTAAGACCCCTGTGGACGGCTCATCCCTGGCAAGCAGCTTACATTTCTACATAAATTGACATCAGCTATACTATATTACAAAATGCTACATGTGGCCATGGGTCTTAAGGTACCTTCACATTAAGCGACTTTGCAACAATAACGATAGCGATCTGTGATGTTGCAGCGTCCTGGATAGTGATATCGTTGTGTTTGACATGCAGCAGCGATCTGGATCCTGCTGTGATATCGCTGGTCGTTGCTGAAAGTTCAGAACTTTATTTGGTCGTCAGATCGGCGTGTATCGTTGTGTTTGACAGCAAAAGCAACGATGCCAGCGATGTTTTACAATGGTAACCAGGGTAAATATCGGGTTACTAAGCGCAGGGCCGCGCTTAGTAACCCGATATTTACCCTGGTTACCATTGTAAAAGTAAAAAAAACAAACAGTACATACTCACCTTCTGCTGTCTGTCACACGTCCCTCGCCGTCTGCTTCCCGCACTGACTGTGAGTGCCGGCCGTAAAGTAAAAGCAGAGCACAGCGGTGACGTCACCGCTGTGCTCTGTACTGCCGGCGCTCACACAGTGCAGACACAGAATGCTGGAGGAGTGCAGGGAAGCGGACGCCGGGCACCGGAATGTGAGTATGTGTTTTTTTTTTTACATTTACGCTGGTAACCAGGGTAAACATCGGGTTACTATGCACGGCCCTGCGTTTAGTAACCCGATGTTTACCCTGGTTACCAGGGGACTTCGGCATCGTTGGTCGCTGGAGAGCCGTCTGTGTGACAGCTCTCCAGCAACCACACAGCGACTAAACAGCGACGCTGCAGTGATCGGCATCGTTGTCTGTATCGCTGCAGCGTCGCTTAGTGTGAAGGTACCTTTATATTAGGGGCTGTTTAGAGCAGGGGCAGACACAGACAGCTTGGTGCCCCTGTGCAGGAAATGTGTCTGGGCCCTCCTCCTTTTAAGGCGACAAAGCTACACATATATATATAGCCACACACACATACATGTATATACTACATAGTCTCCTTTATTATGTATATTGCCGTCCCTTATTATACAGTGCCCTCTCTTGTTATGTACAACACCGTTCCTTACATTGGATTTTATAGAGCCCTGTTTTTATTACACACCGTCCTGTCTTCTTAGCTGTATAATGCAATGATGGCTGATGGAGCATGGGAAAGCTTCTTTTCTAACGGAGGAGCTGATGGACTGGTAGTCTGGTCACCTGCTCCTCCATTAGTAGTCATTTTATATCTAACAAATGAAGGGACTATGTGATAAAAGAGGGAGCTGTGAATAACAAAAATAACAAGAATACACTATGTAAGAGACAGCACTGTACATAACAGTAGAGGAAGCTATATAATAAGGGAGGGCATCATATATAACTAGACGGGATGGTACGTAATAAGGGACAGTGTCATACATAGCAAAAGAGGAAACTATGTAACTAAGGATAGTTTTATACATAATAAGCAAGTACACTGTACACTAAGGGACTGTGCTATCCATAAGTGAGTACACTATATACTAAGGGACTGTGCTGTACATAATAAGTGAGTACACTTTATACTGAGACTGTGTTAGACATAATAATCGATAATAACTTCTTCCTCCACCTCCCCCTGTTCCTAAATCCATTATAAATCCCCCTTCCTACCATCCAAATCCCCCACACCCCTCACTGTCCTTCTCCCCCCGCATCCCATTATTGCCCTTTCCCCCACCCCCATGATTGCCTTCTTCACCACCTCCATCTTTGCCTTCTCCCCACCACCCCATTATTTCCCATTCCACCATCTCCATCATTGCCTTCTCCCCAGAACTCCATCATTACCGATTCCACCACCTCCATCATTTCCTCCTCCCTCACCACCCCCATCATTGTCCTTTCCAATGCCGTCATCATTGTCTTCTCCCCCACCACCCCCATCATTACCCATTCCACAACCTCCATCATTTCCTCCTCCCCCACCATCCCCATCATTGCCCTTTCCACCACCACCATCATTGCCTTTTCCCCGACCACCCCTGTCATTACCTATTCCACCACCTCCATCATTGCCTTCTCCCCCACCATCCCCATCATTGCCTTCTCCACCTACACACACACAGACACACACAGCACCACTCACCTCTCTGCATACACGCACACACTAGCACACACACACCTCACCTGTGCACACGGAATCCTGAAGCCGCACCATCACCGGTAGCTTCTTGTCTTGCACACCTGCGGCACTGAATGATGATGTCTTTCAGCTGCTGTGTGATACAGGAAGCAGGAGCGATCTCTGCAACTCTGCTCCACTGCCATTTTCTCTTGCAGGTATTGCTCCCTGCCCACTGCACATGAGGGCAATCTGGCCAGAGGCTCCCTGGAGCTTCGGGGCCAGATAGACTGGCCAGATTGCCCTCATTATTAGCCACCCTGCTGGGGTCCCCCGGAGCTACCGGGTCCCGGTGCAGCCACACCGCTTGAACAAGCGGTATGTCCGTCCATGGTTCAGAGGAGGTTCCCATCTATATTGTTAATATGCATTAAAATGTTACACTGTATTCTCTGTATATATACCTCTTTAGGAGTAAAAAGTATCAACAAGTAAATGTTTCATTCAAATAATGAACTGTCTATAAAGGAAGATGCAGAATTAAATAATCTTCAATTAAGCTGAAAAAAATCTTCTAAAAATGTTCCTTACCTTCATACCAGGGACACCAGGAAATCCTGGAGCACCGCTCAAGCCTATTGGACCCTATCGAATGAAAAAGGTTTTATTTATTATAAAACCAGAGCCATTCCTTTTTAAATATTAAAGAAATATTGAGAAACCAGGAATTTTTCAGATTTTACCTCATTTTTTAATTTACATGGATCTAAATATTTTTTCATTTATCACAGTAAAGCACTTTCATTTTACACAGATATTTTGATCAAATTGGTCACAATACTAACAGTTTATAATACTATAGTGGTCATAGAAGTCCCCTCCTATAGTCGTCACAATAGTCCCGTACTACAGTGATCACAGAAGTCCCCTCCTACAGTGGTTATAGCAGTCCCATCCTATAGTGGTCACACAGCAGTCCCCAACTATAATGGTCACAGCAGTCCCCTCCTACATTGGTTATAACAGTCCCATCCTATAGTGGTCACAGAAGTCCCCTCCTATAATGGTCACAGCAGTCCCCTCCTACAGTAGTTATAGCAGTTCCATCCCATAGTGGTCACAGAAGTCCCCTCCTATAATGGTCACAGCAGTCCCCTCCTACAGTAATTATAGAAGTTCCATCCTACTGTGGTCACAGCAGTCCCCTCCTATAGTCGTCACAATAGTCTCGTCCTACAGTGGTCACAGGAGTCCCCTCCTACAGTGGTTATAGCAGTCCCATCCTATAGTGGTCAAAGCAGTCCCCTCCTATAATGGTCACAGCAGTCCCCTCCTACAGTAGTTATAGCAGTTCCATCCTATAGTGGTCACAGCAGTCCCCTGCTATAAAGGTCACAGCAGTCCCCTCCTACAGTGGTTATAACAGTTCCATCCTATAGTGGTCACAGCAGTCCCCTCCTATAATGGTCACAGCAGTCCCCTCCTACAGTGGTTATAAAAGTCCCATCCTATAGTGGTCACAGAAGTCCCCTCCTATAATGGTCAAAGCAGTCCCCTCCTACAGTAATTATAGCAGTTCCATCCTATAGTGGTCACAGCAGTCCCCTCCTATAGTCGTCACAATAGTCCCCTCCTACAGTAATTATAGCAGTTCCATCCTATAGTGGTCACAGCAGTCCCCTCCTATAATGGTCACAGCAGTCCCCTCCTACAGTAATTATAGCAGTTCCATCCTATAGTGGTCACAGCAGTCCCCTCCTATAGTCGTCACAATAGTCCCCTCCTACAGTGGTTATAGCAGTTCCATCCTATAGTGGTCACAGCAGTCCCCTCCTATAATGGTCACAGGAGTCCCCTCCTACAGTGGTTATAGCAGTCCCATCCTATAGTGGTCACAGAAGTCCCCTCCTATAATGGTCACAGCAGTCCCCTCCTACAGTAGTTATAGCAGTTCCATCCTATAGTGGTCACAGAAGTCCCCTCCTATAATGGTCACAGCAGTCCCCTCCTACAGTGGTTATAACAGTTCCATCCTATAGTGGTCACAGCAGTCGCCTCCTATAATGGTCACAGCAGTCCCATCCTATAGTCATCACAGAAGTCCCCTCCTATAATGGTCACAGCAGTCCCCTCCTACAGTAGTTATAGCAGTTCCATCCTATCCTATAGTGGTCACAGAAGTCCCCTCCTATAATGGTCACAGCAGTCCCCTCCTACAGTAGTTATAGCAGTTCCATCCTATAGTGGTCACAGAAGTCACCTCCTATAATGGTCACAGCAGTCCCTTCCTACAGTAATTATAGCAGTTCCATCCTATAGTGGTCACAGCAGTCCCCTCCTATAGTCATCACAATAGTCCCCTCCAACAGTAGTTATAGCAGTTCCATCCTATAGTGGTCACAGCAGTCCCCTCCTACAGTAGTTATAGCAGTTCCATCCTATAGTGGTCACAGAAGTCCCCTCCTATAATGGTCACAGCAGTCCCCTCCTACAGTAATTATAGAAGTTCCATCCTATAGTGGTCACAGCAGTCCCCTCATATAGTCGTCCCAATAGTCCCATCCTACAGTGGTCACAGAAGTCCCCTCCTATAATGGTCACAGCAGTCCCCTCCTACAGTGGTTATAACAGTTCCATCCTATAGTGGTCACAGCAGTCCTCTGCTATAATGGTCACAGCAGTCCCCTCCTACAGTGGTTATAACAGTTCCATCCTATAGTGGTCACAGCAGTCCCCTCCTATAATGGTCACAGCAGTCCCCTCCTACAGTGGTTATAAAAGTCCCATCCTATAGTGGTCACAGAAGTCCCCTCCTATAATGGTCAAAGCAGTCCCCTCCTACAGTAATTATAGCAGTTCCATCCTATAGTGGTCACAGCAATCCCCTCCTATAGTCGTCACAATAGTCCCCTCCTACAGTAATTATAGCAGTTCCATCCTATAGTGGTCACAGCAGTCCCCTCCTATAATGGTCACAGCAGTCCCCTCCTACAGTAATTATAGCAGTTCCATCCTATAGTGGTCACAGCAGTCCCCTCCTATAGTCGTCACAATAGTCCCCTCCTACAGTGGTTATAGCAGTTCCATCCTATAGTGGTCACAGCAGTCCCCTCCTATAATGGTCACAGCAGTCCCCTCCTACAGTAGTTATAGCAGTTCCATCCTATAGTGGTCACAGAAGTCCCCTCCTATAATGGTCACAGCAGTCCCCTCCTACAGTGGTTATAATAGTTCCATCCTATAGTGGTCACAGCAGTCGCCTCCTATAATGGTCACAGCAGTCCCATCCTATAGTCGTCACAGAAGTCCCCTCCTATAATGGTCACAGCAGTCCCCTCCTACAGTAATAATAGCAGTTCCGACCTATAGTGGTCACAGCAGTCCACTCCTACAGTCGTCACAATAGTCCCCTCCTACAGTAATTATAGCAGTTCCATCATATAGTGGTCACAGCAGTCCCCTCCTATAATGGTCACAGCAGTCCCCTCCTACAGTGATTATATTAGTTCCATCCTATAGTGGTCACAGCAGTCCCCTCCTATAGTCGTCACAATAGTCCCCTCCTACAGTGGTTATAGCAGTTCCATCCTATAGTGGTCAAAGCAGTCCCCTCCTATAATGGTCACAGCAGTCCCCTCCTACAGTAGTTATAACAGTCACATCCTATAGTGGTCACAGAAGTCCCCTCCTATAATGGTCACAGCAGTCCCCTCCTACAGTAGTTATAGCAGTTCCATCCTATAGTGGTCACAGAAGTCCCCTCCTATAATGGTCACAGCAGTCCCCTCCTACAGTAGTTATGGCAATTAAATCCTATAATGGTCACAGCAGTCCCCTCCTACAGTAGTTATAGCAGTCCCATCCTATAGTGCTCACAGAAGTCCCCTCCTATAATAGTCACAGCAGTCCCCTCCTACAGTAGTTATAGCAGTTCCATCCTATAGTGGTCACAGAAGTCCCCTCCTATAATAGTCACAGCAGTCCCCTCCTACAGTAGTTATAGCAGTTCCATCCTATAGTGGTCACAGCAGTCACCTCCTATAGTCATCACAATAGTCCCCTCCAACTGTAGTTATAGCAGTTCCATCCTATAGTGGTCACAGCAGTCCCCTCCTACAGTAGTTATAGCAGTTCCATCCTATAGTGGTCACAGAAGTCCCCTCCTATAATGGTCACAGCAGTCCCCTCCTACAGTAATTATAGAAGTTCCATCCTATAGTGGTCACAGCAGTCCCCTCATATAGTCGTGCCAATAGTCCCATCCTACAGTGGTCACAGAAGTCCCCTCCTATAATGGTCACAGCAGTCCCCTCCTAGAGTGGTTATAACAGTTCCATCCTATAGTGGTCACAGCAGTCCCCTGCTATAATGGTCACAGCAGTCCCCTCCTACAGTGGTTATAACAGTTCCATCCTATAGTGGTCACAGCAGTCCCCTCCTATAATGGTCACAGCAGTCCCCTCCTACAGTGGTTTTAAAAGTCCCATCCTATAGTGGTCACAGAAGTCCCCTCCTATAATGGTCAAAGCAGTCCCCTCCTACAGTAATTATAGCAGTTCCATCCTATAGTGGTCACAGCAGTCCCCTCCTATAGTCGTCACAATAGTCCCCTCCTACAGTAATTATAGCAGTTCCATCCTATAGTGGTCACAGCAGTCCCCTCCTATAATGGTCACAGCAGTCCCCTCCTACAGTAATTATAGCAGTTCCATCCTATAGTGGTCACAGCAGTCCCCTCCTATAGTCGTCACAATAGTCCCCTCCTAAAGTGGTTATAGCAGTTCCATCCTATAGTGGTCACAGCAGTCCCCTCCTATAATGGTCACAGGAGTCCTCTCCTACAGTGGTTATAGCAGTCCCATCCTATAGTGGTCACAGAAGTCCCCTCCTATAATGGTCACAGCATTCCCCTCCTACAGTAGTTATAGCAGTTCCATCCTATAGTGGTCACAGAAGTCCCCTCCTATAATGGTCACAGCAGTCCCCTCCTACAGTGGTTATAACAGTTCCATCCTATAGTGGTCACAGCAGTCGCCTCCTATAATGGTCACAGCAGTCCCATCCTTATAGACGTCACAGAAGTCCCCTCCTATAATGGTCACAGCAGTCCCCTCCTACAGTAATAATAGCAGTTCCGACCTATAGTGGTCACAGCAGTCCACTCCTATAGTCGTCACAATAGTCCCCTCCTACAGTAATTATAGCAGTTCCATCCTATAGTGGTCACAGCAGTCCCCTCCTATAATGGTCACAGCAGTCCCCTCCTACAGTAATTATATCAGTTCCATCCTATAGTGGTCACAGCAGTCCCCTCCTATAGTCGTCACAATAGTCCCCTCCTACAGTGGTTATAGCAGTTCCATCCTATAGTGGTCAAAGCAGTCCCCTCCTATAATGGTCACAGCAGTCCCCTCCTACAGTAGTTATAACAGTCCCATCCTATAGTGGTCACAGAAGTCCCCTCCTATAATGGTCACAGCAGTCCCCTCCTACAGTAGTTATAGCAGTTCCATCCTATAGTGGTCACAGAAGTCCCCTCCTATAATGGTCACAGCAGTCCCCTCCTACAGTAGTTATGGCAGTTCCATCCTATAATGGTCACAGCAGTCCTCTCCTACAGTAGTTATAGCAGTCCCATCCTATAGTGGTCACAGAAGTCCCCTCCTATAATAGTCACAGCAGTCCCCTCCTACAGAAGTTATAGCAGTTCCATCCTATAGTGGTCACAGCAGTCCCCTCCTATAGTCATCACAATAGTCCCCTCCTACAGTGGTTATAGCAGTTCCATCCTATAGTGGTCACAGCAGTCCCCTCCTACAGTAGTTATAGCAGTCCCATCCTATAGTGGTCACAGCAGTCCCCTCCTATAATGGTCACAGCAGTCCCCTCCAACAGTAGTTATAGCAGTTCCATCCTATAGTGGTCACAGCAGTCCCCTCCTACAGAAGTTATAGCAGTTCCATCCTATAGTGGTCACAGCAGTCCCCTCCTACAGTAGTTATAGCAGTTCCATCCTATAGTGGTCACAGCAGTCCCCTCCTACAGTAGTTATAGCAGTTCCATCCTATAATGGTCACAGCAGTCCCCTCCTACAGTAATTATAGAAGTTCCATCCTATAGTGGTCACAGCAGTCCCCTCATATAGTCGTCCCAATAGTCCCATCCTACAGTGGTCACAGAAGTCCCCTCCTATAATGGTCACAGCAGTCCCCTCCTACAGTGGTTATAACAGTTCCATCCTATAGTGGTCACAGCAGTCCCCTCCTATAATGGTCACAGCAGTCCCCTCCTACAGTGGTTATAACAGTCCCATCCTATAGTGGTCACAGAAGTCCCTTCCTATAATGGTCACAGCAGTCCCCTCCTACAGTAATTATAGCAGTTCAATCCTATAGTGGTCACAGCAGTCCCCTATTGTCGTCACAATAGTCCCCTCCTACAGTAGTTATAGCAGTCCCATCCTATAGTGGTCACAGAAGTCCCCTCCTACAGTGGTTATAGCAGTCGTATCCTATAGTGGTCACAGCAGTCCCCTCCTATAATGGTCACAGCAGTCCCCTCCTACAGTGGTTACATCAGCCCCAGCTACAGTGCTCACATTAGTCCCCTTCTACAGTGGCCACAGAAGTCCCCTCCTATAGTGGTCACAGCAGTCCCCTCCTATAGTCGTCACAATAGTCCCCTCCTACAGTGGTTATAGCAGTTCCATCCTATAGTGGTCACAGCAGTCCCCTCCTATAATGGTCACAGCAGTCCCCTCCTACAGTAGTTATAGCAGTCCCATCCTATAGTGGTCACAGAAGTCCCCTCCTATAATGGTCACAGCAGTCCCCTCCTACAGTAGTTATAGCAGTTCCATCCTATAGTGGTCACAGAAGTCCCCTCCTATAATGGTCACAGCAGTCCCCTCCTACAGTAGTTATAGCAGTTCCATCCTATAATGGTCACAGCAGTCCCCTCCTACAGTAGTTATAGCAGTCCCATCCTATAGTGGTAACAGAAGTCCCCTCCTATAATGGTCACAGCAGTCCCCTCCTACAGTAGTTATAGCAGTTCCATCTTATAGTGGTGACAGAAGTCCCCTCCTATAATGGTCACAGCAGTCCCCTCCTACAGTAATTATAGCAGTTCCATCCTATAGTGGTCACAGCAGTCCCCTCCTATAGTCATCACAATAGTCCCCTCCTACAGTGGTTATAGCAGCTCCATCCTATAGTGGTCACAGCAGTCCCCTCCTACAGTAGTTATAGCAGTCCCATCCTATAGTGGTCACAGCAGTCCCCTCCTATAATGGTCACAGCAGTCCCATCCTACAGTAGTTATAGCAGTCCCATCCTATAGTGGTCACAGAAGTCCCTTCCTATAATGGTCACAGCAGTCCCCTCCTACAGTAGTTATAGCAGTTCCATCCTATAGTGGTCACAGAAGTCCCCTCCTATAATGGTCAAAGCAGTCCCCTCCTACAGTAGTTATAGCAGTTCCATCCTATAGTCGTCACACAAGTCCCCTCCTATAATGGTCACAGCAGTCCCCTCCTACAGTAGTTATGGCAGTTCCATCCTATAATGGTCTCAGCAGTCCCCTCCTACAGTAGTTATAGCAGTCCCATCCTATAGTGGTCACAGCAGTCCCCTCCTACAGTAGTTATAGCAGTTCCATCCTATAGTGGTCACAGCAGTCCCCTCCTATAATGGTCACAGCAGTCCCCTCCTACAGTAATTATAGCAGTTCCATCCTATAGTGGTCACAGCAGTCCCCTCCTATAGTCATCACAATAGTCCCCTCCTACAGTGGTTATAGCAGTTCCATCCTATATTGGTCACAGCAGTCCCCTCCTACAGTAGTTATAGCAGTCCCATCCTATAGTGGTCACAGCAGTCCCCTCCTATAATGGTCACAGCAGTCCCCTCCAACAGTAGTTATAGCAGTTCCATCCTATAGTGGTCACAGCAGTCCCCTCCTACAGTAGTTATAGCAGTTCCATCCTATAGTGGTCACAGAAGTCTCCTCCTATAATGGTCACAGCAGTCCCCTCCTACAGTAATTATAGAAGTTCCATCCTATAGTGGTCACAGCAGTCCCCTCATATAGTCGTCCCAATAGTCCCATACTACAGTGGTCACAGAAGTCCCCTCCTATAATGGTCACAGCAGTCCCCTCCTACAGTGGTTACATCAGCCCCAGCTACAGTGCTCACATTAGTCCCCTTCTACAGTGGCCACAGAAGTCCCCTCCTACAGTGGTTATAGCAGTCCCCTCCTACAGTGGTTATAGCAGTCCCATCCTATAGTGGTCACAGAAGTCCCCTCCTATAATAGTCACAGCAGTCCCCTCCTACAGTAGTTATAGCAGTTCCATCCTATAGTGGTCACAGAAGTCCCCTCCTATAATGGTCACAGCAGTCCCCTCCTACAGTAATTATAGCAGTTCCATCCTATAGTGGTCACAGCAGTCCCCTCCTATAGTCGTCACAATAGTCCCCTCCTACAGTAGTTATAGCAGTTCCATCCTATAGTGGTCACAGAAGTCCCCTCCTATAATGGTCACAGCAGTCCCCTCCTACAGTGGTTATAATAGTTCCATCCTATAGTGGTCACAGCAGTCGCCTCCTATAATGGTCACAGCAGTCCCATCCTATAGTCGTCACAGAAGTCCCCTCCTATAATGGTCACAGCAGTCCCCTCCTACAGTAATAATAGCAGTTCCGACCTATAGTGGTCACAGCAGTCCACTCCTACAGTCGTCACAATAGTCCCCTCCTACAGTAATTATAGCAGTTCCATCATATAGTGGTCACAGCAGTCCCCTCCTATAATGGTCACAGCAGTCCCCTCCTACAGTAATTATATCAGTTCCATCCTATAGTGGTCACAGCAGTCCCCTCCTATAGTCGTCACAATAGTCCCCTCCTACAGTGGTTATAGCAGTTCCATCCTATAGTGGTCAAAGCAGTCCCCTCCTATAATGGTCACAGCAGTCCCCTCCTACAGTAGTTATAACAGTCACATCCTATAGTGGTCACAGAAGTCCCCTCCTATAATGGTCACAGCAGTCCCCTCCTACAGTAGTTATAGCAGTTCCATCCTATAGTGGTCACAGAAGTCCCCTCCTATAATGGTCACAGCAGTCCCCTCCTACAGTAGTTATGGCAATTAAATCCTATAATGGTCACAGCAGTCCCCTCCTACAGTAGTTATAGCAGTCCCATCCTATAGTGCTCACAGAAGTCCCCTCCTATAATAGTCACAGCAGTCCCCTCCTACAGTAGTTATAGCAGTTCCATCCTATAGTGGTCACAGAAGTCCCCTCCTATAATAGTCACAGCAGTCCCCTCCTACAGTAGTTATAGCAGTTCCATCCTATAGTGGTCACAGCAGTCACCTCCAATAGTCATCACAATAGTCCCCTCCAACTGTAGTTATAGCAGTTCCATCCTATAGTGGTCACAGCAGTCCCCTCCTACAGTAGTTATAGCAGTTCCATCCTATAGTGGTCACAGAAGTCCCCTCCTATAATGGTCACAGCAGTCCCCTCCTACAGTAATTATAGAAGTTCCATCCTATAGTGGTCACAGCAGTCCCCTCATATAGTCGTGCCAATAGTCCCATCCTACAGTGGTCACAGAAGTCCCCTCCTATAATGGTCACAGCAGTCCCCTCCTAGAGTGGTTATAACAGTTCCATCCTATAGTGGTCACAGCAGTCCCCTGCTATAATGGTCACAGCAGTCCCCTCCTACAGTGGTTATAACAGTTCCATCCTATAGTGGTCACAGCAGTCCCCTCCTATAATGGTCACAGCAGTCCCCTCCTACAGTGGTTTTAAAAGTCCCATCCTATAGTGGTCACAGAAGTCCCCTCCTATAATGGTCAAAGCAGTCCCCTCCTACAGTAATTATAGCAGTTCCATCCTATAGTGGTCACAGCAGTCCCCTCCTATAGTCGTCACAATAGTCCCCTCCTACAGTAATTATAGCAGTTCCATCCTATAGTGGTCACAGCAGTCCCCTCCTATAATGGTCACAGCAGTCCCCTCCTACAGTAATTATAGCAGTTCCATCCTATAGTGGTCACAGCAGTCCCCTCCTATAGTCGTCACAATAGTCCCCTCCTAAAGTGGTTATAGCAGTTCCATCCTATAGTGGTCACAGCAGTCCCCTCCTATAATGGTCACAGGAGTCCTCTCCTACAGTGGTTATAGCAGTCCCATCCTATAGTGGTCACAGAAGTCCCCTCCTATAATGGTCACAGCATTCCCCTCCTACAGTAGTTATAGCAGTTCCATCCTATAGTGGTCACAGAAGTCCCCTCCTATAATGGTCACAGCAGTCCCCTCCTACAGTGGTTATAACAGTTCCATCCTATAGTGGTCACAGCAGTCGCCTCCTATAATGGTCACAGCAGTCCCATCCTTATAGACGTCACAGAAGTCCCCTCCTATAATGGTCACAGCAGTCCCCTCCTACAGTAATAATAGCAGTTCCGACCTATAGTGGTCACAGCAGTCCACTCCTATAGTCGTCACAATAGTCCCCTCCTACAGTAATTATAGCAGTTCCATCCTATAGTGGTCACAGCAGTCCCCTCCTATAATGGTCACAGCAGTCCCCTCCTACAGTAATTATATCAGTTCCATCCTATAGTGGTCACAGCAGTCCCCTCCTATAGTCGTCACAATAGTCCCCTCCTACAGTGGTTATAGCAGTTCCATCCTATAGTGGTCAAAGCAGTCCCCTCCTATAATGGTCACAGCAGTCCCCTCCTACAGTAGTTATAACAGTCCCATCCTATAGTGGTCACAGAAGTCCCCTCCTATAATGGTCACAGCAGTCCCCTCCTACAGTAGTTATAGCAGTTCCATCCTATAGTGGTCACAGAAGTCCCCTCCTATAATGGTCACAGCAGTCCCCTCCTACAGTAGTTATGGCAGTTCCATCCTATAATGGTCACAGCAGTCCTCTCCTACAGTAGTTATAGCAGTCCCATCCTATAGTGGTCACAGAAGTCCCCTCCTATAATAGTCACAGCAGTCCCCTCCTACAGAAGTTATAGCAGTTCCATCCTATAGTGGTCACAGCAGTCCCCTCCTATAGTCATCACAATAGTCCCCTCCTACAGTGGTTATAGCAGTTCCATCCTATAGTGGTCACAGCAGTCCCCTCCTACAGTAGTTATAGCAGTCCCATCCTATAGTGGTCACAGCAGTCCCCTCCTATAATGGTCACAGCAGTCCCCTCCAACAGTAGTTATAGCAGTTCCATCCTATAGTGGTCACAGCAGTCCCCTCCTACAGAAGTTATAGCAGTTCCATCCTATAGTGGTCACAGCAGTCCCCTCCTACAGTAGTTATAGCAGTTCCATCCTATAGTGGTCACAGCAGTCCCCTCCTACAGTAGTTATAGCAGTTCCATCCTATAATGGTCACAGCAGTCCCCTCCTACAGTAATTATAGAAGTTCCATCCTATAGTGGTCACAGCAGTCCCCTCATATAGTCGTCCCAATAGTCCCATCCTACAGTGGTCACAGAAGTCCCCTCCTATAATGGTCACAGCAGTCCCCTCCTACAGTGGTTATAACAGTTCCATCCTATAGTGGTCACAGCAGTCCCCTCCTATAATGGTCACAGCAGTCCCCTCCTACAGTGGTTATAACAGTCCCATCCTATAGTGGTCACAGAAGTCCCTTCCTATAATGGTCACAGCAGTCCCCTCCTACAGTAATTATAGCAGTTCAATCCTATAGTGGTCACAGCAGTCCCCTATTGTCGTCACAATAGTCCCCTCCTACAGTAGTTATAGCAGTCCCATCCTATAGTGGTCACAGAAGTCCCCTCCTACAGTGGTTATAGCAGTCGTATCCTATAGTGGTCACAGCAGTCCCCTCCTATAATGGTCACAGCAGTCCCCTCCTACAGTGGTTACATCAGCCCCAGCTACAGTGCTCACATTAGTCCCCTTCTACAGTGGCCACAGAAGTCCCCTCCTATAGTGGTCACAGCAGTCCCCTCCTATAGTCGTCACAATAGTCCCCTCCTACAGTGGTTATAGCAGTTCCATCCTATAGTGGTCACAGCAGTCCCCTCCTATAATGGTCACAGCAGTCCCCTCCTACAGTAGTTATAGCAGTCCCATCCTATAGTGGTCACAGAAGTCCCCTCCTATAATGGTCACAGCAGTCCCCTCCTACAGTAGTTATAGCAGTTCCATCCTATAGTGGTCACAGAAGTCCCCTCCTATAATGGTCACAGCAGTCCCCTCCTACAGTAGTTATAGCAGTTCCATCCTATAATGGTCACAGCAGTCCCCTCCTACAGTAGTTATAGCAGTCCCATCCTATAGTGGTAACAGAAGTCCCCTCCTATAATGGTCACAGCAGTCCCCTCCTACAGTAGTTATAGCAGTTCCATCTTATAGTGGTGACAGAAGTCCCCTCCTATAATGGTCACAGCAGTCCCCTCCTACAGTAATTATAGCAGTTCCATCCTATAGTGGTCACAGCAGTCCCCTCCTATAGTCATCACAATAGTCCCCTCCTACAGTGGTTATAGCAGCTCCATCCTATAGTGGTCACAGCAGTCCCCTCCTACAGTAGTTATAGCAGTCCCATCCTATAGTGGTCACAGCAGTCCCCTCCTATAATGGTCACAGCAGTCCCATCCTACAGTAGTTATAGCAGTCCCATCCTATAGTGGTCACAGAAGTCCCTTCCTATAATGGTCACAGCAGTCCCCTCCTACAGTAGTTATAGCAGTTCCATCCTATAGTGGTCACAGAAGTCCCCTCCTATAATGGTCAAAGCAGTCCCCTCCTACAGTAGTTATAGCAGTTCCATCCTATAGTCGTCACACAAGTCCCCTCCTATAATGGTCACAGCAGTCCCCTCCTACAGTAGTTATGGCAGTTCCATCCTATAATGGTCTCAGCAGTCCCCTCCTACAGTAGTTATAGCAGTCCCATCCTATAGTGGTCACAGCAGTCCCCTCCTACAGTAGTTATAGCAGTTCCATCCTATAGTGGTCACAGCAGTCCCCTCCTATAATGGTCACAGCAGTCCCCTCCTACAGTAATTATAGCAGTTCCATCCTATAGTGGTCACAGCAGTCCCCTCCTATAGTCATCACAATAGTCCCCTCCTACAGTGGTTATAGCAGTTCCATCCTATATTGGTCACAGCAGTCCCCTCCTACAGTAGTTATAGCAGTCCCATCCTATAGTGGTCACAGCAGTCCCCTCCTATAATGGTCACAGCAGTCCCCTCCAACAGTAGTTATAGCAGTTCCATCCTATAGTGGTCACAGCAGTCCCCTCCTACAGTAGTTATAGCAGTTCCATCCTATAGTGGTCACAGAAGTCTCCTCCTATAATGGTCACAGCAGTCCCCTCCTACAGTAATTATAGAAGTTCCATCCTATAGTGGTCACAGCAGTCCCCTCATATAGTCGTCCCAATAGTCCCATACTACAGTGGTCACAGAAGTCCCCTCCTATAATGGTCACAGCAGTCCCCTCCTACAGTGGTTATAACAGTTCCATCCTATAATGGTCACAGCAGTCCCCTCCTACAGTAATTATAGAAGCTCCATCCTATAGTGGTCACAGCAGTCCCCTCATATAGTCGTCCCAATAGTCCCATACTACAGTGGTCACAGAAGTCCCCTCCTATAATGGTCACAGCAGTCCCCTCCTACAGTGGTTATAACAGTCCCATCCTATAGTGGTCACAGAAGTTCCTTACTATAATGGTCACAGCAGTCCCCTCCTACAGTAATTATAGCAGTTCCATCCTATAGTGGTCACAGCAGTCCCCTATTGTTGTCACAATAGTCCCCTCCTACAGTAGTTATAGCTGTCCCATCCTATAGTGGTCACAGTAGTCCCCTCCTATAATGGTCACAGCAGTCCCCTCCTACAGCAGTTATAGCAGTTCCATCCCATAGTGGTCACAGAAGTCCCCTCCTACAGTGGTTATAGCAGTCGTATCCTATAGTGGTCACAGCAGTCCCCTCCTATAATGGTCACAGCAGTCCCCTCCTACAGTGGTTACATCAGCCCCAGCTACAGTGCTCACAATAGTCCCCTTCTACAGTGGCCACAGAAGTCCCCTCCTATAGTGGTCACAGCAGTCCCCTCGTATAGTCGTCACAATAGTCCCCTCCTACAGTGGTTATAGCAGTTCCATCCTATAGTGGTCACAGCAGTCCCCTCCTATAATGGTCACAGCAGTCCCCTCCTACAGTAGTTATAGCAGTCCCATCCTATAGTGGTCACAGAAGTCCCCTCCTATAATGGTCACAGCAGTCCCCTCCTACAGAAGTTATAGCAGTTCCATCCTATAGTGGTCACAGAAGTCCCCTCCTATAATGGTCACAGCAGTCCCCTCCTACAGTAGTTATAGCAGTTCCATCCTATAGTGGTCACAGAAGTCCCCTCCTATAATGGTCACAGCAGTCCCCTCCTACAGTAGTTATAGCAGTTCCATCCTATAATGGTCACAGCAGTCCCCTCCTACAGTAGTTATAGCAGTCCCATCCTATAGTGGTCACAGCAGTCCCCTCCTATAATGGTCACAGCAGTCCCCTCCTATGGTAGTTATAGCAGTCCCATCCTATAGTGGTCACAGCAGTCCCCTCCTATAATGGTCACAGCAGTCCCCTCCAACAGTAGTTATAGCAGTCCCATCCTATAGTGGTCACAGCAGTCCCCTCCTACAGTAGTTATAGCAGTTCCATCCTATAGTGGTCACAGAAGTCCCCTCCTATAATGGTCACAGCAGTCCCCTCCTACAGTAATTATAGAAGTTCCATCCTATAGTGGTCACAGCAGTCCCCTCATATAGTCGTCACAATAGTCCCATCCTACAGTGGTCACAGAAGTCCCCTCCTACAGTGGTTATAGCAGTCCCATCCTATAATGCTCACAGCAGTCCCCTCCTATAATGGTCACAGCAGTCCCCTCCTACAGTGGTTATAACAGTTCCATCCTATAGTGGTCACAGCAGTCCCCTCCTATAGTCATCACAATAGTCCACTCCTACAGTAGTTATAGCAGTCCCATCCTATAGTGGTCACAGCAGTCCCCTCCTATAATGGTCACAGCAGTCCCCTCCTACAGTAGTTATAGCAGTTCCATCCTATAGTGGTCATAGAAGTCCCCTCCTACAGTTTTTATAGCAGTCCCATCCTATAATGCTCACAGCAGTCCCCTCCTATAATGGTCACAGCAGTCCCCTCCTACAGTGGTTATAACAGTTCCATCCTATAGTGGTCACAGCAGTCCCCTCCTATAGTCATCACAATAGTCCACTCCTACAGTAGTTATAGCAGTCCCATCCTATAGTGGTCACAGCAGTCCCCTCCTATAATGGTCACAGCAGTCCCCTCCTACAGTAGTTATAGCAGTTCCATCCTATAGTGGTCACAGAAGTCCCCTCCTACAGTGGTTATAGCAGTCGTATCCTATAGTGGTCACAGCAGTCCCCTCCCATAATGGTCACAGCAGTCCCCTCCTACAGTGGTTACATCAGCCCCAGCTACAGTGCTCACATTAGTCCCCTTCTACAGTGGCCACAGAAGTCCCCTCCTACAGTGGTTATAGCAGTCCCCTCCTACAGTAGTTATAGCACTTCCATCCTATAGTGGTCACAGAAGTCCCCTTCTACAGTAGTTATAGCAGTTCCATCCTATAGTGGTCACAGCAGTCCCCTCCTATAATGGTCACAGCAGTCCCCTCCTACAGTGGTTACATCAGCCCCAGCTACAGTGCTCACATTAGTCCCCTTCTACAGTGGCCACAGAAGTCCCCTCCTACAGTGGTTATAGCAGTCCCCTCCTACAGTGGTTATAGCAGTCCCATCCTATAGTGGTCACAGAAGTCCCCTCCTATAATAGTCACAGCAGTCCCCTCCTACAGTAGTTATAGCAGTTCCATCCTATAGTGGTCACAGAAGTCCCCTCCTATAATGGTCACAGCAGTCCCCTCCTACAGTAATTATAGCAGTTCCATCCTATAGTGGTCACAGCAGTCCCCTCCTATAGTCGTCACAATAGTCCCCTCCTACAGTGGTTATAGCAGTCCCATCCTATAGTGGTCACAGGAGTCCCCTCATATAATGGTCACAGCAGTCCCCTCCTTCAGTAGTTATAGCAGTTCCATCCTATAGTGGTCACAGCAGTCCCCTCCTACAGTGGCCACAGCAGTCCCCTCCTACAGTGGTCACATAAGCCCCACCTATAGTGGTCACATCAGTCCCTCCTTCAGTGGTCACAGCAACTAGTTATGCAGTACAAAAGCCATAATCAACAATCGTCACTACATCATGGGTCTAATAGATTTTTTAAATCATTTATGCAGTTAGCATTGTGAAATCTAGTGACAGATCAATTTTGTGGTATGTAATCTATATATTTCATACACTGATATATTTTTTTTAAATTTCCATTTTCCATTTATTTAGGTTTGGCGACTTCATGAAGATACAGTAAGTGAACATAGATATATGCATATCTGGCATGTGTAAACCATATACAAATTGTTTGAGTATTCTGCATTTAATTTTTTATTTTGTTCAGACTTTTAACATCAAACAAAAGTTTTAAGCATGATAAATTACAACACAAAGCTTAGTGAAGGTGCCAGTTTGTATAAAGGGCTACTTTGCTTTTTGACAAAGTGCTTGGTATCTACTCTCAGGAAATATATATGGCTTCAGTATAAAGAGAAACGTCTCATGCATGTGGTGGTGAAGAAACCTGTTTAAGCTATTTTCTCCACTCCTGGTGCTGTAACTTTCTTATGTTCTTTGATGTTTCAAGAAATTGTTCCAACCCTGTGATGAAGTGCATCTGGGCTGTCTTCGCTGACTGGAGTGTGCAATGTGTAATTTAGTATAATTAGATTTCAGAAAATATATATACAGTAGGTATACATAGGCTTGTGAATTTTTAAAACCATTTTGGCTACCAGAAGTGCAGAAAGCTTAAAAAAAAGGAAAACCCCCAAAAGGGTATCTTGTACGAAAAATTGCAAGTTATATCTATATTACTAAGTTACTAATTACGGTAAAAAAATATTTAGACTTGAGAGTCCTCAATGGTTGATACCTTTTAATGGCTTTCAGTTAGCCATTAAAAAGGTATCAACCACTGAGGACTCTCAATTCTAAATATTTTTCTATCTACTGGCTAACACGGTACCCAGATATATATCTTTTCTGTAATTACGGTAATTAATTTGAACAGAAGTTATTACTGAATATCTTTACAGCGCAACCAAATTATTAGGAAATCAAATGGTAACCTACTACTGCTCCAGCTGCCCCCACAAGTCCATTGGCACCTCTTGCACCCTGAAAAAAAACATTTATTTTTACTCCAAATTAAAGTTTGTGTCATCCTCACAATCTCCTTTTATGACATTGTGATTTATTTTTTCCACAGGGCTGCTGTGAAGCAATGTCTTTGTAAGCATATTAAAAACAGGCACAAAACTAATTCAGGAAGCAATATTCCTCAAGGCATAATATCCATTGTATGCAAAATGGGTGCAAGACTTATAAGATATTTATTATCTACATCATAATAGTACCGTAATAATGAAAGCATTTTTTTTTTCATAGTTTGTGAAAATGTATCCTAAGTCAAAACACAGGTCTCATGGATATTGTGTTTGACTTGTTAATTGATAAGTTTGGCTTTCTTTATATTTACCTCTACTATATTATAATATTGAGTCAATCCTTCTCTTTCTACCATACAGTGATCATGAATATTAATACTTACAGGCGTGCCTTGAGGTCCGATTCGTCCTCTTTCTCCAGGCATTCCTCTTGGTCCCTTTAAAATTAAGTATTATGAACAACTTTTAATAAAATACTATATTAGATTTTGTCAATTAAATGAAAAGATAGCGAGAAAAGTACTAGTACATTATGGAATATTGGATTATTTAATAGACAAATGCAGGTTGTGTAAAGGAGAAGTGTATGAATGCAGAGTGACAACTTCACTGGTAATGATACACACTGACATATATGAGGTTTCCAACCTCCATTCACATGTTTGTTATAAAAAATGTCCGCTTCTCTCCTCCGGTGATTGTTAGCGCCAGGTCCTGGCTGTAATTCCCAGCAATCTCCCGCTGGATATGGGGCCGGCTTACTACGTGAGCCCTCTCCATGCACCCGCTTATTTCTGCCCAGTATATATATGGTGCATGTACTGAAGGGGTTAAATGAGATCTGTCTGAGGAATGACCCTTCCTTCCAACACAATTGTCCCTTTTCATGAAGACTGGTGCTTTGAAGTCAGACTCTCTAGATTCATTAATAGGTGCATGCCTCTTAATGAAACAGGCATGACTTAAAAGTGGCAGGATTTCTGCTGTAAGGAACATTGCAGCTTGTCATGAATTTAGCAAGCAGGCATCGCCATGCCCCATCGCGGTCCGTTCTACCCCAGCTACTCCCATTTTGGTGGAGTTGGGTGAAACTGGCTTTCTAGCTAAACACTTTGATGAATCAAAAGATATTGTATCCATAAACTGTATTGAACAAGAATGGCAACCTTAGTACACATAGGAGGAGACAGAGAGGAGTCAGCATGACCTTGTACTTCTCCAACACTGGAGTTCACAGAATTAAGCTACATAGGGAAGTCTACACAAGAGGGCAAGGTCTGACCCGTGCTCACAGTAGGAGCACATGACGCAACTTCCCATAATAAAAAGGTTGAAAGAAGACCGGTCACAAGTCGAGCGTGGCCAGTTTGTCTGCTATGTGGATCCAGAGATATGGATGAGTGCTATTTACTTGTAGCATTTATTGCCTGCACGCACCATGCGGGGTTGGCCCACGGGATTATCTGGGGGCGAGTCTTTAGGCTGCCCTGTGAGCATCAGTTTATACTGTACTTTTCTACTGTGGCTTTCACTGGATTACATCCTTTGAGATAGAATTATTTCTGTGAATTTGCAGTGGATTGAAGTACAATCAATCATTTTGTGATTTTCCTTTGAACATGTACTCTGAAGAGGTGAAAATGTATTCACATCAACGTAACTGTAAAAAATGTTCACATATAAAGAAGTTTGACAGAGATGAGGCTCCTGATTGCTCTCCTCACTTCTTGAATCTCTGTGATGCTACGTCACAGATGAGGGGTGTGGATCACTAATGGTCGCTAATACAAAGCAGCTGCCTGATGTCTCCTCCTCCTGTGTAGTCACAGATGAGGGGTGTGGATCGCTACTGGTCGCTAATACAAAGCAGCTGCCTGATGTCTCCTCCTCCTGTGTAGTCACAGATGAGGGGTGTGGATCGCTACTGGTTGCTAAAACAAAGCAGCTGCCTGATGTCTCCTCCTCCTGTGTAGTCACAGATCAGTGGGTGTGGATTGCTACTGATCGCTAATACAAAGCAGCTGCCTGATTTTTCCTCCTCCTGTGTAGTCACAGATCAGTGGGTGTGGATTGCTACTGATCGCTAATACAAAGCAGCTGCCTGATTTTTCCTCCTCCTGTGTAGTCACAGATCTGTGGGTGTGGATTGCTACTGGCTTTTAATATAATTCATCACCTTGATAATGCCTCCTTCTATGCATTCACTGATCAGGGGCAGGGATCCTTTTGCAGCCTGCTTTTTAGATCAGTTTGAACATTTAAATGAAGCACTGGGCTTTTTTGGCCTTTCCTGTAGTTGTTAACAATTACCCTCACTCAAAAGGAAAAAAAAAGCTGTAGTGAGACATTTTACAGGTTCTTGGTGGGATCCAGAAAGGCCGTACTGGGCCCCGGGCCATCAAGGGAGGCCGCCATGATGGGGTCACGTGCGATATATTAGAGCCTTAAGGAGGAATAGGGCTAATCAGTGGCTAATCAGGCAGGAGATGGAGAAAAGAGAAAAAGAGGATTCGGTGAGATTAGATGATGCGGCACGGGGTGAAGTATATGTCTGCTTTGAGGGCCCTTTAGGGGCGCATCTTAAAAATGAGATTAGGGGAAAAATATGGAAAGGGGAATACGTGGAAATATTTTCCTTATTTCCCCTGGAGCGATTTAATTTGGATAGATTAAGGAATGATGATTCAAAAAAGGAAGATCAGGATAAGAGGAGGTATAGATTAATTCTGAGAACTTTCACGAATTGGCTGCAGGCCTTCGCCATTCTGGCCAGTGTAATCGGAGAAAAGGCTCCTGATAATTGTTCAGGCCTTTTTTGTTATATGGATGCGATAGGAGAAGCTTATCGAGTGTACGGAGGCCAGGGGTGGTTGAGATATGATGAGCAATTTTGCCAGAGGAAAGCGGTTAGGCCTAGCATTAGATGGGACCACAAGGATATAGCTCTCTGGATGCGGGTGATGGTCCCTTCACGGTTAGGGTATGGAACGCAGTCCTTTCCTGGGAGCGCCGGGGGTTCAAACCAGTCGGGACATTCTGCGGTGATACAGAGAGGATTGTGTTTTGCATTTAACGAGGGGTCTTGTAAATTTGGAGCAAAATGCAAATTTGAGCACGAGTGTGCAGCATGCGAAGGCACACACGGATCGTCAAAATGTTTTAGGGGAAGCTGTCAAAAAGGGGGTGAAGGAGTTGAGAAAAGGAATGACACCAATTCGGCTGGAAGAGATGGTGCATTTTCTAAATAGGTACCCAGATAGGCCGGCTGCTATTTTATTGGAGGAAGGTTTTAGGGATGGGTTTCGAATCCCATCAGTTGGAACATCAGTTAATTTTGCTAGAAAAAAATCTAAAATTGGCTTTGCAGTTTCCTGAGGTAATAATGGAAAAATTAGAAAAGGAGGTTAGCCTGGGCAGGATGTCTGGCCCATTCGAGTGTCTTCCCATGCCTAATTTGAGGGTGTCTCCATTAGGGATAGTCCCCAAAAAGGAACCTAATAAATTTAGGATGATACATCACTTGTCTTTTCCAAAAGGGTCATCTGTAAATGACGGTATTGATCCTCAGTTATGTTCAGTAGTTTATACTTCTTTTGACACAGCCATGGATTGGGTTCATTTTTGCGGGCAGGGTGCCATGTTGGCAAAGATGGATAATGAAGCGACGTTTAGGCTTCTACCTGTCCGTCCAGATAGTATGCATTTGTTGGGATGTTACTGGAATGGAGCATACTTTGTTGACCGTTGTCTTCCCATGGGTTGTTCACTTTCTTGTGCATATTTCGAAACCTTCAGCACATTTTTGGAATGGGTGGTAAAAGATGTGTCAGGGGTAAAATCATGTATCCATTATCTTGATGATTTTTTGTTTATCTGCCCGGCTCAAAGCGCAGATTGTTCTTTGTTATTGCATTCAATGGAGAGGGTGGCCAAGAGCTTTGGAGTTCCGTTATCAGAAGATAAGACAGTAGGGCCCGTTACTGTTTTGAGTTTTCTAGGAATCGAAATTGATATGGCTGAAATGGTTTGCAGATTACCTGATGAAAAAGTTAGCGCCTTGCGTGAGGGGGTGTTGAAAGCATGCGCTGCTAAGAAATTGAGGTTACGCGAGGTACAATCTCTGTTGGGAAATTGAATTTCGCTTGTCGGATCATGCCAATGGGCCGGGCATTTTGCAGGAGGTTATTGTTGGCAACAGCGGGTGTTAAATCTCCTGTTCATTTTATCTGGTTGAAAAAAGAATTAAGGGAAGATTTGGCGGTTTGGTCAAAATTTTTGCAGGATTACAATGGTAAATCCATATGGATTGATCCGGTGGTGGATGCGGATGCTTTAGGTTTGCTGGTTTCGGTGGTAGATGAGCGTGGTTTCGGTTTGTTTTTTCAGGGCACTTGGTTGTTGGCAGAGTGGCCTCATCTCTGGAGAGAACAGGGATGGTTGTCGAATCGGGTGCTGATTCATCTGTTCCCTATTGTGGTGGCTCTATCGTTGTGGGGCAAGGAAACTTTGAATAAAAAAAATACGTTTTCCATGTCCGTCTGAGGGGGTGGCAGTGGTGATAAATTCATTGTCAGCGGATTCCCCGGTGGTGATAAAAATACTACAGCGGCTGGTTTTCTTGGGGTTATCATTTAACTTGTGAATTGTGGCGGAAGTCAGGTCAATGGCATGTAACCCGGTTGTTGTTGCTCTTTCTCATTTCCAGGAGGACCGTTTTCAAGCGCTGGTGCCTCAAGCGGATTCAGCAGGCCTGGACTGCCCGGTGGAATTTTGGAATCTTCCTGGCGGGTAGTAGATCATTTATTAGTGAACTCTTTGTCTGTTAGGTCCTGGAAGCAGTATGACCATGCATGGGGTGTTTGGGAGAATTGGAAGAGGTTTTTAGGTGAGGGATTACAGGATGAACCCAGATTGCTATTGTTGATCGGTCACCTTAAGGAAAAGGGTTGGTCTGTGTCAAAATTGAACAAGATGTTAGCCTGGTTGGCATTTGGTTTTAAGGCCCGGGGTAACAGAGATGTAACAAAGGCCTTTTTGGTGGTTCAAGCGTTAAAGGGTTGGAGAAAGGGTTGGAAAGTTGAGGACATGAGACGCCCAGTTTCTTATGAGGTGTTATTGATTATAGGTACGCAGTTAACAGCGGTGTGTTTATCACAATGGGAAGTCGACCTCTTCCGGGCAGCTTTTGCGCTAGCTTTCTTCGGTGCATTTTGCTTAGGGGAATTGGTAAGCCCTTCTAAAGTGAAAAAAGGAGGTATGCGGAGGGAGGATGTCGATGTGTTTGGGGATAGGGTGGAGATTTTCATACGATCTTCTAAGACCGATGTTCAAGGTAAGGGTTGCAAGGTGGCTTTGTTTTCGGTAACGGGTTCCCCCATGTGTCCAGTTTTGTGTGTGAATAATTTCATGGGGCGTGGTGGCATTTTATCCAATCCTTTTTTGGTCCATGAAGACGGCTCATTTTTATCCCGTTTTCAATTCATCGCAGTATTCAAACGGTGTTTACTATTGGGAGGAATTTCGCCTGTGGATTACAGCGGGCATTCTTTCAGGATTGGTGCTGCGACAGAGGCAGCTAAGAGGGGTTTGGGCGAAGATGTGGTCAAGAGGCTTGGGAGGTGGGAATCGATCAGATTTAGATCTTATATCCGCCCGAATTTAGTTTAATAAACGTTGGTTAATTATGTGAAATTTTTGTCTCACCGGTTTTATTATCTGTTTCAGGCGTCGAACACTGGTTGGTCTGGGCGGTGCTAAGGGCAGCGGTTTGACCGGATGGGCGGCAGCTGGGGTTCTCGAGAGATACTGCGATCTTGCGGTGGATCGGAAAGCGTGGTATGGTCTGGAGTAAATTTCTGCCGGAGTTTCACCGATTCGTACGTTTAGATCGGGCTCCGGACGTGGTGGTGGTTCACTTGGGGGGGAATGATCTGGGTAAGAGGCCTTGCCAGGAACTGATAAAAGATGTGAAGTTTGATATGCTAAGGCTGTGGGTTTTGTTTCCAAAAGTGCTAGTTATCTAGTCCGACATTATCCCTAGGAGAGTGTGGAGAGGAGCACGCTCTATTGAAGGGATAAACAAGGCAAGGATAAAAGTGAATAGGGCGGTTTCACGGTTTATGTCACGAAATGGAGCAGTTGTGGTGCGCCATGTAAATTTAGAATCGGGAAAAGGTGAATATTGGAGATCGGATGGTGTACACTTGAACGCGATCGGGACTGACATGTGGTGCTTGGCCATTCAAGAGGGTATCGAAACGGGCTTGAGAGTGTGGCGGGACATAAATGTTTGAGGCATCAGAACATTTATGTTTGTGGCAGGGGAGGTCCTCGAAGTTGGTGAAAGGGGGACTGAGGATTGGAGGGGGGTGGGATCTCTAGTGGTCCTGGACTCCCCCTGAGTGGATCCCGTGTGGATGTGGTACATCATTCCTTGGAACAGATGATTAAGGGACTTGGATTCGGTTGGATTGGCCGGGTTGGTCACTATCTGCCTCCGAGCTGGTGCTTAGCGGCTGGGGGTAAGACTAAGCCTGGAGGCCAATAAAAAAGAAATTTGCATATCGGTAGTGATTAATTTGTGGCTTCGAGGACCACCCCCTTCCTAGGTTGGGATATAGTTGAATTATTGTAATTGTATGTTAATAAAAGGCTGCTGTGGCCATTTAATCCAAAATTTAGTCTGATGTCATTTTTGGGGGGTTTTCAGGTCAATCTTCGTTAAGCGGGTGGGGCTGTTCTAAAGAAGGGATGGTAGGAATGTTAAAACGTCAAAAGGCGGTTATGAGTCAAGTGTACCCCTCACGTCATGGCAATTTAAAGGGGTTGTCAAGTTTCATAATAAAAATGGGCAGTCAATCTGTGTGACTGCAAACTGCCAAAACATGACATTGTGCTGTATGTCACAAATTCCACGCATTCTGCATGTGAGTGCTGATCATGTAACAAGATGTGTGCTATTTGCATACTTGTGGTCACGTGCTGACTAGACTTAGAGGGCTTCTCTACAGTGGAGAATTGAGAGAAGCTGGCTATCCCTAGTCGGCACATGATTGAAAGCTTTCAAATCACATACATGGGCAATACCAGGGAATTATGACATAGTATGGACTAGACACTCTCACAGATTGGCAGATTGGTGAGATTGAGAGCTGAAAGACTTTTTAAAAAGAATAAATAACCATTTAAAGGACTAGTAAATTTCTTCCAAAACATTGAGAAGATTTTGTTTTATATGGCTACCAAAATGCCATGTTGGACTGCTACAATGGAAATGTATCTGCATTCTCCTAGTCTATTACATGTAATACAGTGACACATTACGCAGCTTAGCTACTTGTATGATAAAAAGCAAGTAAAATGACAAATGCAATTACAGCTGGACTGAATGATGATTGATGACATGAATTAATGAAAAAAAAAGTAAAATTAGGTAGCAAATTACAAAGTGGCTACACATGATGTCTCAAACTTACCGGTGGGCCATTTAGACCCATAGGACCAGTAGGACCAGATTCACCCTGAAGTGAAACAAAAAAGAATACCGTATGTAGCTAACTAAATGTTCTGTTTCATATCTGCCCATGTAAAATATGTGTAAACATAAGTTTTAAGCTTAATTATAGCAATAGGTTCAACATAAATCATGTAAGGACCTATATACTTTACACCTTCAAAATTTGATAATTTTTTTTTCATTGTCGTGTCACAAAAGCTGTAGAATGTTTCTTGTTCTGTCAAAGTGTCACAGGAGACCTTTTTCAACATAGCAGGTTGCATATTATTCATGCTACGGTGAGCAGCCTTTGTGACCTACCATAGCCTGCAGAATCTCCGGACTTGTCTCCCATCGAGCACATCTGTAGCATTATTGGTCGGCAATTGAAAAGGGAGCTGCCAGCACCTTGATGATTTGTCCAAGTGCATTCAGCATAACAGAACAGTCCTCAGACAACCATTAATAACCTCAATGATAGCAACCAAGCCTGTAAGCGTGTGTATTTCTGCATGTGGTACTCATTCCTAATGCTGAATAAATTGAAAATGTCATAAAATGTTGTTTCCATTTTTCACCATTCGAATATCATCAATATGTCTATTAATCCTGTGATTTACATAATTACATGAATTGCCCTTCTTGATGCTATAATTTCTTTGTTGAGTAGTGTATGATAGATGATATCATAATATTCTTTATGAATTTCTTTGTGAAATAAAGCTCAGACTCCTGACTGGAGGTGTCCAGTTTATGTTACTTTTGCCCATTGGGATATATTGGTCTGCAAATTCATCAGGTTTGTGATCTGGTTTGGGGAATATATGACGAAAAGGAGGAGTTAACTTTTCCATCATATTCAATGGACCTGAAAATTAATGTAAGAGGTGAATTGGTCTGAACACTACCTATCTTGGCCAAAGCTTAGCAACAAGCTTCCCCCATCATAGTCAAAATAAAAGTCAAAAATATCTCTGCAACAGATTGAGATACTAAACAGGTCCCCGAGGAAGCCCATCATGCAAAATGCTCCTCGAGGCTAAGGCAAACGTAGCCGGTCACCTGGGTCTCTCCCACATGGGTAAGCATTGATACCTCACTGCACTATAAGCAGCACTTTATGCTTAGGTCTATGCAGATTTATTTCCTTTTTGAGTATATACCATCTCTCCACATGCAATTTCTGTATCCTTGTCTGTTACATATAGTTGTTATAGTGATATACATGTGCAATTCTGTATTGTGCTCTGTGCTATAATTTATTTATTTATTTTTTCCCATGAGATCTGGATGATCGCATGTGTTGTCAGGTTCTACACCTATCTTTTTTTGTCTTTAGGGTATATACAGCACCTATTAATATTACGTGAATTTTTCAATACATAATTCTTTATACATCAGTGATAGTACTGTTTCTCATCTCACTTTATTGCTTAGGGCAGATTACTCCATTGCTTTTGTAGGATTACAGTATATTATGTAAGGAGTTGCTCCTTTATTCTCTTGGTTCTTCTCCTGCTTCCGGTCTGGACCCATATATGCATGTTTAGATCTGATATGTCAGTTGCTGTTAACTATCTTGGCTAAAGCTAAGCACAAAGCTTCCCCCATCATAGTCAAAAACAGTCGAAATAAAAATCAAATATATCTCTGTAACAGACTGAGATACTGACAGGTCCACTTCAAAGATATTGCTTATTATAGCTTCCTACCTTTGACCCAGCTGCCCCAATCTCTCCTTTTGGACCATCCAGTCCTTTATGACCCTAAAAAGTCAAAATAAGATGTCAACATCAAATCATACAATAATAACATTTTTTTTATCTTTAGGTTTTCTGCAATTATAATAAAGCAGGTTGAATTTGAACATAGTTTTAAATTTTATTGGATTAACTACTACCTTAAAGTGAAATGCATCAGGAGGGCTAGAGGTTTGAAGGAGCTTCCCTATCTCGCTGCACGAACACCACAAATTATGACAATGAAACAATGGTATAGGCTGGGCCATATTTGCAACTAGACACTTGAGGGCACATGCCTAGGGGCGCCAGGATGCGGGTGGGCGGCACCTGAGAAAGGTTTTTGTTTGTTTGTTTTTTTTTTAGTCCAGCAGGTTGCAGGGGCAGGCCAAGTTTTTTTAAGGGGGGTATTTCGATATGCGAGTGCACAGCGGGGGAAGGGGAGCACTAATCAGCTCCCTGCCTAAACGGAAGAAATAACATCTGAATGGTACAGGACCTGCGATGGCATCATGACCATGTGACACAAGGGGAGGAGCCACAGAGTTTTGCTGGCTGGAAGCTGCAGGAAAAGCTGAAGGAGATGGGGAAACTTGTGAGAGGTAAAGAGGGAACGGTTACATGTGGAGTGCAGGGTACATGTGATAGAGTGGTGCAGTGGGGGTGAACACGGACAGAGGGATGTGTGGCGTTACAGGCTGTGGGAAATAGAGGTCCAGACTTTGACAGAGAAGTGCAGGGTGTGTGAGATAGAGGGGAGCAAGGGGGTGCAGGGTGCAAGAGATAGAGGGGTGAAGGGTACAAGAGAGAGAGGGGTGCATGGTGCAGGAGATAGAGGGGTGCAGGGTGCAAGAGATAGAGGAGTGCAGGAGATCGAGGGGTGCAGGAGAGAGAGAGAGGTGCAGGGTGCAAGAGATAGAGGGGTGCAGGAGATAGATGGGTGCAGGGTGCAGGAGATAGAGGGGTGCAGGGTGCAAGAGAGAGGGGTGCAGGAGATAGAGAGGTGCAGGGTGCAGGAGATAGAGGGGTGCGGGGTGCAGGAGATAGAAGTGTGCAGGGTGCAGGAGACAGAGGGGTGCAGGGTGCAGGAGAGAGAGCGGTGCAGGGTGCAAGAGATAGAGGGGTGCAGGAGATAGAGTTGTGCAGGGTGCAGGAGATAGAGGTGTGCAGGGTGCAGGAGACAGAGGGGTACAGGAGAGAGAGCGGTGCAGGGTGCAAGAGATAGAGGGGTGCAGGAGATAGAGGTGTGCAGGGTGCAGGAGATAGAGGGGTGCAGGGTACAGGAGACAGAGGGGTACAGGGTGTAAGAGATAGAGGGATGCAGGGTGCAAGAAAGAGAGGGCTGAGGGGTGCAGAAGAGAGGGGTGTGGGGTGCAGGAGATAGAGGGGTGCGGGGTGCAGAAGATAGAGGAGTGCAGGGTGCAGAAGATAGAGGAGTGCGGGGTGCAGGAGAGAGGGGAGTGCGGGGTGTGTGCAGTTCCAGCCACCAATGACAGTTGATTGATGGGAGTGACAGGCGTTGCACCCCCACCAATCAGACATTTATGACCTATCCTAAGGATAGGTCATCCCCTTAGGAAAGGGGCTGTCCTAAGTTTAGGTCTTCAATGTGAAAGAAGTGGCCTCTTTAAACAATCTTATCATTTATTTCACTCAATGGACAAACATTTTGCTCGTGGATTGTGTGATTGACTGTCTATTCTGTGTAAATGCATTCAGTGGCTCTGTGGGCTTAGATCTGAACCTCCACAAAACAGCGTTCAGTGATATGCTCTGATGGGGTCATTGATGCAGACAGTGTCAGTACGTGCTCTGTCTTGCATCATTTTTGGCTGTATATGCCTAGTTCAGGCAAGTGGCAAGGATGCATCTGGCTCCAAATTTTGCAGCAGGACAACGAGCCCAAACATATAGCCAATACCATTAAAGGGGCAGTCCAGACTTAGGACAAGAGTCTGTATTCACACTATTACGATTCCTTGATACAAGAAAGCTATCCTGTGACCTTATGCATGTGATTTGCATACCTGGAGTCACATGCCAATTCGATGTATTCGGTTTCTCTCAAAAAAAGTGAATTAATTGCATTTGTTTCTTAGTGATAAACTTGAATAAAAAGGTGACCTTCCAAGGGTTTTGTATTGGCTGGAAGTGAGCGCCTCTTCAGTGAAATAAAACAGGAGAAAAAAAATCAGATTGTAACTCACGGATGTGTTACTCTGGGATCAGATTGTCAGCCAAGCACATTGATATCTGCGGGTTTGGCTGACCTTAGTCTAATGTATATGGGTACATCAACTACTATTTAATGGTACTTGGCACTTTTCGGCATCTTTCACTTGTCTGTGATTAAACACGTACATGTAAAATGGTTCAGGTGTCATCAGTGTACGGTCCATGTGTCATCAGTGTACGGTCCGTGCGTCATCAGTGTACGGTCCGTGCGTCATCATTGTACGGTCCGTGCGTCATCAGTGTACAGTCCATGTGTCATCAGTGTACAGTCCATGTGTCATCAGTGTATGTACGGTCCGAGCATCATCAGTGTACGGTCTGTATGTTATCAGTGTATGGTCCGTGCATCATCAGTGTATGTGGAGTCCGTGTATCATCAGTATACGGTCTGTGTGTCATCTGTGTACGGTCCGTGTGTCATCAGTAGTGTTGAGTGATACCGTCCGATACTTGAAAGTATCGGTATCGGATAGTATCGGCCGATACCCGAAAAGTATCGGATATCGCCGATACCGATACCCGATACCAATACAAGTCAATGGGACACCAAGTATCGGAAGGTATCCTGATGGTTCCCAGGGTCTGAAGGACAGGAAACTCTCCTTCAGGCCCTGGGATCCATATGAATGTGTAAAATAAAGAATTAAAATAAAAAATATTTATATACTCACCGGTCCGGAGGCCCCTGCACCTTACCGCTGTTAACCGGCAGCTTCCGTTGCTTAAAATGAGCGTGTTTAGGGCCTTCCATGACGTCACGGCTTCTGATTGGTTGCGTGCCGCTCATGTGACCGCCACGCGACCAATCACAAGCCGTGACGTCATTTTCAGGTCCTAAATTCCGAATTCTAGGAATTTAGGACCTGAGAATGATGTCACGGCTTGTGATTAGTCGCGTGGCGGTCACATGAGCGGCACGCGACCAATCAGAAGCCGTGACATCATGGAAGGTGCTGAATGCGCTCATTTTAAGCAAAGTAGGCTGCCGGTTACTACCAGGGCGCGTCAGAGGGTGAGTATATCCCTATTTTTTATTTTAATTCTTTATTTTTTACACGGATATGGATCCCAGGGCCTGAAGGAGAGTTTCCTCTCCTTCAGACCCTGGGAACCATACACTGGGAACTTCCGATTCTGATTTCCGATACCACAAAAGTATCAGATCTCGGTATCGGAATTCCGATACCGCAAGTATCGGCCGATAACCGATACTTGCGGTATCGGAATGCTCAACACTAGTCATCAGTGTACGGTCCATGTGTCATCAGTGTACAGTATGTGTGTCATCAGTGTACAGTCCCTCTGTCATCAGTGTACAGTCCGTGTGTCATCAGTGTTCAGTCCGTGCATCATCAGTTTATGGTTTGTGTGTCATCCGTCCACAGTCCGTGTGTCATCAGTAAACAGTCTGTGTCATCAGTGTACAGTCCGTGTGCCCGTTTTTACTATCAGTTATCATTGGTGGTTTTCACTATCAGTTATCATTGGTGGTTTTCACAGATGGATAAATAAATGACGAAGCCTCTGCTATACTTTGTAATGTTAATCACAGGCAGAACACGGATGGCGCACAGACTGTATACTAATACTACCCATGTGATATGGTTTTTTTCTGGACCCATTAGAATTGTATTAGCACTTTTCATATGTTGTACTGTAAAAAGAAGGACAAATCTCCATAAGTTTTGCACAGGCACACAGTCCGTGAAAAATCACGGATATGTGGACTGCCTCAGACTATAATGGTTGTAAAAAATACAGATAGAATTTGCATGTGTAACATTGATGGCTGCATGAGACTGTTGTCTGACTAGCCAATAGGGGGAGTGACCACTTACAGTGCATAGGGCAGCATGAATGCCAAATACGGCAGTGGGTAAAGGACTATGTACTGTGACCCCATCATTTTCAGGATCAGGTTTATTTTCTGCAGGAGGATCTTCACTGATCAGGAAGTAATAGCATAGCCTAGTGATATGTCATTACTTTCCATAATGAGAAAATCAGTTTAACTGTTGGTTACACATGATACTGACACATGGAAGGATAAAGAATTGTTTGTGCATCACAGTGATATAGCCGTAAGAAACTTTTATGTCAAGTCTGTATGTGTTTCCTCATTATGCAGCTCATGGTTAATGAATAAACTACAAAGTTTGCACAGTGACTTCCAACAGCTGACATCATGATGGTCTTCAGTTGGCCACACACATAGCAGATTACTAAGTCAAACATGTTTCTTTTTCTTATGTCTAGTGTGATTGATATGCCATTAATTCTTTATATTGCTGTTTACAACTATCTTGATGGTTCTTCATCAATATAATTCCCAATACGTTTAGGTTTTGTATGTGTTCGTATGTCTAATGTGCCAAAACTATTGTTTTATCTGCCCAAGAACGGTCAGACACAAATGTCAAGTTATCACATACAAGTCCTATCCATGTTTTTTTGTGAATATTACTCATACCCATTACAGTCTACAAGCTGATCACGTCAGTGTTATTTTGCTAATATCAAAAAAACTGACCATCACATACAAACATAAATCAGATCTGAACAGGTCCTTACCTAGAGTCGCCAACTCATATACAATGAAACAGATAAGGCAGCACTCTGTAGCGCTATAGCATGCAAACATAAAATATGAAAATTGAATTGCATTACTGCACTAGAAATATTTTTTTGATATTTGTATGTATTAGCCTTCTGACTGAGCACTCCGCTTCTTAGCCTTAGGTGTTTTTAATTGCAGCAGGACCCTACCCCTCCACAGAGATATAGACTTCAGTCCAAGAGAGGATTCACATTAGGTTCCCAGAGAGACATAGACTGTCTAAGAGAGGACTGGCATTAAGTTAGGTCCTGGCAATGAGAATCGCCTTAACGTGACTGCCAGGTAAACGTGAATTGGCCAGTTTATGAGCTAGGCATTCACAATTATTCATATTTCTAGTGCAGTGATGCAATTCAATTTTCATATTTTATGTTTGCATGCTATAGCACTACAGAGTGCTGCCTTATCTGTTTCAGTGTTATTTTGCTGATATAGTGGTTTACTCTAAAAACCAGCAACATGTCGAATACTGATCCTAGTCTCAGATCAAACTTGAGATCCATACAATTTATTTTGGTACTGATCTACCAACTTTGAGATTGGGACAAGCAGAGACTTCACGGTATTTGTTTTTGCCTCAATAAATTGCAGTCTCACTGATAGTAGAGAAGGAGCTCAGTTTGGAGACAGCTATCACTGTGTTGGTAATACTGCTACAGTCACAGTGAGAGCATGATGCAGACCAAGCTCATGCTCTCCCCTCAGTGGTACTGCAGTATAGGATGTAGATGATGCACACTATGGATTCTCACCCAAATCATGGACATGTGAGAGTGTCACTGGAGACAGAGACTACCCCCATGCTTTACCCAGAGTCACTCTGAAACTCTGGCTCCTGCACAGAGCTCTAATTGTGGCTGTAGGACCATTACAATCACAGTAGGTGACCCAGCTCCTGCTCTCCTGTCGTAGTGACTGCTAGTGTGCACACTGTGAAGACTCTCCACCCCTTATGAATGTTGGAAAGTTAGGAAAATGTAGCATGTCTATTATATAGCAGAATATTATGTGTTAGGTGTCGAGTTCCCGCTGATGCACAGGGGGAATCTCAAACCATGTCCACTGCGGTCTCTCATTCTTCTCCAGCCGCAGTGGAGCCTGCTCAGCAGAGACGTCGGTCTCAGCGTCTGGCTCAGGCAGATACTGTGCGCTTGGTTACCGCTGTCCTTCCAGGTCCAGCCATTGTAACCAGCACTGTTCAGCGGCGAGCAGACGCTCCTGGGACTAAGTCCTGCTTTTCCTTTACTAAGCATGCCCAAGGGATGACCTCTCATTGGAAGTCGGGGGTCACATGCTCAGGTCCTGTAGCAGCTCCTATTGGACCACTAGGAAGGTCGCGGAAAGCTTCCTCTATAAAAGGTTTGCATGGCTGCACCGCCATGCGCTAGTATAAACTTAATAACGTGTGTGTAGATGAATGACTGTCGATGGATGAAAGCTCCTTAATCATTCCCATTCCTAGTGTTGTTGTCTGCTCGCGAATGGAGGAAGCTATCCAGCACCCGACAGTGCTACCTGCACACCTAGCATACGTTACAGTGCCTTTTGCAGTGCCCACTTATACGGCACCGTGCGCAATCAGTGCGCTTTCCTAACAGCCTGTCAGTGTAGGGTGGGAATTCCCGCTTGGACTCTGCATCTGACTCGGGGCGTCCTCAGGTGCGGGCTCAAAAGCCACCAAGGGTGTTACGGCCGCTACTCACCGCTCCGCCCCTGGCTCTCGGCATGCTGTCCTCGCTTCTCCTGCTATGGCTGCTGCTCCTGCTCGCCTCAGCCGCTGTTCTTCCTTCTTCTTTGGCTACGCCGAATTCCTCCATCACCGCTCGTTCCTGCTGTCCAGCTTCCGGTGGGTGGTACGCTCGTCCTCGGCGGGCTCCTCCTCCATGTCGTGGGTGGTCAGCTTCTGCGCAGGCGCGCGGGATCCGGCGATAGACACACCTCCCGGTTCCGGATCCTCTGTCACCGGATGTTTTGCTCCACGAGTGCTTCAGCGGCCAATCCTAGTAGAGTGCATGGTATTTCAGGCTACCTCCCCTGCTAGGAGGTGCCTGAGTGTTGTGAACTCTATTTTTGGGCTCCCTCTAGTGGTCACAAGCGGTACTGTGTAGTGTTGTCTTTCTGCAGGTGCAGCATCAGCTGGTTTGTTATCCTTGGGTGGTTTCCTATTTAGCCCTCCTGGATACTCAGTTCCTTGCCTGCTATCAATGTATTCAGTGCTCTTCAGATTCCTTGTGTCTACCTTGCTCCCAGTCTCTCCAAGACAAGCTAAGTTTTTGTTTGATCATTTTTTGATTATCAGTGTTCATTATGTTTTTTGTCCAGCTCGCTAAAATGTGATTTCCTCACTTGCTGGTTGCTCTAGGGGACTGAGGTTCTCCCCCCACACCGTTAGTTGGTGTGGGGGTTCTTGAAATCTCAGAGTGGATATTTTGTAAGGGTTTTTTACTGACCGCATAGATTCCCTTTTCTATTTTCTGCTATCTAGTATTAGTGGGCCTCATTTGCTGAATCTGCTTTCACCCCTGTGTATGTGCCTTCCTCTTACCTCACCGTTATTATCTGTTGGGGGCTTCTATATCTTTGGGGATTATTTCTCTGGAGGCAAGAGAGGTCTTTTCTTTCTCTCTAGGGGTAGTTAGTTCCTCAGGCTGGCTTGAGACGTCTAGGATTTTTAGGCACGTTCACCGGCTACTTCTAGTGTGTTTGGATAGGTTCAGATTTGCGGTCAGTCCAGTTTGCCACCTCCCTAGAGCTTGTCCTATGTTTGTTACTTAGCTGGAGTTATTTGTGATCCTCAACCACTAAGGATCATAACAGTATAGCAGGCCCTAAAAAGTGTTTAATGCATCGCAGAAGTGGGATAAAAAGAAGACCTGAGTACATTTTTTTTTTCCTCCCGCTTTTCCTTTGCTGCAGTCTGTTTAGCTTCTTTCATCCCCTTGAACTCTGAGTGGTTTTGAGCTCAGCTGCAGACATGAATGTTCAGACTCTGACTTCTAGTGTGGATCATCTTACTGCACGGGTGCAAAGTATTCAGGATTTTGTTATTCGTAGCCCTATGTCAGAACCAAAGATACCCATTCCTGAGTTGTTTTCTGGAGATAGATCTAGGTTTCAAAATTTTAAGAATAATTGTAAGTTATTTCTATCTCTGAGACCTCGTTCCTCTGGTGATTCTGCTCAGCAAGTTAAAATTGTTATCTCCTTGTTGCGTTGCGACACTCAAGATTGGGCTTTCTCTCTGGCACCAGGAGATCCTGCATTGCTTAATGTAGATGCATTTTTTCTGGCTCTTGGACTGCTTTATGAGGAGCCTAATCTTGAGAATCAGGCAGAAAAAGCGTTGCTGGCTATCTCTCAAGGTCAGGATGAAGCAGAGGTGTATTGTCAAAAATTTCGGAAATGGTCGGTGCTTACTCAATGGAATGAGTGTGCCCTGGCTGCAAATTTCAGAAAAGGTCTTTCTGAGGCCGTTAAGAATGTTATGGTGTGGTTTCCCACCCCTACAAGTCTGAGTGATTCTATGGCTTTAGCCATTCAGGTTGATCGGCGTTTGCGGGAGCGCAAATCTGCTCATCCTTTGGCGGTATTTACTGGACAGAGACCTGAGTCTATGCAATGTGACCGAACTCTGACCAGAATTGAGCGACAAAGTCATAGACGTCAAAATGGGTTGTGCTTTTACTGTGGTGATTCTACTCATGTTATCTCAGCATGCTCTAAACGCTTAAAAAAAATCGCTAAACCTGTCACCTTTGGTACTATACAGCCTAAATTTATTTTGTCTGTTACTTTGATTTGTTCTTTGTCGTCCTACCCGGTTATGGCTTTTGTGGATTCGGGTGCTGCCCTGAATCTGATGGATTTGTCATTTGCCAGGCGCTGTGGTTTTGTCCTGGAGCCTTTGGAATTTCCTATTCCTCTGAGGGGAATTGATGCTACGCCATTGGCTGAGAATAAGCCTCAGTATTGGATGCAAATGACCATGTGCATGACTCCCGTACATCAGGAGGTGATTCGCTTTCTCGTTCTGCATAATTTGCATGATGTTGTCGTTTTGGGTCTGCCATGGCTGCAAGCTCATAATCCAGTTTTAGATTGGAAAGCTATGTCTGTGTCAAGTTGGGGTTGTCAGGGAATTCATGGCGCTACTCCGTTGGTGTCTATTGCTTCTTCCACTCCTTCTGAGGTCCCTGAGTTTTTAATTAAAGAATACTGAAGCACCACTAGAAGTAGTATTGGGGAGCACGCAAGCTCAGCTCCCTCTACCCGCCCCACGGGCGTAGACCACACAGGACCACACAGGATAGCTCCCAACAAGGATACAGGCAAAAAAAACGGAGCAAAAACATCCACAGCAACATGTTTTTTAAAACTAAAAAAGTATAAAGTTTATTAAATAATTACAACATAGTACCATCAATATTACAACTGTAATGAGTGCTAAATGCACTCTGCAGACACAGAGAGGCAACAATAGAGGGGAAATGATGATAGCCACACACAGGGGGGGGGGAAGAAGCACATACAGTTGTGCCCTTTCACCCCCATGAAGCGCTGGGACACTAAGCTCACAATGACAAACTCCTATAGGGTCCTTCCAGTATCCCCTTTTGAAAATAACACAGAGTTATGGAGCACAAGTGTGCACCGTACTTAATAAGGCTTACCCATTGTAGTTACTTCAACCGGGTTCCCCCTCCTGGTGTGGCACCCCTGGACGCGCGTTTCGCGTATTCGCTTTATCAACAGGCCCTGAGTTTTTGTCTGACTACCAGGATGTATTTGATGAGCCCAGGTCCAGTGCCCTGCCCCCTCATAGGGATTGTGACTGTGCTATAAATTTAATTCCTGGTAGTAAATTCCCTAAGGGACGACTTTTTAATTTGTCTATACCAGAGCATGCCGCGATGCGGAGTTATATAAAGGAGTCTTTGGAGAAGGGACATATTCGCCCATCCTCTTCCCCTCTTGGTGCAGGATTTTTTTTTGTGGCCAAGAAGGACGGTTCTTTGAGACCTTGTATAGATTATCGCCTTCTGAATAAAATTACAGTCAAATTTCAGTATCCTTTGCCACTATTGTCTGATTTGTATGCTCGGATTAAGGGTGCCAGTTGGTTCACCAAGATAGATCTCCGTGGTGCGTATAACCTTGTGCGCATTAGGCAGGGAGATGAATGGAAAACAGCATTTAATACACCCGAAGGCCATTTTGAGTACTTAGTGATGCCTTTTGGACTCTCTAATGCTCCTTCTGTGTTTCAGTCCTTCATGCATGACATCTTCCGAGAATATCTGGATAAATTTATGATTGTTTATTTGGATGACATTTTGGTCTTTTCTGATGATTGGGAGTCCCATGTGAAGCAGGTCAGGATGGTGTTTCAGGTCCTGCGTGCTAATGCTTTATTTGTGAAGGGCTCAAAATGCCTCTTCGGAGTATAGAAGGTCTCCTTTTTGGGTTTTATTTTTTCTCCTTCTACTGTGGAGATGGACCCAGTCAAGGTCCAGGCTATTCATGACTGGACTCAACCCACGTCTGTTAAGAGTCTTCAGAAGTTCTTGGGTTTTGCTAATTTTTACCGTCGTTTCATCGCTAATTTTTCTAGCGTGGTTAAACCTTTGACGGATTTGACCAAGAAGGGTTCTGATGTGACTAATTGGTCTCCTGCGGCCGTGGAGGCCTTTCGGGAGCTGAAGCACCGGTTTTCTTCAGCTCCAGTCTTATGTCAGCCAGATGTCTCTCTTCCCTTCCAGGTCAAGGTTGATGCTTCTGAGATTGGAGCAGGGGCTGTCTTGTCGCAGAGAAGCTCTGATGGCTCTGTGATGAAGCCATGTGCTTTCTTTTCAAGAAAGTTTTCGCCTGCCGAGCGGAATTATGATGTTGGTATTTGGGAGTTGTTGGCTATGAAGTGGGCATTTGAGGAGTGGCGACATTGGCTCGAAGGAGCTAAACATCGTGTGGTGGTCTTGACTGATCACAAAAATTTGATTTACCTTGAATCTGCCAAGCGCCTGAATCCTAGACAGGCTCGTTGGTCGTTGTTTTTCTCCCGTTTCAACTTCGTGGTCTCATACCTGCCTGGTTCGAAGAACGTGAAAGCTGATGCACTTTCTAGGAGTTTTGTGCCTGACTCTCCAGGAGTTTCTGAGCCGGCTGGTATTCTCAGAGAGGGAGTGATTTTGTCTGCCATTTCCCCAGATTTGCGACGAGTGCTGCAGAAGTTTCAGGCGGATAGACCTGACCGTTGTCCACCAGAGAGACTGTTTGTCCCGGATAGATGGACCAGCAGAGTTATTTCCGAGGTTCATTCTTCGGTGTTGGCGGGTCATCCTGGGATTTTTGGTACCAGAGATTTGGTGGCTAGGTCCTTCTGGTGGCCTTCCTTGTCGCGGGATGTGCGTTCCTTTGTGCAGTCTTGTGGGATTTGTGCTCGGGCTAAGCCTTGCTGTTCTCGTGCCAGTTGGCACGCTTTTGCCTTTGCCTGTTCCGAAAAGGCCTTGGATGCACATTTCCATGGATTTTATTTCGGATCTTCCAGTATCTCAGAAAATGTCTGTCATCTGGGTGGTGTGTGATCGTTTTTCCAAGATGGTCCATTTGGTGCCCTTGCCTAAGTTGCCTTCTTCCTCCGATTTGGTTCCTCTATTTTTTCAGAATGTGGTTCGCTTGCACGGCATTCCTGAAAATATTGTGTCTGATAGAGGATCCCAGTTTGTGTCCAGGTTTTGGCGGACTTTTTGTGCCAAGATGGGCATTGATTTGTCTTTTTCGTCGGCCTTCCATCCTCAGACTAATGGCCAAACCGAGCGAACTAATCAGACGTTGGAAACTTATTTGAGATGTTTTGTTTCTGCTGATCAGGATGATTGGGTGACTTTTTTGCCTTTGGCCGAGTTTGCCCTTAATAATTGGGCTAGTTCTGCTACTTTGGTTTCACCTTTTTTCTGCAATTCTGGTTTCCATCCTCGTTTTTCCTCGGGTCAGGATGAGTCTTCTGACTGTCCTGGGGTGGATTCTGTGGTGGATAGGTTGCAGCAGATTTGGAACCATGTGGTGGACAATTTGAGGTTGTCACAGGAGAAGGCTCAGCGCTTTGCCAACCGCCGCCGCGGTGTGGGTCCCCGACTTCGTGTTGGGGATTTGGTGTGGCTGTCTTCTCGGTATGTTCCTATGAAGGTCTCCTCTCCTAAATTCAAGCCTCGCTTCATCGGTCCTTATAAGATCTTGGAAATCCTTAACCCGGTGTCTTTTCATTTGGATCTCCCAGCATCGTTTGCCATTCATAATGTGTTCCATAGGTCTTTGTTGCGGAGGTATGTGGTACCTGTGGTTCCTTCTGTTGAGCCTCCTGCTCCGGTGCTGGTCGAGGGCGAATTGGAGTACGTGGTGGAGAAGATTTTGGATTCTCGTATCTCTAGACGGAGGCTTCAGTATTTGGTTAAGTGGAAGGGCTATGGTCAGGAGGATAATTCCTGGGTTGTCGCCTCTGATGTTCATGCGGCCGATTTGGTTCGTGCCTTCCACGCGGCTCATCCTGATCGCCCTGGGGGTCTTGATGAGGGTTCGGTGACCCCTCCTCAAGGGGGGGGTACTGTTGTGAACTCTATTTTTGGGTTCCCTCCAGTGGTCACAAGCGGTACTGTGTAGTGTTGTTTTTCTGCAGGTTTCAGTATCAGCTGGTTCGTTATCCTTGGGTGGTTTCCTATTTAGCTCTCCTGGATACTCAGTTCCTTGCCTGCTATCAATGTATTCAGTGCTCTTCAGATTCCTTGTGTCTACCTTGCTCCCAGTCTCTCCAAGACAAGCTAAGTTTTTGTTCGATCATTTTTTGATTATCAGTGTTCATTATGTTTTTTGTCCAGCTCGCTAAAATGTCATTTCCTCGCTTGCTGGTTGCTCTAGGGGACTGAGGTTCTCCCCCCCCACACCGTTAGTTGGTGTGGGGGTTCTTGAAATCTCAGAGTGGATATTTTGTAAGGGTTTTTTACTGACCGCATATATTCCCTTTTCTATTTTCTGCTATCTAGTATTAGTGGGCCTCATTTGCTGAATCTGCTTTCACCCCTGTGTATGTGCCTTCCTCTTACCTCACCGTTATTATCTGTTGGGGGCTTCTATATCTTTGGGGATTATTTCTCTGGAGGCAAGAGAGGTCTTTTCTTTCTCTCTAGGGGTAGTTAGTTCCTCAGGCTGGCTTGAGATGTCTAGGATTTTTAGGCACGTTCACCGGCTACTTCTAGTGTGTTTGGATAGGTTCAGATTTGCGGTCAGTCCAGTTTGCCACCTCCCTAGAGCTTGTCCTATGTTTGTTACTTAGCTGGAGTTATTTGTGATTCTCAACCACTAAGGATCATAACAGTCTATTTCATGTAACCCAGTCCTACAAGTCAGCACTACCTGACAGCCCGAGACATTGTAAAGGTTGGCATCACTGCAGGCTTGCGTTTACTGTTCCCGACCTGGAAAGAGCCAAGGTTATAATACTTCGTGTCATACAAAGAGAAACCTATGGCAGAGAAATAGACAACCTCAACAAGGGACAACCCATCCCTGAAGTCAGTGGGCTGAGGAAGCTCGATCCGATTGTCGATCAGGATGGGCTGCTGAGAGTCGGTGGCCGTCTTCAAGAAGCTGAGGTAGAAGTTTCAGAGAAGCACCCGATAATAATTCCTGGACGTCATCACGTAACAACCCTGCTGATTCAACATCATCATGTCTTAGTGAGACACAAAGGCCGTTTGTTTACTGAAGGAAACCTACGGGCGGCTGGACTATGGATAGTGGGAGCAAAGAGAAGAGTGAGCAAACTCATCTTCGACTGTGTTACGTGTCGCAAACTCCGGGGCACGTTCCAAAATACGAAGATGGCCAATCTTCCACCCGACAGACTTAGTACTGAACCCCCCTTCACCAACGTTGAACTAGATGTATTCGGTCCTTGGTCTGTGGCTACACGACGGACTAGAAAAATACATACAGAAGAAAAGTGTTGGGCAGTTCTATTCACGTGTCTGTCCATCAGAGCCGTTCATATCGAAGTAATTGAATCGATGGACACATCAAGTTTTATAAATGCACTTCGACTCTTCATCGCAATCAGAGGCCCTGTGAAGCATATTCGTTCTGACCGAGGTACGAATTTCGTCGGAGCGGCAAGAGAACTCCAAATCCCTTCCAATCTGGACATCGCTAATGTGGAAAAGTATCTAGGCGAGCAAGGATGTACCTGGACTTTCAATCTACCACACTCTTCGCACATGGGAGGTGCGTGGGAAAGGATGATAGGGATGGCACGCAAAATACTAGACTCTATCTTCTTGCAAGCTAACACCAGACTTACACAAGAGAGTTTAACCACGTTCTTGGCAGAGGTCTCAGCCATCATGAATGCCAGGCCACTGACAGCACTTTCTAGTGATTCCGGAGATCCATCCATCCTTACTCCTGCAATGTTACTCACACAGAAAACCTGTGTCCCGAAAGCTCCACTCAGAGAATTCAATGACAAAGACCTATACAGACGACAATAGAGGCAAGTACAAAGCGTGTCCAACGTCTTCTGGGATAGATGGAGGAAACAGTATCTCTCCACTCTGCAAACCAGGACAAAGTGGCAGAAAGACTGCCCAAATATTCAATCTGGTGATGTTGTACTCGTCAAAGACAGTCAGTCGCATCGGAACGAGTGGCCACTCGGCCTAGTCGTCAAGACCCTTCCCAGCAAAGCTGGGAAAGTGCGGAAAGTAGAGGTCAGAGTGTGCAAGCTTGGGGAGAACAAACTGTTCCTCAGGCCCGTTACTGAGCTTGTATTATTATTTTCCCCAAAAGAACCTAATTGTGGCATCTGTTGACGCCAAGCAGGGAGTGTTCTGCCCATCTTAATGTGCAGAAAGTTAATTATCAGGTTATTCAAGTTGTGGCCACTGGAGGTCATCAGTTGCCTACTTTTCATGTTGTTTACCAACTTTTCCCTCAGAAGAGCAATGTCTTCTGGGTAAGTTCCGCCCTCATTCTTCTGTGGAAGACGAGATTCAGTAGCCTTTTCTCCTCAGGTCTGAAGAGAGACAAACGTGCTCCTGTCTCACTTACTTCCCTACCCCTGTCCTAACGGATCTCGTTTTTCACCAGTCATCCACTATGATTATTCACTGAACATCCACTTTGTACATCAACATCATTCACTATTCGATCATCTACTATGAATACTATCCACCATTGTTGTCCAACGTTATAGTTTATGTTATAATCACCCTAATAAATAAGACTTAAGCATCAACACAGTCTGTTTACTGGGATGTGGATGAAGGTTTAGCCGTATGTTGGAATCCACACAGCATCCTACGTGGAGGAAGGCAGAACACCCGTGTTTGGAGGAAGAGAAATGCTGCCTATGACCCAAAGATCACCATCCCCACTGTCAATCTTGAACATGGAAACATTATGTTTTGAGGGTGTTTCTCTGCTAAGGGCACAGGACTACTTCACTGCATCAATAGGAGAATGGATAGAGCCATGTACTGTAAATTCCTGAGTAACAACCTCCTTCCCTACACCAGGACATTAAAAATGGGTCTTGGCTGGGTCTTCCAGCAAGACAATGACCCAAAACCTACAGCCAAGGCAACAAAGGAGTGGCTCAAAAAGAATCACTCTAAGGTCATGGAGTGGCCTGGCCCATAGAAAACTTATGAAGGAAGTTGAAGCTCTGAATTGCCACTGACAGCCTCAAAATCTTAATATCTTAGGCTACTTTCACATTTGCATTTTAATCTGCAGCGTTTAATCCGCAAACGCAAGGACACGAAAAACGCACGAAAACGCGTGTAAACGCAGCGTTTTAAAACCGCTTACGGTTACCGCATGCGTCATTAAAATGCTGCGTTTACATGCTTTTGCTTGCGTTTTCCATGCGTTTGCATTTTTTGTGCGCATGTTGCAAAAATTTACTAGAGAAAAATCTAGATCACAAGAAACAGGCAATGGGAGTACAGAGGGCGTGTATTATGTGAAATCTATATATAGACCCTAGGACAGCTGAAATCTTCAGATTTTGCTCCTGTATCCTGTGGCAAGATGGATCTTCACATGGATAGCTTTTACTTCAAACTGGATCTGAGCATCAAGATTTTTCTGGCATGTGCGTTTGCTTGGGAACAACACCGAAACCGGGAAAGACAGAGAAGGACACGGCGTAGGCGTTTTTGGCAACACCCCATTGTAGAACTGCGGGAGAGCCGTGGTGCATATCACACCCTGTATGGTGAGCTCAATGAGAACCCAGAAAAATTCCCGGAATATACAAGGATGTCACAAGACTCTTTCCTGGGATTTGCTTGATCGTGTCCAAGGAGCCATCCGGAGACAGGACACACAGCTCCGTAGAGCCATTCCACCAGAGGATCGTCTCCTGGTTACCTTAAGGTACGTAATAATTCTAAACAAAAGCTAGCCATAATTTTTGCAGGTCTGACATGTATTTTTGGCATTTTTGTAAATTATTTATTCTTTCTACAGATTTCTTGCAACTGGAGAGAGCTTGTCATCCCTTCATTTCCAGTACCGCCTTGGAATTTCCACGCTGTCCGGAATTGTTTTTGACACCTGCCGGGCTTTATGGACCACTCTCCGTGAGGAATTTATACCCATACCCACGGAGGACATGTGGAAAGAAATTGCTGAAAAATTTTGGACTGTTTGTGATTTTCCCAACTGTTTGGGTGCAGTGGATGGGAAGCACATCCGGATTATCAAACCAGCCAGAACGGGATCACAGTTCTTCAACTACAAGAAATATTTTTCAGTAGTTCTCATGGCAATAGCCGATGCGGACTGTCGCTTTATTGCTGTGGACATTGGTGCTTTTGGCCGTGGCAACGATTCACAGACTTTTAAAAACTCTGATATAGGCCGACGTGTTTATGGCAAAAATTTTAATTTCCCACAGCCACGACAACTCCCCTACACACAAGGCCCACCGCTGCCATTTGTAATGGTTGGGGATGAGGCCTTTCAGATGAGTGAAAATCTCCTGAAGCCCTATTCAAGTCGGGACTTGAACCGCACAAAACGGATCTATAACTACAGACTAACCAGGGCCCGCAGAACAGTAGAGTGTGCCTTTGGGATTATGGTGTCCAAATGGTGCATTCTAGCAACTGCCATAAATCTAAAAATGGAGACAGTGGATGAGGTGGTAAAAGCCTGTGTGGTTCTCCACAATTTCATTCTGGCTAAGGAGCGACCCACCATAGAACTTGAGGAACCTGTTGCAAACCCTTTGCCTGATTACCGTCATCACCCACTGCGGTCAACAGTTGAAGTAGGCCACATGTGGGACCAATTTGCTGCCTTTTTTGATTCTGACATTGGGCGTGTGCCATGGCAGGACAATATGGTGTAAAATGTACTGGTGGCTTCAGGTCTGTAAAGTTATGTTTGAAATGTTAATGTTTTTTCTAATAAAATAATTGTGTTTTACTTTCTGAACCATGTCTCCTATCTATTTTCTTAACAAACCACTTAGGGTTTTGGGGTTTAGGTTGTTGATGTCATTGCGTCCTGTCTTTGTTCACTAGTAGCTATTTGCCGCATACTGTATAGATGATGGCTGTTGGGTGTCGCAGTATTTGTCCAGTACTTAACATCAGTATTTGTAAGCCAAAACCAGGAGTGGTAGTTAAATGCTTAGTGGTGCATATGTATTTATTGAAATTTTCCTCTCATAGTTCCACTCCAGGTTTAGGCTTACAAATAGTGCTGTAAAATACAGAGCAAATACTGAGAGTGTGACGGCAGCCTACACCACAGATCTATAGTCATCAAGTCAGGTGTCTGAACTAATGAATTCATGATGCTAATTGCTCTTGAATTCATTTTTCCTGACACTTGTCCGGGTGAGTATAGATATGCCATGTATGACGTACATTGTCCCTTCACTTTGTGTGAAATATATGTATATGTACCCATAAGATAAAATGGAGGTAATACAATGCATTTCTAAAATCAGCAGGTCAGGGGTCATAAATAATGTTTCTGATAAGACACGACCTGTTGAGTATAGTTGTGCTGTGTATTACCACCATTTTGTCTTCTGTGTGCGACCAAAAGTCACGGAGTAAAAAGAAAGAATTGTTTTTGGAGAAAATACAAGTGTTATTTTTGGGGGCAACCTCATATCTCTCAACCAAACACACACCAAGCTTCAGTGTTCTGCTAATTAAGTACTGGAGGTTGGAGGTGGCCCCCAAAAAAGTGTTCGCCGCATTTTTTGTTATTGGCGCACGGTGTGTGGTGACGGAGGCGAAATACACAATTAACCAAACCTTATTGGAGCAAAACACAGGTTTATTAAACACACACAAACAAAAAAATTAACTGCGCCTGCTTGGGGTTGAGTGCCGATATTGTGGGGTGTCCAGTTGTGAGGTCTGGCTTATTGTAGCCGACATAGGGGTGGCAGGAGAAGGCGCTATGAAACTGCTGGGGTCAGGAAATTCAGGGATTGGGCTAGACACATGAGAGGGCTGAGACACACTGGAAGGGTGAGACAAACCAGACATTACAGACACATTGGGAGGTGAGGGGGGAGGGATAGCTATTGTTTTTTTTTTGCTTTTTTTTGCCTTTCCCCTTCCTTGTTTGGCGCGGGTTCGTTGTTGTGGTGGCAGGGAACGCCAGGGCAGGGTCCGGCAACGGCAGTCTTGTGGTGGTGGCAGGGAATGCCAGGGCAGGGTCCGGCAACGGCAGTCTTGTGGTGGTGGCAGGGAACGCTAGGGCAGGGTCCGGCAAAGGCAGTCTTGTGGTGGTGGCAGGGAACGCCAGGGCAGGGTCCGGCAACGGCAGTCTTGTGGTGGTGGCAGGGAACGCCAGGGCAGGGTCCGGCAAGGCAGTCTTGTTGTGGTGGCGGGGAACGCCAGGGCAGGGTCCGGCAACGGCAGTCTTGTGGTGGTGGCGGGGAACGCCAGGCCAGGGTCCTGTGGCGGAACTCTTGTGGTGGTAGCGGGGAATGCCAGGCCAGGGTCCTGCGGCGGCAGCATGGTGGTGGCAGTGGAGGAGGCCCAAGCAGGAGCAGCAGTTGTCATGGTGGTGGCGGTGGGCTGACCCACTGCACTGGGCATGGTGGTGGTGCTATAATATGGTCCGGCAGTGTTTGGAATGGAGGTGGCCGTGCAGTGGTATGCAGCAGATGTCGGCATTGATGTAAAGCGTGACAGTGTGGGCACTGTTGGAAATGCCCACACTGTCTGCTGAAAATACCGACTCTGCTGCATAGCCTGCACGTAAGCAGCATTGCAGGCCTGCATAACAGTAATCTGGAGCTCAGGACTAAGGTGTTCCGACATGCCCTGTTCTATCTGATTAAAAAATGATGTGCTGGCCTCTGGAGGTCGGCTTTCACTTGGGCAAGGGCTGTGGTTACCTCCTGGATACGTGTGCTCATATGACTAATGGCAGTATCCAGTCGGTCACCCATCGCCTTGAGTCCCTCATGGAAGACCGAGCTCAAGTGCAAAAACTCGGGCATGAGTGACCTGTCCGCGGCCCTCTGCCGCTGCCGGGAGGAGCCCATAAAAAATTGGCTAGAGGCAGAGGACTGGGGAAGGGGAACACCTGATGGACCAGCTTCCTGGTCTCCAGGTTGTGTGGCAGGCCCACTTGCTGCAGCGCTGGAGGATGGCTGGGACGGGTCCGTGGCTGACTGATGAAGGACCGCTCCAGAACCTGGGCCAACAGTGGAGCTCCAAGTGCTGCGAAAAAAAAAAAAAAATTATTACAAAACATTTACAAAAAGATAACTCAACAGTTAGATAAACATTCAGATAGGGAAAGGTCACACTAGCACTATTTGGAGTGAATTTTACATCAGAATTTGCAAGCCAGGAGTTCAACAGTAGGAAGAAAAGTTTCATAAAACCACATGCTCTACTTCTGCATGCATCAACCACTCCTCGGGGATTAAAAAAACTGATGTAAAATATGAAGAGACGATGGAGGCAATACAAGCCATATCTCTATACAAGCAAGCCACCTGTATACTCACCAGGACAAGTGCCAGGAAAAATGAATTGAGGAGCCATTGGCATCCTGAATTCATTATTTCTGACACCTGACTTGATGACTATAGATCTGTTGTGCAGGCTGCCGTCACACTGTCAGTATTTGCTCTGTATTTCAAATCAGTATTGGTAAGCCAAAACCTGGAGAGGAACTATGTGAGGGAAAGTATTCAAAGAACACGTACCCAACTTCTGCATGTATCAATCTCTCATGGTTTTGGATTCAAAATACTGATTCAAAATAGTGACCCAAAACAGCTAGCATTATACACAACTTTTATTTTTCTTTTTTAACCAATATACTTACGCTCTTCGTGCAAGGACCGGTTTCAAAAACGCAAGGATGCGGTGGTACTTGTATTTTCGTATCCTTGCTCCAGAACCACTTGGAAGCTGGCTCTCTTGGCGCAGGTCCTTGTTGAAGCGGTCCTTCATCAATCGCCAACGTGTTTTGACTTTTGACACTGTTGACAAAACAAAACATAATTGTTAGGACAATGGTCTTTTGACCGTGGTCACACAACTGTATGTGATGTGAAAAAGTAATGACTTTCTCTCATCATACACAGTTGTGTGAGCATGGCCAAGGTATTGACTACATCACACTGCATTGCGATACTTACCAAATGCAGAATGGACCCGAGCCGGGGCATTGGCCCAGCCATCCCACAACGCTGCGGCCACCTCATTCCAAAGCCTCCGGATCGTCACATTGTTGGTGTGCAGTGGATCCCGGGTGTCCCACAATGCGACTCGCTCATAAACCAGGGAGATGAGGTGTTCATTCTCAATGAGGTCCTCATCCCCTTCTGGAACCTAACAACAAAAAGGACATTAATATTGGAGGAATTCATATACGGAAGACAGAAAACAGATTCAGAGGAATGGCATGAATATTGAAATAAAAAAAAACACTGGTGCTGAAGCAGAAGGGAAAGAAAGAGAGAAGTAGAAAGAAATGAAGATTCAAGAATTGTAAAGTGAGGATACAATAAACAGTCAGCCAGGTATACTTACACGATGCCGCCGTGTCACCCGACCGTGACTATGCTGCTCCTGCCCAGTCTCCTGCCCAGTCTCTTCCGCTGTAGAAGAAGTGGTCTGAAAAAGGGAAAATATACATTGTCACATGTGTAGATGTGACAGTGAATACTTACCAATCTGAGGAGGTGAATACTCACTTCACTGACATGTTCCCCTTGTGCAGGCCCAGGCGTTTCCTCATCAGAAGAAGAAGACATTCTGATGCGTGCAGAAAGAAAGAAATGAAAGAAATTAGGGCATATAGACACAGATTATAGAAAAGAAATGCATTGGATAGGATATACTCACATAGTTCTGAGGCTTGTTTGCTGCTCCAAGGGGCTGTGGGGCGTCTCGTCTGCAAGGCAGTCTGATGAGTAGTGAACTGCCAATGTCCACTCCCTCCCTTTATCACCTTGTATGTGGGGGGTGGCTTATCAGTGTCTAGACATGTTTTTCTCAATTGAGACGCATGTGTCGGCAAACACAAGCAAACGCATGTACAGAAAAACGCATGCGTTTACATAGACTACAATGCGTTTTTTTGGCGCAAACCTTGTGCAATCAGCCGCATACGTTTCCAGGCGGCAAAATGACGCCTCTAAAAATTACTACATGTTGCATTTCCGCGCCAAGACGCAGACGACTAGACGACGCATGCGTCGTCAAACGCGGCAAAACGCGAACACAGAAAAACGCATGCGTCGATAATGTTAAAGATAGGAATACACAACGCATGCGGATATTTGCGGATTAAACGCTGCGGAAACAACTGCAAATGTGAAAGCGGTCTTAATAATTTAGAGATGGTCTGCAAAGAGGAGTTGACCAAAATTCCTCCTGACATGTGCGCAAATCTCATCATTAACTACAAAAAATGTCTGACTGCTGTGCTTGCCAACAAGGATTTTGCCACCAAGTATTAAGTCATGTTTGCCAGAGGGATAAAATACTTATTTCTCACTGCAAAATGCAAGTAAATTTATATAAGTTATACAATGTGATTTTCTGAATTTTATTTTTGATATTCTATCTCTCAATGTTAAAATTAACCTACCCTTAAAATTATAGACTGTTCAAGTGTTTGTCAGTGGGCAAACTTACAAAATCAGCAAATGATAAAATACTTATTTCCCCCACTGTACGTATATAGTTTACCTATAATAATAGTGTCAGTCAAGTTTATCTCTGTGTTTCTATAGTCTGACATGAGGCATCCATTTTATATTTTATTTTTGATGTAAATGTATTAATAAATTATTACTTATTGTTATTTACATTCCTTGTTTTCGGTTTCTGGGTTCAGATAATTATACATTTTCACCTAGTGAAAAGGGTTGTCCGTGGACTAATATGTATACTCCTCTCTTTTACATGCAGACTTGGGCTGTGCCATTGTGCATGAACTCATGTAAATTTACTATTGGAATATTTGACAGAAATTTATATGCTAATATTTATTTGTATGTGCGTCCTTGTTTCCTCACATGTGTGCATATACCCCCTTCTCATACTTCTGTTTTCTCAATACATTTTTGTATTTTCATTATTATTGGGGACATTTGATCTTTTTTTTTTCTTCTTTTTTGGTCTTTTATAAGTTGGTAGATCAGTACACAAGTTTATTAGCTGTCTATAGGAAAAGTATATGCACAAGCTTACTAATATTTCATTAAATAGTGGACCTTTGGTCCCCCTTCATGGGACTGATGGGAGTCCTAGCAGTCATTTTTTATCATCTATCATCATAGTTTATAAATATTGTGTTTGAGACAACATCTCTAAGGTGAAATCACACACTAAAGATTTATTGCAGAATTTTTTCCAACATGTCCAATAATTGCTTCTATTTGCAAGATCTTATTCCTATTTCCCAAATCAGCTGAACATGTCTGCTCGGCAGAGGAGAACATGCATGTTTATTATGAAATTGGGAGTAATGACTGTTACTTCAGGTGTTTGGTAAGCTATATAGTTGGAATACTACATTTATCAATGTGTCTAGGCTGTGAAATGAAAGTGAATGTGTTTTAGGTGATTTACTCCCTATTTATCAAACAGAAACACACAACACTTTTAAGTTAAGTATTTTCTAATTTTTGTGGCTTGGGGTGTGACAGCACAGCTAAAGGTACCGTCACATTTAGCGACTCTGCAGTGATATAGACAACGATCCGATCGCTGCAACGTCGCTGTTTAGGTCGCTGGGGAGCTGTCACACAGACGGCTCTCTCCAGCGACCAACGATCAGGGGAACGACTTTGGCATCGTTGAAACTGTCTTCAACTATGCCGAAGTCCCCCTGCAGCACCCGGGTAACCAGGGTAAACATCGGGTTACTAAGCGCAGGGCCGCGCTTAGTAACCCAATATTTACCCTGGTTACCATTGTAAAAGTAAAAAAAAAACACTACATACTCACCTTCTGATGTCTGTCACGTCCCCCGCCGGCGGCTTCCCTGCACTGAATGTGTCAGCGCCGGCCGGCCGTAAAGCAGAGCACAGCGGTGATCCCTTCAGTTTGCATGCTACACTTTTCTTTTGTTCATGGTACTGTACTCTTCTGTAGCATGCTATAGGTGATCCCTGGCGGTGGTGCCTGCCTATTCTCTGTTTGGCCGATGTTTACCCTGGTTACAAGTGAACACATCGCTGGATTGGTGTCACACACACCGATCCAGCGATGACAGCGGGTGTTCAGCGACGAAATAAAGTTCTGGACTTCTAGCTCCGACCAACGATATCACAGCGGGATCCAGATCGCTGCTGCGTGTCAAACACAACGATATCGCTATCCAGGACGCTGCAACGTCACGGATCGTTGTCGTTCTCGCTGCAAAGTCGCTTAGTGTGAAGGTACCTTAAGACTACACTGAGTTGCTGTAGAATTGTTTTTAGGATTAAAATATTACATTTATCTAATCTACAGGTAAGAGCAGGACAATGTATGTGCAGTTTTGCTGCTAAGTAATAGAAACCAAAGTGTTCTTATTTATTGTCAATAAACATAGTGATGATTCAAACATGATATATATTAGAAATCTTTGATGACATAATCTCCCTTTGTGACACTTCAATAAATATTTCTACGATGTCATTTGATTTAATAGAAATTTGTACTCAGGCTCAGAATAATCTCTGGGAAACCACATACAGTGTCTTGAAAAAGTATTTTTCGCCTTACACCCTTAAATGTAAATGTTTTTCATTTGGATTTGATGTGATATACCAACACAAAGTAGCAAGTATTTGTGAAGTGTAAAGGAAATGATACATGTTTTTTAAATTATTTTATAAATATATGTCTGAAAATTGTGAAGTATATTTGTATTCAGCCCCCCTGATTCAATACGTTGTAGGACCACACTTCACTACAATTACTGCTGTAAATCTTTTGGGGTATGTCTCTACCAGCTTTGCACATCTAGAGGGTGACATTCTTAATAAACTAGCTCTTACTCAGTGTGATAGGATGGAAAGTGTCTGTAAACAGCAATTTTCAAGTTTTGCCACAGATTCATAATTGGATTTAGGGCTGGACTGTTATTGGGCCATTCATACACATGAATATGCTTTTATCTAAACGATTTTTCCATTGTAGGTCTGGCAGTATGTTTGGGGTCAATGTTCTGCTGTAAGGTGAACCTACATCCCAGTCTCAAGTCTTTTGCAGCCTCTAACAGGTTTTCGTTCAGGATTGCCCTGTATTTAGCTCCATTTATCTTCCCATCAATGCTGACCAGCTTCCCTGTCCCTGCTGAAAAAAAGCATCCCTACAGCATGATTTTGCCAGTACCATGTTTGACGGAGGGGGATGGTGTTTTTAGGTTGAAGTACAGTGTTAGTTTTTCAACCACACATTGCGCTTTTCATTTAACCAAAAAAGTTCTATTTTGGTCTCATGAGACCAGAGCAACTTCTTCCACATGCTGTCTTTCCTCTTGCCACTCTTCCATAAAGGCCAGATTTGTAGACTATATGATGTATAGTTATCCTGTGGACAGATTATTCCACCTTGGCTGGGGAATTCTGCTGCTCCTCAAGAGTGATCATAGGCCTCTTGGCTGCTTTTCTAAATAGTGCTCTCCTTGCTTAGGATGTCAGTTTAGGTGGACGGCCATGCCTTTGTAGATGTGGTTGTGCTATACTCCTTCCATTTTTGGATAACGGATGAACAGTGCTCCAAGAGATATGCAGAGCTTGGCCTTTTTTATAACCTAACCCTTTTTTACTCTTCTCCACAACTTTATCCCTGACTTGTCTGATGTGTTCCTTGGTCTTCATGATGCTGTTTGATCTCTAATGGTCTCAAACGAACCTTTCAGGCCTTCACAGAACAGATGTAGTTACATTGAGAAGAAATGACACAGAGGTGAACTAAATTTACTAACTATGTGACTTCAGGAGGCTATTCCTCATTAATGATTTTATTTAGTCATATCAGACATCAGGGTACTGACTAGAAATGCACATCACAATTATCAGATTTATATTTATTAAGTAATTAGAAAACCATGTATAATTTCTTTACACCTCACAAAATGCAATGTGTTGGTAGATCACATAAAATCCCAATAAAATACATTTAAGTATGTGGGTGAAAAAATCCAAGGGGTATAAATGCTTTTTCAAGACACTGTAGGTAGAATGGTTTGCAAAAGCATTCACCATCTTGGCTTTTTACCTATTTTATTACATTACAACCTGTGATTAATTAATTTTGTAATCGGTTTTGTGTGCAATGAATCAGCATTAAATAGTCTAAGTTGGAGAAGTGAAGTGAGAAAAATATAAGGCAAAAATTACATTTATGGAATTAAATAGCTAAAAATTGGTAAGTGCATATGTATTCACTCCTTTTGCGATGAAGCCCCTAAAAATTTCTGGTGAAAGTAATTACCTTCATAAGTCACATGCTTAGTGAAAGGAAGTCCACCTGTGTGCAATCCAAGTGTCACATGATCTGTCAGTATATACACACCTTTTCTGAGAAGCCATAGAGGCTGCCTCACCGTTAAGCAAGAGGCACCACTAACCGAACACCACCATGAAGACCAAGGAGATCTCCAAACAAGTCAGGGAAAAAATTGTTGGAAAGTACAAGTCAGGGTTGTGTTATGAAAAAATATCCAAATCTCTCATGATCCCCCGAGCACCATCAAATTCATTAACCTCAAATGGAAATAACTGGTACCACAACAAACCTGCCAAGAAAGATCCACCCAGCAAAACTCTTTGCCCAGGCAAGTAGGGCATTAATCAGAGAGGCAGCACTGAGGCCAAAAGTAACTCAGAAGGAACTGCAGATTTCCCAAGCATAGACTAGAGTATCTGTTTATATGACCACAATAAGCTATACACTCTATGGAGGTGGCCTTTATGAAAGAGTAGGCAGAAAAAAGCCTTTGCTTATACAAAAAAATTGTAAGGTTCCTTTTGAGTTTGCTAAAAGACATGTGGGAGACCCCCAACATGTATGGAGGAAGATGTTGTGGTCAGATGAGACCAAAATTGGCCACCATGGTAAACGCTGTCTGGTGCCAAACCAACATAGCTCATCACCCCAAGAACACCATCCCACAGTAAAACATAGGGATGGCAGCATCATGCTGTGGAGATGTTTTTGGCAGCAGGGACAGGGAAAAAGGTCTGAGTCGAGGGGCAAGATGGGCGGTGCAAAATTCAGGGATATTCTTGAGCAAAATGTGTTTCAGTCTCTCAATGATTTAAGACTGGGACTGAGGTTCAGACTTGAAGATTACTGCTCACCAGAGGAAACCATTTAACTTGAAGGAGCTGGAGCAGTTTTGCCTTGAGGAATGGGCATAAATCCCAGTGGCAAGATGTGGAAAGCTCATAGAGATGAAACCAAAGTGACTTGCAGCTGTAATTGCCCCAGAAAGGAAGATCCACAAAGTACTGACTTTAGGGAGATGAATAGTTATACACACTGAAGTTTTCAGTTATGCTGTTCTATTTGTTGTTTGCTTCACAATAAAAAGAACAGCAAATGTATACAGCTGTAGGTATGTTCTTTACATGAACTGATGCAAACCCTTTAAAAAAAAACAGATTCTGAGGTAGCAAAATGCGAAAAATGCCAAGGGGGGGGGGGGAGGTTATGGTGAATACTTTCACAGGCCACTGTATAAACCTCTAACATGAGGTTTGTCCCTGACTGAAAACTCAGTATTCCCAATATCCCACATACTGTTTGTGTGCATTAGTTTTCTGAGTGACATTTTATGACAGTTATATTGTTATCAACTATTTGTATACATTATTTAGTTGACTTTGGAAACAATGGTAATTTTGTGAGGCAGGCCACAGCCATAGAAGGTTCAGGAATAGCTGTTGCATACCGCTCTATTCCTTAGGAAACTACTCGCATTATAAAATTTTACGCAACAGCTGTTGACAGACATCTAGTGCATTTCCACTAAGACCTATGGACAGCATGTTATGGGTAGTACATAATCCTTTTAAAGAGAACCTGTCTGCAGGATTTTGCTAAGTAAACTACAGACATTGTCAGGATAATGCTGTTACACTGATTAAAATGATACCTGGGGTGGAGAAATCTGTATTGTGGTTCTTGTGTAATTGGTGTTAGGAGTTTTCAGCTAATGATATGCGCGATCTCTGCTGTGGGACTTATCTTCCTGCTCTAAGCCAGAGAATCCAAGGCGAGACCTGCCCACAGGCTGCCCATAAACACATACAATCTGTCTCTAAGTTGAGGAGCATGTTTCTGTTTCGGGGGTGGACTAGTTAGAGGGCAGGCCACTTAAAATGGTAGCTGCTATGTATTAAATGGGGGCAAGCAGATAAATATATTTAGAATGGATAGAACAGTGCAAGTAGCACCACACCATTACCATCACAGAGAGTAAAAACAAGATAAAATAGAATTATACAGCTACACAAAACAGTGTCATGTGCAGGAACATTTTCTCAAAATTGTATCTTACAACATCTGCAGTCACTAAACATATTGTATAAACTAAGAAATACATAGAAAAAAAGTCTTACTCTATGTCCTTTGAGTCCTGGGAGACCTGGAGCACCGGGAAATCCTCTGGCTCCCTAAAAGAAGAGATATAATAATTAATTACAAAAAGCACAATATTGCATGGCACCAAAGCTCAGTATACATGTACTATCTTCATTCCAGTTACAACATACAGTATGCTCTGCTGCAAATATTATGCATTTACTAACATCATCTTCTGTCTGTAGTAGCACTTCTAGTAGTAGAACCATATTAACATCTGAGTGCGTTTATGAGTCGCCCCCAGGGCAGTGGGGTACACGGTACCGGGTCTGGTCGCAAGGGGGATGTCATGGTGGCTGCGACCCGGTCCATGGCCCTGGGCCTCAACGTTAACCCCTTACTGACCTCGGACGGGATAGTACGTCCGAGGTCAGATCCCCTGCTTTGATGCAGGGCTCCGGCGGTGAGCGCACATCAAAGCCGGGACATGTCAGCTGTTTTGAACAGCTGACATGTGCCCGCAATAGCGGCGACTGAAATCGCAATTCACCCGCCGCTATTAACTAGTTAAATGCCGCTGTCAAACGCAGACAGCGGCATTTAACTACCGCATCCGGCCGGGCGGCCGGATATGAGCGCATCGCCGACCCCCGTCACATGATCGGGGGTCAGCGATGCTTCTCCATTGTAACCATAGAGGTCCTTGAGACCTCTATGGTTACTGATCCCCGGCAGCTGTGAGCGCCACCCTGTGGTCGACGCTCACAGCACACCTGATTTTCTGCTACATAGCAGCGAACATCAGATCGCTGCTATGTAGCAGAGCCGATCGAGTTGTGCCTGCTTCTAGCCTCCCATGGAGGCTATTGAAGCATGGCAAAAGTTAAAAAAAAAAAAGTTTAAAAAAATGTGAAAAAAATAAAAAAAATATAAAAGTTTCAATCACCCCCCTTTCGCCCCAATCAAAATAAATCAATAAAAAAAAAATAAAACCTACACATATTTGGTATCGGCACGTTCAGAATCGCCCAATCTATCAATAAAAAAAGCAATAACCTGATTGCTAAATGGCGTAACGAGAAAAAAAAAAGAAACTCCAGAATTACGTTTTTTTGGTCGCCGCGACATTGCATTAAAATGCAATAACGGGCGATCAAAAGAACATATCTGCACCGAATTGGAATCACTAAAAACGCCAGCTCAGCACGCAAAAAATAAGCCCTCAACCGACCCCAGATCATGAAAAATGGAGACGCTACGAGTATCAGAAAATGGCGCAATTTATTTTATTTTTTTTTTAGCAAAGTTTGGAATTTTTTTTCACCACTTAGATAAAAAATAAGCTAGTCATGTTAGGTGTCTATGAACTCGTAGTGACCTGGATAATCATAATGGCAGATCAGTTTTAGCATTTATTGAACCTAGCAAAAAAGCCAAGCAAAAAACAAGTGTGGGATTGCACTTTTTTTGCAATTTCACCGCACTTGGAATTTTTTTCCCGTTTTCTAGTACACGACATGGTAAAACCAATGATGTCGTTCAAAAGTACAACTCGTCCCGCAAAAATAAGCCCTCATGTGGCCAAATTGACGGAAAAATAAAAAAGTTATGGCTCTGGGAAGGAGGGGAGCGAAAAATGAACACGGAAAAACAAAAAATCCCAAGGTCATGAAGGGGTTAAAGGGGAACGGTCTTTAAAGGGGAAAATGTTCAAAGTCTGTCGTGACACCACCTGTGGTGTTCTGTCAGTAGTTGGACCGACGCTGCATTAAATGGGTCCCCTGGGGGATGTTGCGGCAGCACAGATGTTACACTTCCCATAGGTGAAGCGGGGTCCTATAGTGTAGGGCGTAGATGGTATAGCCGGTAAATAAATGGAGGAGACAAGTTGTAATTCTTTATAAACAAAGGAGAAAGGAGTACCAAACTACCCATAAAAATATCAAATTTTTTTCATTATTGGTTATCAATAAAATAGTAAACACCATAGACACAAATATATTAAAAAGGTTATATGGACAAACAATTTATATAGTGAAGGACACAAACAGAAAAGTCCGACAATTGCTTATATATAACTAGGATTGGGGATTCAATGATTGTAATATATATATTGCAACACTGTCACAGCACAATGGGTATTTTGAGGTTTAATTAAAGACACATTATCACCATAGCTATGGCCCTATATAAATACCCAGATCTTTAAACAATGTGCATCATAGCAAAAATCGCGTTGGGGCTGCATTGTCGGACCAATTGCATGGACATACCTGGGTGAGATATTATTTTTGCTATGATGCACATTGTGTAAAGATCTGGGTATATATAGGGCTATAGCTATGGTGTGTTAGGGTTGGCGGAACGTACCGAATATATTTATTAGGTGAGATAGGTGCGTTCGCAACCCGGGATCCACCATGCAGGAAAGAACCTGCTGCTAAGCAAGGCGGTGAAGTAAATTAGAATAAACGAACTCTGTTACTTCACAGAGCCCGTAGAAAAGGGAACGCTGTGCCCTGTTTAGCTCACAGGAGACACAGCTACAGAGTTGAGCCGACAGTAGTCATGCAGTCCCAACCAAACACACAGCTCCTCTCCGGTGGAGCCGGAATTCTAATGGCTATTAGCCAGCCCTGAATTCACACATAAGAAACTCCTTGCTGTAGGTGCCAGCATTCTAGGGGCTTATTTCAGCCGGGTCCCTAACTGCATATACACAAAAACTCCTCGCCGGAGGTGCCAGCATTCTATGGGCTTATTTCAGCTGGGTCCCTGACCACACACACGATCACACTGGCGCTGAGCTCGTATATATTTGATACAAGTGCATGGCCATGCGGTCATGAGAACCTTTTATAGCTGCAGCAACTTCAGGACCTTCGAGAAGGACCAATGGAAGACTTTTACAGAACTTGATCAGGTACATGACCTTCCTGGAGGACCAATGGAAGTTGCTGCAGTACCTGAGCATGTGACCCTTGATCTCCATTGAGAGATCTTACCCTGGGCATGCTCCGTGTGTGCAAAGCAGGACTTAGTCCCAGAAAAGCCTGCTCACCGCAGACCAGTGCAGGGTACAATAGCAGAGCCTGGAGAGGCAGCAGTAACCCTTTGCACAGTACCAGATTCAGTGAGACGCTGGGACCGACGTCTCCACTGGGCAGGCTCCACTGCGGCTGATGCAGAATGGGAGACTGCAGCAGAAATGGTTCGAGATTCCCCCTGTGCAGCAGCGGGAACTCGACTCTTAACATTACCCCCCTCCTAGGGCCCCCCCCTCCTTGAGCCTCGCTACGCTCAAAAGCTGCAATGAGCAGTGGAGCCCGAATGTGCTCCACAGGTTCCCAGGTTCTGTCCCCTGGGCCGTGACCCTTCCAGTCCACCAGATAAAATTTCTTGCCACGTACCACCTTGCACCCCACGATAGCATTCACCTCAAACTCATCCGTGGATGAACCCGATGTCCCGGCAGATGACTCGGAAAACCAGGACAAATGGAAGGGCTTTAAGAGAGAGACGTGGAAAGTGTCGGTGATACCAAGGCGCGGAGGAATGGCCAAACGGTAGACCACAGGGTTGACCTGTTCCAGAACCTTGAACGGGCCAATGTAGTGAGGTGCAAACTTAGTGGACTCAACTCGCAGCCTGATATTACAGGCGGAGAGCCACACTAAGTCGCCAGGAGCAAAGGTCGGAGCGGGGTGCCGGTGTGTATCAGCAGAAACCCTCATTCTCTCCTTGGAGGCCCGGATGGCATCCTGTGTGCGGTCCCAAATGTCACATGCCTCCACCGCCCAGTCTGCCACCCTAGAATCGGAAGACACGGGCATGGGCACAGGAACACGCGGATGCTGGCCGTAATTAAGGAGAAAAGGAGTCTGCCCAGTGGAATCGGCTACAGCATTGTTCAAGGCAAATTTTGCCCAAGGTAGCAAAGATGCCCAGTCATCCTGCCTAGCAGAGACAAAATGTCGCAAGTATGTCACCAGAGTCTGGTTGGTCCTCTCTACCAACCCATTCATCTCAGGATGATATGTAGAGGAGAGATTCAACTCTATGCTGAGTAAACGGCAGAGCTCTCTCCAAAACCCAGACGCGAACTGGGGACCCCAGTCGCTGACAATTTTATCATGCATTCCATGTAAACGGAAAATATGCTTAATGAATAACGCCGCCAAGGCCCGTGCAGAAGGTAACTGTGGAAGCGGAACCAAGTGCACCATGTTAGAGAAATGATCGGTGACAACCCAGATAACTGTGCAGCTACAAGACTTGGGTAAGCCCACCACGAAGTCCATCCTGACCATCTCCCAGGGCCTGTTTTCCATCGGCAGGGGGTAAACAACCCAGCAGGCCGTTGCCGAGGAGACCGATTCTGGGCGCAGGAAATGCACGCCCGAATATAGTCCCCAACGTCACGGGCCATAAGCCCGTCCTCGCCAAAAGCTCAGATGTCCTTTTGGTCCCAAAATGCCCACGCACTCTGGACGAATGAGCCCAAGAGAGAACCTCCGGTTGCAAATTCGCTGGCACGAAAGTCTTGCCCAGGGGCACGGACTCTAGCGAAACCGGAGCCACAGTTCTCAGGCTCTCAGAAGGGACAATAAGCTGAGGCTCCTCAGATGACACTATGGAGCGGGAGAGAGCGTCGGCATGAATGTTCTTCTCCCCGGAGAGGAAATGGAGAGTAAATTGAAACCGGGAGAAGAACAGGGACCATCTAGCCTGGCGAGAATTCAGCAGCTGGGCCATCTGTAGATATACCAAGTTCTTGTGGTCAGTGAATACCTGGAAGGGAAAGCGAGCCCCCTCCAAGAGATGTCTCCACTCCGAAAAAGCCAACTTCATGGCTAGCAACTCCCTGTCCTAGATGGAATAATTCCTCTCTGCCGGTGTGAAGGTCTTGGAGAAGAAGAAGCAAGGATGCTTCCGACCTTGAGCATCCTTTTGGAAAAGGACTGCTCCAGCACCAATGGATGAGGCATCCACCGCCATGATAAATGGCTTATCTACATCGGGGCAATGTAGAATTGGAGCGCTAGCGAAGTGTGATTTAATCAAGAGAAAGGCCTTGTAGACATCCTCCGACCACAACTTGGGATTTGCTCCCTTCTTGGTGAGGGCAACCAAGGGAGCTACCAAAGTTGAGAAGTGTGGAATGAACTGGCGATAGTAATTAATGAACCCCATAAAGCGCTGCACCACTTTAAGTGAATGGGGTTCCTGCCAGTCCATCACAGCCTGTGGTTTGGCAGGATCCATAGCCAAACCCTGGGCAGAGATTATATAACCAAGGAAAGGCAAGGACTCCTGCTCAAACACACTTCTCCAACTTGGCGTAGAGGGAGTTTGCCCGTAAGAGGTCGAAGACTTTGCGAATATCTCTCCGATGGGAGTCAATATCTGGAGAGTAGATGAGAATATCATCCAGATAGACTACGACCGAGGTGTTGAGCATATACCAGAAGATGTCGTTCACAAAGTCTTGGAAAACGGCTGGGGCATTACAGAGCAAGAAGGGCATCACCCATCATAGTGCCCATCCCTGGTGTTAAAAGCCGTCTTCCATTCATCCCCCTCACGGATGCGAATCAGGTTGTAAGCACCCCGCAGATCTAATTTAGTAAATAACCTTGCTCCCCGTAGCCTATCAAAGAGCTCAGATATCAGGGGTAGCGGGTACTTGTTCTTAACGGTGATGGCGTTAAGACCCCTGTAGTCTATGCATGGACGTAACTCTCCACTCTTCTTCTGCACGAAGAATAACCCAGCCCCTGCAGTTGACACTGACTTCCTAATGAATCCTCTTGCCAGATTCTCTTGGGTGTACTGAGACATTGCCTCCATCTCTGGGAGAGATAACGGATAGACTCGAACCCGGGGAGGCTCAGCACCAGGCAAGAGGTCGATAGGACAGTCATAGGGGCAGTGAAGCGGAAGGGTCTCCGCAGCCCTTTTGGAGAACACGTCCGCATAGGCCCAATAGTGCTTGGGGAGAGAGGAAAGATCTACGGGTACCTCTGTTGTAGCAACCTGAACACACTCCCTCTGACATCTACCCTCACAGGATTTACTACATCCCAAAATTCTCCCTGAGGACCACTCTAAATGAAGAGAATGATAGCGTAGCCATGCTATCCCCAACAGGACCTCATCAACTCCCTCAGGAAGGAATAACAGAGAGATAATCTCCTGATGTGATGGAGACACAGAAAGAGTGAAAGGAATGGTTTGGTGTGTAATCGGTGAGGGTAGTGTCGACCCATTTACCACTCAAATGGTTACTGGTTTGGTGAGCGCGTGTCGCTGGGCGAAAGCAGATGACATAAAATTACCCTCCGCCCCAGAGTCCACGCATAGCTCTACCATAAGAGTGGATGGGCCTATGGTAATTGTCCCCTTGAAGGACAACTTAGAGGCAAACGTCACCGTGTCTAGTGTACCTCCTCCAACTGCCACTAGTCGCTGATGTTTCCCCGACCACTGAGGACACTTGGAGGCAAGATGTCCTGACTGCCGGCAAACATGACAGACCTTAAGTGCATGAGCGGACCGGGACTTGGACCCCGCTCGTGACCCCTCTATGGCCTCATGTGACTCGGGCGCCTGGACCGGAGATTCCAAAGGTCTGGCGAAGGTGGGAGCCAGCCGAAACCTCTGCCTACACTGGGCTTGCTCCAACCTTCGCTCGTGAAAACGAAGGTCTATGCAAGTTGATACAGCTATGAGCTCCTCCAGTGTGGCGGGAATCTCCCTAGTGGCCAAAGCGTCCTTCACATGGTCAGCCAGCCCCCTCCAAAACACAGGAATGAGGGTTTTATCTGACCACTCCAGCTCAGACGCTAATGTCCGGAAGTGGACGGCAAAATGGCTGACCATGGTTGAACCCTGAGTCAAAGCCAGCAGTTGGAGCGCCATATCATGGGTGACTTGAGGTCCTACAAAGACCTGTTTCAGAGTGTCCAGAAACCGAGGAGCACTCTGCACCACATGATCGTTGCGCTCCCACAGCGGCGTAGCCCACTCCAAAGCTCTGTCCGACAGGAGAGAGATAATGAATCCCATCTTTGCCCGCTCTGTGGGAAAACGTGCAGCCAGGAGCTCGAGATGTATACCACACTGGCTCACAAAACCCCTACATGACTTGCTGTCCCCAGAGTATTTTTCAGGCAACGGGAGGTGAGATAAAGTCGGAACAGAGGTGGCAGTGGGTAAAGCTGCTGCAGCCTCGCTAGCAGCCTGAACAGCTATTGCGGTAACATCCACCGCCGAGGTTGCACGCTGGAGAGATGCCAACTGGCCCTCCAGCAGCTGGATGTACCCCTGCAATCGCTGTTCATCCGCCATTACTTAGCCAGATCCTGGCGCTAGTATACTGTTAGGGTTGGCGGAACACACCAAATATATTTATTAGGTGAGATAGGTGCATTCGCAACCCGGGATCCACCGTGCAGGAAAAAACCTGCTGCTAAGCAAGGCGGTGAAGTAAATTACAATAAACGAACTCTGTTAGGCTACGTTCACATTAGCGTTGTGCGGCGCAGCGGCGGGCGCAGCCACGGCGACGCATGCGTCATGCGCCCCTATATTTAACATGGGGGGGCGCATGGACATGCGTTGTCTTGCGTTTTGTGACGCATGCGTCATTTTGGCGCAACTGTCAGGGCGCAGATGACGCTGCATGATGCAGTTTTTTCTGCGCCAAAAATCATGCAAAAAATTAACGCATGCGTCACAAAACGCTGCGTTGTGCATGCGTTTTGCATGCGTTGTGTCGCTGACGCTGCACCGCACGACGCAAATGTGAACGTAGCCTAACTTCACAGAGCCTGTAGAAAAGGGAACGCTGTGTCCTGTTTAGCTCACAGGAGACACAGCTACTGAGTAGAGCCAACAGTGGTCATGCAGTCTGAACCAAACACGCAGTTCCTCTCTGGTGGAGCCGGAATTCTAATGGATATTAGCCAGCCCTGAATTCACACATAAGAAACTCCTCGCCGGAGGTGCCAGTATTCTAGGGGCTTATTTCAGCCGGGTCCCTAACTGCATATGCACAAAAACTCCTCGCCGGATGTGCCAGCATTCTATGGGCTTATTTCAGCCGGGTCCCTGTCCACACACACGACCACACTGGCACTGAGCTCATATATATTTGATACTAGTGCATGGCCATGCGGTCATGAGAACCTTTTATAGAACTTCAGGACCTTCCGAGAAGGACCAATGGAAGACTTCCACAAGAACTTGATCAGGTACATGACCTTCCTGGAGGACCAATGGAAGTTGCTGCAGTACCTGAGCATGTGACCCTTGAGAGATCTTACCCTGGGCATGCTCAGTGTGTGCAAAGCAGGACTTAGTCCCAGAAAAGCCTGCTCACCGCAGACCAGTGCAGGGTACAGTAGCAGAGCCTGGAGAGGCAGCAGAAACCCTTTGCACAGTACCAGATTCAGTGAGACACTGGGACCGACGTCTCCGCTGAGCAGGCATTCAGCTGATGCAGAATGAGAGACCGTGGCAGACATGGTTCGAGATTCCCCCTGTGCAGCGGTGGGAACTCGACTCCTAACATGGTGATAATAATAATCTTTATTTTTATACAGCGCTAACATATTCCGCAGCGCTTTACTGTTTGCACACATTATCATCACTGTCCCCGATGGGGCTCACAATCTATATTCCCTATCAGAATGTCTTTGGAATGTGGGAGGAAACCAACGCAAACACGGAGAGAACATACAAACTCTTTGCAGATGTTGTCCTTAGTGGGGTTTGAACCCAGGACTCCAGCGCTGCAAGGCTGCAGTGCTAACCACTGCGCCACCGTGCCGCCCCACGGATAATGTGTCTTTTCTGTTTGTGTCCTTCACTATATAAATTGTTTGTCCATACAATCTTTTTAATATATTTGTGTCTATGGTGTTTACTATTTTATTGATAACCAATAGTAAAAAAAATTTGATATTTTTATGGGTAGTTTGGTACTCCTTTCTCCTTTGTTTATAATCATATCTTGGAGTATGTTTTATGTCTGTTTATAACAGTGCTGGTTTTATTCATTTTATTCTGGGTGTTCTTATTTAAGTTGTAATTCTTTACCTGGTTTACTGTAGGTTACTGGCCACAATCTAGGGTACCAGGTATGGATGATGGTGGTCCGGCCGGCTCAGAGGCAACAGAGGGTTTCCTCTCCAGTGGAGGTCCGTGAGCCTTTCCAACTAGCACCATTAAAGGTGAGCCCCCTGCACCCTAAAGCTTCCTACAGAGTCCTCCAGTTTTCCCCCTGTCCTAAGACAGGTACCTGCATGACGGGCAGCCTGAGCCTTTTTACAGGGACTCTTTCACGCACCTGGCTCCTCAGGTGCTGCTGCGTCTCAGGTGTGCTGCGGGCTGTTAATTTGTAGTGTCGTGCCCTCCGGTTCTGCTCTGTGTCCTAGAGTCCCACAAAAGCCTCAGGCTCCCAGTTCCCAGTACTGCGCTTGAGCTCTGAGGGTGCCCTGCCACAGTTCCCCTCTGAGCTCTGTTCCTCTCCTGTGCCCCTTCCCTTCCGGCTACTCCACATCCAACCCTTCAGGTCTTCCTCCTTCCAGAGGCTGCAGCTTCTTCGTGGCTGCCAGGACTCTCCGTTCCAGACTTCCTTCTACTTCAGTGTCTCTCCCAGACTAAACTAGCTCCTCCTCCAGGTCAGGACACATACAGCTTAGGGAAGCTCCCCTGAATCCGGGTCCTGAGCTCCCCCTCCTGGCCTGAATTTGAAATATGTTGTGTGTGGGTGCCTTACCTGGTGAAGAGAACTCCAATACCTCTGAGCATGATATTACCTTCCCCAAAGGAAAAGCAACATCACTGCAGCAAGCGGTCACCTGGGGTGCTGCATTTACATTACACTAATAGATCATATAACTAATGAGAACTATGAGTCCAAAGGATGCCAAGAAAATAAAATAAATAGTCTTTAGTTAAATTTTATTGAAAAAAATTCTTTTCACAATGCATAATACTATAAAGACATTTACCATATGTTAAAGATCATGTGAAAAATCCGTGAGTACATGAAAAAACAAAAGATCATGGACCAGGACACTAGTGGATATACCAAACGTAAATATATGTTCAAAAACATGTGACTAGTATACCACCATCCAGTGCATCAGATTTGTTAATCAAGATGTGGTGATTAGAATACATCATATGACCTGCATTATAAATGCCAATAACATCACCACATACATCTCCAAGTGATATACACAAAATGCGTAAACAGGATAAAAATTAATTACCCATTTGATGCATGGATTTTTCACATGATCTTTAACATATGGTAAATGTCTTTATAGTATTATGCATTGTGAAAAGAATTTTTTTCAATAAAATTTAACTAAAGACTATTTATTTTATTTTCTTGGCATCCTTTGGACTCATAGTTCTCCTTAGTTATATGATTGTGATTTGAGTCGCCATCAGTATATTGTTTTGGTTATCTACAACTGATGTTCTGTTTATATATACACTAATAAATCATAGCCTAAAAAAGGTTATGGACTTTGGCTACATTTTGACTAATCTTCACAACCTAAAGTATTGAAGGTAACTTAAACCAAGCTGAAAAAGAAGGATCAAACATAATGGATTTAAGTGTGCCTGATGATTCATTTACCAAAGGAAATGACTATGAGCTGTTTCCACATGCGTATGTTAGTGGTCAGAATAGACAGTGACCAAAAAAAAAAAAACAATAAAAGACTATTCACTTATGTAGCGTGTCAGGGGCGGACACAGACTGCTTGGGGCCCCCGTGCAGGAAATGTGCCTGGGCCCCCCTCCTTTTAAGGCGACAAAGCTAAGGGACTGTGCTATACATAAGTGAGTACACTTTATACTAAGGGACTGTTAGACATAATAATCGATAATAATGTATTCCTCCACCTCCCCCTGTTCTTAAACCCATTATAAATCCCCCGCATCCCATTATTGCCCTCTCCCCCATCCCCCATGATTGACCTCTTCACCACCTCCATTATTGTTTTCTCCTCCACCACCCCATATCATTGCCCATTCCACCACCTCCATCATTGCCTCCTCCCCACCACCCCCATCATTGTCCTTTCCACTGCCACCATCATTTCCTCCTGCCCCACCACCCCTATCATTGCCCTCTCCATCAACCCAATCATTGCCTTCGGCCCCGTCACCCCCATCATTGCCCTCTCCTCCACCTACACACACACACAGCACCATTCACCTCTCTGCAAACACACACCTCACCTCTGCTCACACAGTATCCTGAAGCCGCACCATCGCTGGCAGCTTCCTGTATCACACAGCCGTGGCGCTAAATGATGATGTCATTCAGCCGCTGCTGTGTGGCAGGAAGCAGGATGGATCCATTCCCTGCAGCTCCGCTGCCTTTTTCTCTTGCAGACAGCGGAGCTGCAATCCCATGATGGCAATCTGGCTAGGGGCCCCCCGGAGATGGATAAACTGGCCAGATTGCCCTCATTATTAGCCACCCTGCAGGCAGGGATGGTTTTAGGCAAAGTGGGACCCTAGGCAAAGTTTAAAATGGGGCCTCAAATCCTAACATATTGCACATCACACAGAAGCATTTCTGTTGTATTTACAAGCGCTGAGTTCAGACCACTAAAGGAATGTGATCGACAATACTGAAGTTGTTCAACGCTTGTTTCCCGGCCTCTTTACACCGTCTGAGAAAGAATGATGGGAACAGAACAATCACTAATAGATCACTAACAGATCACCATACAGTATCATGTTACCAGCAGCACACCTACAGTTTACAACGGCGATGTGCTGCTGAGAACAATGATTTCTGTTCCGGCATAACCAATCTAATCAATGGATGAATAGGCAGCATTTTACTTGTTTAGTATAACACACCTCATAGTCCTCAATATATTATAATGTGCACCACAGTCCTTCATATTGTAAAATACACACTGCATAATCCTCCATATAGTATAATACACTCCTCAGTCCTCAGTCCTATAATTCACTTCCCACAGTATAATGCACCCCATAGTTCTTCATATAGTATAATGTATTCCCCATAGTCCTTGATACAGTATAATGCAGCCCACATATAGTATAATGCAGCCACACCATAGAGCATAATGCAGCCACCCCACAGAGTATGATGTAACCCCCATGGAATATAATGCAGCCACCCTCATATAGTATAATGTAGCCCCCCTATAAAATATGATGCAATCACCCCTCATAGAATATAAATATAATACAGCCCCCCATAGAATATAATACAGCCAGGGGCGTAACTACCGCGGTCGCAACGGTCGCCATTGCGACCGGGCCCCGCAGGTCAGGGGCCCAGGGCCGGCCCCTGACCTGCGGGGCCGGACTGGCCATTGGGCACTTCTGGCAAATGCCAGAAGAGCTGGTGCCAGTAGTGGGCCGCCCGCTGTACTGTTCCCCCCTGCCAGTGCCGCCGCCGCATTTAACTATACCGGCGTCTATGACACCGGTATAGTTCAATGCAATGATGTCGGAGAGAGCGTCTCCTGACGCTCCCTCTCCCATCATTCCCCGCTCTGCCTCTGACAGTACACTGCGGGTGCGCGATGACGTCATATCATCGCGCACCTGCTGTGTCCTGCGCAGACTGCAGCCACCGAGAGAGGAGCAGGGACGAGCAGCGCGGGCAAAAGGAAAGGTGAGGAGAGTGGTTTTTTTTTTTTTCTTTTTAACCGGACTGTGGGGCCATTATCGGGGGTGGTGGGATGAGATGTGGGCTGTGCTCTATATACCCCTGTGCGGGCTGTGCTGTATATACCCCTGTGCCGGCTGTGCTGTATACATCCCTGTGCGGGCTGTGCTGTATATACCCATGCTGGCTGTGCTCTACATACCCCAGTGCGGGCTGTGCTGTATATATCCCAGTGCGGGCTGTGCTGTATATACCCCTGTGCGGGCTGTGCTGTATATATCCCTGTGCGGGCTGTGCTGTATATATCCCTGTGCGGGCTGTGCTGTATATATCCCTGTGCGGGCTGTGCTGTATATATCCCTGTGCGGGCTGTGCTGTATATACCCCTGTGCGGGCTGTGCTCTATATACCCCTGTGCGGGCTGTGCTCTATATACCCCAGTGCAGGCTGTGCTGTATATATCCCTGTGCGGGCTGTGCTCTATATACCCCTGTGCGGGCTGTGCTGGATATACCACTGTGCGGGCTGTGCTGGATATACCACTGTGCGGTCTGTGCTGGATATACCACTGTGCGGGCTGTGCTGGATATACCACTGTGCGGGCTGTGCTGGATATACCACTGTGCGGGCTGTGCTGGATATACCACTGTGCGGGCTGTGCTGGATATACCACTGTGCGGGCTGTGCTGGATATACCACTGTGCGGTCTGTGCTGGATATACCACTGTGCGGGCTGTGCTGGATATACCACTGTGCGGGCTGTGCTGGATATACCACTGTGCGGGCTGTGCTGGATATACCACTGTGCGGGCTGTGCTGGATATACCACTGTGCGGGCTGTGCTGGATATACCACTGTGCCGGCTGTGCTGGATATACCACTGTGCGGGCTGTGCTGGATATACCACTGTGCGGGCTGTGCTCTATATACCACTGTGCGGGCTGTGCTGGATATACCACTGTGCGGGCTGTCCTGGATATACCACTGTGCGGGCTGTGCTCTATATACCACTGTGCGGGCTGTGCTCTATATACCACTGTGCGGGCTGTGCTCTATATACCACTGTGCGGGCTGTGCTGGATATACCACTGTGCGGGCTGTGCTGGATATACCACTGTGCGGGCTGTGCTGGATATACCACTGTGCGGGCTGTGCTCTATATACCACTGTGTGGGCTGTGCTCTATATACCACTGTGCGGGCTGTGCTGGATATACCACTGTGCGGGCTGTGCTGGATATACCACTGTGCGGGCTGTGCTGGATATACCACTGTGCGGGCTGTGCTGGATATACCACTGTGCGGGCTGTGCTGGATATACCACTGTGCGGGCTGTCCTGGATATACCACTGTGCGGGCTGTGCTCTATATACCACTGTGCGGGCTGTGCTGGATATACCACTGTGCGGGCTGTGCTGGATATACCACTGTGCGGGCTGTGCTGGCACCCAGCACCATGTTGCAGTGCAGGAGATTCCTGCAACAGTCCGAGGCGTATCTAGGGGAATGTGGGGGGGGGGCCCCATTTGGAAGTTCGCACCGGGGCCCATAGCTTTGTAGTTACGCCACTGAATACAGCCCACCTCCCCATAGAATATAATGTAGCCCCATCAAAGAGTATGATGCAATCCTCCCTCATAAAATCTAATACAGCCCCCATAGAATATAATACAGCCCACCTCCCCATAGAATATAATGTAGCCCCCATAGAATATAATGCAGCCCCCCATACTATATAACACAGCCTTCCCCATAGAATATAATGCACCCCCCATAGTATATAACACAGCCTGCCCCATAGAAGATAACGTATAATGTACCCACCTTAGTATACAACACAGCCCGCATAGTATACAGCACTGCCCGCATAGTATACAGCGCAGCTTCATAGTATACAGAACAGCCTCATAGTATACAGCGCAGCCTCATAGTATACAGAACTGCTCGCATAGTATACAGCGCAGCTTCATAGTATACAGAACAGCCTCATAGTATACAGCGAAGCATCATAGTATACAGCGCAGCCTCATGGTATACAGCACACAGCCTCATGGTATACAGCACTGCCTCATAGTATACAGCACTGCCTCATAGTATACAGCGCAGCCTCATGGTATACAGCACACAGCCTCATGGTATACAGCACACAGCCTCATGGTATACAGCGCAGCCTCATAGTATACAGCACACTGCCTCATAGTATACAGCGCAGCTATCCCCCCCAGAATGGCCCCACAGTACAGTACTCACTGTTATAGAGTAAAAAAAAAACAACAAACAACACAGCACACTCCTCACCTCTCCTCGTGCCCGCGCTGCTTCCAGTTCCTGCTCCTGCCGGCACACAGTGAGTGTGCGGCAGTGTCTGTCAGAGGCAGAGCGGGGAATGATGAGAGAGGGAGCGTCAGCTGACGCTCTCTCCTCCATCATTGCTTTGAACTGTACCGGCAGACGCCGGTATAGTTAAATGCGGCGGGTGAGTCTGCGCTGGCGGCAGGCGGGCCCCCTGCCTCACAGGGGCCCCATAGCAGCTGCGTGATGTGCCGCTAGCTGGGGGCCCCTGGGGGAGCGAGGACCTAGGCAGCTGCCTGCCCCTAACACCGGCCCTGCCTGCAGGGGTCCCCTGGAGCCTCCGGGCCCCTGTGCAGCTGCACAGGTTGAACAGGTGGTATGTCCGCCCATGTAGCGTGTTAAAGGATAATTCAAACTTAAGTTTGTCAATTATCCAATTTACAGAAGATGCAGGATAGCTTCGATCACTGGTGGTCCAAACACTGGGACCACTACCTTTCCTGAGAATGAAGTCTCTGAAGTGCCTTCTGTGAATGGAGTGGTAAAAGGCAGCCAATACCTTTGGATCCCCAATGATTCAGACGTTATCACCTACCTTATGGATAGGGACTAATTTCCAAATTTGAAAATACCTATTTAAGTCTCACCTACCAACATCTTTGGTTGAGCTACCACTATCCATCAGCCAATTCTATTTTCTAATTATATACATGGCTGGCCAACATAAACCAATGCACTGATAAACTGCTGGCCAGCCTTAATTAAAAAAGCATCAAGTTTAATACTTACTACAGATCCTGGAAATCCGGTTTCTCCTGTTTGTCCAGCTCTTCCTGCTTCACCCTTAAAAAAAAAATCAAATAAACAATAGACTATATTATCGACAAAACAGAAGATAAGTCATTGGCTACACAGAAAGTAGAATAATACATTTGCCAGGAAAATTCATTATTTTTCCTGTAGACTGTGAACCCTTGTGAGCAGGGTCCTCTCTCCTGTACTTGTGTGTGCCCTGTTTTACTCATGTTTATTGTACTTGTCTATATTTGCCCCATTCACATGTAAAGCGCCATGGAATAAATGGAGCTATAAAAATGTATAATAATAATACCTCTTTCAAAATTTACTTTGAATTTTGTAATTCTTACTTGTATATCAATTTCTTATTTCCCATATGTTGAAGTCCTTGTAATCAGTATAACTTCTACCATAGGTATTAAAGTTGTCTAGTATACAGCATAATATATGCACAATATACTGTGCATTCTTCCAGACCTCATTTATGGTTATTTTTTTATTTTAATGTCTGGGAACCTTAAGTTTTAACTATGACTCAATTAAGCATTGACAACTGAGCACATAACTTACATCTTCTCCTGGTTTTCCTGGAGGTCCTTCAGGGCCCCGTGGACCAACTGGACCCTAATACAAAGAGTTATAACCATTAACAGTCATGGCAGTTCACAGATATAATTTATGTTGTTGAATTTTATTTGTTAGGTGGGATGGTTTATGGATACTTAATAAACCACACGCATGTTTTAAACCATTGAATTGGAACCCTGTGTGTGCACCAGCATCTACCAGAAAGCCAATTCCTTACAGATATTATATATGTATAAATATATATATATATATATATATATATATATATATATATATATATATATACTGCTCAAAAAAACAAAGGGAACACTAAAATCCCACATCCTAGATATCACTGAATGAAATATACCAGTTGTAAATCTTTATTCATTACATAGTGGAATGTGTTGAGAACAATAAAACCTAAAAATGATCAACGTAAATCACAACTAATATCCCCCGGAGGTCTGGAGTTGAAATGATGCTCAAAATCAAAGTGGAAAATGAAGTTACAGGCTGACCCAACTTCATTGGAAATGCCTCAAGACAAGAAAATGATGCTCAGTAGTGTGTGTGGCCTCCACGTTCCTGTATGCCCTCCCTACAATGCCTGGGCATGCTCCTGATGAGGCGGCGGATAGTCTTCTGAGGGATCTCCTCCCAGACTTGGACTACAGCATCCGCCAACTTCTGGACAGTCTGTGGTGCAACGTGACTTTGGTGGATGGTGCGAGGCATGATGTCCCAGTTGTCTTCAATCGGATTCAGGTCTGGGGAACGGGCGGGCCAGTCCATAGCTTCAATGCCTTCATCTTGCAGGAACTACTGACACACTCCAGCCAAATGTGGTCTTATATTGTTCTGCATTAGGAGGAACCCAGGGTCAACCGCACCAGCATATGGTCTCACAAGGGGTCTGAGGATCTCATCTCGGTACCAAACGGCAGCCAGGCTACCTCTGGAAAGCACATGGAGGGCTGTGCGGCCCTCCAAAGAAATGCCACCCCACACCATAACTGACCCACTGCCAAACCGGTCATGCTGAAGGATGTTGCAGGCAGTAGATTTCTATCCATGGCATCTCCAGACTCTGTCACCTCTGTCACATGAGCTCAGTGTGAATTTGCTTTCATCTGTGAAGACCACAGGGCGCCAGTGGCAAATTTGCCAATTCTGATGCTCTGTAGCAAATGCCAAGCATCCTGCACAGTGTTGGGCTGTGATCACAACCCCCATCTGTGGACGTCAGGCACTCAGGCCATCCTCATGGATTCAGTTTCTAACAGTTTGTGCACATTTGTGGCCTGCTGGAGGTAATTTTGCAGGGCTCTGACAGTGCTCCTCCTGTTCCTCCTTGCACAAAGGCTGAGGTAGCGGTCCTGCTTCTGGGTTGTTGCCCTCCTATGGCCCCCTCCACATCTCCTGGTGTATTGGCCTGTCTCCTGGTAGTGCCACCAGCCTCTGGACACTACGTTGACAGACACAGCAAACCTTCTTGCCACAGCTCGCATTGATGTGCCATCCTGGATGAGCTGCACTACCTGAGCCACTTGTGTGGGTTGTAGAGTTCGTCTCATGCTACCACGAGTGTGAAAGCACAGCCAACATTCAAAAGTGACCAAAACATCATCCAGAAAGCATTGGTACTGAGATATGGTCTGTGGTCCCTACCTGCAGAACCACTCCTATATTGAGTGTGTCTTGATAATTGCCAATAATTTCCATCTGTTGTCTATTCCATATGCACATCAGCATGTGAAATTGATTGTCAAACAGTGTTGCTTCCTAAGTGGACAGCTTGATTTCACAGAAGTTTGATTTACTCGGAGTTATATTCTGTTGCTTAAGTGCTCCCTCTATTTTTTTGAGCAGTGTATATATATATATATATATATATATATATATATATATATATATATATATATATATATACATATATATATATATATACACACATAAAATCCATTCTGACCTATATGGAAATATTCTCACATTCACATATGTTTCTATTCGACCATGCCTTTGTCTTTTCTTAGTGATTTTTTTCCATCAGATACTCAGCTTTTGTACTAAAGAGTTATATAATTTGCATCAAAATAATACCACAGAAAAAGTAATCAGACTCTTTGTGCTCACCATAGGGCCTGGTTCACCTGCTTCACCATTAGGGCCAGGAGGTCCCATGGCACCCTAGCAGGAAATAAAGAGAAGGACATTTCTATGTTGCGATGAACAAACAATACTATAGCACAGTTTATTGCATTAATCTGTTGATTGATATAAAACATAATAAGATAATTATTGTGTTAGATCATAATAGTAAGAATTACCATAGTATGAATTGCCACACAATGTTGAATTCTATTTGGACTTGCATTGTTTGATTTCACATGAAGGCAGTTCTGAACAGATATCTATGTTTACTTGGTTATTTAGTTACATGGAACCGACAATTTTATTAATCTATTGTACAATTATCAAAACTTCTTTGCACTAGTTTATCTATATTGGGATGCAGAAATTGCAGACTGGTCATATAGATGGTCGTGGTACCTTAGATGTCCAATTGTGCTCTATATAGGAGGACAACGATACTACAAATGCCACATCATAGTGGGGGTTCTGGTATTGCATTGGCACCCAGGTGCTCATTTTTTTTCAGTTAACTGGAAAGACATTGATAGACCCAACTGACTGTGTATTAAGTCCACCAATGCCTGGAACAATATACTGGACCAGTAATCGAAAGGCCGCTAAATGCTTCAATTATCTACAGCACCAGAATATCACTGACTATTACTGATGCATTAATTTGACAGACTATATTACTGACCAACAGAGGTAAAAATGAGTACTTTTTCACTAATTGACAGGTACCAGGAATCTGAATGCACCCTTGATAAAAAAAAAGTATAATTTACAATCAGATACCTACTTTGCCATATGCTGAATCTTCAAATGCTGAGTTTTCCATTAGGTACTGACTGCTAATTGTGCTAAAGAATAACAAAGGCCAGCCACTGAATGTTATTCCTGAGGTTATTAGCTACTGTGATTAGCATACTAAATATTATTGCTCATGACCTTTGTTGCTCTATGGAAATATAACTACATTGGCTTTGTTATCAGGTTCTACAGATACAGTATCTGTCTGATAATCACATCCCCAGAATTCATATTATTGTATCTCTAATGACTACTTACCGGATTTCCTGGTAGACCCTGTGGACCTCTTGGTCCAACTTGCCCCTGTGAAACAACAGGCAAATCATGTCTGTAAACAATTTCAAAGTTACAAGAACTTATACAAGATAAGAAACATTCTTGCATCTTTCTGATTTTGTCTGTATCATATATGTGACATCACTATTCAACAAAATCATTGAATGTGGAATTTTTTTTTATTCATGACAAAAAATGGTATCCATTCAGCAAAGCATATGAATAGAAAATTCCTTAATGAGCACTAAATGCCATTTTATAGTGCAATATGTAGAATATAAATGGAGAATCTCTGGAATCTTTCCTGTTAGATAATGTGTTTATGACCCTTACTGGAGTGATGCCAGAGGAGGTGCTAGGTCTTCGGATGACGCGCAATATGGGCTTACAGAAATATCACATATTCAATTGAGGTTACTGTTGAGAATTATAGAAAAAAACCTTACCACTGAACCAGGCATCAGTCCAACTTGAGACCCAAGTCCAGATTTCTCATCAAAGCCACCTTGCATTTGAGAAGAAAATGGCTATAAAAAAAGAAAACAAAACTAAAACATGTTTCAGTAATGCATTCTAGAGAAGATACAGTTCTGTATTTATGACTGAAATGGGCAACTACTGAGGCATTTGCTTTACTGTTTAAAGGGGTTGTCTGGAGTGGTCACACAATATTGAAGATCTATTCTCAGTATAGATCATCAATATGAGACTGATGGGGGTCCGACCTCCAGCATCCCCATGGATCAGCTGTAATTTGCTCTGGCAGCAGGCAGATGTAAACACATGGAACACAGCAGCAGAGCACAACTCTATGCTGAGTTTAGCGGCCACTGCTGAGTAATGCAGAACACCTTGTGCAGAACACGCAACAGCCGATATTAACCATTGAATGGATCTGTGTTCTGCAGCTCCATGTGTTTATATCCATTCCCTGCCAAAGCAGTTTTCTGGTGATCGCTACCGGGATCCTCTTATTCTTGATCTATTATATTGATAGGTCTTATTATGGTGTGACCACACAACCCTTTAAACTGTCCGCAGAGGAGCTTCTTGATTATTTTTGACATGTAAAATGTAATCTGTCAGTAGGATTTCACACCCCAAATTATTTATATCTGCAGGTAGCTCCAGCCATACCTTATGGGTATGTTTCCACAGTCAGTATCAGCAGCGCTTTGGATGCAGCACATGTCCGGTCCGTCCAAAGTGCTGCCAGCTTTTGTACGCATGGTGATTCCGCATGTGTTCATTGAACCGTGTGGAATCACCGCATCCTATATATTTGACGGTGATATTTATCTTGCGGAGACGGATCGTCTCCTCAAGATAAATTGACATACTGCCGTCTAGAAAGACGCGCCGCATGTGCGTATACGCAGGGAAGCCGCCGGTGTCTCTGCACGCATAGTGGAGATGGGATTTCATAAAATCCATCCACTATGCTGTATCATCTGGCCGCTGCGGGTTGGACACTGTGGATGTACGCAAAGTCTAATCCCCAGCGTTTACTGACCGTGGAAACATACCTTAACATGGACAGTTCCTTCCTTTGTCATTGAGAAATCAGTGTTTGAATTGATCATGTAAAGTATTGGTGGACTTGTCTGTGAAAGAGCTACATAAGCATATAATTAGTTTTGGGGTGGTGACAAACTGCTGACAGATTTATTTTAAAGCAATACTGTATCACTGATTTACAAATGCCAGCATTTCACTAATGTGTAAAACTTAATAAAAAAAAATATATGCACAACATTATTTTTCTAGGGATGGCGATAAAGACATTCACAATGTAAAGCAGTAATACAGTGACATTGTTTCCATTGCAGTGGCAGGCCTATGTGGCACCCCAGAGTCAGGTTGCCATGGTGACATTGCCTCCCTCTAAGGAATGATGTCATGCCTGGAGGCAAGAAGGAAGGTCCCCAACAAGGGATTTGTCATGGAAAAGGGAGCCAGCTGGAACTCGTGACAGGACAGTGAGGGAGGAGAGTTGGCAGTTGGTCTGTGGAGAGGGAAGGGACAGGAGCAGAGACAAGAGCTTAGGGGAATGAAAACTGTATATAGCTGACACCAGAGCGGAGCACTGATAAAAAGGGATGCCAGAGTCCTTGGCTGGGTGGGTGCTGTACACCCTGACTGCTGAATCTGGAGGGCAGGGGACTGCAAGTTCCCTGGTGACACCAAACACCTTAAGGCATGGTAGCAGACCAAGAGCCCGGGCCTGACAGTGAAATGGACAGTGCCCATGAAATAGGCTCACGCTGTCTGCCATACAGGTTAGAAATCATCACGCAGGAGAGAGCCGCAGGTTTGCAAAAGCAGCAGGGACCCTAAAAGAGAGTGCAGAAGGAAAGTCCCCAACACCACCTGGCAGAGTGGATCCCATGAAAGCCTTCAGGCAAGCCGGACTCAATCCATCATCTGTAATTTGTACCCCAGATTGCATCTATTTTCAAGTAAAAGGTAAAGAAAACGGCACCTCTCTGTGTCCTTCACTTATTCTCTGCATCCCAATGTTCACCACCATCTGAACAATCAAATATATTTTTCCCTGTGGCCCCGCTCTAACTGTAGGGAGCTGAACCATCTTTGCTGTGTCATCATCAGCCCCAGTGGACCTAAACCGCAGTGTAGGCAATCCACTGCCGAACACCACGGGTGGCGTCACGACCAAACACCACATAATCATCCTCCATTTTATGACACGGCCAGGGCCACGGAAACGGATGACGGCCCCGTGACCTCCCCCATAGAACTATCCAGTCCGATTCCAGGTACCCCCACAGCCCTGGGGGGCGCGTCACCTATAGACTGTTGTCATCCTGTAACATGTCCTCTTTAGGGTACATGTCCACAATCAGGAATTGCTGTGTCAAACCCACAGTGTCCAGATGTTACAGCACAGTGGATGGGATTTCTAGAAATCCAATGTCCACTATGTGTGTATGTGCATCTGCGGCTCACCCGTGGAGGCAGACATGCGGCATGTCTCTCCAGTCCGCAGCATATTAATTTCTCTTGCAGAGATGTTAGTCTCCGCAATAGAATTTACATCAAAAGAATGTATTGAATGTGGTAAATATGCACGGAACATGGTCTGATCATGGGCAGGGGAGGATACAAGAGCGTATACAGACATTATAGCATGGGATCACAACTTCTGCTTTCTGAGGTAAAATATTTGCCTGTTTGCCTGCCTTACATTAAACAGAAAAAAATCATCTGTGATCCCTTGCTGTCCTGTCTGTATACTCTCTTTTCTTCATCCCTGCCCAGGAGATGTAGTATGATCAGACCATGTTCCTGTACGGTCAGACACGGCCATTACACAGCACACAGCAGGGGCACATTTATAGAATAATCTCTGCACAGGGACATTTTATATAAACACATCCAATTTGGAACTTGTCATTATTCCAAGATGAATTAATAAAAATGTAATTTATTCATGGGCAAGCCATTTAAGGCTCAAATAACACTCTACATGTTTGCATTGCACATTCAGCCATAAACCTTGTCACAAAGTTACTAAGGAGATTTAACCATTAGTCTCAAATTGATTAATGTTCCCAAGCAAATTCCATGTGAGTGTAATTACTATGAGATACTGTATCATGTGATAACTTAACATGTGTTATATACTGATTTTATGACATGAGTGATATTGGTATATTATGTGCTTATATAGCTTGAAGCAAGTGCCCTGCATGTCTAATAACATTTAATCTAAGAAATTATCAGTCTATACTTACATGACTTCCAGGAAGTGATGGATGCCCAGGAGGACCTGGGTCTCCAGGCTGTCCAGGAATACCAGGTTCTCCATCGATTCCAGCAGGACCTCGTGCACCCTTGAGAAAAAATATTAAAGAATGTTTTTTGTCATGTACCATTATTATAACAAATTTATTTCAGGAGCCACAGTTATGATGCTGGTCCATGAACCTGTCAGTTTCATTATCAGTTCTTATGCTTATCTGATGATGACATAGGAAGTTTTCAATTAATACAAATACAAATGTAATTTTTTATTGCTTGATAGGTTTTCTTATTGTTCCAAATTGAAGACTTTTATTTTGTCAACCAATGACATCCCAGATATGCCTAAGGGGAGACAAGTCCAGAGACCATGCAGGCCATGGTAGTACTTTTATGCCATGTAGGCTGCTCACAGTAGCATCAGCAACATGCAACCTGACATTATCACATTGAAAAACAGCTCCTGGGACACATTAGAGAAACATGCTACAATGTCCTGCAGTATCTCCACCATTGTATCCCATCAAGAACATCCGGGACATCATTGGCTGGCAATTGCAAAGAGATCTGCTAGCAGAGGATCTTGATGATTTGTGTGCCATAGTGCGTGCAGCGTGTCAGAACATTTCTCAGACAATCATTAATAACCTCATAGGCAGCAGCCAAGGTGTGTGAGTGTATTTCTGCATGTGGCGCTCATACTCAATACTGAGTAAATCAAGAAGTTTTACAAAATTTGTTTCCATCTTTTCATAATTTGTGAATCATTAACATGTCTATCCATCCTGTGATTTTCAGAATTCCATGACTTTTCCTTGTTGGTGTTATGCTGCAGTACTTCAAACCTGACTTTTTACTTATTAGGTCCATGGATACAGTAAACCCAAAAATACATCATTCTTTTTTTTTGGTGACACATTGCAATTCTAGTTAGATCACATAAAAAAACTAGAAACATAAAATAAATCTTTGTAAGCAAAATTGCTTTATCTTAGATTTGAAACATTTCATGAAAATAGTTATAAATATTTGTGGCAGATTTTTTCTCTAAATTCTTCCATATATGAAAAAAATCAGTGTCATACAATCCCCCTATTTATGTTACTATGATTGGTGACAATTGAGTTCTCACATGAAGTAACATCACATGGAATTGTGTCCTCACTACGACTCTGTGAGGCAGCACTGACATCCAGTGTTCATGAGGAGCAAATGCAAAGGGGCCCTGTCCACTCTCATTACCGAGGGAGGGACGGATGGACGAGACGGAGTGATCACCCACGGATTTAAGAACATGAAATCTCTATGGCATGTTTTCTACACAGAGCATTTAAAGAGTAACCAAGCCCTTATAAGTTTGTTTCCGTATTTGAGCTTCCTTGTGATTATAAGCAGATGGTGGGTGTCCAGGTCCTGAGACCACGCCGATTGTTCAAATCTCCCCACATGCATTATAAATGTATGATGAATCTATGATGAATGTTAACTTACAGGTTTCCCCTTTGGGCCTCTTTCCCCTCTTGGTCCTTGGGAGCCTGGTGGTCCCTGTTGAAAATAAAACCTCATTGTTATTAAACGCCTTTGTTGTACACAGATAATAAAGAAATATAACATAATAACAAAATATAATAATAAGAGATTAGTGCTAGTAATGCATTGATAGTATTGCACCAAACCTCTGTCAATAAGACTGTATCTTTATAGACCTGCGGTTCACAGGGACTCGTCATCTAAATCATGATTCCTCATCCAAAGTGAGCATGACTCCGACACCGGCTTCATCACTGCAGACATGTCTGTTATGCTCTAAAACGCTGGCGAATTCCAGAGAAGGCTTACTTTACAATGGAGGCTGGCGACCACGTGTTCTCAGCGGCCTCGCTCTGCCCCCATCACCCAAATTATCCTAATTCCACTGGAAGGTTCCCTTTAATTCTAATTTCTCTGAAGTCTAGAAGGATTTTCCCCCATCAATATTAGTCTCTTTTTATGTTGCCCCCTCTGGATCAATATAAAAAAGGCAGTAATACGGACTGCATGAAGAGTCAGTAATTTTATCTTGCTGTGTAGTTTAAGGTTAATGACGCTGAAGAGTCGGTAGCATGAAGGTTGTGTTTGGGGACAGGACACTGGGCTTGGCACAAGCTAACCAAAGACTGTCCTGCTTCTTTCAATCTCTATGGCCTTAATGGTGAACACTTAGCAAGCAAGTGGAGATCATGTTATGTCCTGACTGACTCACCCATCCAGCTGAATGAAATGCTCCATACGGGCTAGCTGCAGCTGCTCAGGATAATAGAGATTTACGCAGATCCTAAAACTTTGGCATCAGCAGACAGATTTTGACTTTCTAAGCTGTTTCTTCTGTTCTCTGCTGTTTAATCTTCTTTAAATTATCTTTTTCATTTTTTAAGCATTGTCATTTTCAAGTTAGCCTTAAAGGGGTGGTCTGAAATACAAATTCATTTTCATCCTAAATCCTTATCTATTTAATGCCATAATCTAATCTGTTTTCTGATATACTTTAATTAAAAATGCCCTTTTCTTAACTAACTACACAATCTGTTTGTTTTCTTCTGCTACTTCCTCTTTGATGACTCTTTGTTTGAGAAACCCAGTGCATGATGGGACTCAACGGAAGCATTATCAGGGGCCGTAGGGTGTGGTCTTTGCTGTAGCCTCTGTCCCCTCCCTGAAACAAAGCATCATAAGTGATGATCATTTCAGGAAATGGGCTAGTCACTGCATGACAACAGCAGTGCGCTCTCTTACATGCTCAGATTAGTACTAATGAGCCGGCAAGAGAGCGCACTGTCAGTGTGCCTTGTCAGAATACCCGGTATGCAGAGACCAGCGCTGCAAATGATGTTTAGACTAAATAGATAGGCATTTAGGATGAAGAGATCACCCCTTTAACTATAATCATATTTATTTGGAGGGAGTCTACCATCACCTAAAACTGAAATTGAATTATTTAGACATTCATATAGGGGGTTTAGACCCAATATGTGGAGGTTAGTTCTTAGGTGATGTGTTCTTGTTCCCTGCTGTGTCATTATGTGCAGGGATGGGAATTTAAATCAAGCAGCACTCCAAAGCGAGTGCTGTCAATCAGTATGAGAAGAATGGTGGAGGATGGAAATTTAGGGTGGCTGAATGGTGCACTGAGCCATTGGTCATACCAAGGATGAACCAAATCTTCCTATTTACCTATCTAATAATATTGGTTTTTTTGTATAAAAATAAATTTACTAAAATCAGCAGTATTATTTTACTTTTTTGTTCAGACAGGAGGGTATCTGAGAACAGGTAGGGATCTGTTCAGACAGGGGGTATCTGAGAACAGCTAGGAACCTGTTCAGACAGTTGCAGAAAGGAGGGAGAGCAAGACAGCAAGAGCTAATGCAAAGCAGAACCACAGGAGGCGGGGCTAAGAGCAGGAGCAAGGCAGAACCGCAAGGAGCGGAGCAGGGTAGAACCGCAGGGAGCGGAGCCGCAGCACGAGAGTAGAGCAGAGCCGCAGAGCGGAGCAGCAGAGCAAGAGCAGAGCCCAAGAGTGTAGAGCCGAGAGGAGAGCAAAGCCACAGAGTGCAGAGCCGAGAGCAGAGCTATGCCACAGAGTGCAGAGCCAAGAGCAAAGCAAAGCCACAGAGTGCAGAGCCGAGAGCAGAGCAAAGCCACAGAGTGTAGAGCCAAGAGCAGAGCAAAGCCACAGAGTGCAGAGCCGAGAGCAGAGCAAAGCCACAGAGTGCAGAGCCGAGAGCAGAGCAAAGCCACACAGTGCAGACGAGACGAGAGCAGAGCAAAGCTGCAGAGTGTGGAGCCAAGAGTAGAGCAAATCTAGAGGATACGGAGCAAAGAGCAGAGCAAGATCATAGAGCCACAGGTTGTTGTGAACAGAGCAGAGAGGCGCAGAGCTACAGGTTGTGGCGAGCAGAGCAGAGAAAGAGAACATGGAGGTACGAACAGCAGAGAAAAGAAGCCAAGACAGGGATACGAACGTACACAGGAATAGGACTAGGCAGAAACAGGATCAGGAACGGGACAATGCACTGAAGCAAGGACACTGGCAAGGGTTCGATGCCCCACTGGGTGGCAGACACAGGAGAAACCGAAGACAGGTTCAGGCCAGGGTACGATGCCCCACTGGGTGGTAGACACAGGAGTAACCGCAAACAGGTACAGGCCAGGGTACGATGCCCACTGGTTGGCAGACACAGGAGAAACCGAAGACTGGTACAGGCCAGGGTACAATGCCCCACTGGGTGGCAGACACAGGAGTAACCAAAGACAATTACAGGCCAAGGTACGATGCCCCACTAGGTGGCAGACACAGGAGTAATAGAACACAGGTACAGGTCAGGGTACAACGCCCCACTGGGTAGCAGTCACAGAAGTAACAAAGACGGGACCTGGCACCTCAGCAGCGAGACACTGACTGAGGAAGTAAGTTTCACAAGCCCCCATAAATGGGTGGGGATGTTTTAAGTACAGGAGGCCTCATGGTAATTGGCCGGGGATACCTAACAAGGTGCACACAGTCTCAATAAGAAACAGGAATTGCCAGCGCCGCCCCCTATGCACACAGACAGAAAGCATGCACAGAGCAAGCAGGAGACATGAGGCACACAGCATGGAACTGGCACCAGAGAGAACTCACAGCATGGCCCGGAGAAGTGAGTGAGTTTGTGAGTAATGCAGGTGGGAGATGGGAGGCCATGCAGTGATGCCGGCAGGGTTGTTACAGTGGATATTCTCCGTTCCTGACAGGATAGGTTTTAGTGTCTGAATGTCATTTAGGTTTAGAGGCATGTCTCCATTAAAGGGGGTGTCCACTGCTAGGACAACCCATTCTCAACCTGAATGTTTGACCCTTTAAAATAAAAACACCTATAATCACTTCTTGTGACTGCGCCATTACAGCAGTGTCAACACTCGTGTTCCCGGGGCTGACGTGAGGCTGTTAAGACATGAGAGCCCTGTGCCCAATCAGTGCTGGCGTCACTGTCCCAGCCTTTAGCCTTCAGACATACAAGTAATCAAGAAGGGGTGAGAACTGTGGCTGGCCGCTCAGCTCTGCTTGATTACTTATATGCCCAAAGGTGGAGACAGTGAAACCAGCGTTTATTGGCAGGGGGCTCACGTGACTTATCAACCTCACTTGATCCGCACCACTGTAACAGTGCCAACACGGGAGGTAAGAATATAAGTGTTTATCCTAACTGGGCAAACATTCAGATCAAGAAGGGGTTGTCCTAGCAGTGGGGAAATCCTTTAAATGTAACATATTACAAGTTAAGTCTGATTGTTCTCTTTTTTTCTATAACAAATGTATAATATTGAGAGTTTTGCTACTTCTCTATAACATGAGAGTGCAGTTCTTTGCTGTTTTGTCTATGGACCTCAAACTAGGCAGCATAATAACCCTTTTGTGTATCCTTTAATCCCTTCAATAAATTGTATTACACCAGAGTACCAGGGATGTTAGCATAATGAGCCTTTTCTGTATCCTGTAATCCCTTCAATAAATTGTATTACACCGGAGTACCAGGGATGTTAGCATAGCCCAAAAGCATTTTTAACAACTTCATAACCCTAAGCCATCAGAGATTTGAACTATTATATTTATACTTTAAAAAAAAAAAAAAACCTGTTTTTTTACTTTTTACTTGCTACAATTGTCTCCTTAGGAAACTTGAAGCTGCGATACTCTGATTGCCTGTGCTGCACATAGCAGGGCTTCATCCCTTAACATGTTAACATGTTAACAACTGCGGGTGGATAGCGATTCCACCAGCGGCTGTTAGGAGCACATGTCAGCGGTTGTAATAAGCTGTCATGTGCAACAAAACATGCAGGCTCAGCCCCAGAGCTGGCATGGAGTGCAGGGACACGACCTATGATGTATGTAGGTCGCCAAGGGGTTAAAAAATAATATTTGCAGCAATGAATAGTGCTTGTGTGTCTTTGTGGAGACATCAAGGGATGGAGCCCACACATTATTTTTACACAGGGACTTTCAGTTATTGCTGTCCACATTTGCGCTAGTTTGTTACATGATTTATTTAGTACTCACAGATGGTCCTGGACGTCCTCGAATGCCAGACACCTAGAAGAAAACAATATAATTAAGATATAAAATGTTCCAACTTTTAAAATTTTCAATCAGAATCTTAAGTGCAGGCTTTTCCTTTAACATTGTTAAGTGAATTTATTGTCTAGATATTCAGCAGATCTGGAATGATAATGGTAATTACTACATACAATATAAAATTTAGTATGGATATTTCAATAATAACTGGTTTTGCATTCGTATGCCATTGCATAATTATTAAAGAAGCACTCCATCAAAATTTGTATCCTCTCAATTTATTACAACCATCATATTATATCGCACTGTGCACTTACAATTGCTCATTTTGCCCTATTATCCAGTTAATTCTTCTGTTTTCCATTAGGTCTACGGCATCATGTGATTAAAAACTAACTGGATCCTTCTAGGCCAGGGGTGGGCAATTTATTTTCCCAAAGGGCAACATGAGAAACCGTGACTGTTGTGGAGGACCAAACTAATAGGCTGAAATGAATTCTTATATTAATATTAACCCTTTAACCCCCAATTGTGGTTTGCACGTTAATAACCGGGCCAATTTTTACAATTCTGACCACTGTCCCTTTATGAAGTAATAACTCTGGAACGCTTCCATGGATCCTGGTGATTCTGACACTGTTTTCTCATGACATATTTTACTTCATGACAGTGGTAACATTTCTTTGATATTACTTATGATTACTTGTGAAAAAAATGGAAATTTGGCGAAAATTTTGAAAATTTTGCAATTTTCCAACTTTGAATTTTCATGCCCTTAAATCACAGAGATATGTCACACAAAATACTTAATAAGTAACATTTCCCACATGTCTACTTTGTATCAGCACAATTTTTGGAACCAAATTTTTTTTGTTAGGAAGTTATAAGGGTTAAAAGTTGACCAGCGATTTTTCATTTTCACACCATTTTTTTTTAAGGACCACATCACATTTGAAGTCACTTTGAGGGGTCTATATGATAGGAAATACCCAAAAGTGGCACCATTCTAAAAACTACACCCCTCAAGGAGCTCAAAATCACATTGAAGTAATTTATTAACCTTTCAGGTGCTTCACAGAAATTTTTGGAATGTTTAAAAAAAAATGAACATTTAAATTTTTTTCACAAAAAAATTAATTCAGATCCAATTCTTTTTTTTTTTTTTTACCAAGGGTAACAGGAGAAGTTGGACTGCAAAAGTTGTTGTACACTATGTCCTTATTACGCTGATACCCCTTATGTGGGAGTAAACCACTGTTTACGCGCATGACAGAGCTCGGAAGGGAAGGAGAATCGTTTGACTTTTCAATGCAAAATTGGCTGGAATTGAGATTGAATGCCTGATGTGCCTAAACAATGGAAACCCCCCACAAGTGACCCCATTTTGGAAAGTAGATCCCCTAAGGAACTTATCTAGATGTGTGGTGAGCACTTTAAACCCCCAAGCACTTCACAGAAGTTTATAATGTAGAGCCATGAAAATAAAAAATCATATTTTTTTTCACAAAAATTATATTTTATCCCCCAATTTTTTATTTTCCAAAAGATAACAGGAGAAATTGGACCCCAAAAGTTGTTGTGCAATTTGTCCTGAGTACGCTGATACCCCATATGTGAGGGGAACCACTGTTTGGGCGCATGACAGAGCTTGGAAGGGAGGGAGCGCCGTTTGGAATACAGACTTTGATAGAATGGTCTGCGGGCATCACATTGCGTTTGAAGAGCTCCTGATGTACCTAAACAGTAGAAATCCCCCACAAGTGATCCCATTTTGGAAACTAGACTGAAGGGGTTAACTAGTGGGACAGTTTTATAGGTCGGGTTGATACGGACGCGGCGATACTAAATATGTGTACTTTTATTGTTTTGTTTTTTTATTTACATAAAGAAATGTATTTATTCGAACAATATTTTTTTTCTTTATTTAGGAATTTAAAAAATATATATTTTTACACAGCATAACATTTTTTTTTTACTTTTTTACATTGTCCCAGGGTGGGACATTACTGTATAAAGTCAGATCGCTGATCTGACACTTTTCACAACACTGTGTCAGATCAGCGATCTCACAGGCAGTGAAGGAGGCTTCTCAGGTCCTGCTCTCAACAGGCACTGACAAGCCACCTCCCTGCAGGATCCAGCGGCCATCTTGGATCCAGGGGTCTGCTGGCAGGAAGAAGAGTCTCAGGGAAGCACGCAGGGAGCCCTCTCCCTGCGTGATGCTTCTCTATGCCACCGGAACGCTGCAATCTTGTTTGATTCCAGTGTTTCAGGGGCTAAAGTGCTGGGAGTGGTCTGTGAGCGCTCCTGGCACTTAGCCCCAGGTGTCAGCTGTGATAATCAGCTGACACCTGGCCGCGATCGGCCACACTCCCCCAGTGAGCGCGGCTGATTGTGTATGACGTACTATTCCGTCCATGGGAAGTAAGACCCAGGTCATATGGACGGAATAGTACGTCAGATGGCAGAAAGGGGTTAATTGTATCACTTAATATTGAGCAGAATTAAGAATGCTGACATCTGATATATAACGTATGAGCCCGGACAGCACCCTATATACTGTATAATACTGTATAAGCTTACACACAGACTCCTATATACCATAAGCGCACACACACAGCCCCCTATATACAATATGAGCCCCTACATAGCCTCCTATATACAATATGAGCCCCAACATAGACCCTATATACAGCATAAACCCCCACACAGCCCCTTATATACAATGTGTACCCCCACATAGCCTCCTATATACAATATGAGCCCCAACATAGACCCTATTTACAGTCTAAACCCCCACATAGCCTCCTATATACAGTATTGAGCCCACACATAGCCTCCTACATTCAGTATGAGCTCCCACATAGCCTCCTATTTATACAGTGGCATATAAAAGTTTGGGCACCATTGGTCAATATTACTGTTATTGTGAACAGTAAAGCAAGTTGAAGACGTCATGATATCTAAAAGGCCTAAAGTTAAAGATGAAACATTTCCTTTGTTTTTTAGGCAAAAAAATATATATATATATTGTCATTTTTTAGATTTTAAAAATTACACAAAGGAGTTTGCGCAGATCTGTTCTAAGCTCTATATAGAAATTTGAGATCAATTTTTCCTTCATGACTCATAGGTCACTGCAAAAATCTGTGATATGGGTGAGGGGTGGAGCAGCTGGGTCAGGAGTTGAAGAGGGGGATGATTTCTTTACGGTGAAGAGATTTCCTGTTTCTACATAGAGCAGAGAAAAGAGAAGATTCAGGGTATGTGCACATGCAGCGCCACCCGCTAGGGCCGTGGGGTACTCAGACCCGGGTCGGACAGTTCTTAAAGGGGTGGTCACGGCAGTGGTGACCCGGTCCGTGGCCCTGGGCACACAATTAAAGGAATATATTGAATGGATGATTGGAATAAAGTTTATATAGGAAAGGGGATTGCTCATGACGTCACCTGTGGTACTCCGCTAGGAATGGCCGACGCTGCTTAAAGAGACCACTGGGGCTGATGGTAATGCAGCAGAGTTGTTACAGCTCTCTACAGGTAGAGCTTAGTCCCAGGGCAGTTATTTTATTAACACGGAAAACCACCAAGCAAAGACAAAGCGGGATCCTCTCATTATCCGAACGGTACACAACCCCTGATGAACCCCCATTATTCCCACGGGGGGGAAACGCGTCGGGTATTACTAGGGATGACATCCCCACTGGAGGTCCCTTAGGTGACTTGACATAATGGTCGCCCCTAGCGCCTGAGATGGAACATTGGGAATCAGATGAGTAAAAGCGCTTTATGTATTGTACAGATTGAATTATGACTAATGGGGTGTTGCCATCTAATTGTATATGTATGGAAATATGCTTTAATGATCTCTGTGGGATGTTTTTTTGTTTTTGGCTTTTTCTTTTTGAGTTTACTGCTCCATTACTAATATAAAGGGTAATTTGACTATGCTGATTGTCGGATACATGTATTCGCAGGGCTGACTTGATTATTGCATGAGTCGTTTGGAGCGGCCCTTTACTATTGAATATTTTGGATAAATGAGACATTGACACATTTTTTTGCCCAACTATCTGTTTTACATACATTTATATTTATACCCCATTTGGGGTCTATTTGGGATAAAAAAAACAAATGTTTGTGTTTTTTTGCTGAGTTTTGTTTTTTTGATTTTTTGTTGTTTAATTTTTTCTTTTTTTTTTGAGTTTTTTATATTTCTTTCACTTTGTTGTGTAATGAACATATTGGATTTTTTAATGACCATAGGGACTGTATAGGGCTATCAGGGATAGCCGTCGTGGAGCGGGGGCGCCTACCGCTGAAACTTAGGGTGCCAACCTCCGCAGTCAGGTAGGGTCCAGTACTAGGGCACCTGACAGGGTCAGATAGTCCATATTTTTATACTTCCCTTGGTAATATGTATATGTCTTAATGTCTTTAAAATTTGGAAAAATAAGGTTTTAACTTTAACAATTAAAGGTTGTATTTTAGGGATCCTTGTGTTTTCAGTTATTTTATTAAAGATGGTGATGATAAATAGGGTGCAGGGCAGTTGACGCAGCAAATAATTCAGGGAACACAGCAGTGTGGAGTCTTCATGTTTTACTCACAGTTCGAGTACGGTATCCAGCCGGGTACTGTGTCCTCCAGGTTAGTGGTCCAGCCGACTCTCTAGTAACTTGGGGCACTTGTCCAGAGCCCCCTTAGTATGTGCCTTTCCTGTCCGACTCACTGCGCTGGCTCTCACCTCTCCTGCCCTGCGCATCACCCCCAGTATCCCAAGCCGGTAGTCACGGATCCTGTCGGGCAACTGTTATGGTTCTCAATGGCAAGAGAACATAGCCCAGCATACATAGGAACTAGCTCTTGGAAGGATGGAAACTTAAACTGACCATGAACTAAACCTGCCGCACAACTAACAGTAGCCGGGTAGCGTAGCCTGCGTTTTATCCCTAGACGCCCAGCGCCGGCCGGAGGACTAACTAATCCTGGCAGAGGAAAATATAGTCCTGGCTCACCTCTAGAGAAATTTCCCCGAAAGGCAGACAGAGGCCCCCACATATATTGGCGGTGATTTAAGATGAAAATGACAAACGTAGTATGAAAATAGGTTTAGCAAAATCGAGGTCCGCTTACTAGATAGCAGGAAGACAGAAAGGGTACTTTCATGGTCAGCTGAAAACCCTATCAATACACCATCCTGAAATTACTTTAAGACTCTAGTATTAACTCATAACATCAGAGTGGCAATTTCAGATCACAAGAGCTTTCCAGACACAGAAACGAAACTGCAGCTGTGAACTGGAACAAAATGCAAAAAACAAACAAGGACAAAAGTCCGACTTAGCTGGAAGTTGTCTGGTAGCAGGAACATGCACAGAAAGGCTTCTGATTACAATGTTGACCGGCATGGAAGTGACAGAGGAGCAAGGTTAAATAGCGACTCCCACATCCTGATGGGAACAGGTGAACAGAGGGGATGATGCACACAAGTTCAATTCCACCAGTGGCCACCGGGGGAGCCCAAAATCCAATTTCACAACAGTACCCCCCCCTCAAGGAGGGGGCACCGAACCCTCACCAGAACCACCAGGGCGATCAGGATGAGCCCTATGAAAGGCACGGACCAGATCGGAGGCATGAACATCAGAGGCAGTCACCCAAGAATTATCCTCCTGACCGTATCCCTTCCATTTGACCAGATACTGGAGTTTCCGTCTGGAAACACGGGATTCCAAGATTTTTTCCACAACGTACTCCAACTCGCCCTCAACCAACACCGGAGCAGGAGGCTCAACGGAAGGCACAACCGGTACCTCATACCTGCGCAACAATGACCGATGAAAAACATTATGAATAGAAAAAGATGCAGGGAGGTCCAAACGGAAGGACACAGGGTTAAGAATCTCCAATATCTTGTACGGGCCGATGAACCGAGGCTTAAACTTAGGAGAAGAAACCCTCATAGGGACAAAACGAGAAGACAACCACACCAAGTCCCCGACACAAAGCCGAGGACCAACCCGACGCCGGCGGTTGGCAAAAAGCTGAGTCTTCTCCTGGGACAACTTCAAATTGTCCACCACCTGCCCCCAAATCTGATGCAACCTCTCCACCACAGCATCCACTCCAGGACAATCCGAAGATTCCACCTGACCGGAGGAAAATCGAGTATGAAACCCCGAATTACAGAAAAACGGAGACACCAAGGTGGCAGAGCTGGCCCGATTATTGAGGGCAAACTCCGCTAAAGGCAAAAAAGCAACCCAATCATCCTGATCTGCAGACACAAAACACCTCAAATATGTCTCCAAAGTCTGATTCGTCCGCTCGGTCTGGCCATTAGTCTGAGGATGGAAAGCAGACGAGAAAGACAAATCTATGCCCATCCTAGCACAGAATGCCCGCCAAAATCTAGACACGAATTGGGTTCCTCTGTCAGAAACGATATTCTCCGGAATACCATGCAAACGAACCACATTTTGAAAAAACAGAGGAACCAACTCGGAAGAAGAAGGCAACTTAGGCAGGGGAACCAAATGGACCATCTTAGAGAAACGGTCACACACCACCCAGATGACAGACATCTTCTGAGAAACAGGAAGATCCGAAATAAAATCCATCGAGATGTGCGTCCAAGGCCTCTTCGGGATAGGCAAGGGCAACAACAATCCACTAGCCCGAGAACAACAAGGCTTGGCCCGAGCACAAACGTCACAAGACTGCACAAAGCCTCGTACATCTCGTGACAGGGAAGGCCACCAGAAGGACCTTGCCACCAAATCCCTGGTACCAAAGATTCCAGGATGACCTGCCAACGCAGAAGAATGAACCTCAGAAATGACTTTACTGGTCCAATCATCAGGAACAAACAGTCTACCAGGTGGGCAACGATCAGGTCTATCCGCCTGAAAATCCTGCAAGGCCCGCCGCAGGTCTGGAGAAACGGCAGACAATATCACTCCATCCTTAAGGATACCTGTAGGTTCAGAATTACCAGGGGAGTCAGGCTCAAAACTCCTAGAAAGGGCATCCGCCTTAACATTCTTAGAACCCGGTAGGTATGACACCACAAAATTAAACCGAGAGAAAAACAACGACCAGCGCGCCTGTCTAGGATTCAGGCGTCTGGCGGACTCAAGATAAATTAAATTTTTGTGGTCGGTCAATACCACCACCTGATGTCTAGCCCCCTCAAGCCAATGACGCCACTCTTCAAAAGCCCACTTCATGGCCAAAAGCTCCCGATTCCCAATATCATAATTCCGCTCGGCGGGCGAAAATTTACGAGAAAAAAAAGCACAAGGTTTCATCACGGAGCAGTCGGAACTTCTTTGCGACAAAACCGCCCCAGCTCCGATTTCAGAAGCGTCGACCTCAACCTGAAAAGGAAGAGCAACATCAGGCTGATGCAACACAGGGGCGGAAGAAAAGCGGCGCTTAAGCTCCCGAAAGGCCTCCACAGCAGCAGGGGACCAATCAGCAACATCAGCACCCTTCTTAGTCAAATCAGTCAATGGTTTAACAACATCAGAAAAACCAGCAATAAATCGACGATAAAAGTTAGCAAAGCCCAAAAATTTCTGAAGACTCTTAAGAGAAGAGGGTTGCGTCCAATCACAAATAGCCCGAACCTTGACAGGATCCATCTCGATGGAAGAGGGGGAAAAAATGTATCCCAAGAAGGAAATCTTTTGAACCCCAAAAACGCACTTAGAACCCTTCACACACAAGGAATTAGACCGCAAAACCTGAAAAACCCTCCTGACCTGCTGGACATGAGAGTCCCAGTCATCCGAAAAAATCAGAATATCATCCAGATACACGATCATAAATTTATCCAAATAATCACGGAAAATGTCATGCATAAAGGACTGAAAGACTGAAGGGGCATTTGAAAGGCCAAAAGGCATCACCAAATACTCAAAGTGGCCCTCGGGCGTATTAAATGCGGTTTTCCACTCATCCCCCTGCTTAATTCGCACCAAATTATATGCCCCACGGAGATCTATCTTAGAGAACCACTTGGCCCCCTTTATGCGAGCAAACAAATCAGTCAGCAGTGGCAACGGATATTGATATTTAACCGTGATTTTATTCAAAAGCCGATAATCAATACACGGCCTCAAAGAGCCATCTTTCTTAGACACAAAGAAAAAACCGGCTCCTAAGGGAGATGACGAAGGACGAATATGTCCCTTTTCCAAGGACTCCTTTATATATTCTCGCATAGCAGCATGTTCAGGCACAGACAGATTAAATAAACGACCCTTAGGGTATTTACTACCCGGAATCAAATCTATGGCACAATCGCACTCCCGGTGCGGAGGTAATGAACCAAGCTTAGGTTCTTCAAAAACGTCACGATAGTCAGACAAGAATTCAGGAATCTCAGAGGGAATAGATGACGAAATGGAAACCAAAGGTACGTCCCCATGCATCCCCTTACATCCCCAGCTTAACACAGACATAGCGTTCCAGTCGAGGACTGGGTTATGAGATTGCAGCCATGGCAATCCAAGCACCAACACATCATGTAGATTATACAGCACAAGAAAGCGAATAATCTCCTGATGATCCGGATTAATTCGCATAGTTACTTGTGTCCAGTATTGTGGTTTATTACTAGCCAATGGGGTGGAGTCAATCCCCTTCAGAGGTATAGGAGTTTCAAGAGGCTCTAAATCATACCCACAGCGTTTGGCAAAGGACCAATCCATAAGACTCAAAGCGGCGCCAGAGTCGACATAGGCATCCGCGGTAATAGATGATAAAGAACAAATCAGGGTCACAGATAGAATAAACTTAGACTGAAAAGTGCCAATTGAAACTGACTTATCAAGCTTCTTAGTACGCTTAGAGCATGCTGATATAACATGAGTTGAATCACCACAATAAAAGCACAACCCATTTTTTCGTCTAAAATTCTGCCGTTCGCTTCTGGACAGAATTCTATCACATTGCATATTCTCTGGCGTCTTCTCAGTAGACACCGCCAAATGGTGCACAGGTTTGTGCTCCCGCAGACGTCTATCGATCTGGATAGCCATTGTCATGGACTCATTCAGACCCGCAGGCACAGGGAACCCCACCATAACATCCTTAACGGCATCAGAGAGACCCTCTCTGAAATTCGCCGCCAGGGCGCACTCATTCCACTGAGTAAGCACAGACCATTTACGGAATTTTTGGCAGTATATTTCAACTTCATCTTGCCCCTGAGATAGGTACATCAAGGCTTTTTCCGCCTGAAGCTCTAAATGAGGTTCCTCATAAAGCAACCCCAAGGCCAGAAAAAACGCATCCACATTGAGCAACGCAGGATCCCCTGGAGCCAATGCAAAAGCCCAATCTTGAGGGTCGCCCCGGAGCAAGGAAATCACAATCCTGACCTGCTGAGCAGGATCTCCAGCAGAGCGAGATTTCAGGGACAAAAACAACTTGCAATTATTTTTGAAATTTTGAAAGCAAGATCTATTCCCCGAGAAAAATTCAGGCAAAGGAATTCTAGGTTCAGATATAGGAACATGAACAACAAAATCTTGTAAATTTTGAACTTTCGTGGTGAGATTATTCAAACCTGCAGCTAAACTCTGAATATCCATTTTAAACAGGTGAACACAGAGCCATTCCAGGATTAGAAGGAGAGAGAGAGAGGAAGGCTGCAATATAGGCAGACTTGCAAGTGATTCAATTGAAAGCACACTCAGAACTGAAGGAAAAAAAAAAAAAAAAAAAAATTTTTCAGCAGACTTCTTTTTTCTCTCCTTTCTCTGCCAATTAATTTAACCCTTTGTGGGCCGGTCAAACTGTTATGGTTCTCAATGGCAAGAGAACATAGCCCAGCATACATAGGAACTAGCTCTTGGAAGGATGGAAACTTAAACTGACCATGAACTAAACCTGCCGCACAACTAACAGTAGCCGGGTAGCGTAGCCTGCGTTTTATCCCTAGACGCCCAGCGCCGGCCGGAGGACTAACTAATCCTGGCAGAGGAAAATATAGTCCTGGCTCACCTCTAGAGAAATTTCCCCGAAAGGCAGACAGAGGCCCCCACATATATTGGCGGTGATTTAAGATGAAAATGACAAACGTAGTATGAAAATAGGTTTAGCAAAATCGAGGTCCGCTTACTAGATAGCAGGAAGACAGAAAGGGTACTTTCATGGTCAGCTGAAAACCCTATCAATACACCATCCTGAAATTACTTTAAGACTCTAGTATTAACTCATAACATCAGAGTGGCAATTTCAGATCACAAGAGCTTTCCAGACACAGAAACGAAACTGCAGCTGTGAACTGGAACAAAATGCAAAAAACAAACAAGGACAAAAGTCCGACTTAGCTGGAAGTTGTCTGGTAGCAGGAACATGCACAGAAAGGCTTCTGATTACAATGTTGACCGGCATGGAAGTGACAGAGGAGCAAGGTTAAATAGCGACTCCCACATCCTGATGGGAACAGGTGAACAGAGGGGATGATGCACACAAGTTCAATTCCACCAGTGGCCACCGGGGGAGCCCAAAATCCAATTTCACAACAGGCAACATTTTCAGTGTCCCCTAGACTCTCTGTGTCAACCTTTTCAGCTAAATAGATGTGCATTTGGCTGTTGCACTTTCAGACATGACAGCCTCCGGGATCCTAACTGACTTGTAGTTTCCCCACTAGATCAGTGGCTGGTTCCCCTACTGCGACCTTGACCTACCACCTGGTCATGGTCAGTGTAGATGTGGGCCCCATGGGTGGTTTCCACACTTCCCGTGCCCCTAGGACTCCTTCATTCTTTCTGGGAGCTGCTCTCCCTTCTCTCTGTAGTGCTGGGACGAGCTCCTACCACTAGCTCCAGCTCCAACAGTCTCACATGTCTGCTCTCTTCTCCTCCTCACCAGACTCCTCACTTTCTATCACTCGCCTCCCCTTGTCCACTCTCTCCACCCACACCCTCTACCTAATCCCTCCCTGGTCTGGAGAAGTCTAGTGATAGGAGCAAGTGTTAGGGTCCTGTATACAGTGTCCCCTCCTTACAAGAGAGTTGGGGCACCACACCTCTGGCTGAGATGCAGTACCTCTGTGGCAACTGGACCTTCAGGGGTGCCACATATCTGAAGCCCCCCCCCCCCCCCCATTAAGCACAGCACTTCCCGAGCTGGAACACAGCAAAACAGGTGAACACAGACAAATTTTGTGAAATGCATTTCAACAGGTAAGCAGGTAACACATTAACTTTTCTTCCCTTTATGGGAGGTAATTTTCTTAAGTGTAACAATTAAAATATTTAAAAGTGCAAAACAGAAGGATCACTTTAAGTGCTAACTATTCACAATGAAGTGCTGATCACTCACTGTTCATGATCACAATGTCTTCAAGTTAGCAAAACCTTACTGCACAAACATAACCAAGTTAACCAACTATCAACTTTTAACATTGTCTTTCTGCCATCTTATTCACTTTCTTTTCCAGGGCAGTTCCTGGTGCCCACAGCCTTCTGCTTGGGAAAGTTCTTTTTCCTGTACCACAGCGGGTGATACCAACGGGGCTAGTTCACCAACTAGGGTCTGCGCTGCTTGTATGTACGCCGCGGTTTCGGTTGCTACTCCTGTGCATCTTTTTACATCGACGGCATACCACCTCCTTTCACCCCTATGCCGAGTGAATGTCACCTGATCTCCCGGGTAAAGGCCACGGCATGATGTCCCTTTAAGAGATGCAACTCCACGTCCCGGCGGTTCACAAAGAGTTCCGAGGACTCTCCAGACTCCCTGATAAATCCACAGCCCTTGTTCAGATTAAAAGAGACCACAGTGCCCTGCCTTAGCAGGCCCCGATCAGCAGGTCTGACCTTGTGGGTCAGGGCCATGGCCTGCATGTTGAGCTCTGCCATGGCCTCCCACCTGGCCCTGTGCTCCCTTTCCTCCGCCTCTAACTTCAGCACCTGCCACCGGCAGTAGTCCTCCCTGCTAATGGTCTCCACATGATTTGCCCCTGCTTGGGCCTGCTCCGGAAACCCCATAAAGTCTGTCTCCGAGTGTTTCCAGCAGATCGCCCCCCCTTTAACATGCACCTCCCAGGGCAAGGGTTCAGGTAGCATCTGCTCCACCAGCGTACCCTCTAGGTCTGCAATCCAGTCCCAGGTTATATATATCGCTCCCTGGCCGGGTCCTATGGTCAGAGGGGGTCCCAAAGGTCCCACCAGGTTCTCTGTTATGATCCCAGTGACTGGGGATCACAGGAAATACCAGCTAAGTTACTAAGCAAAGAACAAGCTCTAGGGAGGTGGTAACTGGACTGACTGCAAATCTGATCCTATCCAAACACACTAAAGGTAGCCGGTGAACGTGCCTAAAATCCTGGATGTCTCGACGCAGCCTGAGAAACTGACTACCCCTAAAGAGAAAGCAAGACCTCACTTGCCTCAAGAGAAATAACCCCAATGATATAGGAAGCCCCCAACAAATAATAACGGTGAGGTAAGGAGAAAAGACACACATAGGAAAGAAAACAGATTCAGCAAATGAGGCCCGCTAATACTAGATAGCAGAAAACAGATAGAGAACTGTGCGGTCAGCAAAAAACCCTACCAAAATATCCACGCTGAGAATTCAAGACCCCCACACCAACTAACGGTGTGGGGGGGGGAGAAACTCAGCCCCCTAGAGCTACCAGCAAGCTGAGAAATCACATATTAGCAAGCTGGACAAGAAACATATTGAACACAGATGATCAAAAAATGAACAAAACGGAAACTTAGCTTCTCTTGAAGAGACTGGTAGCAAGGTAGTCAGAAGAAATCAGAATAGCACTGAATACATTGGCAGCCGGCAACAAGCGGAAGTGAAACAGAGCTAAATAGGAAACTCCCAAGTGAATAACGAGGCAGCTGATCAGCCACAGACCCGCAGGATAACAAACAAAGCCACCAGGGGGAGCCCAAAACAAAAGTCACACAATACCACCTGTGACCACAAGAGGGAGCCTGAAAACAGAGTTCACAACAGTTCTCCTCTGCTACCGAGGCAATGTTCATACCTGCTCCTCTGGTGCTGGTCTTCTCCACCACTGCTGGGGTTGAGGACGCTGGTTGCAAGATATTGTTCTGTGTAGTCACCCTTTTCAGCAGAGCCTCCTTCCATGCTGTCACCGCAGCCAGCTGCGACAGCAGAAGTTGGCACGTCAGCTCTTCCATCTCAACGCTGAGGAGCTCCAGATCCACCGCTTGCAGCTGGTCCGGGGCTTCATCTCGCTGGCTGGAGAAATCCAATTCTCCCTCTGTACACTCTCGCAGCTTTTGACCTCCGTCCGCCATCTCATCCACCGGGTAGCATTTTGCCATGCTGGTCCCACGCTTTCCCGTGTGCTTCTTCTTCGCTCTCTTTCGTGGGTGGTTCCTCCTCTTCTTTCCCGCCAGCGATATCAGGAGGCAGATCCATCTCACTGACAGACAAGTTCTTTCTGCATTCAATTCTTTACAGTGGGCGGGTACCATTTTCACGCTCTCTCTCCTGAGCTCTGCCCACGACAACTCATCTCCTCCATCTCTCGCACACTACATGGCGCAACAATGGCGGCAACTAAGCAGCTTAACAAAGTCCATGGCGCAGAGGACTCGATTTATCAGATCTGGCCATCCTGTTCATGACGCCAGAATAGCAGCGCCACCCGCTAGGGCCGTGGGGCATTTGGAACCGGGTCGGATGGTTCTTAAAGGGGTGGACATGGCAGCGGTGACCCGGTCCGTGGCCCTGGGCATGCAATTAAAGAAATATATGGAATGGATGATGGGAATAAAGTTTATATAGGAAAGGGGATTGTTCGAGACGCCACCTGTGGTACTCGGCTGGGGATGGCCGACGCTGCTTAAAGAGACCGCTGGGGCTGATGGTGATGCAATAGAGTTGTTACAGCTCTCCACAGGTAAAGCTTAGTCTGAGGGCAGTTATTTTATTAAAGATGGTGATGATGGATAGGGTGCAGGGCAGGTGATGCAGCAAATAATTCAGAGGACGCAGCAGGATGCAGTCTTCACGTTTTACTCACAATTTGAGTACGGTATCCAGCCGGGTACTGTGTCCTCCGGGTTAGTGGTCCAGACGGCTCTCCAGTAACTTGAGGCACTTGTTCAGAACCCCCTTAGTATGTGCCTTTCCTGGCCCACCCACAGTACTGGCTCTCACCTCTCCTGCCCTGCGCTTCACCCCCAGTGTCCCAAGCCGGTAGTCACGGATCCTGTCGGGCGATGTCTTCAGTGTCCCCTAGACCCTTTGGGTCTACCTTTTCAGTGAAATAGATGTGCATATGGCTGTTGCACTTGTAGACACGACAGCCTCTGTGTTCCTAACTGTGACTTGTATTTCCTCCCCTAGATCAGGGGCCAGGTCCCCTAGTGCGACCTGGTCCCTCAACCTGGCAATGGTCAGCATGGATGTGGGCCCCACGGGTGGTTTCAACACTTCCTGTGCCCCTAGGACCCCTTCATTCTTTCTGGGAGCTGCTCTCCCTTCTCTCTCTCCTGTTCTCTCTCTTGTGCTGGGACGAGATCCTACCAGCTCCAGTCCCCAGCTCCAACCATCTCACATGTCTGCTCTCTTCTCCTCACCAGACTCCTCACTTTTTATCACTCTCCTCCCCTTGTCTACTCTCTCCACCCACACCCTACCTACCTAATCCCTCCCTGGCCTGGAGAGGTCTAGCGATGGGTGCAAGTGTTAGGGTTCTGTACAGTGTCCCCTCCTTACCAAAGAGTTGGGGCACCACACCTCTGGCTGAGATGCAGTACCTCTGTGGTGACTGGACCTTCAGGGGCACCACACACACGTTCAGTATTAGGCAGCACTTTGGATGCAGCACATGTCCACTGCATCCAAAGCACTGCCAGCTTTTGAACGCAGGTGATTCCACCTGTGTTCATTGAATCGTGAGGAATCACAGTGCCCAATACATTGTACGGTGAAATTTATTTTGTGGAGACTGAGCATCTGCGCAAGATAAATAGACATGCTACGGTCTGGAAAGACGTGCCGCATGTCCGTCTCCGCGGGTGAACCGCGGGTGACAGTGCACGTATAGTGGACATGGGATTTCTTGAAATCCCATCCACTATGCTGTAACATCTGGATGCTGTGGGTAGGATGCTGCGGATGTACACAGCATCCAGCCTGCAGCGTTTTCTGACTGTGGGAACATACCCTTAGCTGGGTAGAAAGGCAAAATGAGCAATTGTAAGAACACAGTGGTATATAACAGGATGACTGCAATATATTGAGGATAAAATCTTTGATAGTAGTGCTTCTTTAAATTGCGTTAAAAGAGGCAACTGCTGCCCTCAACTGTGTGAATTGGACCAAATAGGCTGAATCCTGCAACTGCATCCACACTTCTGCTAAACAATAAGCTTTAGTCAATCTACTGTACTATATTTATCAATGAAATGACACCACATTATAAAGATTGACTCTCTAATTTAGGAAAGATTCACATGTGAGTTTCATCCAGAACAGTGGGATGATTTTTTTTCTCACTTTTCATCCATGTGCAATCCACATACAATGTGGATAGCAGCAGCTATTAATTATGTACAGGACCATTTAAAGTTTCTATTATAATAGAATTGCAAATTATCTGTAGAAACTGGATGCTAGACTGTGGCTTCATATGGCATCTCATTTTTTCACATGCTCATAAACTTGAATGTGCGAGTCTCCTCTGATTTACAAAAAACTAGTACATGCTGGGATTTTTTCACATGCAGATTTGGTCAGTAAAAAAAAATGAACAATATTGGTCTGGGTACAAAAATCACATATTTTCTGCCTCCATTCTGCAGGAAAAATATGCTTATTAGGGAGCTTGCTGCAACCTTGGTGTGGCCAGAGGCTGATAAGTCACCCCACCGGTTTTGCATGCCCCCTCCACATTGGTGATTGACAGCACTGGCGTCCCTGGAGTGAGCACTGTCTGCAGAGAAGGCTAAAACAAACTTGCACTTGTCAGTCACCAGTGGATGCAGTGGCACGAAAAACCAGTGGGTGGAATGGTGCACTGAGCTGTTTAGCCAAACAAGGATGCATCACACTTAGTATATTTACTTACAATTATTTTTGCAGAACAGAAACAGTGACTACAACTCTAAGGCCACAGTCACACTTTATACAGCACTGTGTACTTATAATTGCTAGTTTTGCCCTTTTGCCAGTTAATTTCTCCCTTTCCATTCGGTCAATAACATTGTTGATGTTCCCACAAAAAGGTGTGAGCCTTCTTAATTGTCTGAGGCCAAATCGTGGGCAGATGTTATATGTGCATGGAGAAATACACCAGACAGAACAATTAGTTGCGTCTAAAATGACTTCTGGTTTATTCCTGGACATACAGAGTAATTAAAGAGAAAGCACTGAGCCTTTCAGCGTATTACTTCATGAGTAAAAACAGGCTAGCTGAATCCTTCTAAGGCCTCTTTCACACCAGCGTTGGGGGGCCTCCGTCGCAATCCGTCAGCTTGGGCAAAAAAAACGGATCCTGCAAATGTGCTCGCAGGATGCGTTTTTTGCCCATTGACTTGTATTGCCGAAGGATCGCAACGTATGGACATACGTCGCGTCCGTTGTGCACTGGATCCGCCGTGTTTTGGCGGACCGTCGGTACGAAAAAACGTTCAAGTGAATGTTTTTTCGGCCGTCGGATCCGCCATTTCTGACCTCGCATGCACGGCCGGAACTCCACCCCCTCCTCCCCGGACTTTAGAATGGGCAGCGGATGCGTTGAAAAACTGCATCCGCTGCCCACGTCGTGCATAATTTTCACAATGCGCGTCGGTACGTTGGGCCGACGGTTTGCGACGGCCCCGTACCGACGCAAGTGTGAAAGAGGCCTTAACTCTATTTAGGAGCAGAAAGTCTCTTATCTCTACAGTGATGTAGATTTGTAGTTTTAATGCTGACTCATGCAAAGTCCCTGCTGGGTCAGAACTTAGAGGAAGATGACTCATGCAGGGAAAGTTGACCTCCTGTTTCTACAGAGAGCTTAAAAAGATTCATCAAGTTTTTCTTTAACCAAGTAATGCCGTAAGCCTAAAGGCCCCGTCTCACTTAGCGAGATCGCTAGCGAGATCGCTGCTGAGTCACAAGTTTTGTGACGCAACAGCGTCCTCAGTTGCGATCTCGCTATGTGTGACACGTAGCAGCGACCAGGCCCCTGCTGTGAGATCGCTGGTCGTGTCGGAATGGCCTGGACCGTTTTTTGATCGTTGAGGTCCCGCTGGGTAGCACACATCGCTGTGTTTGACACCTTACCAACGACCTCGTTGACGACTCAGACACTGAATCGTCATAATAGCTCCCATGTGACATCGTTGTACAGGTCGCTACAGGTTGCTGGTGAGATGTCAAACAGTGAGATCGCAGCAGCGATCGTTGGGAAGATCTCACTGTTTGACATCTCACCAGCGACCACATAGCGACGCAGCAACGATCCTTGACAGGTCGTATCGTTGTCGGGATCGCTTTAGCGTCGCTAAGTGAGACGGGGCCTTAAAGGAAAACAGAAGAATTTGCTGGGTAGAAAGGTAAAATGAACAATTAGAAGTACACAGAGCTATATAATATGATGATTGCAATATATTAAGAGGATACAAACTTTGATGGGAGTGTTTCTTTCGCATGGCAGCTTGAAATTAAAATACCTCTTAGCAGGTAACCAAACAATATGTTAAAGTTTTTATACACCTAATTCATCTGTCTCTTGCTCAAAAAGTGGTTAAATGCCTTGTAAATATCTCTGAGGCTGAGCTCCTCTGATTCTGTTGCTTTTTTTTCCTTGTTGCATTGCTCCATTGCAGAGATATTCACATGTATTACTGTTTGAGTGCAATTTGTGAAATTTCTGCATGCACTCCAACTCCACATTTCTTCAGTCTTCTCTGGGAGCTTGCACTTTCACCCCTACCAAACACTGACAATCGCAACTCAGCAGCTGATCTAGCAGTCTATCAGTCTTAGATGCTGATGAGCTGTGATTGACAGCATCTGGAAGAGAGAGGTGAAGGTGCACACCCCCAGAGAAAATTCGGATGAAATGCCAAGTTTGACTGCAAGCAAAGATTTCACATATTGAGCTCCAAAAGCAATAAATGTTAATGTGCAATGGAGCACAAAATGTAAAAAATGTAGTGTCTGGATCAGTGGAGCGCAGAGATTTTTCAAAAGTATTTAATGCAATTTTTTGAGCAAGTGACAGATTCTCTTTAATGGCTTAAATTCTGCCAATATATTTTATATGTATTTAATTTACTGGAGTTACTGTATGACACATTTCATTTACATCATTTTGATCAAATCAAAGCACTAAAAACTACAAAAACTTACAGAAGGCACATCACCAGGTTCTCCTTTTTGGCCCTAAAAGAACACAATGTATACAGATCCATTTAGAAAAAGATAATGGTAAAATGCTTTAGAATAACAGAGTGACACGTCTTCTCCTTCAGAAATATAACTTAAAGATGAAAACTGTATATTAACTTTTAATTACATTCCATTTATTTTTTAAAGAAGAAAAAAATTATCTCTTAGGTTAACAATATGTTGTAGTATGGCAAGAATAGGACAAGTCATTACAATTTGACTTTAGTACCTTAGTGTGCTCAGATGCTCAAGGAGCATACAAATTGTACTGCAAGTTTTTTTTTGCTTATTTTTAAACTAGAAATGTAATTTACTTTTATATTTTGTAATAAGGTTCATTATCTTTCATGAAAATAGTGGTTAGGTGCATAGATCCGTACTCCATATCTTCACTGTATGGTTTGCCAAGTGCACAGACCTGTGCTCCAAATCTGGAGAATAGATCCCCCAACTATGTTTGCAGGGGGAGAGCAGTCAACATAGAATACATGTGGTCAGTTTGTATACAGTGGCCACAGTGAGAGAAGTGCATGAGCGTGGTCTGCTCAGCGCTCTCACTGTGACTCTAGTGTGTACCGTACTTAAAGGGAACTTGTCACCCCGTTTTTTGAAGATGAGCTAAAAATAGCGTTAAATAGGGGCAGAGCTGGGCGTTACATTAGTGTCTTTGTGTGCCTTTATAACCTACCTAAGCTGCCGAAATACCTTTGTAAAGTCGCCGTTTTCTGCTGTCACTCACGCTGGTCTGGTCATATGGGCGTGGTGACAGCGCTGTTTCTCCCCCAGAAACCTGCTCATCATTACGTTGGTGGCGTAGTGGTGTGCGCATGTCCAAAGCGAAGATCCACTGCCCAGGAGATTCAAAACAGCGCGGTCTTCGCTATTCGCCGTTTACCGGTGGGCGCGGCCATCTTTCCTGTGGCCGCGCGTGCGCAGATGGAGCGCTCTGCTGCCCGGGGCTTCAGGAAAATGGCCGCGGGATTCCGCGCGTGCGCAGATGGAGATCGCGGCGGCCATTTTCCTGAAGCCCCGGGCAGCAAAGCGCTCCATCTGCGCACGCGCGGCCACAGGAAAGATGGCCGCGCCCACCGGTAAACGGCGAATAGCGAAGACCGAGCTGTTTTGAATCTCCTGGGCAGTGGATCTTCGCTTTGGACATGCGCACACCACTACGCCACCAACGTAATGATGAGCAGGTTTCTGGGGGAGAAACAGCGCTGTCACCACGCCCATATGACCAGACCAGCGTGAGTGACAGCAGAAAACGGCGACTTTACAAAGGTATTTCGGCAGCTTAGGTAGGTTATAAAGGCACACAAAGACACTAATGTAACGCCCAGCTCTGCCCCTATTTAACGGTATTTTTAGCTCATCTTCAAAAAACGGGGTGACAGGTTCCCTTTAACTTTACACCCTAGGGTAGAAGAGAACAGGCTACAGTTGCACTTGTCACCATGGCACAGACTGCATGTCTGCTTTCCACACAAGCTCTCCGGGACCCTTGCTCCTAACAGGTCTCTCTGAAATCCTGATCTTTGGCCCTGGTGGCAAGCTTAGCATGTTCTCTTCTACACAAGGCTGTCTAGAGAAGAACATGCTGCAGAGGCAGTAGGACTTCTGGGCAGGCCCAACTCATGCACTTCTGTCCCCTGATCTGTGGCCCTGGTGACAAGCTCAGCATGTTCTCTTCTATACAAGGCTGTCTAGAGAAAAACATGCTGCAGACACAGTCAGACCTCTGGGCAGGCCCAACTCATACACTCCTGTCCCCTGATCTATGGCCCTGGTGACAAGCGCAGCATATTCTCTTCTATACATGGCTGTCTAGAGAAAAACATGCTGCAGACACAGTGGGAGCTCTAGGCAGGCTCAGCTCATTCACTTCTATCCCCTGATCTGTGGCCCTCATGACATGCATAGAATGTTCTCTTCTGAGGTGGGGGAGATACAAAGTACAGATGTGTATTTACAATGATGTATTTACAATGATGGTCCAGCCATCTTCAGGGAGTGGAGGATAGATGGGAGTAGTGAATGGGCTACACACAAACATAAAATAACTGATTAGGGAACATGATAGGCCGCTCTGAACAAATGTGTTTTGAGGGAGCGCCTAAAACTGTGCAAATTGTGGATGGTCCTTATTTCTTGGGGTAGAGCATTCCAGAGGATTGGCGCAGCACGGGAGAAGTCTTGGAGTCGGGTGTGGGAGGAACAGATTAGTGCAGAGGTTAGTCGAGAGTCATTTGCAGAGCGCACAGGCCGGTTAGGCCGATAGACAGAAATGAGGGAGGAGATGTAAGTGGGTGCCACACTGTGAAGAGCTTTGTGGGTGAGAACAAGTACTTTGAATTGTATCCTGTAATGAATGGGCAGCCAGTGTAATGACTGGCGAAGAGCGGACACGTCCGAGAAATGATTAGCTAGATAGACAACCCTGGCTGCTGCATTAAGGATAGACTGGAGAGGGGGAAAGTCAAGTGAGGGGGAGGCCAATTAATAGAGCGTTGCAGTAGTTCAGGCGGGAGTGGATCAGGGCGACAGTGAGAGTTTTTGTTGTTTCTATAGTGAGAAAAGGGCGGATTCTAGAGATGTTTTTAGGTGTAAGTGGCACGAGCGGGCAAGAGATTGTATATGGGATGTGAAGGAGAGATTGGAGTCAAACATAACACCCAGACAGCGCGCCTGCTGCTGGGGTGTTATTATGGTGCCACCCACGGAGAGGGAAACGTCAGGTTTAGGGAGGTTAGTAGATGGTGGGAGCAGAAGAAGTTCAGTTTTGGAGAGGTTGAGTTTCAGATAGAGAGCGGACATGATGTCGGAGACTGCGGACAGACAGTCAGTGGTGTTCTGTAGTACAGCAGGAGTAAGGCCAGGGGATGACGTGTATAGCTGTTTGTCGTCGGCATAAAGATGGTACTGAAATCTGCTGATGGTCTGTCCAATTGGGGCTGTGTAGAGGGAGAAGAGAAGGGGGCCAAGGACTGAGCCCTGGGGTACCCCGACAGTGAGAGGAAGAGGAGACGAAGTGGAGCCAGAGAACAGAACACTGAAGGAGTGGTCAGAAAGATAGGAGAACCAGGAGAGAGCAGTGTCCTTAATGCCTAGTGACTGGAGCCTAGAGAGTAAGAGAAGGTGGTCAACAGTGTCGAAAGCTGCAGAGAGATTGGGAAGAATGAGCAGAGAGTGGTCACCGTTACATTTTTCTGTCAGAAGGTCGTTGGTCACTTTGATGAGTGCAGTTTCTGTCGAGTGTAGAGGGCGGAAGCCGGACTGTGAAGGGTCTAGGAGGGAGTGAATGGAGAGGTAACGGGTAAGGTGGGAGTAGATTAGGCATTTCAAGAGTTTAGAGATGATGGGGAGGTTGGAGACCGGTCTTTAGTTATTTGTGCAGGATGGGTCGAGGGCGGGTTTCTTTAGTAACAGAGTAATGATAGAGTGTTTGAAGGAGGACAGGAAAATGCCTGAGGAGAGTGAGAGATTAAAGATTGTAGAGGTGAGTACCGTAGTGACGACTGGAGAGAGAGACTGGAGGAGATGAGAGGGAATGGGG